>NC_090939.1:119055362-119700362 GCF_040938575.1 Ambystoma mexicanum | reverse complement strand
GATTCTTGGGATACAGGAAGTTTGTTCCCTCAGGTGCTGTATTTGTATTTTCTGACATCTTTAGCCGTCAATTCCTTGGCCCTAAACCCTGATTCAACATTGATCATGATCTTCATTCCTACTGCTTTCGCTGCTTTCTTCTTGCATTGGGAATTTATTATCCTGATCACACAGAATCCAAACATCACCATGACCAATATGGCTCAAGAATTTTGATTATGTTTGCCAACCTCTCCGGAATCCATGAGAATATGGAGGCAAACCAACTGTCATCTGTAATGTCCTCAGTCTCGTCTTTCATCTGGTTATGCAAGTTTGTTAACAACATTATGCCTGTGTCAGGGGCCCATTCTCGTCATCATGAGAAGGAATGAATGTGCAACATGAAAGCCCGATTTTAGCAGAAAGATATCTGTTTTGCAGGGTCAGTAGTCGTATGGCCCTCAGCTCTTCTTTGATAACATTGAATCCCTTTATGGTGATATTGATCATCTGCAAGAGCTCCCATCTTGTGATCTGCAACCTCTTGGCACTGGCCATCGTTTGGATCCCAGGCATGAAGATAGTCGTGCATCATATGCTTCAATTGATTTGGTTGAGAAATAATTCTCTCATCTGGTCTGATTGAGAAACTCAAGCGATCTTCTTTTTCTCAAATTGGCATCTGATTTTGGAAATTCTCCAATGATCAGGTCACTATGAGGAATCACTAACACGGGAACATGAATGAGCACCAAGGAAAAACATTCCTCCCCAATCCTTGGGAAGCTTCATGTAGGCCATAGACCCACAAGCCCAATACCGATCCATCAGGATGACTGTCCCTGCTCCATCCTGGAATCGTCAACTGTAGTTCTACAGTCCTTGTTGTCTCCCACATAATTCTTTCCATATCTTCAGAAGCACAATGTTGCATTAGCCAATGGGATTACAACCATGGGGCCTGTTTCATTTTCTACCCACGTCAGCAGTTTGGCATGCTTAGCCCATGACTTCAAACACCCATTATTTACTCTATGTACCTTTTGTACATACTCTGGCTTCAGTAGATGAGCTGCACAGGACATCAGCCTTTCTTCCCATCGCTTCTAGGATTTCACTCGTCCATAGACTAAAACTTGAGTTTGCTCCAAACATCCAGGCGTTCCAGCTATTTCTGTCACATCAGGGCAGTTCATTTTCTTTGTTTCTTCAATGACCACCCCATCCTGTTCTGTTGCAGGACAAAAACAACTTGTTCTTTAGAAAGGGATTGTCCCTGTTATCAGTACGGACGCTTGATTCAACGAGCTATATAAAGAAACTAGCCAATGCAGCCTTCATTTGACTCCATTAGCCTCTTCACTTATATTTTTCATGTGTGATGCTGTAAACCCATATATTACGAATAGTCAGGATTCTCAAGTATTTAAATCCAAACCATCATTGGCTTTGAAAATGACCAGTGTGTCGAAACACGTGTCAGCTATTCACAACTGAATTAAAGTCATCAACTAAACTGTTATACTTGTAGTAACCTCAATTACTTTACTGGTGCAGAGCACATCGCCATCCCTTACCCCATTATTATACTTAATTTGTGCCAACCAGGGTGGATGGATTGGTGGGATCTGAGTGATTGCTGCCAGTGCACATTCAACTAATCCAACTTAACTATACTAATTACTTTTTGTGGTGATCATTAGCGCACAGATATCCAGTCTCAAATCCATGAGCCAATCTTAATCAATTTTTATATCGTTGCACTTGTATTTCACCTTAAACCGTGACTATGCTTTAATCCTTTTTAATACAATCATCAAATTCTTTTATACTTGTAATTGAAAAATCTGCTTGATGATGGCGATACGGAGCCTCCTTATCACTGGGCCATTTTTAGGATCCTGTAAAAACGTGCGAACATTAACGTTTCTTCTCACAAGAGCAGGGTAAGTTTGAAGTATGAACACAAAGGCAGCAAGTAAAAGCCGATGAACATCACTGTTGTTAAGCACCATACGATTAACTGCTTAGAACAGGTATTCTCCACAAAATTAATCTGGATACTGATCTCGTTTCCAATTTCTAATCAAGAACAATTTCTAATCAAGAACTGACGTTTAGGCATTACTCTGATGCTTTAATGTTTATTTCTAAAGTTCCTTTTCAAACCACTGATATTCTCTGTAAGTCCTTTCACTGACTGCTAAAATATCTATAAGGAGTGTCCACTTGAATTTCAGTCCAAGATAAATGTGTATTAACCGCTGGTTGCTTTATCGTCATTCTTATTCGTCATCGATCGAGTCTGTACACGCTGAAATTCTTCTTCTTGTCTTGCTGCTGGATTGGCAATGGTGGGAGGGCAGGTCTCACCTTGATAGGCCTTTACATCACCTAGGTGAAGCCAAGCTCATCTCTCTTGGACTTTCACAGCTGAAGGAGTTCTATTCTCAATGCAAAAGGGACCATTATAACGTGCCGGTAGTAATTCAATTGGGTTGGTTGTTATATTGTCCTCTTTTGTGTTCTAAGACCAACCCCTCTTGTGCTTAACTTGATCTGAAATGAAGAAATGCTAGAGGTCATACATGTGCAATAGTTGAGCAATTCATCACCTAAGGTTTTAGCTACACTGTGGGTATCACTTCTACTTCTAGATGGAGGTGTGAGGGGCGTTCTCATATGCTGCCCTGTCACTAGTTCATAAGGAGTGAGGTGATGGTCTGATACTGGCTGGTTCAGAAGGGTATATAATGCTAGAGGTAGGCAATATAGCCATCCCTTCTACAAAGGCAACATAATCTAGGCAATCATTTCTTTAAGGAGGATTTTGAGTCTCTCACATATCCTGTTTGCTTGCAGCTGATAAGCAGAATAAAACTTGTGTTTTATACTCAATAGAAGCCCTATTTGTTGAAATAGCTCATTAACAAAATATGGCCCATTGAATGGATCTCAGCACTTCACACACACCCCATACGCGGAAAACATTGCCCGCTAAAAACTTTGCTTCAAAAGTGGCATCAGGGTGTGTACATGGACCTGCCTCGATACAGCTAGAAAAGGGACACACCACCACTAATAGATACCTATATGCATTACACACCTTTAGCATATCGATATAGTCGATATGTAAATGCTGCAACAGACAATTCAGTCGAAGGTTCACACCTCTAATTGTTCTCAGTGTATGCCCAGCAGTAAGCTTTTGACACACAATGTAGTTTTCCATAAATAATGCAGTGTGTTCCAACATGCTAACCATGCATGTACGTTGATGTCGCAAAGGCAGAGTCACTGTACACTGTCACTTCCTGTCCTTCGTGTTTCTTGAGCACGACAATGAACGCTACTGATTATGCCGCTTTTTCTGAAAAGTAAGACGGTAGCCTTGCACTTGTTACAACTTCAAATTCTCCATTTAATCTATGCCTCACTACTGCGGCGCCTGAATGCCTTTCCCCACAAGTCTGTTAAATTTTTTGAAGAACCATTAATAAAGAGAATTTCCCCTTGCATTCTCTTTCACGCAGGGTATATCATCATATAATTCAACATAATTAGCACAGTCATGCACATGATCGCCTTCTTCTATTGGATCAGTTTTAAATGTAGCAGGATTCACTATTTTACATCTTACAATATTAATTGTGGGGTTCAAAATCTTTGCCTCATATGCTGAAGATCTTTGAGATGACAATGTACCTTTGGGTTTCTCTAAAATGGCAAGCAGGGTATGCTCCACGGAGATGATAATAGAGCAGCCCATGAATATATTTGTAGATTTCTCAATTGTGAATGCAGAGGCAGCCAATGACTGTTCGCAGATAAAGTGTCCTCTCATAGCTGGGTCTAAAATCTCACTGTAATATGCTAAAGGTTTGTACCGCAATGTAGTTCTCTGCGTAACCACTGCTGTCACTGATTAAATTCCTTAGCATAATTGGGAATTTCCAAAACAGGGGCTGTAGAAAATTGTTATTTTCAGTTCCTCAAACCCTTCCTCTATTTCTTCAGTCCATTCTATATTTAATGTTTCCACCTGTGCTTTGTTCTAAGCTTGCAGAAGTGGTCTTGTGTACATACTATAATCAAATACCCAGGCTCTGACATAGTTGCATAACTTCAAAAATTGTTGCATCTGTTTCACTGTGTTTGGTTTTGGTGTTTCCATAATTGCCTCAGCTCTTTCAGGTGTCACTTTCTTTCCTTCATGTGAAATCAATTGACCTATCTATAACACTTCTTGACAGTATTGCAATTTCTCCTTGTCTACTTTATATAACGTCTTCTAGAATAGTCATTAACTGAAAAGAATCTTGTCAGCACACATCTTCTGTGGTGCTGCAAATTAAAATGTAATCTACGTATTGTATCACTGTATTCTTAAGATCAATATTGCCTAAATCCACCTGTAGGAGTATATCAACGATCAATGGGGACTCACAGTACCCTTGGGGCAAACATGTATGTGTCAGTCGGGTTTGGCAGAACGTAAATGATGTTAAGTCTTGTGAGTCCTTAAGAAGGGGGATCGAGAAAAACTCATACTTCAAATCGATGGCCTTGAAAATATCGAGCTTCCACCGGGATACTACATAGTGTCTTCACTGGAATAGGAACTAAAGGAAACTCTGCATCTACAATCTGGTTAATTGGTCTCATATCTTATATAAATATCAATAACCCTCCTTTAGATTTCTTAATTGGATACACTGCGATATTACACAACGATTCTGATGGCACTAGAATTCCTTGTTTCATCAGTGCTGAAATGGTCTGGAATATATCTTCATCAGCTTCTTGAGACATGTGGTACTGCTTTGCTCGAGGTAAAATCGCTCCTGGCTTAAGATTTATTTTTACTTCCCCTATTCCTATCAATAAAGCTACATCATAAAAGCCTGTGGTCCAAAGGACACTTGGGCCCTTTTGCAAGTCTTCCTGAGAAAATGCTGGACGTTGCCTCATTATCACCATTCACTGTGGGACTTCCCTTTTCTCTATTCTTATCCAGTATGTAATGCTCATGACGAACAATAGTTCATCGTCTGCTTGGTCTTTCCTGAATATGTCGCCATCAGTGATGTCAGTCAATCTGTAGCTTTCCTCAAGAGCTATCACTGTCCTTGATAGTCTACCCTCATCATCTACTCCTTCAAGCATTGCCATTTCCTTTCGTACTATGACTGCTTCCAATTCCATAGATATAGTCTGCGCCCCTCTTTGTCCATAGGTATTAGTGGTCTAAATAAAAACTTGTTGGGTATCCTCACAATTTTTCCCACTAAACCAGGTAGCCATGCCAGTAGAATGCTCAATCCATTGTAAGAGGATTCAATTCAGCACTACAGCCAAGTCAACGCCTAGTCTAGAATACTGAATGAAAACCCTTATTGATATATCTTTATGTCCAGTTCATGCGTTCTGGATGACTACCCCTATATAACCCCTCTCTTGGAATCCTCCTGACCCCACTGAGCCAAGAAGTAGTTCTGTTTTGCAAGTTAAAAGGTTTATTTGATAATTTAAACAATATATATATATATATATCACGCTTTATAATAAATTAATAATTGAATATCACACTTAATCTGATATGATAAAGATTAACAACGGAGAATCTGGCACTAGCACACCTCTTTATAATCACTAAGGAGTTGACATGAAATGGATAAGGTAGCAACAATACTTTTATGGTTTCAAATGGATGCAATGTGGAATGAAATGGAGTACGGAAAATAACTTGAGAGGATTTCAGCAAAAGACAATGTAATCACTTTCTTGGACAATTCACCCCCCCCCTTTTATGCAATGCAAGGAAATGGAAGGAAGGCACACAGTTCTCAGAAATGCAATCAAATGTAATTCAGTTCACCCCAGCAAGCTTAGACTACAGATCGGAGTTTTAAACACAGGCCCAAAATGCTTTTATATGTGCTGGCAATGAAGAAAAAAAAATATGCTAAAATGCTTTTAATTCCCTCTAGAGGTTCAGGTGAGTGGTATCTAGTTAATATTAGTCCAGGCTCACTTTAGCAAGGATCTAGGGTGTAACTAGCAGGTTAAACGAATTTTTGGCAACTGAAAGGCAAGCAGCAGCAGATTTTTACACGTGAAGAAATGTGCAAATCGCGGCAAAATTCACGAGTGCGTTTTTCACGATTGCAGCAAAACTATCGGGAATCGGAATGCAGTTCTAGGTTCGTTGAAAAGCTGAGATTCTAATCTTTCAAATGAAAGTTACTGCAAGTCTCTAGCACAAACGGTCACGGAGATATGAGCGATTAAATAAAGGTCGTTTTTCAGATTTGAAATTTTAAAGTTCAAAAAGACAAGTGCAGCTTGCAACTAGAAAATGACAGGTGACAGCTTTACAAATGACAGGTGACAGTTAGGAGGCAGTTCTACTTAAATTAAAATAGCTTGGATTATATTATTTTAACTAAAAGATTGGTTCTGCACAGTTTTCTAGGTACTCACACTATATTCTTGAGTTAAATGGGCCTCGCCACGGATATGGTCAGGTGTTAGACTGGACTCTGGTCTCTGCACTTCACAGTGATCTGGGTCAGCTCTGCTCTGCTGGTCTGGTCTGGGTCAGCTCTGGTTCTGGATATTTGATAGATTTGAAGTCTCTATGTCTGCTCTCTGAAGGTTGAGGGAGGTAAAGTATGGATTTTCCGGCAGAGCTTACAGCTGCAAATGGATTTGAAGGTCCCTATCTGTCCTGTCTGTCTGCTTTTATCTGTTTTTAAAATGGGTGTGTGTGCAGCATCACTAGGCTCTACCCCTCTCCACTTGTCATTGGCCACTTCATCCGCTTCCACTTGATTGGGGGAATGAAATGAAGTGTCATCATGATGAGGTCTGTTTATGATACTGAGAACCCACCCCTGTCAACTTTACACACAATCTATATTTGAACCAAATACATATTTGCAGAGGTACATATTGTTTTAAAATTACATGCACCCCTCACATATCACAGGAGGTATCCCCTGTTCAAACTCTGCTCTTCCTGGGGGCTTGCATTCAGAAATGGCACATATTTCACTTTTTAACTGATTTTGCAATATCGGACATTAACCCAAATTTACACACATGTGCGCAAGGAGTATGGACATTAGTTGATGAAGTGTCAGATTTTTCACATGCACACATTTTGAGTAATATCCTCTTTTCCGCTAAAACCCCCCTGAACATACCACCGGGTCCTAACACGTCTTAAAATGTGGGCAGAAAAATCACAAGAATTATGGTATCATTTAAATAATTTTCACAAGTCCGTACTATGAGTTATTCATCTTTTTAGAGTTATGTTCTGGCCCCAAAGGGGTGTGGTTTCCCCCCAGCACTAGGTTGAATTTCTGGTTTTTCCAGTTCTGCCAAGCCAGCTTGCTCTCACAGGCAGTGCCCCTCCCCTTCCCTTTTCATGAGGAAGCTACATTTACGACATCTGCAATAAACCATCTGCCTGGGTGAAGGGGGTTGCATTGTTCAGAGCTCCTGTATTCTGTGGGGGCTCCCCTTAATTCAATTATCAGAGAGATGGCATATCCTTAGTGTGGCCAGCAAAAGGCAGATAGGCCTGGGAACACAGCTGTGACTCAAGTTTCACTCCTGATGGGGGGTAGTTGCCAGGCAAAATTGGAATCTCTTTAAGCCAGTTTTTAGCTACATGTCATGTCTGTTCCCCAGTCTTCTGCATTCAAATAAAACTGAACATTTTTACATATGCAGCTAGAATGCTGATTCTAAGTTTAAAACTATGACATTTAAACAATTGAAACCTAGGTGACACACAAAAGTAGGTCACTCAGTCAATTTAAACACTTAGATTTTTAGTGTCTTTCAGTCCAAATTTACTTAAACTGCTGAAATCCACAGCTCAGCCAGTCTTGTTATAAACCTTCAAGTCACTTCAGAATATAACTTTACATTGGATCCACCTCTCAGTAAGTCTTTCTTTGGCCTGTTTTGGGTTCATTTATTCAGTTTTACAAAAAGTAGAATCTGGTGTTGTTTTAAAATGCCGGCTTTTGATAGTGGTGAGTACTGGTACTGCACCCCTTTTTGGGATTTAAGAAAATGAATTCCCAACAGTTATGGGTTTGCTTTTGGCAATCAGCATTGCCATTCCCAATGGTTTCAGACTACTGTGTGGGTAGTCCAATGGTGGTTTTAGGCAGTGTCCTTCTGTGCCCATAACATCGGCAAAAATGAGTGGCAGCCTATTCTTCATGCATTTCCTTGTGCATTTTCTGGGAAGCTCTGGCCATCATGATGTTTTCCATGTCAGTACTGCACAGTTTTGAGGTAGGGCTTGGATGCGTGGATAAAAACATCCCACAAGCCCCCCTCTTGCGACGGCCATTCTATTTCACTAATGGGACTCGCAAGACCTGGGATGTTTCCTCATCTTCTTCCAATAGATGGCACAGTTCAGCATCTTTTCCTCCATCCGGTACTGATCGATCGGTTCTCCTCGCCGGTCCTGATGGGAATATTGGGCGGTACACCGGGCCCGTTGCGTCTCTGCTCCCGGTCTCCGGATCGTCCTCCTTGGCCCGTCTCAAGGTTTTCTTTCTCCTAGGACGACAAAGGAAGAGCGGCAATACCTATCCATAGACATTTTTCCCCCACCATTGATATAGTGGGGCAGCATATGCATTTCATCATAACGAAACATTACATTCTTATTTTGAAAAAGAAACAGTATAACTAAGAGACAGTTTCATGCAAATCACAATATTTTAGAGACTAGATGTGGTCTGTTTTATGATTGGAACTGAATTAGTCTGAGACAGTACCCGCTAGGGTTCCAGAGGATTCCTCCAGTTGTTGCAGAGTGTGCCTGGGATGGCAACACTTCAACTGGTTAATGTGGACCCACTTGTCTTCCCCCGCTGCCACAGGACCTTTGGGGATGTGGATTTTGTAGGCCACAGGGGAGATCTTGTCGATGATCTCAAAGGGTCCCTTCCATGTAGGCAAGAATTTCCGCTGTTTTGCCTGGTTTCTTTGGAAGTTGTATAGATAGACCCGGTCCCCCACCTGATATTCCTTCCTGGAAGTCTTCAGGTCATAGTGGGTCTTCATGCTATCAGCCGATCTTTCTAGAATCCGCTGAGCGTAAGCAAAAGCATGTTGAAGGTGTTTCCTTAAATTCTCCACATACTCATGAGTAGTGGAGGCATTTATCAGTGTCTGCTCTTGGGTCCTGTAGAGCAAATGCTGCGGAAGCACCATCTTGCGCCCAGTCATCAACTCAAATGGTGACATTTTGGTTGCAGATGAAGGGGTAGATCTGATGGCCATTAGGACCAGAGGTAATCGGATATCCCAACTTGGCCCAGAATCCGCCACAAACTTCTTTAATATGCTCACAATGGTTCGGTTATATCTCTCTACTGCCCCAGAAGAAGCTGGTCTATAAGCAATATGCAGCTTTCTCTTGACCCCCAGTATCTCCCACATCTTTGTCATTACTTCACTGGTGAAGTGGCTACCCCTGTCTGACTCAATCCTTTGAGGTAGACCAAAACGGGAAAAGATGTGGTTAATCATCAAGGCAGCTGCCGTTTCTGCCTTGCAGTTTGGGGCTGGGAGACATTCCACCCACTTGGTAAACAAGCATGTCACAGTCAACATGTACTTATTCCCCCTAGCAGAGCGAATCACGGGGCCTACAAAGTCGATTTGTAAATCTGACCATGGCAGTGTCATCCCCCTCTTTTGGAGAGGCACACGGTGCGTGAGGGATGATGGCTGAAATTGTGCACACACAAGACACCCCTTCAAGTATTGGTCGAGGTCCTGCCCCATGTGTGGCCAGTATGCAACCTCTCTTAAGATTTCCAATGTTGTGTGAAACCCCCTATGACCGGCGGTGGCCGCATCATGGGCGTGACTTAACATCAGGCTTCGGAATGAGGTAGGAACCACCCACTGATCGTGGCCAGCTTTGGATTTCCTTACCAGCAAACCGTCTTGGATCCGGAACATTTTTGGACATTTCATCAACACTCTTAGGTCCTCTTTCCCAGTGTAATCGGTATCCGTCAGGGGAAAGTTCTCAGGGTCCTCAAGGTGTTGGTAAAATTTACCAATTATTGGATCCCCCTTCTGAGCCGTAATCAAATCAGCATCAGGGGTCTCCTTACTCCATTGTGCAATTGAAAGGTCGTTGTGAGCATTTGTCTGGGACCTAGTGATAGCAGTGACCTGGATTTCCCCCAACAGGGACTCAATCTCAATTAGATCCCCTTGGATGGCCCCGGTTTTGGCCAGCTGATCAGCTAAGTCATTTCCAGTTTTGTCTGGTCCCTCTACTTTGGAATGACCCTTGATCTTCTTCCAATAGATGGTCATCTCATTCGAGGTGACCAGATCATCAATGTTTTGGATCAACTTCCCATGTTTCAAGGGTTTGTTGTTAGCACATAACATGCCTCTGGTTTTCCAATTAACCAGGTGCTCCACGAACCCGTTCCGTACATAATCCGAATCTGTGATTATGACCAGTTCGTGGAGTTGATGCTGGACAGCAGTGAGGATGGCCTGATGCACAGCCATCAATTCTGCCACCTGACTACTTCAGGGACCAATTTTGTATCCAGCGGAGGGTTCTGGGGACTCATTCACCCATGCATTCCCTACGCCGGCCACCAGTTCTTTCTCCCCGTTGTTGTCAACATGGTACGAGCATCCATCCACATAGACAGTGGGCATTCCCTCACACTTGTCCTCTTCAAAGACTTTGTGTGGGGAATTAAGGTATGCCTCCATGTTGTCCTTGATTTTTAGACTTTCGTCCTCGAGACAGTTTTCTCTGGCACAATCATGCAAGTCAGCCAGACCTTGCGCGAGGGGACTCTTCTTGTTTTGGCCATATCGGACCTCCACAGGAAAGCCTTGCATTGACAGAATCCAGGAAGTAATTCGGGAATTACTCACATTTCCGGCCCGGATTCTGTCACTTTGGAGATATTGCAGAGGCTGGTGTGGAGTCTCCACTATGATGTGTTCCCCCTGGATAAACGGGCGGTAATTCTTCAATGCCCACACCGTTGCCAGGAGTGCCTTCTCACAATCGTTGAATTTTTCCTCCACAGAGGATAAAGTTTTGCTCGCATAGGAGATTACTTTATTGACCTTGTCATGCTTTTGGTATAATACTGCCGTCAAGCACGTATTAGAGAACCCCGTCTCCAGGAAGAACTCCTTGTTTCTGACAGGGTAAGCTAGGCAAGGCGCTTGTGAGAGGCTTCTTTTGAGTTGTTTTACCTCCTCGGCTTGTTCTGCACCCCATTCCCACTTGACCCCCCCTTCAAGAGATGAATCAGGGGTCCGGTGATCTCTGCGTAGCCCTCAATGAACTTTCTGCTGTAATTAGTCAGTCCAAGGAGGCTCCTTAGTTCCCGCAGAGTTGTGGGGTCTTTCAATTTCTGAAGTGCTTCCACTTTCTTTTCCTGGAGACAGAGGCCCTGAGGAGTAATCTCATGCCCCAAGAAATTAACACGGGTTCTACACCACTGTGCTTTCTGAAAGGAAAGTTTTGCTCCGGCGGCCCTCAACTGGGTCAGAACATAACGGATCTCCGCTAGGTGTTCCTCCACAGATGAACTTTTGATGAGGACATCATCTACATAAGCCAGGTTACCCCTCGCACCCAGGTCGGGCATGGCCTTATGTAGGAAAATATTGAACTCATTACCGGAGTTAAGGTATCCGAAGGGAGTCCGGGTCCATGTGTACTGCTGGCCCCCAAAGGTAAAAGCCAGCTTGTATTGGTCCTCCCTACTGACAGGCACAGTCCAGTATCCATTGGTCAGGTCTATTGCAGTGAATACCTGTGACCCCTGGATCTGGGCCAGCCCTTGGACAATGTAGGGCAGAGGCCACCGGGAAGTATGGACCCGTTTGTTGAGCTCCCTGAGGTCGGCGCAGAGTCTCCACTGGCCGTTTGGCTTCAATATTCCCAGCACCGGATTATTGAAGGTGCTGTGAACTGGACGGATTATTCCCCGGGACTCAAGGTTCTTAATTATTTCAGTAAGGGACTACATTGATGCGAGAGGCAAGCGATATTGCTTCACAAACACAGGAGTCATGCCAGGGTCCGTGGGGATTGTTGTTGTGTGGATGTCAGTGTGACCACAGTCATATGAGTCTACCGCAAAGAGATCTTTGAAATCCAAGAAAACTTGTTTCAACTTTTGCTTTTGTTCCAGAGTCACACAGGCATCAGCTAGGTTGACTCTCTCTTCCACCATCTGCCTGAAGCCTGGAAAGACTTCTGGTTTGGCTATTTCAGCGGCCTCCTCCAGCTGGGTGGAGAAGTCCCTGGTCAGAGTGCTGATTTGGACTGGGGGCTTCAGGTGGGAAAGGCAGCCCTCATGGACTTGGAAAATCACCTCATCCCTCCTGAAGTCACAAGTCACATCTTCCTTACCATAAGGGCAAGAAGTGTACACCAGGAAGTTCCCCCCATGCCGGGTAAAAATCCTGTCTGGTGTTGTATTGTCGTCACTGTCACTGTCAAAGCAGTCCTTGGGGATTGGCCCTAACAGTTCATTACCTAAATCTATGGAAAAATGTCGGTCATCAACCGCCATTCCAATAATGGTGCCTGCGGCTAGAGTAATACTCTTTAAGTCGCTGTTATCCACCTCTATTGGAATGGTGTCATGTTCTATGTTGACTAATGGAGTTGGGTTTACCCCCAACCCTTGCTGTTGGAGAGAAGCGTTTAGATGTATGTAAGCATCAGGGTTTTGCAAATATTGTCCTCTTTTAACTTTCACTTCCAGGGAGAATTGTCGGGTCCTTACTGGGATGGTGACTTCCTCTTTGATCTGAATTTCAACTGCATAAGGTAGCAATTGAGCTGACCTAAATGCTTTTTCTGGATCATCAAAGCCCATGGGATTATCCGCTAATCGGGACCAAGCTTTGAAGTTTATTAGGTCCAAACTGATGGCAAAGCGATTGAGAATGTCACTGCCTAAGTAAAAGGCGGCAGGGACGTCTCGCACGACCCAACAATTGTGGACTATGCTCTTGTTGCCAATGGAGATTTTGGGCATACACCTGCTTGGCAGGAGATGTTTGGAATTAGGTGCTTCCAGGTCCATTTCCCATTTGTCTATCAGTTTGAAGGTGGGAATGGCTGGATCTTTTGGGAGTTGGCGAAACATGGCTTCGCTGATGAAGCTCTTACCGTTGTTCACACACACTCGAGCGAGAACAGAGTCCTTCCCATCATTTAATTGGACAGGGATGAACAACTGCTCTCCAATTTGCTGAATATCAGCCAGGCTCTGAGCTGATTTCACATCTTTCTAGACTATAGGAGTGGGAGTTTCTGATTGTGGATTGGTAAAGAATCTCAGAGTGTTTCCTTCCAGCGTGGAGTACCACTTTAGACTGGAAGGAAGGTTGATTTTCAGAAATAGAGAGGACCCCCCATCACCAGTCTGTTGTCCTACTGCTATTACTGTCACGTCTGGAATTTGCCTATTCTGGAAGTGAAATTCTACTTGGTCAGGTTTTTGTTCAACCATGTGGCAGGTGCCGTTTAAACTAACATGGTTGACACTCTGTTTTAATTTTATTGGTCGGCTAGTCTGGGTCCAGAGGACCTTGTTTACACAATCTATTAGGGGTGACAACCTTCTCAGGAGGTCATTCCCTAGTAAACAAGGGGTGCCCTCTGGAGTCACAACTATGACTGGGTGTTTCAACTTGTGTCGCCCAATTTTAATGTCCAAGTCTGCCGTCCCCTCGACGGGAATTTCCTTCCCATCAAAGTTCTGGAGTTGTCCAGGAAGTGAGGTGAGAGGAATTTGGTAATTCCCTCCCCTTCCTGCATTCAGTTCATCAAAGGCCCTTCTGGACAGAAGGGTAGCTTGAGATCCAGTGTCCACCAGTGCCAAAATTGTACCCTGCCCCTGTACTTGTACCGGGGCATAGTATCTTCCCTCCTTCTCCTCAAGGGGGCACAGATAATGCACATTTTTGGACAACTGGCGGGCGAACTTTCTGGTTTTGGACATCGCTAGCGAAGAGATTTGGGCAGAATTCTGTGGAGAGCCTTGGGAATCTGAAAGAAAAAGTTGGCAACTGGAGATCAGAGCCATTGTGGGTTCCCCTGGCTCCGGTTCCGGGCCGCCCCCCCCTTTTTGGAGGCAGTCACCAGGATGGGTTTGAACCAGGGGATTTTCTTGCTGTTTGTTCTTTGATGTGATGGTGGGCGGCGGTAGCTCAGTCTCCACATCTCCCCAGTCTGGATTTGCATCCCTAGGGACCCATTTTTGTTTGGGAGGAGTTCCCCCCTCTCTGAAGGAGAAGATCCTTTTCCCAGGATCCTCTGAGGATCCCTCTCCCTCAAATTGGAAGATCTGTACCTCCTCCTCAAACTGAGTCTATTTGGGTCTTTTGTTTCTCCTACCCCCCCTCTGCTCCTTAGGAGGCAGACTTTCAGGGGCAAGAGATTTTGTTTCCGGTTCCTGGGTTTCCAGGGGCTGTTTACAAGTGAGGAAGGAAGCTTCCTCCAAGGCTTTACACCCCCCTTCCCCTTGTGCCTCCTCCCTGGGAACCGGTGAGTTATCAGGGTGCTGCCCCCGTCATTGTTCTGGAGCACCAGGTCCAGAGTTGGGTGCGTTCTGCGCCGGCATGCCGATCTGAGGGTTCTGCTGAGCCCTCAGTATGTGACCCAGATCCCGCGCCATGTTTTGAACCTGGCGCTCTAACTGGGAAACCCGCTCAGGCTGATACGGGGCCCTGTTTTCTCCCCTGGGCTGATCCCGGGAAGGGTAGCTATCCCTTCTTTGGTAGTACCCCTGGTTGGGAAGATTTGGGTACCCCTCCACCCTTGGCCTCCCCTCTCCCGGATTAGGTTGTCTGGGCTCAGGGAATTGGGGAAAGAAGGGTGGAGGATTTTGGGGCTGGAAGTCGGGTGGATATCTGGGGAAAAAGTTCTGCCCAGGGTTTGGTAAATTTCTGCCCTCCTGTGGAAAGTTTGGAGGGAAGTTCCCTGGGTTCGGTGCTCGGTTGGACCCCCCCCTTGGGCTGGAGGAGTCCACACATAACCCAGGATGGGTCGATTTCCCTTGTAACGGGGACTTACATAATCAGGAGAGCGAGGGACCCCATTTGTGGGGCTGCCTCCTTGGCTCCCTGTCTGTGACTGACCCGAGGACCTTCTGGGCCTAGCATTATTAGGTGCAGGTAGGTTTTTAGGCCCCCCCATCTCCAACTCTAAAACGGGGGTGACCTTTACCTCTGCCACCTTGGCAGCAGCAGGGGTGCTGTTGGCTTTGGGGTTTTTCTGGGCATTATTTTTGCTATCTACCGGTTTCTGCACCTCATAGATCCGGGTAGCCTGTTCAATGACCCAGTCTAAAGATCTTTTCTCGTGAAAATCCCTCACGAGCTGGGTCATTATGTATTTGGGCAAGGCATGGAAAAAAGTATTAACAAATTCTCTGCTGTCTGTGCGCACCCTTCTTGTGGTCTGTGCAAAAGCACGCTTCAGTTCTTGCACGAATTCTTGTGGGGCCTGATCCTCCCCACATTGCAAATTGTAGGCTGCCTTGCGAGCCTCTTGAGGATTTCTATGAATGGAAAAATGTTTCAAGATGGCCGCCTTATAGGTGGACCATCTTAAATGATTTTGGTCCTCCAGCCCCGCAAAGAAACTGGAGTATTCCGGGGAGAAGGTCCACTTTACATATTGAATACAGCTTTGGCTGTCCTTCAAATGGAAAGTCTCCATCATTTGCTCAAACAACTCTAAGTGCTCCCAAACAGAATACTTAGCGTTCTTATGGTAAGGTGTGATGACGCTCCTGATCGCCTTAATCTGCTTTAAGGGGTCCTTAAGCAAGGCCCTTTTTGCCTTATCGGCCTTTTTGGTTCGGGTAACCCTTGTCCATTCATCCTCTGACTCAGAGGCACTGCTCCCAGAGGTTCCTGTCTGTTCTTCCAGGTTTTCCCGGATTCTGCGAGCCTGGGAATGGCTGGCAGAATGTGGGGACCTGGTCTCCTGTTTCCTGTGGTGCTCAGAGGAGTCCTCAGATCCCTCCTTGCTGCCAGGATTTGCTGGGTACCCCCCCACTGACCTAACTGGGCAGAGGTTTTCAGGATGCCCTTAAGGGGCCTACTCTCCTGGGGTTCCCCACTGAACTGTACTGTACTTGGGTGCCCATACCCGGATGCCCACCCCTCCATTCCTGGGTGGTACTGGCCTATGAGCCCCATACTTTTAGCTGTTAGTAATCTACCATCCCTGTGGCCCTGTGCTCATGTGCGCCAGGGGACATCGGGGTGGTAGAGTCCAGGGACTGGGAGAGATGAAGGCCCCTGGTGTTAGGGCTCCTGAGGTTATGGTCAGGAGTCTCTCTTTCCCAGCGGACCTCATCTCTATCCGCCCCTGCTCCCTGTTGCAATGCAAGAGCCTGCATTTGTGCTTTCAGTTCCTCAGTCAAGGCCTTACTAGACTCTATCAGTCTCTCCTGCATCGCTACCTGTTGTTGGAGCCTATCATTGTGTTGACAGAGGGTCTCATTTTCCCTCTGTGCTTCCTGGTTGGTCCTGGAGAACTGGGCCAATCTTTGCTGCAGGAGGTTTACCTCCTGAGTCCCATCCCTATTGGCCTGCTCCTTTCTTGCCAGAGCATCTTCCACCCTTCTGGTGTGCTCTACCAAGTTCTGGTTTTCTTTTTGGAGGTCACCCAGCCCCTGGAGGGCCAGGTGATTTTCTTCAATTTCCTTTTTTAAGTGGCAGACTTCCTGGCCTAAAGTGTCTCTTTCCTGACTGAGAGCCTGCATCTGTGCTGCCAGGTCGTCCCTCTGTCGTTGAAAGGCACCAGCTTTTTGGCGCTCCTCAGCAAACTCTGCCTGGGTATCCAGGTCTTTCAGAATTAGTTTATTGCTCTCCTCTTTCTCTCTATCTAGCTGGCTTTGCAGGGTGACTACCTGCTCCGCGCATGCCCTGTTGAAATTGATCTGTTGCTCCAACTTTTTCTGGTTCTGCAGTAAGGAGTCCAAACTGTCTTGGTGCTCCTTCTGCAGGGCCAGAAATCTGGTATCCTGGTCTGTCTTTTCCTGTTGTAGGATGCCCATATCCTCTTTTATTTTAATGATATATTGCCTACTATCATTTTCTGACTCCTGGCTCCTCTGCAGCCTCTGCTCAGAAGAGGCCAGATCAGATCGGGCCTTCTCTACTGCCATCTGTTGCCTATTTGCCAGATCTTGGCTTTCAGTGCATTTATCCTGCATGTCTCCCATATATAGGTACAGGTATGCTGCTATCCTGGCAATCTTATTGTGTTCATCTTTGGCTTTAGGAGCCATATATAGTTCACTCAGGGCCACATGTAATGGACCCTGATCTCTCCATAGGTCTGACCCTGTTTCAGTGACCTGTCGCGTGATGGCCTGCAACCAGGCATCCTGGCCCTGTTCAGTCCATTCACCTCTCACCAATAGTTTATGTAAGAGGTGCTCTCTGGCTATTTTCATGTCTACTAAGGTCGTCATTCTAGAGATTGGTCTCTGTCCTGACTTACAGAAGTTTGTATTTTATTTTTGCAAAACAGACCTTTTCCTAAGAGCGTTCCTTTGAGGAGTGCTTTACAGCGTAACACAGCGTGGTGATCCGACCGGATATGTGTATCTGGTCAGCTGGCACGCTGTATTAATCTGCACAAATGGTAGATCTAACCCAAACGTCCGGCACGAGCCCCCAATTTGTAAGAGGATTCAATTCAGCACTACAGCCAAGTCAACGCCTAGTCTAGAATACTGAATGAAAACCCTTATTGATATATCTTTATGTCCAGTTCATGCGTTCTGGATGACTACCCCTATATAACACCCCTCTCTTGGAATCCTCCTGACCCCACTGAGCCAAGAAGTAGTTCTGTTTTGCAAGTTAAAAGGTTTATTTGATAATATCACGCTTTATAATAAATTAATAATTGAATATCACACTTAATCTGATGTGATAAAGATTAACAACGGAGAATCTGGCACTAGCACACCTCTTTATAATCACTAAGGAGTTGACATGAAATGGATAAGGTAGCAACAATACTTTTATGGTTTCAAATGGATGCAATGTGGAATGAAATGCAGTACGGAAAATAACTTGATAGGATTTCAGCAAAAGACAATGTAATCACTTTCTTGGACAATTCACCCCCTCCCCCCTTTATGCAATGCAAGGAAATGGAAGGAAGGCACACAGTTCTCAGAAATGCAATCAAATGTAATTCAGTTCACCCCAGCAAGTTTAGACTACAGATCGGAGTTTTAAACACAGGCCCAAAATGCTTTTATATGTGCTGGCAATGAAGAAAAAAAAATATGCTAAAATGCTTTTAATTCCCTCTAGAGGTTCAGGTGAGTGGTATCTAGTTAATATTAGTCCAGGCTCACTTTAGCAAGGATCTAGGGTGTAACTAGCAGGTTAAACGAATTTTTGGCAACTGAAAGGCAAGCAGCAGCAGATTTTTACACGTGAAGAAATTTGCAAATCGCGGTAAAATTCACGAGTGCGTTTTTCACGATTGCGGCAAAATTATCGGGAATCGGAATGCAGTTCTAGGTTCGTTGAAAAGCTGAGATTCTAAGCTTTCAGAGGTAAGTTACTGCAAGTCTCTAGCATAAACGGTCACGGAGATATGAGCGATTAAATAAAGGTCGTTTTTCAGATTTGAAATTTTAAAGTTCAAAAAGACAAGTGCAGCTTGCAACTAGAAAATGACAGGTGACAGCTTTACAAATGACAGGTGACAGTTAGGAGGCAGTTCTACTTAGATTAAAATAGCTTGGATTATATTATTTTAACTAAGAGATTGGTTCTGCACAGTTTTCTAGGTACTCACACTATATTCTTGAGTTAAATGGGCCTCGCCACGGATCTGGTCAGGTTTTAGACTGGACTCTGGTCTCTGCACTTCACAGTGATCTGGGTCAGCTCTGCTCTGCTGGTCTGGTCTGGGTCAGCTCTGGTTCTGGATATTTGATAGATTTGAAGTCTCTATGTCTGCTCTCTGAAGGTTGAGGGAGGTAAAGTATGGATTTTCCGGCAGAGCTTCCAGCTGCAAATGGATTTGAAGGTCCCTATCTGTCCTGTCTGTCTGCTTTTATCTGTTTTTAAAATGGGTGTGTGTGCAGCATCACTAGGCTCTACCCCTCTCCACTTGTCATTGGCCACTTCATCCGCTTCCACTTGATTGGGGGAATGAAATGAAGTGTCATCATGATGAGGTCTGTTTATGATACAGAGAACCCACCCCTGTCAACTTTACACACAATCTATATTTGAACCAAATACATATTTGCAGAGGTACATATTGTTTTAAAATTACATGCACCCCTCACATATCACAGGAGGTATCCCCTGTTCAAACTCTGCTCTTCCTGGGGCCTTGCATTCAGAAATGGCACATATTTCACTTTTTAACTGATTTTGCAATATCGGACATTAACCCAAATTTACACACATGTGCGCAAGGAGTATGGACATTAGTTGATGAAGTGTCAGATTTTTCACATGCACACATTTTGAGTAATATCCTCTTTTCCGCTAAAACCCCCCTGAACATACCACCGGGTCCTAACACGTCTTAAAATGTGGGCAGAAAAATCACAAGAATTATGGTATCATTTAAATAATTTTCACAAGTCCGTACTATGAGTTATTCATCTTTTTAGAGTTATGTTCTGGCCCCAAAGGGGTGTGGTTTCCCCCCAGCACTAGGTTGAATTTCTGGTTTTTCCAGTTCTGCCAAGCCAGCTTGCTCTCACAGGCAGCTACATTTACGACATCTGCAATAAACCATCTGCCTGGGTGAAGGGGGTTGCATTGTTCAGAGCTCCTGTATTCTGTGGGGGCTCCCCTTAATTCAATTATCAGAGAGATGGCATATCCTTAGTGTGGCCAGCAAAAGGCAGATAGGCCTGGGAACACAGCTGTGACTCAAGTTTCACTCCTGATGGGGGGTAGTTGCCAGGCAAAATTGGAATCTCTTTAAGCCAGTTTTTAGCTACATGTCATGTCTGTTCCCCAGTCTTCTGCATTCAAATAAAACTGAACATTTTTACATATGCAGCTAGAATGCTGATTCTAAGTTTAAAACTATGACATTTAAACAATTGAAACCTAGGTGACACACAAAAGTAGGTCACTCAGTCAATTTAAACACTTAGATTTTTAGTGTCTTTCAGTCCAAATTTACTTAAACTGCTGAAATCCACAGCTCAGCCAGTCTTGTTATAAACCTTCAAGTCACTTCAGAATATAACTTTACATTGGATCCACCTCTCAGTAAGTCTTTCTTTGGCCTGTTTTGGGTTCATTTATTCAGTTTTACAAAAAGTAAAATCTGGTGTTGTTTTAAAATGCCGGCTTTTGATAGTGGTGAGTACTGGTACTGCACCCCTTTTTGGGATTTAAGAAAATGAATTCCCAACAGTTATGGGTTTGCTTTTGGCAATCAGCATTGCCATTCCCAATGGTTTCAGACTACTGTGTGGGTAGTCCAATGGTGGTTTTAGGCAGTGTCCTTCTGTGCCCATAACATCGGCAAAAATGAGTGGCAGCCTATTCTTCATGCATTTCCCTGTGCATTTTCTGGGAAGCTCTGGCCATCATGATGTTTTCCATGTCAGTACTGCACAGTTTTGAGGTAGGGCTTGGATGCGTGGATAAAAACATCCCACACCATAGAGGAAAACCTCAGGATCTACTGGAACGCATTGCAGAACCACTTGCCCTGTAAATGCCAGTATAAATCCTCACATTTTTAAATAGTGTATTCCTGGAGTGTAACACACTATTCCTTGATCAGTGAATGAAATTGTCATATTAAGTTTTGTCATGAAATCTTTTCCCAAAAATGTTAACCAGTGTCTGTCGTGAATATAACAAAGGAACAGACATTTCAAACTGTACTATAGACGCTATTAGCGCCATGGCTCATGCCGGTAAAATACCGGCACCGCCTTGGCAGAAAGGGGATTTACTGCCCCATTCCAAGGTTGGAGGGGCGGTAAATCCCCTTTCCGCCATTGCCCTTCCCCATTCCCATTTCTGCCCCATAGGGCTCTATGGGAATGGGGAAGGCGCTAATTACGGCACCGCAATTTTGCGGTGCCGTAATTAGCTCCGAGGTCCCTTAGCGGGTTGGATTTTAACGCCTGCAAAAAGCAGGCGTTAAATCCCCCAACTCGCTAAGGGACCTCATAGTAAGGAGGTAGGATTTGCCGGTACCGGTATTTTACCGGTACCGGTAAATCCCTAACACCATCCGTGTAATGAGGCCCATAGACCCTTAGTTCCTCTTGGGGGTCTGGTGTCACAGATAGTAGTGAACACATCAAGTCACCCTGTAAGCTGTTCTATTGTGGGTACAGGCACATGCCCATCCCTGTGAAAGGATTCCCTCCTAACACAGTGACATCTCCTATTCTGGGTGTCAAAACTTGTCCTGTATTCGCATACTGCTGTGTCTGCATGGGTGCTAGTTGTGACGGCCCTTGCAGCGGATCCATTTGCACTCGTTCTTGCTGTTGCACCTGCTGCACTTGCCGCACTTGTGTCTGATACAATGTCTGATCTTGGGCAAACCCTTCTCTTATCTGTGAGCTATATGGTGGAGGATAAGCTGTCACTCTCTCTGAAATTTGCCATCTATACATTCCCTTGTCTCCCACATACGCATACAATGTGTCCTGTCATCCCACAAGTCCAACATACTGAGAGTGCCCATCTGCAAAGACCTCATTGAGCATTCTGGTTCCAACAGCAAACCCAGACATATGTTTTGACCTAGTCGGGTGGCATCAGTTGAAGCTGTGCCTCTCTAAACACAGTGAGCAAGGGGTCCACAACTGGAATTGCCTGTCTAACTTAGGGTGAAACCCCAAGTCCGTAACATATATGCAAAAGGTCTGGGAGCCCCTCCACCAACAACTAACATGGACAAATAACCGGTTCTCTGGGTAGGTTCCCACCTTGGAGGGTCTACAACCCCATTTTAGTTCACTGCACCCTTCACAGAGCAGAAATAACAAGGACAGTAATGGCAGACTCCATAAGGATCTAGTGATTTTATTATTTTAAATTCTATTTCGAGACATTAAAGGGTGATACCTACTTATTTGGTTTTTTAAACATGTTACTTTTTTGTTTATTGTAGAAGGAGGCAGCCAGTGAGGATGGGGTGGAGAGGGGCACAAACTAACCACTACCAAGGATGGACAGGTGGAGAAGGGAAGATGTGGGGCACTGGTGATATATCTAGTGGAGTGGGAATTCCTTTTTGTACACCTTCACAGCAGCCCCAAAAGAGTTGTGGAATTGCGCCCCCTGGCAGATGAGTGCATCACAGTTTATACACAGGACAGTTGTCGTCTGAAGGTAGGGATCAACATCCTCTTACAAAGCCTGTGATGCAGCAGGAGGAATTCTCTGCCCAACTGAGGTGGAGTGAGTATGGGCAGGAGTGGAAGTTGATGGTGCAGCAGAAGAGAGCCTTCTACGTCCTACGTTTTGTTCTCAGGGCTGTCAGGTGGAAACTCTGGGTGTGGCTAAACATGGAGGTGATGTTGAAGGATTAGTGCCCCTTACGGCTATGACTGGATGTGACACCACACTCAGTGCAGTGCACATGGGCAGCCTGATCCTTAGGCACTCTGGTAACAGTGGTAAAAAAAGATCACACCCTGGATTCTCTCGAACCAAACATAAAAGGTCCCTCTTCTAATGCATCCTACTCTCTTTCCTCCTGTAGCTCATCTGCTCCAGTGCCCCTGTTCCATTCTACTGGTCCTACAGGTAGTGGTGGTGGCCCCTGAGGGGGAGGGATGGCCATGACTGATGAGATTTGATGGTTGTAGGTGTTGATGTTCTGCAGCTCCAAGGTGCCTCCTATCCTCTGCTCCGTCAGACTGTTAATGCGTTTAAGAAATGGGTGGGTCCCCTTGAAGGTTCTATCCTAGGTCTTCCACACTGTCCACCAAATAGGGCATTCAAAGTTTAACACAGTTCAGAGAACAACAACGGATGTTAAAAGCAGTTGTGAAAGTGTAAACCTTCAACTTTAGAGTTTGTATCATGGGTGGAGAATGGATTTCAAAATGCTAGCGAAGCAAAGACATCCACCACAGACACATCAGCACACCATTGGTGATGTCATATTTGCTGTAATGGTTGTTAGAGTGACCATAACGTCCCTGTAAAAATGTTTTTCCATTGAATTTCATAGGTTTTTATTTGTGCAACTTAACCATAAGGTCCCTTTAATAATGTTCTTTCATTGAATTTGATAGGTGTTTACTAGTACAACTTAACCATAGCGTCCCTTTAACAAAGTTTTTTCATTGAATTTCATAGGTTTTTAGTAGTGCAACTTAACCATAACGTCCCTTTAAGAAGGTGTTTTCAGTGAATTTCATGGTTTTTTACCAGTGCATGCTATTTTCCTACAACTTACTAATATCATACTTAGCCAATAAGCAATATTTCTTTCCAATTTACAAAGTTTTGCCTTAAAACTCTGCCATTTTGCACCATGTAGCATCATTTTTAACATGCCTATACACTTTTTGCAACTTTTTGAAATCATTTTGCAACCGTAGACGTCCGGGAACATCTGACTTCATCACAGACCTTCTGGACAGTGCCAAGAGACCATACGCCTGCGCACGACATGGTGATGGTTTGTGAAGGCGTCTGCACTTTGTGATCGTATCAGTGCTTAGAAGACAGTTTGGAACTGCATTTTCTACTGATCTAGGAACTTTCAACTTCAAAATTTCCCTTGCATACCTCCTACACCTTTTCGTACTCATTCTCTATTAGCAATCTAGTACACAGTACATACGTAGAAGAATTTGATCAAAACTGCAATTTATCTTATAAATGGCATCGGTTAATGCCATCCCTCCTCCCCAAGAGCCACCACCACCACCAGCTGGAGGGCCTTCACAACAAAAAAAGTGCAGTACTTTCAAAGACAATGAAGAGGACAAAGAAGATGAGGTAGAGGAAGTGCCTACTTCTAGCACCAAGATTGAATCATGGGTGTGCCAGTTCTCTGCTACTGTTGGGAATGTTCCAAAGGCTAAAGCTACCAAAGTGAAATGCACTGAGTGAACAGTACTCCTATGGGACCACCTCCATGCAAATGTTGTGCAGATTCATCAAATGATACCACGTTTATATGCTTTTACAGTATTTTGGGACCCCCCGCCTCTAATTTTGCCCCCTTTTGACTGAGTCCCACAAAACTTTGCAAAACCATTCAGGATTAGTTCTAGAGTAAAAATTGAGTGGCAAAAAAGTTATAAGCCATTCAAAAACTGCTTTTCCCCAACACTGTATGTGTCTGCGAACACCAAAGGACTGCCCCAGGACATCTGGAGTGTTCGCCAACTTTCGGGGGAGGGGGTGGGAAGGTTTGTAACAACCCGTTTCTTGGCTTCTTATGGCCATATCCAATCCACCCCCCCACATCCCCAGAGATTGTTTGTTGAGTTTGACAAGTGCAATGCTGCATTTTTTTTAATGTTTTCACTGCGCTATCCGGCGGGCGTTTCAGGGAAACCATTTTACGATTTCTCACCACCCAATCAGCAGCCGCATCCCGATGTTCGAGGACCATGTAAAAGTCCAAATATTTTTCTGCCCAATCAGAGTCCAGTCTGAGGACTGAACAGCCAATCAGAGGCCAGTCCGCGGACTGTAAGCGATATTCAATCAACACTACAGCTAAATCAATGCCTAGTCTGGGATGCTGAGGAAAACCCTTATTGATGTATTGTTATATCCAGTTCAGTACGCTGGATGACAACCCTTGTATAACACCCCCCTCTTAGAATCCCCCTGACCCCACTGAGCCAAGAAGTAGGTTTGTTTTGCAGATTAAAAGGTTTATTTGGATAATTCAACAATATATATCTATCACACTTTTATAATATATTAATATCTGATAGTACACTGAGACATATGATGTGGATCCACAATGGATAATGTTACAGTGGTACAATTGATTACTTAGGAGTAGTATAGAGGATGAGGTAGCAGAAAATGCTTTATGGTTTCAAGGAAATGCAATGAGGAATAAAATGCAGTACAGAAATACTTGATATGATTTTAGCAAAAGATAAGATAATCACTTTTTCTCTGGCAATTCATCCCCCTCCCCTATGCAATGTAAGAAATGGAAGGAGATGGAAAGAGGAGCACACAGTTCTCAGGAATGCAATCAAATACAATACGAAATTCAGTTCCCCCCCAGCAAGCTTAGAGGAAACAGGTAGGAGTTTGAAACACAGGCCCAAAATGCTTTTTAAATGTGATGGCAATGGATGGGAAAATGTGCCAACTGATTTTAATTCCCTCTAGAGATTCAGGGTGAGTGGGAGATGCGTGTTGGTATTAGTTCAGGCTCACTTTAGCAATGCTCTATGAGTTATTACCAAGTTGCAAACGGATTTTAACAAAAGAAAGAATGGAGCTGCTATTTTACCAAGTGGAGAAATTGAGCCAAAATCGCAAATCGCGGTAAATTTCGTGAGTGCGTAAATCGTGATTGCGGAAAAGGTATAAGGAGTAGGAAGTCGGTTCTAGGTTCGTTGGAAAGCCTAGAATCACAGCTTTAAAATGTACATTTCGTTCCTAGCCCAAGCGGTTCCAGAGATACGGACAATTTAATAAAGGTAGATTTTCGGATTTAAAGTAAAACTCAAAATGACAAGTGACAGCTTGCAACTGCAGAATTGACAGGTGACAGTTGTGCAGCTTTAAAAATGACAGATGACACGATTTCTAGGAGGCTGTTCTAATTAGGTTAACATAGTTTGAATTAGATTATTTTAACTAAGAGATTGGTTCTGCACAGTTCTGCTAGGTACTCACAATATCAATTTGAAATAGGCCTCGTCACGGTCTGGTCAGGTTGGACGGGACTTCCGGCAGGTGGTTCTGAAGTCCCGGCTATCTGGGTCAGCTCTGCTCTCTGGGTCTGGTTTGTGGTTCTCTCGGGTTCCGGATACAGCACTGCTTTCTGGATACTGCTACAGGTTCTTGCAAAAATTCTTGGCAACAATTCAAACAGCTCGCCCGGCTGTTGAATAGTTTGGTTGGTTTTGAGGCCTGCTGAAGAGGATTCAGCTTGTGGATTCAGGCCTCTCTGCTACAAATTCTGGAGTTAATTTCTGCTACAGGTTCTGGAGATTGATGGATTTGAAGTCTGGATCTCTGGATGTGAAGTCGTCATTCAGCATGCTCCGCAGAAATGTCTCTACCTGTCCCAGCAGTCTCTTTTTATGTGTTTTAAAAATGGGTGTGTGCCTGGGCCTAGCTAAGCCTGCCCCTCTCTTGATTTGATAGGTCAATAGATTCTTTGGTCCCTGATTTGGGAAGGGATAGTGTGTCAGAGTGATGTCATTTTTATGACCTGCAGAAATGACACTCCCCTGATCAATGTGCACACAAACCTATTCCTGATCCAAATACATATTTCCCAGGTACACAGTTGTTTGACATCACATACACACATCATATATTACTAAACATAGTCCCTGTCCCGACTCTGGCGTTTCTAGGAGCTTGCATTCAAAAATGGCAACTTATTTTCGATTTTAGTAGGTTTTGCAACATGGGATTTTCATCAAAAATTATACAAAGGTACATTTCCCTTCCACATATATCCCAGTAACTTTCCATGTCTCTAGCTTAAACACATTGTCTACAATAATCATAATTAGCAGGGTTTTGCCCCAGAACATGGTACAAATTGGAGTTTGGACTCAAATCGTGAGGGCATTTTTCAAACTAAGACTCTCAAAGTTGTACATTCCTGTCATTTGGTTACAATAAATTATCACTGTTTCTATAAAATATATATTTGTTGCAATTCAACTCCCCCAAAGTGTTTGGGTCCGCCTCCAGGAGTCTGGGTGGGTCAGTGATCACATGTCTCTCCTTGCTGGCAGAGGGTTGTTGACAGGAAACACTCAAAATTAACATCCCCATTCAACAGAAAGAGACTTTTGTGTGGGCTCCAGCAGGCTGCCTGGAAGTCTCTCCTCAATCAACCAACAGGGTCATGTGATATCCTGCCTCCTGTGCTGAAAATCTGGGGTGTTAAGATTTCTCAGCCTCTTGGCCTTTGGGAACAGCAGGTGGCTAAGATTTCCAATGAACTAACCAACTTTGAAGTCCCTGCCCCTCTTGCAACTCCTAAATACAGTTTCCCTGTCAGAGTTTAGACTGCTAGCGCCACCTTGGGGAATTTGTCGGTACTGCATCCATTTTTGAGTTGTCTTGAATTACTGCATTTCAATAGAGGGGTCTTTTGCTTGATAGTATAGGACCCTTGCTTAACATTGTTTTGATGGTATCCTTACAGTAGAGTGGTGATGTGGAACCCCCCACAAGAAGGTTGTATCTTTGGAGTGGTCTCGTGCCAACTGCGCAGTTCTCCTATTCTGGCGTGAATGTGGGTGGCGATAGCTCATCCCACATCCACTCAGTCTATTGATTCAGTTTGTTCTGGGATAGAATAATGGGCGGTGACAGCTCATCCCCACATCTACCCAGTCTATTGATTCTACATGGGTCAAAACCCTTGACAAATCCCCCCGCCCGACAGCGCTTTGATTCAATTCGAGGGGAAGTCGGGTGCAAAGGAGGTTTTGAGCCCTTGCGCTGGTATGTCCCCATTATCTTCTTCAAATTCCGAAAACGGCACAGTTCAGCATCTTTTCCTCCATCCGGTTGGATCGATCGGTTCTCCTCGCCGGTCCTGATGGGAATATTGGGTGGTACCCTGGGCCCCTCGGTTCTCTGCTCCCGGTCCCCGGATCATCCTCCTTGGCCAGTCTCAAGGTTTTCTTTCTCCTAGGACGACAAAGGAAAGCGGCAATACCTATTCGTAGACATTTCTTCCCCACCATTGATATAGTGGGGTGGCGAACATATACATTTTATGAATCAGAAGATATGAACATATACATTTTCTTTTTTAAATTAGGAGACAAGAACATATATTACATGGCCACAGTAGTGGCCATGTAGTTATGGTTAAGTTGCTGTTTCCATAGGAAGAGCACTTTTTGGGTGGCTTATAACTTCGCTCTCCCTGGACGGATCCTCACCAAACTTTGCAGAAAAAGTATTTGGGTCACTCTGAATTCTTTTGCAAAGTTTGGTGAGGATTCGTCCAGGGGGGGCAAAGTTATAGGGGGTCCCAAAACTTTTTTTTTTCCCATAGACTGAATGGCAAAAAATGTTTGCTCGCGCCTACAGCCCAAACCGCTGGACGGATTTCCACCAAATTTGGACCAGGAGCAGCGGCTTGGTCCCGAAAGCGTGCTTTTGCAAATTTGGTGAAAATCCGTCCAGTAGTTTTTTTTTAAAATGACCAAAAAGTAGGTAAAAAAAAATTAGTGATATCTGTGTTCGGTTCGCTGACACACTTCCCTGTTCGCTCCGCGGACAGTGTCCTGATTGGCCAATCGTCTTGCGTGATGTTCGCGGACATGCAACGTGTTCGCTGATTGGACGGCGTGGAGCGTGAAGCGCGTCAGATTTTTCGGTAGCGCCCGCCATCTTGGATTCGCGGACGTCCGCGGACAGCGTGGTGAAACTTTGTTCAAAATGTGTATTTTGTAGAGTGTGTTGGTGTGTAGGAGTGTTTGGGGAGGGTGGGAGTGTATGAGATAGGATGAAAGTTGTGTTTTTTATGTGTTAGACGTTCTTTTTGTGTTCGATTTGTTTGCGGACATCACGGGTGTTCTGAAATGTTCTAAATAAACTGACTAGGGGGTTTTCTAAGGACTCAATATGTGTCCGTTTTGTTCGCAAGCTAAGTGAAACTGTTCTAAGAACACTCGCGGTGTCCGGGGAGTGTTTGTAGGGGGTGTCCTGAGGACGCTGTCCGTATTGTTCTCTGTCAAGTTGAATGTGTTCTAAGAACACCCGCGGTGTCCTGAAATGTTCGCAAATAAACAAAATGGGGGTGTTCTGAAGACGTTTTTGAGAACACTCCCGGTGTCCTGAAATGTTCGTAGGGGGTGTCCTGAGGACACTTTCTGTATTGTTCTCTGTCAAGTTGAATGTGTTCTAAGAACACCCGCGGTGTCCTGAAATGTTCGCAAATAAACAAAATGAGGGTGTTCTGAAGACGCTCCTAAGAACACTCGCGGTTTCCGGGGAGTGTTCGTAAGGGGTGTCCTGAGGACGCTGCCCGTATTGTTCACTGTCAAGTTGAATGTGTCCTAAGAACACTTGCGGTGTCCTGAAATGTTCGCAAATAAACAAGATGGTGGTGTTCTGAAGACGCTTCTAAGAACACTCCCGGTGTCCTGGAATGTTCGTAGGGGGTGTCCTGAGGACGCTGTCCGTATTGTTCTCTGTCAAGTTGAATGTGTTCTAAGAACACCCGCGGTGTCCTGAAATGTTCGCAAATAAATGAAATGGGGGTGTTCTGAAGACGCTTCTAAGAACACTCGCGGTGTCCGGGGAGTGTTCGTAGGGGGTGTCCTGAGGACGCTGTCCGTATTGTTCTCTGTCAAGTTGAATGTGTCCTAAGAACACTTGCGGTGTCCTGAAATGTTCGCAAATAAACAAAATGTGGGTGTTCTGAAGACGCTTCTAAGAACACTCTCGGTGTCCGGGGAGTGTTCGTAGGGGGTGTCCTGAGGACGCTGTCCGTATTGTTCTCTGTCAAGTTGAATGTGTCCTAAGAACACTCGCGGTGTCCTGAAATGTTCGCAAATAAACAAGATGGTGGTGTTCTGAAGACGCTTCTAAAAACACTCGCAGTGTCCGGGGAGTGTTCGTAGGGGGTGTCCTGAGGACGCTGTCCGTATTTTTCTCTGTCAAGTTGAATGTGTCCTAAGAACACTCGCGGTGTCCTGAAATGTTTGCAAATAAACAAGATGGTGGTGTTCTGAAGAAGCTTCTAAGAACACTCCCGGTGTCCTGGAATGTTCGTAGGGGGTGTCCTGAGGACGCTGTCCGTATTGTTCTCTGTCAAGTTGAATGTGTCCTAAGAACACTTGCGGTGTCCTGAGATGTTCGCAAATAAACAAGATGGTGGTGTTCTGAAGACGCTTCTAAGAACACTCGCGGTGTCCGGGGAGTGTTCATAGGGGTGTCCTGAGGACGCTGTCCGTATTGTTCTCTGTCAAGTTGAATGTTTTCTATGAACACCCGCGCTGTCCTGAAATGTTCACAAATAAACAAAATGGGGGTGTTCTGAAGACGTTTTGAGAACACTCCCGGCGTCTTGGAATGTTCGTAGGGGGTGTCCTTAGGACGCTGTCCGTATTGTTCGTTGTTAAGTTGAAAGTGTTCTAAGAACTATCGCGTTGTTCTGAAATGTTCGTAGGGGGTGCCCTGAAAACGGTGTCCGTATTGTTCGATGGCAAGTTCAAAGTGTTCTAAGAACACTCACATTGTTTGCGGACATTAAAAGTTTCCCATAGATCATAGTTGAAATGTTTGACTCTATGGATGTGATATGCTGCGGTGGTTGTTGCCAGGGCATAGAGTCTTGGGTGCATGGCCATTTGGCCATTGGCCATGCACCCAAGACTCTATGCCCTGGCAACAAACACCGCAGCATATCACATTCATATTTGCTTATAACTTTGGGTGAAAAACAAATGTATAAGGAAGAAAGGTATTAGATACTATGGATGTGATATGCTGCTATGGTTGTCCTTATTATTGTATACTTACTGTTTGGTCTAGTAATGGGAGTCCATGTTTTTATTCTGTGATAAAAGAAAATAGCATGTTAGTATTAGTATTTTGTAATGACTTATTACATTGTATAAACAATATACTTTTATTTTTTTTCGACCCTCATATTTAGTAGAGTACAAATCAGAGTACTGTGCAATTTGCTCAGTTTCTGTATTTGTTGCTAAAATCATTGGGTCTGTGGGAGAAAAAAAAATCTTGTTTGTTTGTTTTCAATGTTCACTTTTTGTTTCTGGCTAATGCTTTATACTTTGCTTTGTTGTATTTTTTTGGAGCAGTAACAGATTCTTCATTTGTTTTGATAGTATAAAATTTTGGAGCAGTTAGATACTAATTGGCGTATTCTAAGTGTCTATTTTATTAATATATTTTAGTGGTTTTGATTGATCTATTTGTATATTGTTAAATTTTGGGACAGTTAGATACCAATTGGTGCATACTAACTGTGTATTTTTTGGCCTAATTTAGTGGTATTCATTTATCTGATTAGTTGTTGTAGAATCTTTGAGCTGTTAGTTAGCTTTTGGAGTATTCTAACAGTGTATATTATTTTAACACAAATTTATAATTTTGGGACAGTTAGATACCAATTGGCGTATTCTAACTGTGTATTTTTTGGTCTAATTTAGTGGTATTCATTTATCTGATTAGTTATTGTAGAATCTTTGAGCAGTTAGATAGCTTTTGGAGTATTCTAACAGTTTATATTTTTTTAACACAAATTTACTTAAAGGTTTAAATACAGTTTATTTATCAAATTTTGGTTTTAAGAACATCAAATAGGCGTTTGTAAGATTTGCTGGTAATCTCTGCCTCAGATTAATGTTACTATCATTACATTCAAACCATCCACATTTCATTTTTTATATATGCAGTGTAGTGCCCTGAATTGGTTGTGGCTCCTGTGTGGTAGATTATACCTATTGTTGTGAAGGTTTTCTTACCAAGTGATATTTGACCATGTGTGAATCCAGTCAGCTTGCAGTTGTTTTTGGTACCATCTGCATTGTAACGTAGAAGCATTAGTATTACGTATTTACTATGTGTTTGTATTACTAACATGGAGTGATTATCTGAATTGCAGGTAGAGCATAATCTACCATGGTTTGCATTTTGTACAAATTGCTGAAATGGAATGGATTCACAATTTGGTATTGATATATATATGAAGCGTTCATTGGGGATTTCTTCTTGTGTCACATTGTTGCAGAGAGTGCATGTATGTTTCCACATGTATGAAATCTGAAAGATTTCATTTATAGGTATGTATTTGTTTTCCAGTACTTGTAGTAAGTACATTAGAAATTCTTGTGGATCTTCCTGTGAGTTTATAGTGAATTTCACCATTCCAGCACAATAGACCAATTGTCGTCTTATTCCAAAAACACTATATGTGTTGTCAGGATTGTTTGCTGCATTTCTGTGAAGTACTAACATTTGCAAACACAATGGGTCTGTACTGTGTAAGTAAATGTTGTCAACAATTGGTGGTAATTGAAATAGAATATTCATTGCTACATTTGCATAGCAACTTACACCAACTATATTTGAGAATTTAAATGGTCCAGGTAGTTCTGTATCTAACTGCTTTTTTTGGAGTTTGTCTTCCTTCTTTAAAGAAGTACATGGTTTACTTTCTCTAATTGATTCTTTGTTTGTGGTACTTGATGAAGTATTAGTTTATTTTACTCTCTTTGGAGGATTTGCAGTGACGTCCTGTTGCATTTCTGTTTGATTTAGTTTTCTTTTATAACGTTTTAGTTTTTGTGGAACAGAATATGTGTTTAGATGGGGAGTGTATAGTGAGCAAAGTCTATTATATTCTAAAATGCAAGGAATATCAGCGTTTACTTTACTTGCATCAAAGTTGATTAGAAATAGACCGTCAAGTGTACGTAAGCGTGATAGTGCTACGTAGCTCATGCCTTCTTTAAAGACTGTGTTACCAATATCTATCATTGCTTTGTCTAGGGTAAGACCTTGTGATTTATGAATCGTGACTGCGTATGCAAGAGTTAGAGAAAATTGTTCTCTGCGTAAATACATATCTTTGAAGAGAAGGAATCTAGCTGTTGAGCGTCCTATCCATTTTACTTCTGAAAGTTTGTCAAAGAGTATATTGACAAACTGAATTTTGTTGTCACGTGGGTATGTTTGAAAGCCAACAACTGTACCCAGTGCTCCATTAACTAGTCCTTGGTCCACGTCAAGGTTACGTTTAAGCATTACTCTGCAATTTAAGTCATACCATGTACATCTAGTTTGTCTGTGGCGCTAATTTCCATTATTGGTTGCATTTCTTTACTTAACATTATTTCATTGAATTTGAGACAGCTTGCAAGAGTTGGCATTAAGGCCATACAATTGACATTTTTGTGGGCTAATTGTTCCATAACATCTGTAGCACATGCATTATCGCCATAAAGTGCATTAATGTGCCGGGTTTTCAATGTTGCATCTGCTTCTTTAGAAAGTATACCAACTCTCAAACTTTTTAAAATGTTGGCATAAGTTAAATCTGCAGATTGGCGCATGTTTTCTGTTAATTCTCTGTATTGGAAATGTTGCCAAAGGTTGACATTTCCAATGCTGCCAACAGTTTTACGGCAGAGTTTGTGCCCTAATGTTTTAAAAATAGGTTCACCTTTTACTGGTGTTAATTGAAGCAGATCTCCAAAAACAATAATGTGTTTTCCTGCAAAGAGCTCTTCATAGTCTGTTTTGAGTACTTCTTGTAATCTGAGATGAATCAAAGCTAACATCAGGTTGGAGACCATGCTCACTTCATCTATTAGTAGCATTTTCATTTGTTTCAATACTCTGCGTAATTCCATTGCAGCTTCTGCAGAAAGTTTGTAATAGTCTAATTTGTTCTGGTGTTCTACTGGTAATAGTAGTAATCTGTGTTGTAGGCAGCTAAAACTGTGGGGGCAGTGACAACAGCGGACAGTTTGTTGTTTGTCAATTGTTGAAGGAACTTACTAATGATTTTGATTAGGAATGTTTTGCCAGAACCAGCTTCACCACTGACGTACAGTAGTGTAGGTTTATAATTATGGCAGGAACATTCTTTATTTTCATGTTTTACACCATGTGCAATTTGTTTTGTTACTTCTTGAAAAATGCTACTTTGCTATTTGTTTAGTTTTGATTGTAGTATAGTTAAGTCTTCCTTATCTTCATACTGACACATGGTGTTTTCTACTTCTATCATAGCTAATTCTGCCTCATTTGTTATTAGTGGTTCTCCCAGTGGTTCTTGGCTTCCTGTTACAGAAGGTTGACTACTGTCAGGAGTATCCTTATCTAGTTGGGCTTGGAGTTCTTCTTCATGTTGCTGTTCATTGTGCAACATTGTTTTGTACTGTGCAAAGTTTACATCAGTTATAGTGCTTTCATTTGCTTTGAAAGCATCCTCATATGAGTCATAGTTATCTAGTAATTGTTCTTCTTTTCTCCATGGTTTAAAGAGTTGTAGCAGGGACATGTAATATACTTCTTTATGTTGAGGAGTCTTCAATGACAATTTGATATGATTAATTAAATTTGGTTTAGTGAGTTTAACTAAGCTGCCTTTCCATCTGTCACTCTATATTTACCTTTTTTTTCATCAGGTTACATATTATTTTTGTATGTGTAGTTTTGGGCTATTTGGTATAGACAAATGTTTTCCAAAGTATTACTTCTGTTTGGGTAGTATGTGTCCAATAAATTGTTTTTTAAAATGTCTTGGCTGTTGGGATCATGTTTGGCTATTGTTTCTATATCTTCATATGAACTCTTTTTCTAGATTTAGCTGGACCAAGACTTAGCCATACTATATTTTCAGATTTACCATACAATGAAGTACCAGTTCAATGATCAGCTGCTTCATAAAATCCACATTCTCTATTGGTGAGCATTTTTATGCCCAAGCAGTATAATTTCTGAGATACTGTTTTATCTGATGACAGGTCATTCCAGAGTTCTTGGAGCTCTGTCTTTTCTGCTTTAGTTAAGTATGCTGTGACATATCGTGCAACTGCAGTAGAAGTGTCTGCAATGTACTGCACATCTATGTTTGCATTCCATAAGTGGGCAATGATTGCATTATAATCATTGATATATTTTTCTTCTTCTTTTCTTTTTATGTAATATGTATTTTTAGGTGATTTACCTTTAACACTATGTCTAACTGAAGACATGAGGTTGTTTACTTGACCTGTATTTGTAACTCGTCTAGGGAAACCAAATCGGCATTTGGTGTAGTATTTGCCTTTGTTTTTGTATTTGCGACAATATTTTCCACATTTGTGTCTTTGAAATTGTAAAATTTGTGCATGAAGATCACTATTTGTGGCTTCTGATGGAATTTCACAAGTGACATATTTTTCAATAAACTGTAAAACAGTGGCATCACTGTCTTGACCAAATTAAGGAGCATCTTTAATCCATAAAAGCATGTGGATATGTGGTGCTCCTCTGGCTTGGTATTCTTTTCTCCAAAAGAAGTGTTGCACTTCTCCAAGGGGAGGAACAGTTTTATTACAAATAAAATGTAGCATAGCAATGAAGCGATGGTGAAAATATCTTGAAACATTAACAGGATCCAAAGAACAAAGTTCTCCAGGTGTTAGAATATCTATGTTTGTTTTGTTTTTATTTGATATGCGTAGGAAATCATGTAAATCTTCCCATGCATATTCTGCACAACTTAATGTAACAAACCAAGTGGGTGGGCCAAGGTTTCTGATCATACAACGTACATCTCCATGACGTCGAAACCAGTACTCTTTAGTACCACGCATATTTGCTAATAGATTTGTAATATTTGATTGTAAAACCTCATCCTTTTGTTGCACTTTCTCTAATAATTGTGTAGCTGTCATATTTTGAAAGTGTGATCCTGATTTTAATATGTGTGCAACTCCGTAACATAAAGTTGCTAGTTCACTTTCAAAGAGTAGGTGGAATATGTATTCCACATTTTGTCTAAATCTGGGATCTTCAGAATACATCCGTAATGAGCGATATTCTGAAGCTGATATTTGAATAGGTCTATCATCATACCTTCCTCCTTTGCCAGTAGGAAAGAGTAGAGGAAAAGCACGTGCTTCTATACTTTTTTCCCATATACTATTGGCGATCCCTTTGTTTGACGCATTTTGTAAGTTTCCAGTACATCTTGTACGGTGTCATTACAGTGCAAAGGATGAATTGTATAATGGTCTAAAGTATTTGCTATTGTAGCAGGATCTCGTAGCTCAAATTGACCAGCTTCTTGTATTTCTTGAAATATTTCAGTTGTATCTTTCAAGTTTTCTTCAATATTAATTTCTTTGTAATATTCATTATTCTCTTTAAGATATTGGAAGCTTGTCTAACTTTATATAAATCTACCAGCTGTTGCCATATTTTTTTGTCTTTTGTAGGTACTGCATTTACTAATATAATTAAAGATTGCTGCATTGGACGTTGCACTCCTAGAGTATGCACATTTTCTTTTAGATTTAATGGTAAATAAACTACTTTTCCACGAATGCCTTTTACCAATTCAGAGGGAGGTAATTTTGCTGTTTTTGGTTGAATGCGTATTATTGCTTGAAATGGGTGTACTGTTTGAATTATGATGCTCTCATATAAATTAAGTTGTTGTAGAGGTTTTGGTACTGGGTATAATTCCAAATTATTTGTGATAGAACGTGAAGGAGTTTGGTTGTTGTCAAGTTTTGTAGTGCAATAACTGCAAAGTATTAAGGGCTCAGTTATTTCATATTTGTTTTCTGCTACAAGGTAGAGAGCTAATTCAAACCATTTAGAATCTTCATTGTCTTCTATTTTGTATGATAGGTCCACAGTTTGTGTGTCACTTTTATAAAAAATTCTACGGCAACATACACATACATGGTTTGGCACTTCAGCTGATGTACTTTTAAATTTTAGTATTTCTGTTTTGTATGTGTTTAGTAAAAGGATGCCATGTGTAGAATTGTTGCATAATTGGTTTAAAGCTATTTCATTCTGTAAATGGCTTTCACTTCCAAAATATTTTTTCTGGATATAGTGAATTTCTTCAAGTAGGTCTTTTGCTGTACCATGTAGAAGGATGTTATTTAACTTTGCTAGTGCTAAAGCAGGACTTTTAGCATAGTACAGTTTATAGACTAGATTTCTTATAGTTGAATGATGTGTTGATATCATTTTGATATCATGGAAAGTGGTTTTACAAGTAGGTCCTGTAATGCAGGCCAATGAATGTCCTTGTAGTCCTGTGTACTTGCGCACTGGACAGGTATCTATATTTTGCAGTAATTTAATTTTGATTTTGTCTTTGCTTTTTACATATTTATTGAGGAATTGGCGTAAAGATTTGAAACATTGTTTGGGAATGTTACACATTGACGTGCATGGCCATTTGTACACTAGACGTTCTGATTCAGTTGAATGGAGGGGTAATTCTAAGTTTTCAGGGCATATTTTTGTAAGGAGTACTTCTTGTTCCATTATGGTATTATTCACTTTTTCATAACCTCGACCACTGCTATTTATGGCAATTGTATTCATTTGCTTTTGTTTGTACGCTTCTTCATTAAAATATGGTTCTGTGCTCGTAGTGTGATTCCATTCACCTCCGCAGATACTTAAGAAGTTCTTTCTGTTGACATTTCGCTTATTGAGAAGTCTTTTTTGTAATTTAGTTATTAATTTTGTTAGTGGTTTCATTTTGTTTAACAGTAAAATAAATAAATTTCTTTTGAGAAGAATTGCACTGTCCATCAATGCTTCTAAGATTAATTTCCTACGATAGTTTTTAAGCTTTGAACCTGATTTCACTCCTGTTTTCATAAGATTTTGAAGGACTTTGTGACGCTATATTTTGGCTAAAATACTTTTCTTGGTATGCTTACTTTGCACTATATTAAAATTTGAAGAAGTAGTTTTATCTGTACTGATAGCTGATTTTCTGTTAATTGTTTTTTGGTTTGTTTTACATTTTGATAGAGGAAGCGAAGTTGTTGTACTTGAAACTTCTTGTGTTTCACTAAATGATTGTATTAGCTGTTTTGTTTCAACTTTTTTTTACAAATTCTGCTAGAGATGGATGCTTATGTTGGACACCTTTATTTTCATTTGCTCTACTTTTGCGTTGCTTTCTACGGACTTGACTTTTGGTAGGCATTCTTTAGGGTCTGTTGAAGAAAATAAAGAAGATATGGGTTGGGGTGTTCTGGAATGTATGTGTGCTGTGTGCATGAGTGTTTGAGTAAGATGATAAAGATGTATGTAATGGTGTGTGATTCTTGAATGTATGTGTTACTAAACTGGGGTTCAGATGACAAAAAAAAGTAAGCTAGTGGTGTGGAAAAGTACAAATAGTAAATCTAATGTATACAATTAAAACAGTTGTTTGTTCTATAATATGAAAATTGTAGTGGTTCAGTTGGCTAATTTGTGTGTCCAAAAATAGAAATTTGTGGGCCATTCTGGCTGTAAATCGTTGTTTAAAACATGGAAATTTTTGGACAAAATGGTACAAAATCTCTATTTTTAGAAACCGAAATAGCTCGTATTAATGTTATAGTACATTTGATTAATAATACAAATATTATGGTGATATTTTACTTACTTTTTTTTTTTTAATTAACAGGTAACTTCTTAATTTTTCTTTCTTCTTCAAATTCGGCTGCTTCTTTTCAGGAAACTGGTCTTCACTGCAATTGTAAAAGCTTCAAATTAGTAACTTTGTTTGTATATAGCACTGTTTTTAATTTAGATATTGATTTTTTTAATTGAAATCCTCAGTGCCTTCTGTAAAACCATTAAACTAATTTATTTACATAAGATACATTGCATCTGTTCAGTACATATGATATGTTCTTAATGAACAAATTGTATTGAATGACTAACTGTAGCAAATAAAATATATCTTTACTATGTCTTGTGAAATTTATAATATATTAGTGAATACCACAATTTCTGTAAGTAAACTGTTCTAGGTAATAGCGCCTCAATGTCATGTCTAATTTAAAGTAATTAAGTAAATAAATAAATAAAAACAAAAAATATGAAATTGTATAAGTATTTTTATAAAGGTTTAAACATAGATTGTGTTTGCATGCGATTTTGTTTGAATATATGTAGTCTATATATTTCATTTAAAAAATGTTAGTTTAACATGATTTGAGTGTGTGTGTATAAAGAAAGTAAATAGTATAAAGGTTTATAAGTGATAGATGATTTTAGGAAATTGAAAAAAGTACAGTAAATTCATTTTACAGATTTTACAAGGTAAAAGTCTGTTTGAAAATGTGTTCATCTACTATACAGAAAATATGCATACCTGAAGTTTGTGTTCATGCATATGGATATGCATGGAGCTGCAAGTAGAAATCTTGAAGACTTGTACAGTATTTCCGGTAGATGCTGCTTGCCAATGATATGACACTTGTACTCAGAGAGATTCAGAGTACATTTGCAGTGCTGATCTATGATGATGCAGTTAGATGTAGAGGTCTTGAATGTGATTGGTGCATGGTCATGTGATTTTTGAGGTACATCCAATGAGGGAATGGCAGAGAGAGTGTAGTGGAAATGGTAGAAGGGCTGTTCATGTTACGATATGTCCACGGACATGGCGGTAGTTCGCGGACATCGGGAGTTACATCCAGGGATTTTTGGGTTCAGAAGTCATGCAAATGAGAATAAGCACTGAAAGGGATTGGTCAGGAAAGTTTGGTGGGTGTGTTGTGCCAGGAGAGATTTTCTCAGATACTCTTTTTGCTGAGAGAACAAAAGATAGCTATGGCTGTGTGTTTCAGTAAAAAGATTGTTTGGATTTTAGGAGATTTTTGGATACATTGGTTGAAGGTGCATGCAGAAAGCTGTGGAGTAGCTGTAGATCTTGGATTCCCACATGTGGAAGTACACTGCATGGAGTGCGTGGAATGAAGTGGTTGGACTTGCTACCTCTCTGTGCTACTTTGGAGACAGAGCAACATCCAGACATAATTGTAATTCATTGTGGAGGGAACAGTTTAGGACATGTGACTGGAATTTTTTTGCAATTTGCTATGAAAGAAGGACTTAGGAAGGTTATCGACATGTTTCCTAATTCTCAAGTGATATTTTCACGGATTGCGCAGAGACAAATGTGGCTTCGTTCTTCTTCATTTGGTCCACAAATGGAAAAAGCAAGGCGCAATGTTAATAAGGCTGTTTGTGTCTTTCTAAGAGATTTTGGCATGCCTTCTTTTCACAATGAAAATATTATGGCCCTCATTACAACTCAGGCGTTAAGGGTTAACGCCGTTGTTAACCCTTAACGCCTGATTCCAATTTTAACAGCTGCTTTCAGCAGACGTTAAGATCCATGGCGCTAAACCGCCTTGGTGCTAATTACGGCACCGTAATTTACGGTGCCATAATTAGCGCCTTCCCCACTCCCATTATGCCCTATGGGGCAAAAATGGGAATGGGGAAGGGTAAATGGGAAATGGGGATTTACCGCCCCACTCACCTTGGAATGGGGCGGTAAATCCGCCATCCACCATGGTGTAAACGTAGTTTACACCATGGTGGTAAAGTTGGTGTACTTACCGCCTGGGTCGTAATGACCTCCTATGTTTTGTAGTACATACATTTTTCGCAGAGATGGAGTTCATCTTACTTATGCTGGCAATCCGATTTTTCTGAGAAATGTACAAAATGCATTGCGACCTTTTTTGGAATTACAACAACGATTTTGAAGTAGATGTTAAGCATTTACAATTTTTGACTTACAAACACCACCCAAAGGCTCTTTTCAGAGCCAACACTTCTTTCCAGAGAAAATTACAATGTTTGTGATGGAGTAGCAACCCAATTTTTTTAATGTTCGCGAACTGTCAACGGACTTCTAAAAAATACAAAGAGCCCTGCTTCATTTAGTTTCACTTCTATTTTTTAACTGGGAAAGGCGGCTCTGAAAAGAGCCTTATTTTTTTTGATTTTTGTAATTTTGTATTTTTTTGGTTTTTCAGACACGACACACTAGGAGAGGAGGGTAAAGGAGGGTAAAGGGGGGACACCAACCACAGGGATAAGAAAGGGCGAGCTGAGAGAGGAAGATGTAGAGTGGGTTTTATTTGGGTAGTGAGCAGGTCTTCTCGTGCTCTGAGACGATAGTCTCAAAAGCACTCCGAAGTCGCTCCCCCCTGCAGAGTACTGTGTCACAGTACATACATACAACTGTGACCCTCGAAAGGTAAGGGTCATCAGCATTCTGTATGGCCTGTGAGGCAGCTTGAGGAAGACACTGTCCCACAGAGGTGGTCCTTGTAGTGAAAGGAACAGAAACAGAGGATGAAGTAGAGGAAATCAACCTGCTACGTTCTTCGCAAGGTACAACCCTGCGAATAGCCCCAGAGTGAAATGACCTCAGGTGTCGCTTCATAGTAGTGGTCCCAAAGCTGTACTTACCGTGCTTCCCGCGACTGAGTATCATTTTGCACTCATTGCAGGTAACACAGTTCGCACGAGCCTTAGGAACATTACCATGAATGGTAAATAACCGCCACACCCAAGACTCAGGCCTAGTGCGGGTAGTAGGGTTTTCCTCTACCTCATTCTCATCATCCTCTTCTTCCTCCTCCGCATCCTCACTCCTGTTCCCCTCTTCAGGCCCTTGGGGAGGTGGTGGTGGTGGAGGGGGTGGGGGTGGTGCTGAAGCAGGTGCAGCACCAAGTGGCAGTTCAGCAGCCAAGGATGCCATCTCGATGATGGTGTAGTCTGCAGGTGGCAGCAAAAATCACTGTGTTCTGAAGAATAGCCAGAAACACAATGGGAATAAGCTCTTGGGCGTGGTCTTTTATAGGGGTGCTTGTGCGCGGTTCGCGGACATGCGCACTGTCCGCGGACAGATCGAACACAAAAAAAGGATCAGAAAGTTTCAAAAGGTATATAGAAACTCAAGATTGCTATGTGGGACTTGTGCCATGGTGAGCTGTTATTGAAAAATATTATGGATTAACTGAAAATGTACTTTTAAATTGTTCGGGGACACGAACAGTGTCCGCATTTCAGGACACACGATGAGCGTGGGCGCGGTCATATGATCCATTCGCGAACTAGCCCGCGAAGGAAGCGCCTGTCCGCAGGACACCAAGTGCACGGAGATTGGTTAGCGCATGCGCATTGATGTCCTACTGACACTGTTCGGGTTCTGAAGTAATTAAAAGTGCGTCACACGTGAAACAAACATTTCAGGACACCGCGTGTGTTCTTAGAACAGTTTAAACTTGGTAGCGAACAGTAAGGACAGATATAGTGTTCTTCAGGACACGTGTAATTTAGTTTATGTACGAACATTTCAGGACACCAATTGTGTTCTTAGAACAGTTTCAATTGGGTAGCGAACACTACGAACAGGTATAGTGTTCTTCAGGACACCTCCATTTTCGTTTACGTACGAACATTTGAGGACACCAATAGCGTTCTTAGAACAGTTTGAACTTGCTAGCGAACAGTACCGGACAGGTATAGTGTTCTTTAGGACACTTTAATTTTTGTTTGTTTACGAACAATTCAGGACACCTCGTGTGTTCTTAGTACAGTTTCATGTTGCTAGCGAACACTACGAACAGTTGTACTGTTGTTCAGGACACATCATTTTCGTTTATTTACAAACATTTCAGGACACCAATTGTGTTCTTAGGACAGTTTTAAGTTGATAGCGAACATTACGGACAGATATAGTGTTCTTTAGAACACTTTAATTTTTGTTTCTTTACGAACATTTCAGGACACCACGTGTGTTCTTAGAACAGTTTCGACTTGCTAGCGAACAGTACGAACAGGTGTGGTGTTCTTCAGGACACCTTCATTTTCGTTTATGTACGAACATTTCAGAACACTTGCACTGTCCGCGGACACTTTTATTGATTTAAAAAAAAACAGAAACTATTCACAATACAATATAAAAATTTAACTTTATTTAACAAATATTAATAATTTATGACAGAGAAGGTGAGGCAGAAACAGAAACAAAAACAGGAGAATTTGGGGTTTCAACATGATTGGTATTAGGTGAAGAAGGGATGGAAATCTCATCAAAACGTTTTGGATTATGGGGAGGGTTTGGGGATAATTGACTGGGATATGGTGAGGAGGGACAAGTACATGTGGGGCTATGGTACGAGGTTTTTGGTTTGAAATGATTTTCTACAAAAGTTTTTAAATTATTAAAATTAGCCAACAATACATCCATTTTTTCTTCTATATTGTGAAGACTGTTATCCATAACAGGGTTTTCTGAAGTTTTTTCTATTTTGGTATGCTCTGTACAAAAAAATAATATATATGGTAAATGTATATAAAAAAAATAATAAATAAATGGTTTATATTATAAAGTGTTTACCATTAGTTTCACTATCTTGTGACATTTCTTCATGTGGGAAATTGTCCTCTAGCCATTCCAGAGTACTAGACATTTCTGTGAGAAAAAAAAAAAAAGATAATATATTTTTTAATCTAATACAGAAAGTTTATAAATATATGAGTAAAATGAAGTACACTTATTATTTCTGGTAAGATAAGTCCTATGTATTCAGTGGTTCTGGTCTTGTTCTCAGTTCTGTTGTGTCTGTGAGGTAATTATGTTGGAAGCCAATTTATCTTCTTGTGGTATATTCCATTTCAGAACATATTGTATTTAAATGAATGGTTAGTGTGTTACATATATGGGTTACATTTCTTATGTATTGCTATATATAATGTGTTTGTGTGCTGCTTTTTGAATTTGTTAAATGTTCCTATATTATGATATAACAATCAAACATACCCCCCCAGCCCCCCCACAGTTTTTAGGTAGTGGTACTGTTCTCCGAACATGTCCGCGAACATTAAATAAGTTCGCGGACATCAAGTTCATAAGAAGAGATCTAGTCAGTTCCATATGACATGTATATAAAGTCAAAGTCATTATTGTTAAGTTGTGCTACTAAAAAACTATGAAATTCAGTGAAAAAACTTTGTGAAAGGGACGTTATGGTTAAGTTGCGCTACTAAAAACCTATGAAATTCAGTGAAAAAAACTTTGTTAAAGGGACGCTATGGTTAAGTTGCGCTACTAAAAACCTATGAAATTCAGTGAAAAAACTTTGTTAAAGGGACGTTATGGCAAATTTCAAGGGTTTTTCGGTTTTACTTGGAACCATAACATCCCTTTAACAAAGTTTTTTCACTGAATTTCATAGGTTTTTAGTAGCGCAACTTAACCATAACGTCCCTTTAACAAAGTTTTTTTCACTGAATATATATATATATATATATATATATACAAGGATCACAGAATTTTATATGCTATATGTGGAATATTTTAGGGTTGGAACTGAATTATTCTGGAGCGGCACCCTCTGGGATTCCAGTGGATTCCTCCAGTTGTTGCAGAGTGTGCCTGGGATGGCAACACTGTAGCTGATTTATATGTACCCACTGCGGATCTTATAGGCAACAGGGGAGATCTTGTCTATAATTTCAAACGGTCCCTTCCATGTAGGCAAGAATTTTTGCTGTTTGGCCTGGTTCCTTTGGAAATTTTATAGATAGACCCAATCACCCACCTTATATTCCTTTTCGGGTAGTTTTTAAATCATAGTGGGTCTTCATGCTCTCGGCTGGTCTTTCTAGATTCCGCTGAGCATAGGCAAAAGCATGTTGAAGGTGTTTCCTTAAATTCTCCACATACTCATGAGTTGTGGAGACATTTATCAGTGTCTGCTATTGGGTCCTGTAGAGCAAATGCTGGGGAAGCACCATCTTGCGCCCCGTCATCAACTCAAATGGTGACATGTTGGTTGCAGATGAAGGGGTAGATCTGATGGCCATTAGGACCAGAGGTAATCGGATATCCCAATTTGGCCCAGAATCTGCCACAAACTTTTTTACCATGCTCACAATGGTTCGGTTGTATCTCTCCACTGCTCCAGAAGAAGCTGGCCTGTAAGCAATATGTAGCTTTCTTTTGACCCCCAGTATCTCCCACATCTTTGTCATTACTTCACTGGTGAAGTGGCTACCTCTGTCTGACTCAATCCTTTGAGGTAGACCAAAACGGGAAAAGATGTGGTTAATCATCAGGGCAGCTGCTGTTTCTGCCTTGCAATTTGGGGCCGGGAGACATTCCACCCACTTGGTAAACAAGCATGTAACGGTCAACATGTACTTGTTTCCTCTAGACCAGCCAATCACAGGGCCTACAAAGTCGATTTGCAAATCTGACCATGGCAGTGTCATCCCCCTCTTTTGGAGAGGCGCACGGTGTGTGAGGGATGATGGATGAAAGTGCGCACACACAAGACACCCCTTCAATTATTGGTCGAGGTCCTGCCCCATGTGTGGCCAGTATGCAACCTCTCTTAAGATTTCCAGTGTTGTGTGAAACCCTCCATGACCGGCGGTGGCTGCGTCATGGGCGTGACTTAACATCAGGCTTCGGAATGAGGTAGGGACCACCCACTGATCATGGCCAGCTTGGGATTTCCTTACCAACAAACCGTCTTGGATTCGGAACCTTTTTGGACATTTCATCAACACTCTTAGGTCCTCTTTCCCAATGTAATCGGTATCCGTCAGGGGAAAGTTCTCAGGGTCCTCAATGTGTTGGTAAAACTTACCAATTATTGGATCCCCCTTCTGAGATGTAATCAAATCAGCATCAGGGGTCTCCTTACTCCATTGTGCAGTTGAAAGATCATTGTGAGCATTTGTCTGGGACCTAGTGATAGCAGTGGCCTGGATTTCCCCCAGCAGGGACTCTATTTCTATTAGATCCCCTTGGATGGCCCCGGTTTTGGCCAGCTGATCAGCTAAGTCATTTCCAGTTTTGTCTGGTCCCTCTACTTTGGAATGACCCTTGATCTTTTTCCAGTAGATGGTCATCCCATTCGATGTGACCAGATCATCTATGTTTTGGATTAACTTCCCATGTTTCAGGGGTTTGTTATTAGCACATAACATGCCTCTGTTTTTCCAATTAACCAGGTGCTCCACGGACCCGTTCCGTACATAATCTGAATCTTTGATTATGACCAGTTCGTGGAGTTGATGTTGGACAGCAGTGAGGATGGCCTGATGCACAGCCATCAATTCTGCCACCTGACTACTTCGGGGACCAATTTTGTATCCAGTGGAGGGTTCTGGAAACTCCCTCACCCATGCATTCCCTACGCCGGCCACCAGTTCTTTCTCCCCGTTGTTGTCAACATGGTAAGAGCATCCATCCACATAGACAGTGGGCATTCCCTCACACTTGTCTTCTTCAAAGACTTTGTGTGGGGAATTAAGGTATGCCTCCATGTTGTCCTTGGTTTTTAGACTTTCGTCCTCGAGACAGTTTTCTCTGGCACAATCATGCAAGTCAGCCAGACCTTGCACGAGGGGACTCTTCTTGTTTTGGTCATATCTGACCTCTACAGGAAAGCCTTGCATTGACAGAATCCAGGAAGTAATTGGGGAATTACTCACATTTCCGGCCCGGATTCTGTCACTTTGGAGGTATTGCAGAGGCTGGTGTGGAGTCTCCACTATGATGTGTTCCCCATGGATAAACGGGCGGTAATTCTTCAATGCCCACACCGTTGCCAGGAGTGCCTTCTCACAATCTTTGAATTTTTCCTCCACAGAGGATAATGTTTTGTTCGCATAGGAGATTACTTTATTGACCTTGTCATGCTTTTGGTATAATACTGCCGTCAAGCACGTATTAGAGAACCCTGTCTCCAGGAAGAACTCCTTGTTTCTGACAGGGTAAGCTAGGAAAGGAGCTTGTGAGAGGCTTCTTTTGAGTTGTCTTACTGCCTTGGATTGTTCTGGACCCCATTCCCACTTGACCCCCCCCCCCTTCAAGAGATGAATCAGGGGTCTAGTGATCTCTGCGTAGCCTTCAATGAACTTTCTGCTGTAATTAGTCAGTCCAAGGAGGATCCTTAGTTCCCGCAGCGTTGTGGGGTCTTTCAGTTTCTGGAGTGCTTCCACTTTCTTTTCTTGGGGACAGAGACCCTGAGGAGTAATCTCATGCCCCAAGAAATTAACACGGGTTCTACACCACGGTGCTTTCTGAAAGGAAAGTTTTGCTCTGGCGGCCCTCAACTGTGTCAGAACATAACGGATCTCCGCTATGTGTTCCTCCACAGATGAACATTTGATGAGGACATCATCTACATAGGCCAGGTTACCCCTCGCACCCAGGTCGGGCATGGCCTTGTGTAGGAAAATGTTGAATTCATTGCCGGAGTTGAGGTATCCGAAGGGCGTCCGGGTCCATGTGTACTGCTGGCCCCCAAAAGTAAAAGCCAGTTTGTATTGGTCCTCCCTACTAACAGGCACAGTCCAGTATCCATTGGTCAGGTCTATTGCAGTGAATACCTGTGACCCCTGGATCTGGGCCAGCCCTTGGTCAATGTAGGGCATAGGCCATCGGGAAGTATGGACCCGTTTGTTGAGCTCCCTAACGTCAGCACAGAGTCTCCACTGGCCGTTTGGCTTCAATATTCCCAGCACCGGATTATTGAAAGTGCTGTGGACTGGACAGATTATTCCCCGGGACTCAAGGTTCTTAATTATTTTAGTAAGGGACTCCATGGATGCGAGAGGCAAGCAATATTGTTTCACAAACAATGGAGTCATGCCAGGGTCCGTGGGAATTGTTGTCGTGTGGATGTCGGTGCGACCACAGTCATATGAGTCTACCGCAAAGAGATCTTGGAAATCCAAGAACACTTGTTTCAACTTTTGCCTCTGTTCCAGAGTCACACAGGCATCAGCTAGGTTGACTCCCTCTTCCACCATCTGCCTGAAGCCTGGAAAGACTTCTGGTTTTGCTATCTCAGCGGCCTCCTCCAGCTGGGTAGTCCTTGGTCAGAGTGCTGATTTGGACCGGAGGCTTCAGGTGGGCAAGGCAGCCCTCAGGGACATGGAAAATCACCTCATCCGCTCTGAAGTCACAAGTCACATCTTCCTTACCATAAGGGCAAGAAGTGTACACGAGGAACTTCCCCCCATGCCGGGTGAAAATCCTGTCTGGTGTTGTATTGTCCTCACTGTCACTGTCAAAACAGTCCTTGGGGATCGGTCCTAACAGTTAATTTCCTAAATCAATGGAGAAATGTCGGTCATCAACCGCCATTCCAATAATGGTGCCTGTGGCTAGAGTAATACTCTTTAAGTTGCTGTTATCCACCTCTATTGGAATGGTGTCATGTTCTACGTTGACTAATGGAGTTGGCTTTATCCCCAACCCTTGCTGTTGGAGAGAAGCATTTAGATGAATATAAGCATCAGGGTTTTTCAATTTTTGTCCTCTTTTAACTTTCACTTCTAGGGAGAATTGTTGGGTCCTTTCTGGGATGGTGACTTCCGCTTTAATCTGAATTTCAACTGCATAAGGTAGCAATTGAGCTGACCTAAATGCTTTTTCTGGATCATCAAAGCCCATGGGATTATCCGCTAATCTGGACCAAGCTTTGAAGATTATTAGGTCCAAACTAATGGCAAAGCGATTGAGAATGTCACTGCCTAAGTAAAAGGCGGCAGTGACGTCTCGCACGACCCAACAATTATGGACTATTCTCTTGTTGCCAATGGAGATTTTGAGCATACACCTGCTTGGCAGGAGCTGTTTGGAATTAGGTGATTCCAGGTCCATTTCCCATTTGTCTATCAGTTTAAATGTGGGAATGGCTGGATCTTTTGGGAGTTGTCGGAACATGGCTTCGCTGATGAAGCTCTTACCGTTGTTCACACACACTCGAGCGAGAACAGAGTCCTTCCCATCATTTAACTGAACAGGGATGAAGAACTGCTCTCCAATTTGCTGAATATCAGCCATGCTCTGAGCTGATTTCACATCTTTCTGGACTATAGGAGTGGGAGTTTCTAATTGTGGATTAGTAAAGAATTTCAGGGTGTTTCCTTCCAGTGTGGAATACCACCTTAAACTGGAAGGAAGGTTGATTTTCAGAAATAGAGAGGACCCCCCATCACCAGTCTGTTGTCCTACTGCTATTACTGTCACGTCTGGAATTTGGTTGTTCTGGAAGTGAAATTCTACTTGGTCAGATTTTTGTTCAACCATGTGGCAGGTGCCATTTAAACTAACATGGTTGACACTCTGTTTTAATTTTATTGGTCGACTAGTCTGGGTCCAGAGGACCTTGTTTACGCAATCTACTAGGGGCAACAACCTTCTCAGGAGGTCATTCCCTAGTAAACTACTGGACTTCTGGAGTCACTACTATGACCGGGTGTTTCACCTTGTGTTGCCCAATTTTGATGTCCAAATCTGCAGTCCCCTCGACAGGAATTTCCTTCCCGTCAAAGTTCTGCAGTTGTCCAGGAAGAGAGGTGAGAGGAATACAGTAATTATCCACCCTTCCTGCATTTAGTTAATCAAAGGCCCTTTTGGATAGAAGGGTAGCTTGGGATCCAGTGTCCACCAGTGCCAAAATTGTACCCTGCCCCTGTACTTGTACCGGGGCATAATATCTTCCCTCCTTCTCCTCAAGGGGGCACAGATAATGCACATTTTTGGACAACTGGTGGGCTAACTTTCTGGTTTTGGACATTGCTAGCGAAGAGATTTGGGCAGAATTCTGTGGAGAGCCTGGGAAATTTGAAAGAAAAAGTTGGCAACTGGAAATCAGAGCCATTGTGGGTTCCCCTGGTTCCGGTTCTGGGCCGCCCCCCCCCTTTTGGAGGCAGTCACCAGGATGGGTTTGAACCAGGGGATTTTGGTATTGTCGGTTCTGGGATGAGATCATGGGCGGCGGTAGCTCAGTCTCCACATCTCCCCAGTCTGAATTGGCATCCCTTGGGACCCATTTTTCCTTGGGAGGAGTTCCCCCATCTCTGAAGGAGAAGATCCTTTTCCCAGGATCTTCTGAGGATCCCTCTCCCTCAAATTGGAAGACCTGTACCTCCTCCACAAAGTGGGTCTGTTTGGGTCCTTTGTTTCTCCTACCCCCCCCTGCTCCTTGGGAGGCAGGCTTTCAGGGGCAGGAGATTTTGTTTCCGGTTCCTGGTTTTCCAGGGGCTGTTAACAAGTTGGGAAGGAAGCTTCCTCCACCGCTTTACACCCCCCTTCCCCTTGTGCCTCCTCCCTGGGAACCGGTGGGTTATCGGAGTGCTGTCCCCGTCATTGTTCTGGAGTACCAGGTCCAGAGTTTGGGGCGTTCTGCGGTGGCATGCTCATCTGAGGGTTCTGTTGAGCCCTCAGTATGTGACCCAGATCTCGTGCCATATTTTGGATCTGGCGCTCAAGTTGTGAAACCCGCTCAGGCTGATACGGGGCTCTATTTTCTCCCCTGGGCTGATCCCGGGAAGGGTAGCTATCCCTTCTCTGGTAATACCCCTGGTTGGGAAGATTTTGGTACCCCTCCACCCTTGGCCTCACCTCTCCCGGAATAGGTTGTCTGGGCTCACGGAATTGGGGAAAGAAGGATGGATGATTTTGGGGCTGGAAAATTGGGTGGATACCTGGGGAAAAAGTTCTGCCCAGGATTTGGAGAATTTCTGCCCTCCTGTGGGAAGTTGGGAGGGAAGTTCCCTGGGTTAGGTGCTTGGCTCGATCCCCCCCCTTGGGCTGGAGGAGACCACACATAACCCAGGATTGGTCGGTTTCCCTTGTAGCGGGGACTAACATAGTCAGGGGAGCGGGGGACCCCATTTGTGGGACTACCTCCTCGACTCCCTGTCTGTGACTGGCCCGAGGGCCTTCTGGGCTGTGAATTATTTGGTGCAGGCAGGTTTTTAGGCCCCCCATCTCCAAATCTAAAACGGGGGCAACCTTTACCTCTGCCACCTTGGCAGCAGCAGGGGTGCTGTTGGTTTTGGGGTTTTTCGGCGCATTATTTTTATTTTCGATGGGCTTCTGCACCTCATAGATCCGGGTAGCCTGTTCAATGACCCAGTCTAAAGATCTTTTCTCATGAAAATCTCTCACGAGCTGGGTCATTATGTATTTGGGTAAGGCATGGAAAAACGTATTGATAAATTCTCTGCTATCCGTGCGCACCCTTCTGGTGGTCTGCGCAAAAGCACACTTTAATTCTTGCACAAACTCTTGTGGGGCCTGATCCTCCCACATTGCAAATTGTAGGCTGCCTTGCGAGCCTCTTGAGGATTTCTGTGCACAGAAAAATATTTCAAGATGGCCGCCCTGTATGTGGACCACCTTGAATGGTTTTGATCCTCCAGCCCCGCAAAGAAACTGGAGTATTCTGGTGAGAAGGTCCACTTTAGATATTGAAAACAGCTTTGGCTGTCCTTCAAATGGAAAGTCTCCATCATTTGCTCATAGAGCTCCAAGTGTTCCCAAACACAATACTTGGCGTTCTTATAATAAGGCGTGATGACACTCCTTATTGCCTTTATTTGTTTCAATGGGTCCTTAAGCAAGGCCCTTTTTGCCTTATTGGCCTTTTTGGTTTGAGTAACCCTGGTCCATTCATCCTCCGACTCAGAAGCGCTGCTCCCAGAGGTGCCCGTCTGATCTTCCAGGTTTTCCCGGATTCTGCGAGCCTGGGAATGGCTGGCAGAATGTGGGGACCTGGTCTCCTGTGTCCTGTAATGCTCAGAGGAGTCTTCAGATCCCTCCTTGCTGCCAGGATTTGATGGGTACCCCCCCCACTGACCCAACTGGGCAGAGGTTTTCAGGATGCCCTTAATGGGCCTACTCTTTGGGGTTCCCCACTAAATTGCACTGTGCTTGGGTGCCCATACCCGGATGCCCGCCCTTCCATTCCTGGGTGGTACTGGCCTAGGAGCCCCATACTTCTAGCTGGATAGTAATCTGCCATCCCCGTGGCCCTGGGCTCATGTGCGCCAGGGGACATGGGGGCGGCAGAGTCCAGGGACTGGGAGAGATGAAGGCCTCTGTTACTAGGGCTCCTGAGGTTATGCTCAGGAGTTTCTCTTTCCCAGCGAACCTCATCTCTATCCGCCCCTGCTTCCTGTTGCAATGCAAGAGCCTGCGCTTTCAGTTCCTCAGTTAAGGCCTTACTAGACTCTATCAGTATCTCCTGCATGGCTACCTGTTGCTGGAGCCTATCATTATGCTGATAGAGAGCCTCATTTTCTCTCTGTGCCTCCTGATTGGTCCTGGAGTACTGGGCCAGTCTTTGCTGCAGGAGGGTTACCTCCTGAGCTGTGTCCCTATTGGCCTGCTCCTTTCTTGCCAGAGCCTCCTCCACCCTCCTGGTGTGATCTAGCAAGCCCTGATGCTCTTTTTGGTGGTCACCGAGCCCCTGGAGGGCCAAGTGATTTTCTTCAATGTTTCTTTTTAAATGGCAGACTTCCTGGCCTAAGGTATCACTTTCCTGACCAAGTGCCTTCATTTGTGAAGCCAGGTCGTCCCTCTGCCTTAGAAAGGCACCAGCTTTCTGGCGTTCTTCATCAAACACTGCCTGGGTATCCAGGTCTTTCAAAGTCAATTTATTGCTTTCCTAAGGTGCAGCTATCTCGTCTTAAAAGTACTTGAGGGTGAGCTCTGATCCCATGCGCCCGTCAGAGGGCGCTCTGCCCTCCTGTACACATCTACAACAATAGCATGCAACTTCCGATACTATGTCTCCTGCACTCAAATATCGCACATAGCTCCCAGTGCCTACGATGCCCCTTCTGCCATTGCTCTACCCTCCCTGTCTACTAGCCCAGCACCACAGACAGCACTCCCTAGCACAACCCATGTGGCACTCCACCTATCATGTCTAATGCACTCTCCATGTGCAATGAGACCTGGCAAATTTCACCATGACCCCATTTGCACATGCATCGCTCCATGACGTTGTGCTGCCTGTGCGAAATGGTACATGAATAGCTATGTACATTGTCCATATTGCACCTTTCTGCTGCTGATCACTTCCACATTGCAACTTTCTCATGCTGATAACCTCCTTTGAAGGGGCATTGTGTTGAACCACTTTGTCAAGTAAACCTCTTAGAAGGGCCTACTTGTAGCAATTGCAGCGATCTGCCACCCTACTCTTCAATGGGACTATGCTGAGCACCATATGTAAATATACGCATACCACCTCACTTGTGCTGTTCACCCTGGTGTACAATGTCCCCTGCAGCCATTCTGTGCACCTTAGCTACTTGAAATGCATGCCGACTTACAACTGCATGGCTACATTTTGTTCTGCTGTCACTAATAAAGGTCTAGCCTGCTGGGTACATGGCCTAAGGCCTACGCCCTTCGGCCATGCACCCAACAGTCTAGGCCTTGGCCACACCCACCACACCTTGACAGAGCCATGCAGGCCACCGTGTAGGCATGTACCCAAATAACAAAGGCAACATAGCCTCCAGCACACACAACTACAACTTTAGGTTGTTCCACCAATCACCACACCCATACAACCATACACAAACCAACAATGCACCACCTTCTTTGAACCACTACACATGACACACTGCAGGACTGCTCAGTTGATCATCTCCACCCACACACATCTCCAACTGTACGTTGCTCCACCAATCACCACACCCATACAACCACAAACAAACCAACAAAGCGCCACCTACTTTAGACCACTGGACATAACTTTTCAGACAGTGGACATACTTTCACCTCCTATGCCTGCAGCCCTCGAAGGCACCATGTACTTATCTATCACAGCATACTGCACCCTAGCTTTAAATTCTATTGTCTTGTGCAATACACTCCCCTTTTCCGAATTTGCCTCCCACCACTGTTCACATAAACACATTGCCCCTGCAGCTCCCATGCCATACCTAAGGCTCCCTACAATCTCCACACAAGATTCTTGCCTACTCAGGTAACCGCCCATTTCCATACTGTGCGCCAATACCGCTGGCACACCACCCTCCCCTTCTCATAACATTTCTCACACAAAGCGCTGCTCACTCGCACCCCCTGTACATCCCTTCTTGAACCAACCTCATGCCGTGCACTATGTTCTTCAGGCCCTTTCACTGCTGCATTGTCCTGCCACACAAAATGCCACCAGCATAGCAATCTTTTCTGACACATACCGTCACCGCCTACTGCAGGACAATCACAATTTTTCCCCTGCAGCGACCAGCAAAATAGGACTCCAGAGTTGAGCCATATATAACAACTAATTTCAGTGCACACAATCCTACGTACAAGAGGGCCAGCCATGCACACTATCTCTTACAAACTTGCCACACACACCAAAACACTATCCTCTGACACACCATGGCAGCGTTTCCCAAAAGCTTTCATGCACAGCACGCTTCCCTCCAGCCAACCACCGGCCATGTCCACTCTTTGCCGACATCACGCCGTACCGCGCACCAATGTCTCCTCGGTCTGCGAAGCAAACAGGGAAATGGGTCCACGGAGCAGACCCAGATATCACACATTTTTTGGGACATACATTTCAGTAGTTTGCAACAAAAGCACTGGTCCGATTTCCACAAAAGCACACTTTCTGGCCCAAGTCTCGCTCCTGCTGCACATTTGGTGAAAATCCATCCAGCCGTTCTGCCTGTTGCCGTGCGCAAAGTTTTTCCCGATTCAGTCTATGGAAAAAAAATCATTTTTTGGGACCCCACTATAATGTTGGCCTACCTGCACCAAAACTCACCAACTTGTGAAAAAATTCAGAGCCGGTCATATACTTTTTTTGCAATGTTTGGTGAGGATTCCTCCAAGGGAAGCAAAGTTAGAAGTCACCGAATAAGTGCTCTTCCTATGAGTTTAGCAACTTAACCATAACTACACGGCGGCTACCGCGGGCCGTGTAATATATATATCAGTGAAAAAACATTGTTAACGGATCTTTATGGTTAAGTTGTGCTAGTAAAAACCTATGAAATTCAGGGAAAAAATGTTGTTAAAGACACGTTATGGTTCATTTGCCCTAAGAAAAGCCTAGCACATTCAGGGCAAAATCTTTGTTAAAAGGGACGTTATACTTACTTTGCACTAACAACAACCTTTCCATATTTTGGGTACATGTAAAACCGATAAAAAAACTGAAATTTGCAAGTTATGGTAAGCTAAGCAACCGTAACTCGCGCCACCACTGTGCTCTGCTAAGACTAACACCCATGACATCAAAGATGACATCACACATGTCATTGATGACATCACTGATGACATCACATGTGTGGCTCCCTCTTTTGTTCTTTACTGACATATCTAGGCCAGGTGGTTTTCTTCACTAAGCATCAGGAACTAAAAATTCAAAAGGTAGAATATATGTAGACCTTACACTTCTCATATGTTCATACACTACTTTCCTTAGGGTCTAGTCACATCATATGATACATTTACATAGGGGAAGAAGCAGGCGTGAAACACAGCAATAATTTCTGTGCATGAAAATAATCAGTTAGGTTATGATCACTTTCTGGTACTACTACTGCTTTTTTGTTTACTTTGCTTTTCCTATATATGCTCATATATGCATGTGTTGCGGTCTGTTTACGTTTTCTCTTGAGTAGTACAGTTATGTAGTAAGTAAGGCATTGTTAGGTACTTATTACTTGCTTCACAGTACAAAAAACTGTGAAACGAAAGCATTCATCATTGTACCATCCAACATGGGAACATTTTGAATATTGCACCTCTACGGTTCATGCTGCAGAGAATGCCAACGTTTCTACATGAGTAGGGTCATTTACTGGAAAGAACTCTGTAATGCAATGGCGTTTATAGCAATGCATTGCTTAATGATCTATGTTCCTCATGATAGCTCTCCCAATGAACTGTGACAGTTTTCTGACAACATTATAATGATAATCTCTTCTGAAGGCATTTCATGAACACTAAATGCACATGTGATGTCATCAGTGATTTCATCAATGACATTTATGATGTCATCTTTGATGTCATGGGTGTTAGTCTTAGGAGTGCACAGTGGTGGCGTGAGTTATGGTTGAATTTACTTGTACCCATAATATGGATAGGTTGCTGTTAGTGCAAAGTAAGTACAACGTCCCTTTAACAATGTTTTTTCACTGAATTTGATAGGTTTGTAGTAGCACAACTTAACCATAACATCCCTTTAACAACGTTTTTTCACTGAATTTCATGGGTTTTTGACAAGATACCCTTAGTTTGTATAGATGTACCATACAGAATACCAAATGGATGTCTGCATCCGATGGGCACACTAAACGCAGACTGTATGTCTGTTCGGAGATAGCGGCTGGCATTCAAACTGCTGAAAAAGGCAGGGTTCTCTTACATAGTGGTACCATTCAGCAAAGAGAAGGCATATGTAGAAACATCACCATGTATGTGCATTGCAAGGAAAAAATGGAGTAGGTCTGCAAACTCTGTACTGTGAAACAAACAGAGCAAAGGCATAGAGTGTACAACATAATGGAATGCACCAATAGGTGAAGTAACATCTGGGTCCAACAATATTACTGCACTCCTGCTTTACATAGAAATGAAGAAAGAAATGGCTGATTAAGGACTGCAAAGTATTGAGAGCAGAACGTCACTACAATGTGGTAAGTACACTGAAGTTTCTCATATAATTGCACAGCTTGTGCAGTGACAAGAGTGGAAAACCATGATAGGTGTTTTTGTTCGCCGCAATGCAAAGCACCCTAGAATGTCTGGAAGAGAATTTCCCTGTTGCCGAAATGAGTAATGATAGTAACACCATTGGTGCGCAGTACAGGCTAAAAAGTAATACAGTTAATATGTATTGCTTCATATATACCTGACAAATATTTTTATCTTTAGCAGGACATACTGTAAATGAAAGCAATGCATCACAAGTGATACCTCTTCCACAACATCATATGGCCACAGGAAATGAAGGAAACACTGTAAAAAGCAACCTAGACAGCCTGGGCGTCAAAATGGAACAATTGCTAAACAATTTACCCACCTTAAAAGATGTTGTACAAGGACATATTATTGGAAACATGAAATACCACTGACCCACCTTCACATGTACCCCTTCCCCATTTCCCAGCCCACTATCTCCAACAACATCCCTATGAGCAGAGACCTTATGATGAGACCTCAATCCTTGGCTCCCCTCACGACGAACTTGTTGAAATCCCAAATTCCCCTGTTTATGTATCCATTTGTGCTACCCATTCCCTTTCCTAATAGTGTCTATGTTTCTTAGAAATTATAGGTGTACATGTAAAGTGTTGGTGAGTGGCTTTTCCTTTTGTGTTACAATTGCATGGTGAGTCTGTGGCGGACAGTACTGTCAGTGATGGCTGCAGGGAAGCAAAATGGAGGTTTCCTGGGGAGACGTCACCTGCCCTATGTATGTGCAATCACAATACAGGTTTCCATAGGACTCCAATACTGGCTGAATGTCTGCATCTTCAAATGCACTTATAATTAGTTGTGGGAGCGCACGTCTGTCCATTCAACAGCTACATGCATGCGTATGCCATCCTCTGTGTCCTGGTAACACCGCCCCTGACACCAACCCTACTGATTCATGTGGTAGGCTACCACATTTCATGCAGTTCTACCGCCTATGCATTTTTCTGTCCAAACCTACCGATTTATGGCTGCAGCAGGCCAGGCTGCCAGAGGCACAGTGAGAGCAAGGAACCGCATCCGCCAGTGTACGGTGGGTGTGCTAAATGGCCCATTCATTTGATTGATTTACTGCTAGCCCTTCCATGACCCATGAAACAGACACATAGTCTCTGCACTGAGCCCCGTAAGGTAAAGTGTAATTTTCTCGGCCGTGGTTTTTAGAGTTGGAGAAAGGATTTCACTGCAAGTGTGACACTCTCTAGTCAGTCTGGAAAATGCCATCGCGGTTTCTGCTTGGTTACTCCCATACAACTAAATCTAAGGACAACTAAGTATCTAAGTAACTAACAAACAGCAGAATCTTCAGATCGCAAAGAATCTCAGTGGTGGTTTCAAAGGTGCTGTGGCCGAGTGGGGCTGCCTGAATAATTATCTTCTTGCTCCACGTAATGAAGCTGCGTTAATCCTTGTTGAAAGCATTCTTGTATTTCAGAATGTACTCATCTCCTTGAATGCTGGTGCTACAGCTAATGCCGTACCATCAAGTGCCCATATTCCATGTGACGACACCTCAAATCTAAACACAACACAGCAGTGTGCAGGGTACTGCCCTTCCAACAATGCAGTAGGTTACTTTCCTCTACATCATTCTCTGCATCTGCTAATGCCAACAGCAGGGACACTCCTGTAGGGCAGTGGATCCCTAAAGCATCCTTGCAGACCATATGCTGCACAGCAGACCGTTACCTGCCAAAGGTCATTGTATTGTGCATGTAGTACGATGTGGTACTCTGCAGGGGGGAGCAACTTCAAAGTGCTTGAGAAGGTTCGGTCCAGGAGCATGACATTGACTGCCGCCTACTTAAGTGAGGGCCACCCAACATCTTCCTCTCTCTGCACTTGCCCTATCTTATCCCTATGGGTGCTGCCACTTCTGTACCCTCCCTTCCCTTCCTTTCCTTCATTGTCATGTGTTACAAGACCAAGAAAGATATAAAACAACAGAAAAAGTAAAAAAGTAAAAAGAAAAAGGCTCTTTTCAGAGGTAAACAATGGAATTGCCAATGAAATAATGCAGGCCGCCGCGCAGCCTATACACTCCACCGATTGCACAGTAAATAATGAGAGGCGTGGCAATGTGAAAAACATTGCAGTCAGGTCAGGTAGAAAGGGCTGGCTGTAAAAAGAGGCTTTTTTGTGTTTGTTTGCATCTCAAAGGGCTGTAGTGTGCAACACCTACCAGAAAAATGCTTGCTGTACTTCCAATAAGAGCAGCAATGCATTTTGGATAGGTCGCACAAAAACCTAATTGGCAGGAGCAGTAAAATGAACGCCATTTGTGAGAAAAATCTTTGTGTTATGAAACGAAATATTTCTATTGTGAAAGTAGGACATGGCCACAAGTCGGAAAAAGGCACAAATAGCCTTCTTGACAATGTGCCTCGCTTTCTCCATTTCCGGACCAAATCAAGAAGAATGCAGCCACATCTGTGTCTGTGTAATGTGATAAAAAAATTATGCAGGAGTTCAGAAACATACACATGACCTAGCCAAGTGCCTCCTTCATCACAAATTTCAGAGAAATTCTGGTAACATGTCCTAAATGTTTTCCTCCACAATCAAGAGTAATAATGTCTGGATGATCGGGTGTCACCAAAGTGGCGCAAAGAGGAACCAAAATCAGCCACTTCATTGTACGTACTCCATTCCAGTTCACATCCACATGATAGAATCCAAAATGAACTGCCACTGCACAGTGTTTTGCATTCACCTTCAACCAATGTTTCTAGGACTCCCCCAAAATCCATACACTCTGCCTCTTGAAACACACAGCCATAATAATAGGCTTCTGCATTCCTCTCTACAAATACACCCTCTACCACAGTGTCTGCATACACACCACACCCAGAAATATTATTGAGCAATCCCTTAGCCTCCATAGTCCTATTTCCATGCCGCCTTCCTCAAAAGCCCCAGATGTGGCACATGTAATCCTGGAACTGCCACTGTGTCTGCGGACTTATCGTGCTGTGTGTGGGAGTGGGAGAATACATTTCAACCAGGGTAGGGGATTTCGTCTTTAGTGGTGGCTCTGAAAAGAGCCTTTTTTGTTGTTGAAGGTGCTTGTAAAGAAACCCCTTTTTCCTTGTTTTTATAGGGGTTTTTTGTTTTCTTCTCCCCCTCACAATCTTACAATAATCTCTTCAACACATACTGTAGATTATAAAACAAAATACCATTTCCAATAGTGGACAAAGAAATTCCATTTCCACTGAAAAGGTACACATTTTGGGAATTAATGATGTCATTGTCACAGGAGTACATCCCGACAGCGGCAGACAGAAAATCACACATGCTTCTGTTGATAAGACACCTTCCGACCTCTGGCAGGGGACAAAGTACATTGGGATAGTCCCATACTCTTCTTGGTGGTATGGATGAGAAAACCACCTTGGCAGTGGGAAAAATCTGCTTCACTGCTTTCATCAACTTCTTTAGTTGACGGAACAAACGTGAACAAGCCATGTAACCCAAATGCAGGGATCCATAATGTACCACGACAACATGAACAGTAGCAAAAGTGGCCACTTCTCTGCAAAGTGAAAGTACAATGCCAAAACTGCACACATCAACACTGCACCACAAAGCCTCCTCTCCTTCCAAATCGAAATTGCCATCAAAGTCTCTTTCCAGAGCATAACTGTACATATCTAGCACAAGGGCATCACCCACGATCAACACTGTGCATCTCTCCATCCCTACCAGCCTCACTACACAGAGTAATGAAAAAAGTATTACCGCCCCTTCCTGTGAAGCAGACCCTCAGCACCTGATTGGATAATCCCCACAGTCCCATTCCCATGCCCAACAGGCTGAGAAGGGCAGGATGCGGCACGTGCGCTTCCCTAACTACCTTGAGGGCTGCTTGCCCAGTAAAGCAGGAGCAGTCCTTCTTCCCTTTGCACAAGTTCTTTTCCAGTGCTCCCTCATTGGGTACTGTTAAATAGTCACACACGCATCCACCAATCACATCCAAGACCCCAGTATCTAACACTATCAGTTCTGTACAACACTCCATATGTACCGTTAAACAATCAGAGTGCAAGATGTGTGTGATTCGAAAGCACCTACAGTTGAAAGTTCTGTGAAACTATCCAAGATTTCTGCATCCAGATTCATCCACATCAGCACCCATCACCACAAAGTACAGGTGTAAATATTTTGTCTACAGTATTTTTACAACTCTGTTGTAAGGGCCTCTGTGCAGGGTATCTGCCACTGAACCTCCATAACGTACTCAAAAAGCATACTGTCATTTCTCCCATCACCTACCATCAAAAGCCACTTCAATGGTATATGCTTTGAACATGTTCATTTACCCATATCAGCCATTCTAATATCCAAACAGGAACTCTCTTCTTTCCTTCCGACAATGCTACTCGTTTTCACAAAATGTGTAATATTATTGCACAAAAGCAGCACTAAATGTATCCTACCAACCTAAAGCAAGTACATACATTGCATGCATAAAACATGGTGCCTGCCACTTACCTTGCACACTTTGCAGAATGTAACATTAGATAGAAAGGCAAACAAAATTATGTGTGCATTGACAACAGTACCAATCATAAATGTGGATACATAAATCCAAGAAGTGTAACAATTGCTGTACTCATGTAAGAAGCATATATGTGCAGAAAAGTTATAGGAATTTCACACACAAACATATATGTTCCTTTCCAAGCTATACACCTTTCCCAACCTTTTGTCTCACCCTTCCACAGCGAGCACTAATCCATTTGCAAAGTAAATAGTCCTATTCCAATGCACACACTTGCTAAACGGCACATCATACTGTACACTTACAAATGAACCACGTCCCCCTTTACCAACAATGCTGATGCTCCCAAATCTCCAATCATATGCAAAGCCATCCAATTAAAGACACACACTAGATCTTCCTGCCAACACATCCCCCTACCTTTTTATGTAATGCATTCTCCAAATGCAGTCAGTATGCCATTAACAAACTCTGACGGTCTTCTTTAACAGTTGCAGTAACCAACTCTGTCCTAAAGGCCAGTGGCATGTCAACTTCAAAATGCAACCCAGAGGAAGCCAACAAAGTAAGTGCAATGGTATTGTGGAGTTGCAACTTTTACTAAGACAGTGCAATGTTCTTGTATATTAAGGTACATAATTGTACCAACCCACTGGTATTTGCTTCATGCTTACTAAGTGCACCTCAGCAGTTGCTCACTTTGTGTAATCATTTCACCGGCATTTCATAAATATCCCCAGCATACTTAGATGCCGCTGTCGATGGTACCAAAGCAATGTGGTGCATCTACAAATCGCCTTGCACATCAATTTATAACCGTCGCCACAACTCTATGAAGTCGTTGCAGCAGTTCCTCAAGCACAATGTAAAAGTCAGCAACAACGGAAAAAGTAAAATGCTACAAACTGTGAACTCCTGTCCAGTGCACAAATGCACAGGAGAAAGAGGACTTTTGTTAGCCTCCATTTCGGGACCTGCTTGTAAAAGCACCTTCCACCGTGTCCAAATGTTAGCAACACACCATTGTACTGTAAGAAATCTAGTTTACAAAGTGTAGTAAGCAAAAAGTACTCAGACACAAAACTGTCTGATCCATTCAAATTTTCCTACACAAGTGGTGTAAATTAGTATGCAAATGTAGCAAACAATAGTGTATTGCATTATAGTAACTCACAAATAGCAATACAGTGTTCCCACCATACACTAAAACACCATTACACAATCACAAACCTCTACCAGTATTCCTACTCTCATATTCATCCATTCATCACAAAATGTGCAGACCTACACATTTATTTTTCTCCAGCAGCTGCTTCAGATTACCTAGTAAATAGAAACAAACAATGCAGAAATATCCCAGCTGTACCTAAAGGTAGCCATGCACCCCTAGCAGAACTTATACAGAAAGTTGAAAGAGAACAGCTAATACAGGCACAAAGAAAAACCAAAGCCAAATGCCTCTAGTAAAATGTAGAAATGAAAATAAAAGTAGTGAAAGGTACTGAAAAGAGTGCAACTGTCACTACTGGTAATGGAGTATGTGCAAAATCTAATGACACCGCAAGGAAGCATTCCAAAAAAGTATTTTACAAAAAATGTTCCACCACAGAGTCCTTCAGAACCATATAAGTTGAGGGTAGAAATCACGCTCAACCCTTAAACCTTATCACACAAAAGTAATCCTGAAAACTGTTGTAGACAGTGCAATGCTCTTGAAGCAAACATTATTTAAATTAAATGTAATGAAAATTAAGCCACTAACAAAATGAGTAAGTAAACTTCCACCACTACTTAGAAGCAAACGCAATATCACCATAGATACCTTCACAATATCAATACAGGTCAGTGGAGGCACACCACCAGCACAGAGGCATACTTCAATGAGAAATCATTCAAACAAGAGCAAAGAAACCAAATTGCCAGACATAACACTGTACAAGGGTATGAAAAGGTACACAATAGCATAATAGAAGAAAAAGCACTGCTTTCATAAATATCCGCAGCATACTTAGATGCCGCTGTCGATGGTACCAAACCAATGTGGTGCATCTACAAATCGCCTTGCACATCAATTTATAACCGTCGCCACAACTCTATGAAGTCGTTGCAGCAGTTCCTCAAGCACAATGTAAAAGTCAGCAACAACGGAAAAAGTAAAATGCTACAAACTGTGAACTCCTGTCCAGTGCACAAATGCACAGGAGAAAGAGGACTTTTGTTAGCCTCCATTTCGGGACCTGCTTGTAAAAGCACCTTCCACCGTGTCCAAATGTTAGCAACACACCATTGTACTGTAAGAAATCTAGTTTACAAAGTGTAGTAAGCAAAAAGTACTCAGACACAAAACTGTCTATTCCATTCAAATTTTCCTACACAAGTGGTGTAAATTAGTATGCAAATGTAGCAAACAATAGTGTATTGCAGATGGCACTAATTGTTTTAAACATTTATTAAAACAGCTCACACGAGTTGTGCTTAGAAATAATAGGCCTGCACAGAAATGCTGTACACAATCCTGGAAACAGTTACAGGGGCTCAGGAATAAGGCAGGAATTAGACTACTGTGCTTGAATAGGAAATGCACGTTAAATAGGCAAGTAAATCCACAGGAAGTGCTAATGCACTTACTGCAGGTATTGTAAAGCAAAAACATACCCATAAATGAAATCTTTCAGATTTCCTACATTTGGAAACATACATGCACTCTCTGCAATCATGTAATTCAGGAAGAAGTTCCTTACAAACGCTTTATGTATTTATACCTAATCGTGATTTCATTCCATTTCAGCAGGTGGTACAAAATGCAAACCATAGCATATTTGGTAGGCCTTCCAATTCCGATAATCGTTCCACCTTACATATACAATCCCATAGGCAATACATAATATGAAGGCTTTCAACGTATAATGAAGATGGGGAAAAAAAAGTAACTGCAAGCTTACTACCTTCACATACGGACTGATGTCATTTGGCAACAAAACGTTCACACCAATAGCCGTAACGTACCACACAGGCGACACAACCAGGTCAGGTCACTATGTTTCGTACACTAGAAAACCTTTCATGAAAGAGAGGCCCAAAAATGTCCTTCCCCAAAGGCACTAAAGTGCATAAGATGGCCCTGCCACCCTCGTATGCACAGCCATTGCACACAGAGTCTGCCAACATACACCGTTGATACGTAACTCGCTCCACATATAAATAGTAGATAGGGGCTGTAAATGTACATGTATATATTGTGTCATCTGTACATTCATTGCACCATGTATAAGGTGCCAACATGTCCCCAGTGGTCATAAAATGAAATTCTACCTAACTGGACTACTTAGCATCGGAAATGCATGATGAAATGGTAACATGTTTCGCCTGGTTTCGTTTTTGTTGCCATATGGTGGCTGGAAATAGAAACCTGTCATACCTCTCTATCAACAGGGGAAAAGCTCATTATAATATAGGCTTCAGTGGTACGCATGAATTGCGCCAAATGTAGAGGTTCAATGCAATTGTAAAAGAAAATCCATATACCATTATCACAGTGTTGGCATGCATGGCTGCATAACATTGTGGTGGGTGTGGCCAAGGCCTACCGGTGTCGGTGCACGGCCTACAGCCTACGGCCTTTGGCCATGCACCCAAGAGCCTAGGCCTTGGCCACACCCACTGCAACATTAAGCAGCCATGCATGCGTGTCAAATGAGAAATTATATTGTGCCTCCTATTGCAATTAATATATGTATATTGGCCTAGGCCAAGCTGCTTCTAAGTCGTTTGCGAAGAAATCTGTGTTGCAAGATCCTGACCTTAAAATCAATGTAAGCCGCCATTTTAGGTCAATCTGCCATTTTAGGTTCGCTTTGTAAAGTCACCCTGTGAGTTAAAATGGTGTACGACGTCATTCCGAAATACAACATGGCCGTCTTGACCTCTGCATGTAGCTGATATGTAACTTGCCTGCAGGCCACTTATTGAGGTTGTGAACTGAGACCTTGTCCTTTGTTGACCTGTGTGTAAAGGATTACTCGCATCAATGAAACTAATCCGCGAGCATATGTTAAGAACAATGTATTCAAATACTGAACGTAGAACACTTGTTCAACTACATTGCATTAATGTTTGAGAAGAGCTGCATGGGAAATTCCAGAATACACAGTTGCCGTGTAGGCTTGTTGATATATGTATTAAAAGCAAACCAGTTACATGTGGATATGTGGAATCGTCATGAAGCCTAGACCAGTAATGTATTAGAGGAATATTAACCCGAAATAGGTTTGGACATCATGTTCGCAAATAGTATAAAAGAGCCATGAATTCTAATGTACAGCATCTCTCACTGAACACACTGAACCACGCTGGAGTTCGCTGTGTTGCACTGAGGGCCGATAGCTATCTGATTTTGTTCTGTTCTTTATATGTCCCTTTCTAACCCACCGTGTCCGGTGTATTTCCTTTTGGGGTACTCAGCCTCGATATTTTGATTTTGTTTTCACATGCGAACATGTGGCCAGGTACCAGAACCCACAAACACAATACAGCCACTGGCACTCCTACACAACCCACACACCATAATACAGCCATGCATGCAAACATATAGGAGGTAGCAAAATCCACAAAAAATAACACAGCCTCCGGCACCTCTACACACTTCCACTCACATAGTATCTTTCTACTGCCAACCAAACCACAAAATCTTCAGAACATTGTCCCTGCTCCCAGCAGTCTAATAAGCACGCCGAACCAATTCATCATAGTACAGTACAGTACTCCGTAATCTGCGCAATGGCCACAACCCTACCACCTAAATCATCCACTGGAACCCCATATGCAAAAGAGCCTTGGCCTTGGCCACACCCACCACAACGTAAAGCAGCCATGCATGCGAACATGTGGCCCAGTATCAGAACCCACTAGCATAATACAGCCACCGGCACTCGTACCCAACCCTGCACCATAATACAGCCATGCATACAAACATGCAGGCAGTTAGCAGAATCCACAAACATAACACAGCCTCTAGGACCTCTACCCACTTCCACTCACATAGTTTTTTACTACTGCCAACCAAACCACATCATCTTCAGAACATTGCCCCTGCTCCCAGCAGTCTATTAAGTACACAGAACCAATACATCATAATACACTGCAGTACTCTGTAATATGCGCAATGGCCACAACCCAACCGCATAAAACATCCACAGTAAGCCCATGCACTTCTATACACAGAGTATTTCAACACATCACCCAGTGGACACACTGCAGGACTGTTCACTCCATCATGTCCAGCCATGCACCCCAAACTTTAGAATGTGCTTACAATCACCGCACCCATTCAACCAACAGTTGTACACCCTATGTGAAAATGCTCATAGATAGTTTCAAAGAACTTTCAACTGTAGGTGCTTTCGAATCACACACATCTTGCACTCTGATTGTTTAACGGTACATATGGAGTGTTGTACAGAACTGATAGTGTTAGATATGTACAATGCTGACACACCACACACACAAGGCAACAATATGAAACCTACTTACAACTAATTGACCTACTTTTTGGTGCAAGGCCTCCAGCCATACATCCAAGGTGCTAGGGGCTTACCACAAACAACATAGCCTAGTACACCCTATGTGAAAATGCTCATGTCATGTGCAATCCACTCCCCATCTCCAATTGAGCCTGCCAGCACTCGCCACAGAAAGCGGTCACCTCAGGAACTATCGTGCCGGAACGAAGTTGCCTAGGAGGTACCTACAAATTGGCGCAATACGCATGGATACACTCCCCCATCCCCTCTTCCCACCACCATATGCCGGAACACATGTTTTTCAGCCCCTTTCGGCACTGCACTATCCTCGGCTACAGCATGGCTGCATTACCCAAACTTATGACGCACATCACGCTTCCTTCCAGCCAACCACCGGGTGCGTCCAATCTCCGCTGACATCACGCCACACTCCAGACCAATCACACTTTTGACTGCGGAGCGAACAGGGAAATGGGACTGCAGAGCGGATCCAGATATCAGTAATTTTTCTAGACATACTTTTTACTTGCTTTTAAAAAGGTACAGGACTGATTATCACAAAATTTACAAAAGCACACTTTCGGGACCAAGCCGCCGCCCCTGCCGCAAATTTCATTCATTCTATGGAGAAAAAAAAATGTTTTGAGACCCCCCTATAGCTTTTGCCCCCCTAAACGAAACCTCACCAAACGTCCCAATAAAATTCAGAGCGGGCCATATACTTTTTTTTGCAAAGTTTCATGCAAATTCGTCCAGGCAGAGCAAAGTTATAACACTCCCAAAAAGTGGTCTTCCTATGGGTTGAGCAACTTAACCATAACTACACAGCCGCTACACAGCAGGCAGTGTAATGTATATATATATATATATATATATATATATATATATATATATATATATATATCTCGAAAAGAGAGAGGAGTTGGGTAGATACACAGTCCAAGATGTGAGTGTCACTGTGAAAAACACCAAAACATTGCCCAAGCAGTCTATATCAAGCTGTATTCTAAAAAGTCATTTTATTAAATCAAAAAAGTGCATAGTTCATAACATCATAAGTAACAAACATGTTCCAAAAAGTTAGGCAGACCAGGGGTGCTGCAGCACTCACCCACAGCGGGTGGAAACCGTTCCGCCAACTCTAATCAGTGATGGGCAGTCGTAACAATATTTTGCCGTTTGGCCGTAGCCACTGTATATTTTAACACAATAAGGGACCACTGTAAACTTTGATGTCATCATCGTGGTCATAGGCTGTGCAACAGGGGGCACGAAGTTTAGGTGGCTTTAAGTTAAAAGTCATTTCATTTACATGAATTAGTTTTATGAATTAGTGAAATCTTTACAGACAGATTTCGATTTATTTTCTGTAGGTAAGCTGCCTGTGATTGCAAAATATTGTTGGCGGCTCCCCCGGCATAAAGTTAGGACACCACCTTTGGTTTTGATATCCTAGTTTAGTCAAACTGAGCATTAAGCCCAAGTACAGCCTGTTTCTTCCCATCGGCCTAGGACTGTGTACTGCGGAGTGTTAGATTAGGCGATGCAGAGTCGGTAGAGTTCTCAATGTATCTCTAGTTCTTCTGAGAGCTCGTCTATAGTTCGGTTTACATACATGAAGAGGGGATTTTCGGCATTTGGCTTCTCAATTATTTCATTGGTCCAGTCATTGGCATGAGCGATGGACCTCACCTATAAGCCTCGGCATCTTGTGGGTGTTTGGTGCTAAATTGGAAAATGCTTGAACACCCTCCAGGCCATGCAGACCAAGCCTTTGGGCTTGGTTCTAGGCACTGGCCTAAATGCGATCTCTATATCAGAGCCATTTTCAAGCACAGGGATCACCTTTACCATCATACTTCTTGGCCCAAAACTCTGGAACAGCTTAAAACGACCTCTAAGGAACCTCAGGAGTCTGACATGCAGTAAGACAGCCCTTAGGTTAACCCTTTTATTATTAAAGAAGGCGGTATTTGAAATACTGCCTTTTTTACATTACCGCCAAAGTCGTTAAAGGGGTGTGCGGCAAAGCTACCTTAGCGAATACACCTGTTTATAAGGCTCACTTGATTGAAAGGCGTGCAATTTGTACCTCAAGCATTCAACTTCATAATAAAGCAGAGTTTACTGTAAGCCTCGGGCTGGAGCCCCCACATCAAGAAAGGAACCGAGCAATTACCAGGAAAAAGATTCAACAAGCTGCCTAGTCCCCCCCTCATGCAGCAGGCACATGCTGCCTCGGCCCTGGCGGGCTCTCCAAGCTTACGTCTGTCTAACCCAAATGAATCCACCACCCTCTAAAACGTCATCCTTTCCACCTTGAATGTCCTCCACCAACGGGCAACAGACGGCTAGCCAACACCACAGGAACGCTACCGAGCAATGACCAATACTCCAGTCTTAAATTCTATTACACTCTGCCGCATTAATGGGCAACACCACCCTAGGCACGCGTTACCTGCTCCAGTATTTGGGATCTTCCATCTGGAAAACTCCCGAGCCTCACTGCCTATCCTAACAAAGCAAACCGACACACAGGAAATGGGCACGTCTGACCCCCAGCCCTTTTTTTTATAATGGCACATGCTATAGAAGCCCCATCATTAAAATTATTATTATTATTATTATTATTATTATTATTATTATTATTATTATTATTATTATTATTATTATTATTATTATTATTATTAAGACTGTATTATTATGAGTTTGAATGCCTCATGCAATATCCTCAATTTTTCACTTCTAGCTAACAGCTGGAGGTAGAAATTGCAATGTCCCTGCCCCCAACAGTACAAGACCCTTTAGTCCATAATGTAAAGGGTTGCAGTAGCACTTCAACTTAAGTGACAAAAATCTGCTGGAAGAATCTTATAGGGAGTGAAAAGTGGGCGTTTTCTCACTCAATTTGTAATATAATGTACAGAAGAGGCAACAATGATCCTTCTGTGCATTATTTCAGTAAAGGTATGATCCATCCATTCCCCTCTATAAACATGGATGCAAGTGTGTGGAAACAATGTATCAAGACAGGGCAGTGCAGGCATAATCATGCAAATATCCTCAATTTAATAATTTCAGTTAAGAAAAGAAACAACATGCCTTATTCAGGGTAAACAAATATGCATGACTCGTAATGAGGACCTAAGAAGGAGTGAGGCCCCAGCATCCCTTGCAGAACTTTGCACTCCCTGTGTTTGCCCGTGTTCACCTATGAAGCCCACCACAGTCACCCAGCAGCCATTGATAAGGTAACTGTGGTTCGGGCAGGGAGTACAGCCATTACTGTACTCCACTAAAAACCTACTACAATACAGCCCGCCAGGTTAATCTGTTAGCTTGCATTTACTAGTACTGTGTTCCAATTCTAGGTGTTTTTCACTCTAGTAGTGGGTTTCAAATCTAGGTATTGTCCCCACTAGTACTGTGTTCCAATTCTAGGTAGTTTTCACTATAGTACTGTGTTTCGAATCTAGGTGGTGTCCCCACTAGTACTGTGTTCCAATTCTAGGTGTTGTTTTCACTCTAGTACTGTGTTTCAAATCTAGGTGTTATCCCCACTTGTACTATCCAATTCTAGGTGTTTTTCACTCTACTACTGTGCTTCAAATCTAGGTGTTGCACCCACTAGTACTGTGCGCCAATTCTAGGTATGTTTCACTCTAGTGTTGTGTTTCAAAACTAGGTGTTGTCTCCACTAGTACTGTGTTCCAATTCTAGGTGTTTTCACTCTAGTACTTTGTTTCAAATCTAAATGTTATCCCCACTTGTACTGTGTTCCAATTCTAGGTGTTGTTTTCACTCTAGTACTGTGTTTCAAATCTAGGTGTTATCCCCACTTGTACTATCCAATTCTAGGTGTTTTTCACTCTACTACTGTGCTTCAAATCTAGGTGTTGCACCCACTAGTACTGTGCGCCAATTCTAGGTATGTTTCACTCTAGTGTTGTGTTTCAAAACTAGGTGTTGTCTCCACTAGTACTGTGTTCCAATTCTAGGTGTTTTCACTCTAGTACTTTGTTTCAAATCTAAATGTTATCCCCACTTGTACTGTGTTCCAATTCTATGTGTTTTTCACTCTACTACTGTGTTTTAAATCTAGGTGTTTCTCCCACTAGTGCTGTGTTCCAATTCTAGGTATTTCCCCACTAGTAAAGTGTTCCAATTCTAGATGTTTTCCCCACTAGTACTTTGTTCCAGTTCTAGGTGTTCCTCGCACTACTGCTCTGTTACAATTCTAGGTGTTTCCCCAGTATTGCTGTGTTCAACTCTAGGTCTTGTTCTGTGTTACTGAGGAAGTGGTGGTGAGGGAGGCAGGGCTGGCTGATGGACTAAAACCAAGAACATCAGAAGGTACCACTGACTGGCAACCAGAGACACACTCCAGAGGTACTGTCAGAATAACCGATGTACTAACCAATCCCCCCTTTCCTGCTCCTCCACAATAACCCCTACACTATATACGACTAGGGGATAGCCAAACATGACATAGACATACCTAGAACTAATCTAATTATTGCACTTAACTAGCCCTCCAAGACTCTGGAAATTACCCTTGAGGAAACTCATCCACAACTCTGGACCTCCCTTTATGGACACAACAAACCAGTGCGCAAGACCACAATCCCATACTGACCTCATATAACCCATACATCCAACACAAACACTAACGCAGACGCGAGGCACTGAGTCCTACCCTTAAGGTTACAACATGTGGGACTCTCAACCAACTCCCACACACAAAACAATGCTCACAGATGCCAGTTTCTCCTGGTCCTGAACCTATACTCACTAACAAACCCCACCCTCTTCTCCTGCAGAGCCACGTGAGCGCCTGGAGACTGCCCTTGGGTGGTAGCGGAATAAATCAACATAATATAACATCACATCTCTTAAGATCTGTCATGACAAAATTCTGAGCTGATGACCAATCTCACCTCTTTCATTGACTGCTGTTCACCTACTGACCCCCTAAATAGAAGAACTGTAATCATTGTGAAGTGGGTGGTAGGTGACATGTATGCACTTCACAAAATAATATAATATATATATAATCGTAACTTTCAACTTGAACAACTTTCTCTGGAAAAAAGTCTCTCATCTTACTGTCTCAGCCATCCTGGCTACAGTCCCAACCATGGCATTATCTACCTGCATGCAAGGCTGAGGGTTTTAAGGTTTATGAATGAATTTCAACCACTGCCAATTTCAACCACCAGAACATCTCCCATATGCAAATGAGGCTTGATCCTGTGGTCCAGCCGGACCTGCAAGGGGAAATCCCTTCCAAATCTGGCATTGCTGTAGCAATTACCCTTACTAAAAATTCCTAAAGCCCTCTCAAGGAAATGCTCCTTGAGTTGGCCAGCAGATGATAGCCAGAGCTGGCAAGGGTAATCAGATCAACAATCCAGCAGAGTCTTCATTGATCGCTATTGAAGGCATGGTAAAGGCTCAAAAATAAGGTGTGCCTAGCAATGGAAGCAGTTCACCTAGTCACAGTGGTCTATCTGGAACATAAACTGTTATCTGAGGGAGGTGGGGGATGCAGGGATTTAGGGCACTAGCAGTTATTATATTTTAGGATTTAAGACCCACAGATTACAAAAATAAAATAAAAACTAGAACATTTAACCCATCTTTACCGGAAGTCTTTCAACTTTGACAAAATTCTCCATATTTCCACTCTCAACTCTCGCTCAGCTGTCAAATACTGACATCTGCTGCCTCCTGGAAGAACTTGATCTTTATGTCCTCGGTCCCACCGAGACATGGTTCATGGCTAGCTCTGTCACACGCTTTGACACTCTCCTCCCTGATGGCTACAAGATCCTATCGGTGTCCAGGTCCAACCGTTCCGGAGGGGGTGTAGCCTTGATCTTCCCAGAGTGGATTCCTGCCTGTCATTCCTATGCAGGCCTACTCCTCTTTTGAATGCCTTGTCTGCAGGCTCTCTCTCTCTCCTGTCCATTCTGTTACCGTGGCTACTATCTATCGGCCACCCGGTCAGATCACCTCCTTCCTCTCTGAGTGGGTGGACCTCTCCTCCTCCCTCCTGGCCTCGACCACTCAACCTCTCCTTCTTGGAGACTTTAACATCCACCTGGATGCTTCCTGTCCCTCCTCTGGACTTTTTTGCAACCACTGTGACTCTCTCTCTCTTTCTATTCTCTCCTCTGACCCGACTCAGTCTGCAGGGCACACTCTGGATGTTCTGATCTCCTCAGACCCCCCCTCTCTATCCCCCTCACCACTCCTCTCTCCTGGAGTGATCACTTTCTCCTTTCCTCCCATCTCTCCCTCTCTACCCCTCAGGCCAAGCCAACTCCAGCACTGCCACCTACCTTCTCAGTCATCTGACCCATGAAGTGTGTGTCAGTTGAGGCTTTCGCCGGCACTTTCTCTCCCCCTCCTCCTCCTCTGGCTGACTCATATCCTGACACATCCTTTTCCATGCTCCACTCTACTATACTCTTGATGTTCTTGCCCCTGTCATGAAGATCCGCTTGAAGCCCAAAGCCAAGTGGCATTCCTGGTATGACTCTGACCTCGTCACCCTTAAACACAAGTGCATGGTGGCTGAGAGGAAATGGTTAGCTTCCTGCGCATCCTCTGACAAACTGGACTGCCGTCTGCTCCAAGGGCAATACAGACTCTCTTTCCGCACTAAGAAGAGAGCCCACATCCTAGCCTTTGTCTCTGTGGCATCTAACAACTCAGCCAAACTCTTTAAAATCTGCAAGGACTGTCTCTAGAGCTCTGGTTCTCTCTGGTCTGGACTCCTGCAACAGCCTCTTTCTAAATATGCCTGCTTCTAATCTCCACCGTCTGCAACTCATCCAGAACAGGACTGCGAGACTTGTCTTTGGCCTCAAGCCCAGGGATCATATCTCTCCAGCACTGAAATCTCTGCATTGGCTCCCAGTGGCTGCAAGGATTAAGTTCAATACCCCCTGCATTGTCCACAAGACCTTCTGTGGCCTGGCTCTTCGCTCCTCCACCTCCAACTTCCTCAGGGTCAATCACTTCTCCAAGAAATGAGTAGGTGGTAGATCTCTTTCTTCGGCTGGGGCCTCACTCTGGAACAGCCTCCATGCTTCTGAAACTCGAGGAGAACCATCTCCTGTTCCAAAAGCACCTCAAGACCTTCCTCTTTGCATCTGCCTTCTCTCTTCCTCTCCCCTGCTGATTTCCTGTCTGCTCCTGCACTGGTCACCTGGCTACCCTCTGATTTTGGGCCCAGGTCCATACCCGCTCCATTGCACACCTGCACTTTCTCCCAGCAACCCTTGCTCTTTGGTCTGTATCTGTAACCCTACAGTCTCCCTACCTGCACTGTTGGACACCTGCTGTCTGCACTTACCCTTGCACCTGCCACCTGCTGGCCTCACTTCTTGTTATTGTTTTGTTCCCATGTACAGCACTGCCCCCTCCCCTTTCCCCTGGCACTTTTCCCTCTACCTCCTCCTCTGCACTTGCGCGATCTCAATGTCACTTGGCCTAGTAAGATCATTGTCTCTGTCCTCCCTCTGTTCCCCCTTCCTTGCCTCGTCGTGCCTTGAAACACTTGTGTCTAGGCTCATAACAAATGCCATAAAAATTCATATATCATATCACCTGTCTCGTCACCTAAAACTGGAATTCCCTTCTGCATACATGCCAAAATACTTCATTCCAGTTGGGACATGCTAGTCCATTGCTGATATGAACTTTGCATGCTGGAACCTGGAGCCCAGGATGCATAATGGGGAACATCCAGGACTGCAATACCCAGAATGCAAAGTTAACACCAGACTGGGATAGCATCTCCCAAATATAAGGGGGCATGTTGGCATGGATGTTTCTGTTTATGATGGGGATGAAAGGCGTTCCTTTTCTTTTTGCAAAAAGCTTAAACGCTGCTAGTTTTCTTTTATTATTTGTGTTGGACATCAGAGTAAAATAATGCAAAGACTGTTGCCCCAATGGTTCCTACCTGCCTTTCGTATTCTGTTTCTTGGTCTAGGACAGGTCTGCAAGTCTGGTCTCAAGACTCAAACCGACTCCATATTTTCAGGATGTGCACACAAAATACATTCTGGTCCAATAATAATAATAATAATAATTTTGCATTTATATAGCACTACAAACCCTCAGGGGTCTGACACTGCTTATTACTACCCACGATGTGTGGTGCTCATTTATCGACCTCGGAAGGACGAAAGGCTGAGTTTGGCCCTGCCAGGATTCAAACCTGTGGTTTAGCAGGGTCTACACGGATGTCAAAGCAAGTGCTTTACTCGCTGTGCTATCGGACTGGCTGAATGAATATAAATCAGAGTTACCTATTGGGAGAAATTATGATCTGGCAAGAAAGCCCTGACTTTTTTAAAATTTGTATTAAATACGTACAATGATGTGGGTAATTCCATCTCCAAAAGGGTAATCTGCCAACCAGATTCCCCTTTTATCTACTCCATGCCAAAAGCATAGTGCACTTGGGCCCTGCTGCATTAGTGGCCTTTTCGGCAGTGTCTGCTCTACTCATGGCATTACGCATGATCAAAGGTCACAAGATGTCCACTGGGCAGCCACAGCAACCAGCATTTAAGATAGCCCCTCCCCCCGCATACCAAAACTACAATAATCAACGTTAGCACATGCTAGTAGCAGGGTAATATCTAAAATAAAGCTGTGCCTGAGTTTAGGAATAGTGCATGCTGCTACTTATTAATAAAAAAAATATATATTTTAATATTTAAAGCACAGACCTAACTCGAGAGCAGTGGAGCACTGTACAGAGTGTGGGTAGCCAGCATTTGGTCTGGCATATTTTAACAGTAGTGTAGTACTGTGAGGTCCAGGCGCTGGTATGTGTGTCCACTGGAATTATTCCTTGGTCAGGTGTTGTTGAAAGAGACTTATGCTCATGGCTGCCATATTTCAATTGATCTCTCCCATGTGTCAGCTCCTGGGAGTCAGCTCTGCTTTGGAATGTGGGGTTATTCTAGTCAGCTGGGTGGTTGTCAAATGGCAGGACAGGAACCTGGAGGACTGGCCCTATTCTTTGATCTCTTTGTGAGGACTGGTAACACCCTACGCCAGAGACAGCCAGACAGAAGATTTTGCACCCATGCATCAAATCAAAGTAGCACACCCATTCAAAAGGAGTAACCTCACATGATGGCGCTGCATCTCTAAGGCCTCCTGTTCTTAGCGAGAAGATAAGGGGCAGGGTTAGAATAGGCAGGACAGTTATGGTCAATGGAAAGAAAATGTATCTCGTTTCACTCTGCCTCTCTTTCTCTGTTCTGTCCCCTCCACTTCCTCTGGAGCAAAGCACCTTGGATGTGACATCAGCCATGCAAAGTCCTCTCCGTTCGAGAGCAAGGATTGGCTCACTTAGGCAGGCTAGCTTTAGGTCAATCAACCTGGGGCTTTTGCCTTTAAAAGATGGGGTCTCCCAACCCTTCTTCAGATTCTCTCGGATTCGCACAGATCCTCTCGGATCCTTTCAAGACACAAAGATTCACCTGAGAAGAACTCACATGACTTCCTTTGGGAAAGTTGTACTTTCCAAAGCCCTCAGCCTGCGGTAAAGAAGGGAGCATCCAAGGCTGAATGAAGATCTACCCACTACCCATTCCCAGGGTATTTCAGGAGTGACATTTTTCTGTGGACCAGGACCTGGCAGCCTGCACCAGAATCTCCTGAAGCTGGGAGAGCAGACACTGAACTGAATCGTCCTGTCCCTGTCTTCCCCTGAGTGTCCCTCACAGTAGCGGGAGGGCCAGACAAGCCGAAGCTCCCTGTTCCACTGCACCATATTGGTTGCTCCCTGTTCACCACACCTTGAATGAGAGGGAAAGCACCAGCCTTGGCTTGTGCGCTCCTCTACCAATCAAACCATTGCTTGCACTTATAACCAGCTAGACGCTGCATCGTGTCCTAGCTACGCTTGTTACCTGATAGGCCTGAATCGATTGCAATACCAGGACCAAATACCAATCACTGATAAGTCAGACGGTAAGTCTAGCCAGGTGTTACAACCATTGCTCCACCCAGCTAGACCTTGAATGGCCGCCTCATCGTCCTGCACATTGACACCCTCAAGATCACAGTTTCGATGACCATCCTCATCCGCTCGTTGAACCACAGGAGCATCACTCATCGACTCCTCCCAGTGGCTAAAGCCTGACTCAACCTGACCCAACTCTGAAGCGATCGTCGGACTTCCCTGACCTGCATCGTTGAGAGCCCTCTTCTATCACACTGAGTGACTGCATTCGCCCCTACTCGATGCTCACTTGGTGCTTGGGCCTACATGATCCAACGTGCCTAAACTGAGCTTGATCCGCTCGCATCCACTTACGACATCGGGCCTGACTCCGTCCACCCACCAAGCACTGAATCCAGGTACTGTTGACAATGAACTGGCCACTCGTTAGGTTGCGGCTGCTCCTGTTTTCATATCATTTTGTGGCTATTATCTCACCTAAAACCCCTGATACTACATTCAGAGTGCTACTTACCTCAGTCTGTAGCATCTTCACTGTTCTTCCTTCAAGGTGGGTTTTTGTGCAGTGTTTTCTATTTGTTCTATTGCAAATGGTGTGTTTGATCAAAGTATATATTTATATATAACCTTGATTGGACATTCCCTTTATATCAGACTGTGGAATGTGTTCATTGGGTCACTCCTGGTTCACCTTCTCACCTCTCTTAAGAGCATAACCTTCCTTTGAACCTAATTACCACAAAAAGCAAAGGAGGTATATGCCTTCATTGTTCCTATTTTACCTTCATGATTGCATTGGGTTTTGGTTTGTAGAAGTGTGAGGGATGAGTAGGCCATTTTACCCCTACTCATCCTTGGTCTCCTGCGGAACAGATTCCAATTTGTCACACTTGTATAGGCAGTGGTAATCCTGAAATCCTGATGTGGTTGAGGCTTTCAAGGACTGCATTTTGAAGCCCCTGCTTTAAAGGAAGTCAAGTTTGTCTGTGAGATTGTTGCCAGAGTGTGTGGCCTGTTCTTATCGTTCCAAGATTACCAGCAAAATAATAAGAAGAGGTACTTGCCACAAACGCCAACAGGGCAGGGCCTGAGCAGACAATACCGACCCACAATCTGTAAATGCCCACTCAGTACACAACAATGTGTGGGCATTTACAGATGTCAATTATTGGCTGAGCAGCAGGGATCGCTCTCTGGTTCCCACACTCCACTCATTTAGGAACCAGGTTCTTCCTGATTACTGATTCCTGTCTACGTCGATTGTGCTTGAGCTGGAAGCCTACAGAGCAGCTGAGCAGGTGGTGGTGAGTCTGTGGGGAAACAGGAAATGAAGAAATTTTTTTTAGTTTGTGTGTAGGCGGGTGTACAAGGATTGCATGTTGTATGAATCAATGCATTCATGCATGCAAGGGTGTGTGTAAGTGTATGTATGTATCCGAAATGTATGTATGTATCTGAAATTAAATAGTTTTGACTGAATGTATGTATGCCAGGGGGTGTCTGTAAGGGCACACATATGAATTAATGCAGTGTTAATGGTGTACATGGGTGCAAGTGCGTGTGTGAATGCAGTGTGGATGTTCTGGGTGCTCATGTAAATGACAGAGAAGCTGTATGGGTGTACGACTGGTTGAATGTGTATGAATTCGTGTGTGTATGAACATGTATTATGTGTGTATCTGTGGTTGTGTGTGTATCTTTGCGTGTGATCATGTTTGTGTTTGTTTGTGTTTGTGTGTCTGTGTCTGAGCGTGTGCATATGTCTTTGTGTGAGTATGTGTGTGTCTTTGTATGAGATGCTGGGACCTGGGAAGGATCATTTGAGCATGAAACGTTTTTGACAGGGACATAGCATGTTTCACTAGAGGTTTTGGGCAAAGCAAAGACAGCTTGAGTGTCATTATGTGAAGGAGGGGTTGAGTTACACAGGGAAGGGACATTTGTGCAGCCCACAAGGCATTGTTTTCTTACTGTGACATGACATTCTTTACTGGCATTAGGGCGGAAATACAACAGGACAAGTGTTTCTATATGGGGTGGAACTCTGTATTCAGCAAGGACATGTTTTCATACTGTGGCATGTTTTTTTTTTTTTTTTTTTTGTATTACTGCCATTAAGGCAAAGCCAATAAGATTATGTTCTTACATGGGGATGCTGGCATATATTGGCAGAGCCAGCATGAATATGCGTTATTATAGAATTTGTATTGCCATTATGGGCAAAACAAACATGAGTATTTTCTTATATGGGAATACTGGTATATGTAGGTGAACCAGATATGTGTACGCACAGTCAGTATGAAAGTGCAGAGTACTGGCATATAGTGGCAAATGCATTATAAAAATGTGCTGGAAAATGCTCATGTGCCTTGTTGGTGCATGGTATGTAATGGACTTTTTTCCATGTCTTAGCCTACACAACCAATTGTAAACTGTATTGCTTTTTACCTAATTTATCATTGAAACTGTACCATAAAATGCACCATTGTAACCCATCAAATAAAAGAATGATCGGGGAAGAACCCCTGCGAAATATCCTGTATTAGTTCACACTCCCTCGGTCGCTTCTGTGCATTCAGCCGGGGGAGAACAAGCCCAGTTCTCTTTAAGGACTCCCCTTATGGTGGTTCCTACTACATTAGCTCCAGGCCACACGTGTTTCCCAGCCTTGGCTATAACTCTCATGCTGGTTAGATAACACAGTGAGCTAAGAGCTTGCCCCTGAGATCTGTGCACAGCTTGCTGTGGTAGGGTTGAATCTCAGCAGGGTCAACTCAGCCTTTCATCTTGCCAAGGTGGATACATTGAGTACCACTCACTGGGATAATAATACCTTCTCTTATTTTAGCGGTCTGAGACCTATGGGTGTGTAGTGCTATATAAGAAATATATTATCATTATGATTTTATATTTTTACATAGTTCTAGGTTTCCACCTACATTTAAGCGTTGTAATAATAAACATGACTGTTGCCCATTTAATGGGACTGAATGTGGACCTTGGAAGGAAGAAGGCTTGAGTCAGCCTTGCTGGGGTTCGAACCTGTAACTGTGTCTGTCTGAGGTGAGCGCCTAACACACTGATCTAAATGGAAGTCTTAGGGTCAGTTACCTGAGACTCAACAGACCGTGAAGGCAGTCAATAACGTTATAATGATCCCAATGGTCCATTCCCTAATCCTCAAATGATCACTAATGTACATTATTTCATTCCAAATCCACCCCTGTCTCAAATGATGAAAAATAGTTCCATTCATCTGGTCCCAAGCAGGGAGTGAATTGCATTTGAAATTAGGCCCGTCAATTATTTGAAAGACCGCATCCACTTTTAAATGGAACCACCAGTACTTGTATGTGTGTGTGAACCCCACTGTGAATTGTGTATGTATTTTACTGGCATAAAGTACTGCATATGGTTCTTGTATAAGAAATGTTATGTTATATTAAATGAATTTATTGAGAAATCTCTAGGGAACATGTTGCATTAAAAGAGAAAGGGGTGCAATGAGATTCTGGCCATATCACCCCAGTAATGTTTAACTTTCCATTAAGAGGGCAAAAAAATCAAAAGTCTCCAGCATGTTCTTAAAGATTGTCTCTCGCTTTGCATCTACCCCCTTCCATAAAACTTCACCAACAATCACTGCCACAGCACTTTCCCTCAACCCTTGTGCCATTTGTTGTGTTCTGGTGAACCACATTCCAACCTGAACTCATGATTTGTTCTCACAGCCCCACACTATCACCTTTTGTAAACATATCCCTGGGGACAACCAGTCAGCATGTTGACTACCAGTGACATGGGCGTTAACGCTTGCTAGAAATGCTATAAAAGCAAGCGAGCAAGTGCATTTAACACAGAATTCAGCTTTAAGCTCAATTTAGAGGTACAATATAGCCCACCAGGGAGCCGCCACCATATCAATCAATGCACGACTCCTAATGGAGCTGAGAAGTGCAAGGCCATTAGGTTTCTTCACTTAACGACCGAATGAGTGAGTGGTAGCGCTTCTAAAGTGTACTGACTGTGCCCAACTGCCTGACGGCACTCCACCACCGACACTCTTAGGAGAAGAGACATTGGGACTGATTCCCAAACACTTGCACTGGAGCAAAGGAGGAGATGCCTGTCAGCATCGCCCACATGCACCATATCCCTGTACCTGATTCACAAGGTCTCAAACTGGAGGACATCTAGAGAGGCCTGGAGTGGATATGCGATATCCACGTGCAAATATGATTCACAGAGATTTGATCAAAGGTATATCAGAGATGCTGCTGATCACATTTGCTCCAATGTTAGGCTTTGGGAAACAGGTTCATGGCAGCAGATGCAAATCTGATCTGCTCGGTGTTACTGCCTGCAGGACACTGTCACTTTAAGGAAGATCCACGTGTGATGCATAATACGTGGAAGAAGGCAGAGGGGTGTGGCTTGCTGCTGATGTAGTAGGTTGGCTCCTCGGACTGCTCCAGCTTGATCCTGAAAGATCTGACAAATAACACGTTTCAAGCAGAACATATAGCCTGCAAACGAGCGAATACGTGGGCCAACCTCCCAAGAGTGCCCAGCTGGAGAGTGATGAGAGAAGGCTCAGTTACCGGCGAGATATGAGACTCGGAGCAAAGAGGCCGCTGGTGGCGCCAGGAATTAAGATGGTGCTCACATAGATGAGAAGGCTGCGGAAGAGGGCGATGTGCTTGGAGATCCCGAGAAACCGGTGGAACTCAGGCAGAGAAGTGGCGCTAGAGGTGAGACAAGCTGGCTGCAGCGGGCACTGTGATTGGGTGCAGAAGAGAAGGGAACGCTGGAGACCCGGTTCGCCCATCTAGAGACGATGAGGGGAGAGGGACAGCTGCAGACCATCCAAGACACAAGGACGCTGCAGCTAGAACAGGGCAAGTGCTGCACATGTCCCCTCCCTCCACCCCCCCCCAGAGCATCTGATCCCCTCCTGGGCTGTGAGTGGATAGAAAGCTATAAGTCAGTTTATCCGGCCAACACAGAGGGAACAAAGGTCCATTATATACATATATACACCTACAAAGATATGCCGTAAAGCCGCGACAGCTCTGCAGCATACTGCCTTATCCCGTTTTGAGTACCTGACCTGGAACCCGGGCCGGACAGTAGAATGAAGGGGCAGGCACCTGCCATACTGATCCTGCGACCACCAGAAAATGGAAAAACAAGCTGCCTGAAGGTGGCAGCTGCAAAAGGGTTGACTACATGAACCCGGGCCGGGCGGTGAAACCACGAGTACAACCCCCACCAAACTAGGCCTGCAGTGGTCGGATGAGGAGGTGAGAAGCTGCCCGAGAGTCACAGCTACAAGTGGGGTGATCATATCAACCCGGGCCGAGTGGTAAAACTAAAATACAGCCCCCGCCTCAGCAGGTCTGAAGCGGCCAGGAAAAGCGGCCACAATCTCCCCGACATGCATCCATGAGAGGAGCACATAGGGGACCCCGGACTGAACAGTGCAATGTAAAGAGCGGCCCTTGCTGCACTCAATTAGAAACAGCCACAGAGGTCATGATAAGTCGCTTGCTAAAGCAGCTATTAAAATGTGACAATACCTCAACACTGACATTAACATAATTGGCAAAGATCTGATAGATAAGCCCCGGCAACATACACGCTGGGGGAGCAGCTCAGGAGCACAAAGCATTGAGTACAGGACAGCCACAGGAGACGGGAGGCCCAAGCCTGGCCCCTATGAGGGAGACACGCACGACAAGCCTGGATAAGGGGACAGCCACGCCAGGACCCCATATAACATTGTCTGAGCTCATATGTACGGGCGCCTTAGACATTATATAATCAAGGAATTGCACGGGAGAGCCAGTCAAGCAGGTAGCATCTGTGGCCACCTGGAGAAGGGGTAGTTTGCCTGGATGCCTCCCAAATCGGCCAAAACCAAGGCAAACCAACCAACCTTGGACAGTCAAGACCAAGCAGCAGTCACCAGGAGGAGGCATGGAAGAAGAGGGCGCCATAGAGTTGCACAACCAAGTGATGCTTAGCGGATCTAAAGGCCTCAATGAGGGCACAGATTAAAGTAGTGCAAATAGATGTTGTGTTGCTATTGAGTTGCTGCGCCAGGACGTACAAAGTTTGGCAGAGCGCACTACCATCGCAAGTGAAGGAGAACTCAGGTGCGCTCTGAGACATGCATCTGGACGTCCATGTTCTGCAGCAAAAGGTCAGTCTCTTGGAGAACAGAGTGAAAAAGGTTGTAAAGGACACAGTGTAAAGGAGAGCGTGTGATTCCTGGACGCTTCCCTGATTGTTGCTTTTCACAGCACTGCGAGCTTGCTCTTGCTGGAGCAGCGTTTTTCCTCCCTTTCTGACGCCCTGCTTCCTGGAGGAGGCGGGCCCGATTGCCTGCACGTGACCAATCACGTGATTCCACCCCAGCTCAAAACAACGCTCGAGCCGCCCGAGCGGCACACAATGTAAAGGAGAGCGTGTGATTCCTGGACACTTCCCTGATTGTTGCTTTTCACAGCACTGCGAGCTTGCTCTTGCTGGAGCAGCGTTTTTCCTCCCTTTCTGACGCCCTGCTTCCTGGAGGAGGCGGGCCCGATTGCCTGCACGTGACCAATCACGTGATTCCACCCGAGCTCAAAACAACGCTCGAGCCGCCCGAGCGGCACACAGTGTAAAGGAGAGCGTGTGATTCCTGGACGCTTCCCTGATTGTTGCTTTTCACAGCACTGCGAGCTTGCTCTTGCTGGAGCAGCGTTTTTCCTCCCTTTCTGACGCCCTGCTTCCTGGAGGAGGCGGGCCCGATTGCCTGCACGTGACCAATCACGTGATTCCACCCGAGCTCAAAACAACACTCGAGCCGCCCGAGCGGCACACAGTGTAAAGGAGAGCGTGTGATTCCTGGACGCTTCCCTGATTGTTGCTTTTCACAGCACTGCGAGCTTGCTCTTGCTGGAGCAGCGTTTTTCCTCCCTTTCTGACGCCCTGCTTCCTGGAGGAGGCGGGCCCGATTGCCTGCACGTGACCAATCACGTGATTCCACCCGAGCTCAAAACAACGCTCGAGCCGCCCGAGCGGCACACAGTGTAAAGGAGAGCGTGTGATTCCTGGACGCTTCCCTGATTGTTGCTTTTCACAGCACTGCGAGCTTGCTCTTGCTGGAGCAGCGTTTTTCCTCCCTTTCTGACGCCCTGCTTCCTGGAGGAGGCGGGCCCGATTGCCTGCACGTGACCAATCACGTGATTCCACCCGAGCTCAAAACAACGCTCGAGCCGCCCGAGCGGCACACAGTGTAAAGGAGAGCGTGTGATTCCTGGACGCTTCCCTGATTGTTGCTTTTCACAGCACTGCGAGCTTGCTCTTGCTGGAGCAGCGTTTTTCCTCCCTTTCTGACGCCCTGCTTCCTGGAGGAGGCGGGCCCGATTGCCTGCACGTGACCAATCACGTGATTCCACCCGAGCTCAAAACAACGCTCGAGCCACCCTTGCGGCGTTAAGCCCGACAGGGGTGAAGAGCGCCGACTGTTGTGCCGCTGTTAGGCGCTGGTGGTGCCCGGAGGGAGACTGCGGAGATAACTTTCTCTTTGATCCCTCTAGATATTCCAACCAAACCACACACAAACTGCAAGATCATTCCATCACGGTGTACGTGCAGGTAATCAGTGTATTCCCTTTACTTTTATTTCCCTTTTTTTTTTTTTTTCCATATATATGCATATTCATGAACGTCTTTTTTGTTTAAAAAAAACAAAAAAATTATTTAAAAAATTCAACATTTAACGCTCCAATTCTAATCTCACATAGTTAGGAGCTTCTTTTATTGAAACCTCAGACTTTTAAAGTGCAGACTTTTAGAAATCAAATATGAGCTCCATTCCTCAATCGTGTAACATCAATTTACCCCCAGCAGTGTCAAATGTCTATTCCGCATCAGATGGGATCTCTTCAAGACTAAAAAGTAGTCTAAAAAAAATTCCATCTTCTACGTCCATTTTGACCCCGCGTGCAAAAACACGTGCAAAAACTCAACTTGCCAGCAAAGACATTAGAGATTTTTGCCCCGTTGTAAAAAACAGTGTACCAATGTCGGTTTTATCCGCTACTCAACCCAAAGATGTGACAAATAATAGTCCCTCTACTGAATTACTTACCCAGACAGCGCAACTTGTGCAAGATGAATTATTGAATCAGTCTGCAGATTCAATGTCTGCAGAAAGTCTTCCAGCACATGATAATGAAAATAACTCAGATACAAGACTATCAATACTGACTGTTACGTCGTCAACCACTCGGAATGCTCTTGCTAATTTGGAGCCACAAATTCCTCAAAACTTACCAATATCAGATAATACTATGATTCAAGCTATAAATCAATCCGAGCGAAATAAAACTGCGAAAACACAATTAAATCAAATAATAGAAAATCAAGAGGATGAAATCGAGGAAAACAGTGAAGATGTTTTTCAAGAAAATCCACAACATACATTGGCTACAAAAGATAAACCATCATCTAATAGGTCATCAATTGATTATCATCAACGTTGTTCTATGGACTCCACAATCGCTGAAGCTGTTTCATATATACTGCCAACCCCTCGACAACGAGAATCATCCAGAGAAAAAGAAAGGGTCAATACCAAGGCTGGTCTACTGGAAGTTACCCTTGCGGCAGTAAACCAAACGGTTCAAAGTTTGTTTGAACTATATGAATCTCTTGAATGCAAAATCAATTTACAATCGAGTAAAATAGATCAGATCTCGGATTGGATCCAATCATATCCAACGAATATAGTGAATGCTTGTCAACATGAAGAAGCTAACAACGATTCATCAAAAAATGTCGAAATTATAACTATTCCAGCATCATCACATGCAAATCTTCCTGCGTTTGAACATATAATCTGTCCCATCGAAGAGGAGAGTCAGGAAAACACTCAGCAAAACTCCTCATGGATTAGTGTGGATCAATCTCCTAAACGCACAAAACAACAAATTAATACAACTCAATATGACCTGTTCAATAAGCACCCAAGAAAAAGAGGACGTGCTGCACACTTGATGTCGAAACCATCCCAATTAGCAAAACGAAATAACAAATTAACTAACCGCTCTGAACAACCACAAGTGGTCGACTTAACTACAACAGTGAAACCTGTAGATAATCAGAATACAGGCCAAGTGACAATGTGCAGAACTCCAGTCGTTCCATCTATAATTCAGAAATCTGGGGACAATCCAATTTCAGGCCAAACGATAACGAATAGAACATCTATTTTAAAACAGCCTATACCATCAATACAGCAATCTCCATTGAGTCAATTGGTATCAGTTTTGGACAAAGTTTCTCTACCTGCACAGGGTCAAAGGAACGCACAACCTGCACATAATGTTGATTTAAGGCCTAACACAGTGCTCCAAACCGCAGCATATCAACCATCAACCCAATTGATGACAGACATGTCTCAAGTTGATCAATTAAAAGCAGCAGTTGACTCATATATTCTTCGTCGAACGCACGAACTAAAAAACATGGAATTTAATGTATGCATGCAGAAAACAAATGCGGAGCCTATCTTAATTCAAGGCCATCAAAATCCATTTAAAGCATACTCACAGAATATAAACGTGCAACCTATTTCAAATCAAGACCAGCAAAATGTATATGATATAGAAAATGCCTGCTTGAATCCACTTGAAAATGAAGTACAAATATCTATAAAGTCTCCAGAAACGTTAAACGGATCAAAAACTGCCAATATAGCCAGTCCCAGCGACGAACAAGATGAAAAGATCAAACTAATAATTGAAACATACTTAGCGACTCACATGGACTTGGCTATCAACAATCCAAGACACACGTCTGAAAATCAAGGAAGAGTTACTTTTGCCGAGCCACCGACACTACAGTGTAAGAATAAACAATCAGAAAAATCAAATACAAGGACAAGTGAATTAAGTCATAAGAATCTTTCTAAACCCAAAGACCCTGGAACAAAGTCACATGAAATGGAGCAACAGCGTAAAAAGAAATTTGCAACCTACCATACTTTAATCTTAAAATGTCGAGCTGCCCCATATCCACAATATGATCTGTCACGCGCCAGCATACTTAACATCTTTAGTGATGTGCCGGAGCTAGGCGATCTATCGTCATCAGACATAGATCAGGTCGAATTTATTTGTGATTCAAACTTGGGAATAGTTCGATTATGGATAAAATCAGGGCTCGTCATGAATTCATTGTGGCAAGTTAGATTAAAGCTCTTCTCGATGGGCTTTCTGCTAGCACAAGACCCGGAAAGAAAAAATGCAAACATCAATAATGAAAATTCAGTCCTTATTAAATCTAAAAATGCTGGGTGTCAGTGTTCTAGTTGCAACCCAACTGTCTGTGAGAGTGAATATCATCCTGCCTCTCATTTATAACCACTATTGTTACAAGAAGGTTTGGAGAGAAAACCCAAACCTATAAAACTATTAAGTTGGAATTCAAGAGGATATTCACACTTACTCACAAATTATAACCAAACCTTAGAAGATGCGGACATCATAATGTTACAAGAAACTTGGATATCAATGACCCCAGTTTGGGACAATCATGACATTGTAATTAACCCTGCTATCACAGCGCAAAAGGGACGTCCGATGGCTGGGCTTATGGTTGCCGTCAAACTGGGATCCAAAATGACTCTTCAACCATGGGTTAACCCAAATAAGCATATACAAATGGTGAAAGTGTCATATGACCAAGAAACACTCGCACTGATTAATATTTACAGAAATCCAGTGGCAATTACGGACGATTGCTTTTATAAAACCTTAGCGAAGATGTTCAAACTCATTGCCAAAGCGAAAGAAATAACAGATATTGTATTAGCAGGAGATCTTAATCTAGACGCCTTTAAATGCAACGTTGTGAAGAAAAAACAAGAACTCCTTAAATGGAACAACTTTATGGATCAATTTGGCATGCGAATGACCAATGGATCCCTCCCTGGAGATATGCCTGCGCAAGCTACGTGGCAAAGAGGCTCCTCGGCAAGCACTATTGATTATCTCTACTTGTCTAACAAGAAATTCATGACAGCAAAGGAACTCAAGATAGTGAAGCAAACTTGCAGTGATCACCACATACTCTTACTCACTTGGCCAAGAGATAAAAGTGAAGCAGACACTACCTCCCTATGGATGTCTCAAGAGTTAACTGTTAATCATGCTAAATCTCGACTTAAGTGGAATCCTCCGCGACTTGTAGACCTCAATAATAAGCTGCTACGACAGTTCGAGTTGCAGACTACATCATCATATGTAGAACTGCTGTCTGCCTACAAAACCTTTTTTATTCCATCTGTCAAGGCCCGAATTCATACATATGATCATTTGGTGTCGCAAAAAAAAAAAGATCTACACAAAGAACTAAGATCTGCAAATCGGCTTCCTTGGCCAGAAAAGATCATTATCCATAAAGCGCTAAAATCACGCTACAAATATTGGTTACGCTCTCACAGAGAACAGATGTTTCAACAAGATGGGGAAACTTTCTTGGCAGCCACACGGAACAAGAACTCTGCTCAAATCTGGCATTTACTTAATTTGACATCAAATCTAACCAACCAAATAGCTCAATTAAATGGTGTTTCTGAGAACCAATGGATATTGCATTTTTCGAAATTATATATGGATAGATCCTTCCAAACATATGAATATAAACGTCAGGGTCTATCAACCTGGAGCCTAGAATGTTCAGAAGAAATCATTGAGACACTTATCATCAAATCCTCATCATCTAGAGCAGCAGGCCCTGACGGCATTAGCAATTCTATGCTAAAGCAATTTCCACGGTTCTGGGCAATAATTTTGAATACCATCTTTAGTCAGGTTTTGCACACCCAGAAAATACCAAACTCATGGCGCACTTCCATTATAGTTCCAATATTTAAAAAAGGAGACCGAAGTATACCATCAAACTATCGTCCGATAGCGTTATTAGATGCACCAGGAAAAATCTTCACTCGATTAGTTCTATCAGCATTTAATAATTGGACACAAGAAAACAAACGACGAGATCCACATCAAACTGGTTTTGTTCGTGGGTTAGGGACATCAATCAATCTTATGACTCTTAACTCACTAAAAATGCAAGCACGCTACACCAAAACCCCTCTATTCTTCGCCTTCGTCGATTTAAATGCAGCATTTGACTCTGTCTCCCGTATAAAACTATTCCAAAAACTAAGTAGAGATAATTGTCCACAAGATATAGTAGACATAATATATGCCCTACATTCTAACACATCTATTCGAGTTCGATTATCTACCTTCGGCTTGCTATCGAAAATAATAGAAACATCTAGAGGATTGAAACAAGGATGTATTTTGGCCTCTGCGCTCTTCAATTTTTTCATTTATGATGTCCGTCAAGTATTTTCCTCAATCTCAACAGATTCACCAAAAATGAATAGCACAGTGATACAAGCACTGTGGTATGCCGACGATTTAGTTTTAATATCTAAAACACCTACAGGTCTCCAGAATTTGATATCTGCGCTTTCAATCTATTTTGAAGAAAATGAGCTCTCTATGAATATCAAAAAATCCCAGATACTAGTGGATATACCAAGACGCTCACCAAGTTTTAAGTTTGTATGGATGGTCAAAGATACTATTCTAGATATTGTACCCAATTATAAATATCTGGGAACACAGTTTGAATCAAATTTAACAACCACCGAACACCAACTGTCTCAGCAAAATAAATTGACGGTTGCTACCTCGCAAGCAAAAATAATTCTTCACAAATATGGCAAATTTTCCATCATGCCTGTTCTATGCTATTGGATACAAAAAGTGACACCTACACTGCTTTATGGTTTGGAAACACAAGATATCATTGATGTCAAAAATCTTGATAGATTAGAAGCTAAATATTGGAGATGCCTACTACATTTGCCTCAATCAACCCCAGTCTCATGTATTAGATACGAATTGGGCCTTACGTCTCTCCGCGCCAAATACCATTGGCAACTTTGTGCACTATTCAGAAAATGCTTAGTAAACATAACTGCGGATACTGTTATAGCCACTCTGTCCAACTACTTATTCTCATCTAATCATAACTTTGTTATAAGATGGATTAACTATGTGTATCAAATTTTGGCTGCAGCAGATATAGACGTTGAGACCTTAGTTCAAAATCCTGAACGAGCGAAGAAAACATTTTTTCTAAAAGATTGGCTGACTAACCGAGAGATCTGTTTAGGTTACAAAAATTTTAACATCCTCATCTTCCCTGACAAAATACTGGGAACTATGGCAAACTATTTGATTAAATCGCCCTCACCACATGTTCGTATGGCGATTATGAAATTACGTTTCAACTTATGGCCTACACGAGACATCTTGGCACAGCGTAGGCAACTAGCCGAATCAGATAATGGTTGTAGATTTTGTAACAATCTGCTTCAAAAGGAAACTTTAGAGCACTTAATTGTTGAGTGCCCTGCATTATGTTCAATACGAATCAACATGTTTAAAAGACATTTATCCACTGTTGCTAATATCCAACCTAACCTGAGATGGTCTTGTCTACTAAACTCACCTAACATGAGTATACTTATTGCCTCTGTCAATTTCATGAATAACCTTTGTTTGCCTATGACAATAGATGATTAATTTTTTTTTTTAAGTTAAATACTATATGATTCAAACAATATGAATGGAAACTTGATGAATTTTAATTTCATGAAAAATTTTATAGATTTTGAATTATTGTATAAAATCATTTTTGTATGACAATCTTGTAAAAAATCATAAATGATTAAATACAAGTAAAAAATAAAAAAAGAAAAAGGTTGAGAGACGGGCCCGGAGGAACAATATTTGCATAGCAGGCCTGCCTGAGGGGGAAGAAGGTGCAGACCTGACAACGTACATAGAGAACATGCTTCTCCAGGAAATTGGCCCCGGGAACTTCACACAGGGTTTTACAATCGAGAGGGTGCATAGAGCGCTAGCTAGGCTCATCTCTGCTCCAAGGAGCGCCCCCTTGACCGATCATTGCTAAAGTCATGAATTATAAGGACAGGGAGAAAATACTGGCCTATTCCAGGCAAGTTGGGGAGCTGAAGAGGGCCTCGGCAGATCTGGCTCTCTACGCTGATCACACGTTGAAAGTGCAGAATAACAGGGAACAATTCTCAGCAGCTCAAATTAGGCTCTGCACAGTGGGACTGAAATGCATGCTGATCTGCCCAGGAGGCATAAAATCATACATAAAATTAAGACCTGGTTCGTTGACCTCCCAGAGGAGGCACACGCATAGATGGACAGGGAGAGGGTAGGAGTCTGTGAAAAGGAAGGAGAAGGCAACCAGGGACGAGGCAAAGGAAGCCTTACCCGACTCGAGGCCAAGAATAACTAAGGTACTTTGGACTGCAAGCACTGTACAGCTGTGTGCTCCGAGGGGACCACAACTAAACAAACCTCCTGAGACTAAAGGGCTTTTTGATAGCGGACAAACCTCCCAACGGATAAGGTCCTAGATGCTTGGAATTGTTTTTTCTTTCTTTACATATGTCAGGGTTCATTATTGGTCAATGAACAAGGAAGAGGAGACCATGCTTGCAGCTGTGCCTGTCACACCCTTAAAGATCTACCTTTTGAGGGCACTTGTTTTCACGCCCATCCGCTGTGCATCAGCCTCAGGCAGGGCTGTTTGGGGTGAATGTGGAAAGCGGACATGCTTGAGCAAGGGTAACAATGCTGGGCAGTTTTTTCTAGTTGGGGAATTTGGGGAGGTTCAGGGGCGCAAGGGTTTGCCTGCATTTATGTTGAAGGAGAATAGCAGCACAGCACTCTGGGTTGTAGCACCAAAAGAGAGAAAGGGGAAGCCTGGTGCTGTGTTAGGGGTAATCGACCATTTAGAAGGGGACAAATGCAAATGGCGGGAACTATAAATGTTCTTACCTGAAATGTAAGGGGTTTGAACGCTTATGTAAAGAGGAATAGAGTATATTTGTATCTCAAGAGATGGAAAGTGGACATTGCCATGCTACAAGAAACACCCTTCGTGATGGAAAAACAAACATTAGCAGGCAAATGGAGGGGACAGGTATTTGGTTCCCCGTATTCCGCCTATGCTCACGGGGTCCTGATATGGATAGCGCCCTTGGTACCCTTCAAGGTTACTCACATTAAAACAGACAATGAGGGCAGAATGGTGCTAGTGCAAGGCCTCCTTGAACAATTAGATACATGTCTGGTCAACACGTATGTCCCCAATCATAGTGCAGCCAAGTTTTTTCAGACTCTATATCTCGGATTGGGCCCCTACCGGGATAGTAATATGATAAGGGGTGGGGAATTTAATTGCATGCTAAATCCAATCCTGGATAATTCAGATGCCAAAAACAACAAATTGGCTCCGCCCTCAAGGGCATTACATACTCTACTTGATTCTTTCACTTTGGAAGATGCCTGGAGAGTTCTTCACCCAGACACCAGACACTATTCACACTTTTCAGTACCACAGACATTATATACAAGGATAGACAATGTTTTTGTTGGGTTTGAACTAGCGCATCATATCATACACACCCAGTATAAAGGCAGGGTCTTATCGGATCATGCCCGCTCAGTCTACAATGGTAATATGTGCCCCCAGGGCCCCGAAACCCAAGGTTTAGGAGTGAATCGCTAAGGGATCCCCCATTCTACGCCTGCATTAAGGAGTGCATCACTGAATATATTTCACACAATCTGGGCAGTGTACCCAGTGCTGGAACGTTCTCGGAGGCATGGAAGGTGGTGGTCAGAGGGGTCGCAATAGGGGGGTCCAGCAGTGTCTAGGCAAACATCAATAGGGAACTGTCCTCTGCTGAGGAACAATTGAGAAAAATGGAGCAGTCTCGAGAGCAGCACTCAGAGAGAAATACAAAAGATAGGGAATTAAAACAGAAATGCCTGGACTGCTGGGAGAGACTGGGCAAACATAATTTCCCTAAATATACAGAGAAACAGCACAAAGAAGGGGATAAGCCGGGCCAATTTCTGGCATGGTTGTATAAGAATGAGGCACAACAGGGCCCTGTACACTCAATAAACCACGGGACAAGGGGATGTATGCCACCCTCAGAACGGGGTTAATGACGCGTTTTGAGAATGCTACCGACAATTGTACCGAGAGGGAGCCCCGATATTAGGCACTCCCTTAGGGGAGGTGTTAGATGAGATTACAGCCCCAGAATGGAGCCAGGAGGAAATCAATAATATAGAAGCGCCTTTCACCAAAATACGATTGTGGGCTTGCAGACAGGGAAGACACCAATTTCAGATGGGCTGCCCAGTGAATTCTACAAAGAATACACACAGAAACTGGCCCCCCATTTACTCAGTACCTTCAAGGACTCTTTTGAGGCAGGGATCCTCCCACCTATGCTGAGAGAATCCATTAGTATACCTCTCCTCAAACCCCATAAAGCCCAGACAGAATGTACCTCTTACAGGCCCCTCTCAATGCCTAATCAAGATAATAAGATACTAACGTCCATATTAACAACAAGAATGAAAAGAGTGAAACCCATGTTAGTGCAGCCGGTTCAGACGGGCTATGTTCCAGGCAAAAGCATGGCCTGGAACTTGCAGAGATTACATCATGTGATGGATAAGATGTCATGCTTGGAAACACTGTGTGCTATAGCCACGCTGGACGTGGTGAAAGCGTTTGATTCAGTGAAATGGGACTGGCTATATGCAACTCTGCGTAGATTTGGTTTTGGGGGAAATATATCAGGTGGGTCCAGTTAGTATACACTAGACCAACTGCAAGGGTTAAGACAGGTAGGTGTATTTCAGAGGTATGGGAATTAGAAAAGGGAATGACGCAAGGATGCCCCCTATCACAGCTGCTTTACGTTCTTCCAAGGAACCAATTGCCCAGTACCTCAGGACGGAATACATGGAAGCAGGTATCGAAATAGATGGGGCCAGACATATGCTATCCCTACACACTGATGACACACTCTTATACATCCAGAACCCTGAGGATAATCTAGAGCTGCTACTAGAAGCTATGGCACTTTTTGTAAAATTGTCAGGGATTACAATTAGTACGGATAAGTCAGCATTATTCCCGATTGCGCGACTGATCAAGATAAAGCGAGGTACGCTGCAAGTGCTTGCTCTGAAGTGGACAGTGCGCACATTCAGGCATTTGGGGGTTAATGTGTAGCACGGCCCAGTGAAGGAACACACACATGACATGCTACAGGCCCTAGAGGGCATTAAGGGCTCTATGAAGTTTGAGACTTAACTACCCCTCTCAATGATGGGGAGTGTGGCCTTGCTGAAGATGGCTGTACTGCCCAGGCTGCTACACTTCTTTGTGAATGTCCCATTTTACACATATCTAGACCCTTCATTAAGACTCTGGAGGGTATCTGTAGAAGCTTTCTGTGGCAGAAAGGGCAGAATAAAATAGCATTATCAACACTATACAGGGCGTGCGCAGAGAGGGGCATTAGGGTCCCCTATTTTTTTTATTTTGTATATCAGGCCAGCTGGAGTGTGTAGTAGATTGGCTCGCAGATGACTCTACCCCGGACACACTGATGTTGCAGTCCACTGGGTTGTGTTATTATCTAAAGGAGTTGTTTTGGCTCAGGAAGCCTTGCGGCGGTCCTTACCCACACCTAATGTCCCTAGAGGGAAAGTATGGGACAGGGCTCTGGCAGTGATGGGGCTAACAGACCCAATCTCGACACAGATTCCTTTGGTCTCGATAATGTCATCCTCGATTCAGGCGAGGATGGCTGTACGCATGTACTGGGAAGCCTGCGGGGTGCTAGATACTGCTTACATACCATTCTCAGAGTTGACAAGACAGAAGGGCATCCACACAGGCCAATATATGCTACATATTACTATCAAGAGAGAGATAACATGGTGGTGGCCAGCATACAGCGAACTAATGGAGAAACATTTGATAGTGGATGTCCTATATGATGTAGCAGAGGGAGGACATACTATATTGAGCATATTTGACCTCCTACTGTCTAATGGGCCTGCCTCCCCTCTCATGGTAAGGGGCAAATGAGAAGATCTGGGGGTAAACTTTACTGAAGCACAATAGGTGGGGATATTGGGATACAAGAAAGTGTCAAGAAATGCACGATTGCAGCTTATACAACAGCTAGAGACGCATAGGGCGTATATGAAGCGTCTGCGATTCTCAAGGTTTCCGGTGCAGTGGCACAAGCTGTCCCAGATGCAAGGCGATAGATGCTGGAATGCTTCATATGTTCTGGGCATGCCCAGTGGTGGGGTTGTACTGGCGGGAGTTGGTGAATAGGCTACAAAAAGGGGGGAGTGGAATTGGATGCGCTTTCCCCGAGTGCTTGTCTGTTGGGCCGGAAACAAGTTACAAAAATTAAAGCATCTGCCGTGTATCCTAGCCAAACTTAGAATTGCTATGTCATGGAAATCACCCAAAGGCCCTGGAGTTGAGGAATGGTGGAGGGACCGGCACAGGTGGAGGGTGGCGGAAACAGCAGCATGGAAAGGGGCGGTGCAGCGGGACCAAGAGGAGTCCACAGGGGGGGAAACATGGAATGGGACATTTTGATACAAACTTTGTTCACCAAGGCAGCCACGGAAAAAACAGAGGCATACTGACCCTAACGAGAGTGAAAAGGGGCTCCTAACTATCTGATTTCTAGTGCGTTTACAACATAGTGGTGAAGCAGGCAAGCCCAGGGGGTGGGAGTTGGTAAGGTGGGAGGCATGGGGGGATGTTGGGGTAGAGTTTATGGCATGATACGTGACGAATATTGATATTGATATTGATATTGCATATGTTTATGTTGTGTAAAGTTTTTACTTGTGCATCTTTAAAAAAACAATAAAATATATATATTTTTTTTAAAAACACGTTGAAGAAAGCAAGAAAATGATGTAACAGAAAAGGAAGGTGCAGTTCGAGTTAGAGAATAAAGGAAAGTAGTTCATGATCCAGTGGCTCTGTGTTATTTATTAAAAGGTGACAACTGGCAACAAGGTTTTTATTCCGACCCAACATCCCGATGGCAGTGCAGCAGCACTACATGAATGGAAATACGCACATGGCGTATTACGGCATCCAGAGCACAGGCGATCCCGCCATGCTCACCTCCTACCAGCGATCCGGCCGACTACTACAAGTCCAACACAAGCGTTGCCGCCATGCTCTTTCCCTCCAACTGGCGATCCCGTCAACCATATTGACAAAGCGTACCAGCTCACTTGTCTCCTCTGGCTGCACCTTCAGTCCGGTGATCCCGCCAATATCTTTCTGTGGCGACGAGCATGAAGGACAAAACGACACTGCAAACTCCACCAGCGATCCCGTCCTCCTACTCCTCCAGTCCGCCTGCAGCAATCCAGGCTTCCACATGCCGGCAGGCACACCGGCAGAGCAGTGACCACCTGGGCAAATGGTGAGAACGCCTTCTGAAACAAAATTAACATGCAAACAGTTTTTTTTAAAAAAACCATTAGATTAATGAGAAGAATATATATGAGGAGAAAGTTACAAACTTTGCAGCACACACTTTGAGAAGATGGCTAGCCTCACCTGGAGACAGCACTTAGAGGCATCCCCACAGAATACATACCAATGCTAAAAGAGTCGCGCCCGGCCATAACACACGTGACCATACTGTCAGTGCAAGCCCCCATTGGGCCCATAAAACACCCACAGTGAGTCAAGAAGCACAAGATGCTGAGGTCCAGCAGGCCAATATGTCAGCCAAATACAGAGTTGCTTTTCTAAGAAAACAACTCCAGTTCACCCTGATGCCTCAAGCTGACAAAGGCCCATGATGGCTAGAATTGGTAGAGGATGTTTAAGACTTTGTCAAAGCAGCAGGGAAGCACAAGTCACCGGCATTACCTGATAGTTTTACAAATGTAGCAGGCAAGGAAATCAAGGCCATTATAAAGACGATCCACCAGGTGGAAAAAAGCAAGTACAAAAATTTGATTGACGTCCCAAACAAAAAACCCATAATCCAACCCAACAGAGACTATGAACAATATGTATTTTACCAGTGCACACAGCAATCGCAAGAGACTATCAACAAATTAATAACACGACTATGCCAAAAATTGATACACTGACAATTCTCGGACGATGAGGCCATCAGACCCTGAGTAATTGAAGGATTTATCTCCTCCAACTTCAGGAAACAGCTATTAAAAAAACATTCTGATAGATGAAGTCATAGAGATGGCAAGAATCTATGAGAGGATTGATACGCAAGCAGCATCTATAGAAAATTCCCCTAACAGGAAACCAGAAAAAACTTGCAGCCGCAATAGCAACACAGAAAGCAGGAGACTAAACACCACTTACCTACCGGACAACATACCGGCAAAAAACAGGACCCAGATACTGTGTTACAGATGTGGAGTAGGTTTCCCACATGCAGGGGCATGCCCTGCACTCATGCAACAATGTTCAAACTGCGGTTGAGAAGGCCATCTTCCGGCCATCTGCTGGGAAAGCTAACCATTCCCTATGCCAAGACCTGGTCCCATAAACAGCTGGAGACTTGGACACAGAACCTACCCCCCTCTACAGATGAGAACGAGACCCTAATAAAGATAGCCACTTGGACCACTAATTTATGGATGAGCGGTGGAAGAGATACTGTAGACAGGTACAGTTAAACGGAAGACCAATTCAGACAATACTCATGGTATGTGGATGAATATGACAAACCACCATACCCGCTACAGGGGTATGGGTTGAACACACCTGACCAAGGACTCATCTGAATATGACCAGGAATATCACAATCAATACGTGAACCCGATCCAACACAGCCAAGAAGCAGAGGCAGCACTAAGAGTGTCCATTAATATGGGGAACTAAATTCACTGCTTCCTGATTTACACAGGTGCCACAGTAAACATCATGAGGGAACAAGAATTCCAACAAATGACCACAAAACATACACTATCCAATTCCATGGTGAGAATCTTCGAATGGGGTGCCGCTCAAACACTACAATCGATTGGCAAGTTCACACGCATGCTGCCGTACAAGAACAGGTCTACGGAAACCACTATTCATATAATCCGCAGCCCCACAAAAGGGAGATGCTTACTAAGCTACAAAACGTCCCACTGCTTAGGACTCATCAACAGTGACGTTGTCCAGTCCATTAAATGGCCTCACGAGAGCAAAGATGAAATCTACAGAATAATTGCGTCACCCCTCTCGAAGGAATATATTCAAGTTCTGCTCCGAAACTCAAAGGGGTTGTCATTAAACTGCACATCGACAACTTGGTCAGAAGACCAGTCCCTCAGCAGCCAAGAAGAGTAGGATTCCATCTCGAGGAGGCTGTTTTCAAGGAACTGGAACAACTATTAAAGAACAATATCATTGCAGGAGCCACCCGCCCAACTCTGTGAATCTATCTGTTGGTTGTGGTCCCCGCAGAGGGCGAAAAGATCAGACTATGCATCGACATGAGAGTCGCAAACACCACCATCCAAAGTGAGAGACACTGTTGGGAAACAAATTCATCTTTCCCACCCCCCGGGTGCTTTAAAGTAAGGCGAATCCCATAATGATACCTACGATGAACCAGGGGGAAAAGGGCCATGCCAAAGAAACCCTGTGTGAACACATTATTACATGAAATACAGATGTATAGACTTAGTGCGCGTGTGTAAGGAGGCGTCATTTTCATAACTATGGTACATGCATTCAGTCTTGCATGGCTGCGTGGTAAACACAGGCTTGATGAAGAAACCTGTACAAGCCCACACACTGTTGGTAGAATGACCTGTGCTGCTAATTCCCATAGAAACTCCCCTTTGTTCCTTAAAGGAGAGTTCCGGGACTTTTTTTTTATTGTCCCTACGGTTCGGCCATGTGTTTTTAAGCATAACTCGGTAGATCGTGGAAAACTTTCCTATGGACCTTACCCGACTTTTCGTCCATTAACGCACTCTAAATCAGCCGCCATTTTATGATAATCCTATCACTTGCCGCATCGCCCTGGCTCACCTGCTTTTGCGGCACTAAATCAAATCCCCCGCCCCCGAGGCTGACATCAGCAGACGCGTACCGCCCATTTCCCAACGCCAAAGCACGTTTCGTGTCAACAATCGCTGCGCCTCAGCTAATGAAGTGTCGCCATGGAAACGGCAGGACGCCTCTTTCCTCAATAAGTATAAACACACCGTTTCACAACACACAGCAGCAGATTTTCGATTCCATTACTCTCGCTGTGTTACTTTGAGTATTCTGTGACTCGTTTCTGTGCTCTGGTCAGCTACCTTCGTTGATTGTAGCCCGTGTGAACAGATACCAGTACCACCGCTATAAATTATTTTACTTTCTTTACCACACAATGGCTACAATAATGCCGTATATGTACGAGCCCGAGTACACCGAGGAAGAACTACTGGAAAGGCAAGCACGCGAAAACGATGGGGATTCGGACGGCAGTTGGGAGGACCAGTCAACGGATGAAGAGCCTGGACCATGTCGCATGGACGGCGTCTCCACCTGGTGCACGTGCAATCGGTGCGAGCTAATGCCAACTGAGGAGGAGAACTGCTGCTGCCGTGAAAATTCCGGGTGCTTGGCCTACATTTCGGAAGGCGAGCCAAGTCCGCAATGCATCACCGAGCTGCCAGAGTTCAGGGAAGCCTGCCTCTCACGGACCGTGTTGAGGATGATGATGGTGCTTATGCACGAACTTTGCGGCACTGTTCGTCCGCGTAATCCGAGTAACGAGTAAGTATACTCTGGTTGTGATGTCAGTGATGCCACTACTATTTCATGGTCGTCTCCCACATATAAAACTACATCTACATATCATTCGAATGCATGTAAATTGGTTCCATGTTGTGCATTTTCTAGATAGAATTTTTTTCAAAGCAGAATGACATTTTTTACCTGAATCGACAGTGATAAGAAAGTTGTCATTTTAATACAGTTTGCATCTTTCATTTTCACATGTGGTACAGGCTGGTGGCCTATCGTTGCTTCACTTGGTGGCTTCACGGGAGGCTCGGACACCGCGTTCGGAGAGTAATACCTGCCTGTGCGGTACTTGCCATTAGACAACATTTCCCCAGCGACAGTGGACAATACCGCGGCTTTTCCCGGGATGTGCTGCAACCGCAACTTTACAATGTGTAATGTTTATTATTTATGTTCAATTGAAATTAAGATCTAAAATAAAACCCAACATATATTTTAACAATGGTTGTTTTGATTTTTTAAATGAATCTAGTGTGTCTCCATTGAATAGTCTTCCTGTGCCTTGTCTTGTCACACCACATGTCTCCGGCCAGCATCCTCCCTCACGCTGGCCGCCCACCTTCAATCCACATAACCGTTGAACCCATATGCAGCAGACATACATATGTTATTTTGCGGGTTGGCATCAAGCCTCCCGGCCTTGCCTCCTCCCCCAAAAATACTTACCACACCACTTTGTTCAGGGTCTCCAGGGTGAACTGCACCCATATATTCTCCTGGGAGGCTGAGGTATTTATAAACCCACCCCCCTGCCTTCCATGTACTAGATCCTGCAGCCTGCCTCTTACATGCAGTTAGATGGCCTCTCCTTGGTGAGGCCCTACGGCAAATGAGTCTTGTCTGCACGACCACCGCCCCAATCCACCCCCCGCCCTATCAAAGGCAGTTCGCACCGGGGTACTTGCGCTGGCAAGTGGAGCTGTCAGGGAGCGATAAAGGCCAAGAGGTGCCAAAGACCATGTACACTTCAAAGTGGTCTATAGAGCATGGGTTGTTGTTCCCATGTCTACCGCCAGACCCCGTGTCTCCTGCCAAGCATCTCCCCTCACGCTGGACGGCCCCCTGCAATCCACATAAGTGTGTCTCCATTCACGAGTCTTCCTGTGTCTTGTCTGCACGACCACCGCCCCAATCCACCCCCCGCCCTGTCAAAGGCAGTTCGCACCGGGGTACTTGCGCTGGCAAGTGGAGCTGTCAGGGAGCGATAAAGGCCAAGAGGTGCCAAAGACCATGTACACTTCAAAGTGGTCTATAGAGCATGGGTTGTTGTTCCCATGTCTACCGCCAGACCCCGTGTCTCCTGCCAAGCATCTCCCCTCACGCTGGACGGCCCCCTGCAATCCACATAAGTGTGTCTCCATTCACGAGTCTTCCTGTGTCTTGTCTGCACGACCACCGCCCCAATCCACCCCCCGCCCTATCAAAGGCAGTTCGCACCGGGGTACTTGCGCTGGCAAGTGGAGCTGTCAGGGAGCGATAAAGGCCAAGAGGTGCCAAAGACCATGAACACTTCAAAGTGGTCTATAGAGCATGGGTTGTTGTTCCCATGTCTACCGCCAGACCCCGTGTCTCCTGCCAAGCATCTCCCCTCACGCTGGACGGCCCCCTGCAATCCACATAAGTGTGTCTCCATTCACGAGTCTTCCTGTGTCTTGTCTGCACGACCACCGCCCCAATCCACCCCCCGCCCTATCAAAGGCAGTTCGCACCGGGGTACTTGCGCTGGCAAGTGGAGCTGTCAGGGAGCGATAAAGGCCAAGAGGTGCCAAAGACCATGTACACTTCAAAGTGGTCTATAGAGCATGGGTTGTTGTTCCCATGTCTACCGCCAGACCCCGTGTCTCCTGCCAAGCATCTCCCCTCACGCGGGACGCCCCCCTGCAAACCGCATAATGCCACGACATATACACGTCATTCATTCACAAACACACCCCTGTTTCGAATTCTTTATAACCCACTTCATATTTCTAATGAGAACTTCTTTGCGCTTTGCTAGTCAACCCGTGAAGGTGCTGGTTGTCTGCTCTTCGTCTCTGTGAACTTCCGTGACCACTTTGAGCAAACTCATCAGTTTGCAACCTGTGAACTGCTCCCTGTTCTACGACAAGAAACTACTCTGATCCCTGCATCTAACTGTTTGCTCGTCAAGGTAAGGCCATGTACCATACTCATTTTGCGTCCAATTTCTTTTCGTTCAAGACAGTACATGCAAGGAACTAGTCACATGTTCTGAGTTTAGTCAAATTATTTTTGTATTTTTTTAAAGTTATTCAAATACTTATCCCCATGTGAATAACGTGTATAGTTCCAAGAACCAAAACATACCTTGCATTGAACCTTTTATGTATTTAATTTTTTAACACATTGGTATTCATAGAGAATTGTTGATCTTTACTTTTCAGAACTTTCCACAATGCCTGCCTGTTCCATTGGCGGTTGTCCTTCGAAGACCCATAATAAATCTGAAGGTACTATAATGCATGTTTTCCCTAAGACAATAGATCAGATAAGAGAATGGGTCCGATATTGCGGATATCCACCCTCTGAGCTTGAAAGTAGAGTCCTAGAAGTCTTTGCGGACAAGAGGGGTGATCGATACCGCATCTGCAGCAGGCACTTTACCTCTGACATGTACTCCACATCATTGCTAATAAAGAAGAACACACCGCGAGCGAGGCGAAAATTGCTCTCAACCGCTATTCCCACTCTATTCGTCCACATCCCTCCACTGGTGAGTCAAGTTTACGTATTTATCTCTCGGCCTTGCGGTAGTGTGTAGCATTAGCTAACAATAATTTCCCCATTTATGTATCCACTCAATATGAAGGCGGAAGATTCTCCATCCGTGTCGTTATTGCAGTCATCAGCCACTTCAAGCGCCTATCGGGTAATCTTACTTGGCTATTCTGCCACTGACTTGTTTTAGGCATGTAAATCAATAGTTTTAATTTATCGTGTAATTATTTTACCTAATGGTACACCCTTGTACTCGTCCTCTAGTCTTTGTTTTCAGTTATAATTATTGTTATCCAAAATAATTCAAGTACTGTCTTTCAGGGAGATGCTGAGGAGTCCAACGTATTGACGACTACCGTTGATGTCACTCAGATGCTCGAGGTACGTTTCCGGACAGTTCCATCGATGGAGATCATCAGATCTTGCATTCTTGTAGCGTGATTGTTACACACAATGTTTCTTTCGTTTTTAGCCATTGATATGTCCTTCTGTCGTCGCCCTCCTATGTGTCTTCTTTTTTCAATATTGTGTTCATTACTAATGAAAGTCCTATGTTTCAGGGAGTCGATGGAGCATTAGTCCAAGAAGAATATGGGGGAGCGTGCAGTTACGGGTCGGCGCAACAGCTTGCAGAAGTGTGCACCGCAGTTACATCGTCCCTTGATGTTCTTATGCATTTCGAGGTATGGATACTGACAGTTCGATGAAGCGAAATCATATGACGTGATTACATCCGCTATACTTCCTTCTTTATTAACGCAAGTACTATGTTTCAGGGAGATGACGGAGCTTCTTCTACAAGAACATCACCCCTAGTAGTTGATGCAGATTTCTGGGTGGTGACACTTCCAACGATCGAGCAAATCGAATCATATTTAGATATCCATTATTTATTTTAGACAACTGATCATTTGTGCAGGTCTATTTAGATGAGCCGTTGACGCCTGCACAAAGTTTCTGTTCTTTTTATCAAAATAGAAAACCATACTAATGCAATTACTGTGTTTCAGGGAGTCACTGAAGCATCATCTTCAATAATATCATCAATGGAAGTCTATGAGGAGCCCGAGGTATGGATCTTGACAGTTCCATCTAACTAGATCAACAATGCGTGAATAATTGTCGTTTGAATGTTCTACACAAAGCGTTCATTCGTGTTTTGCTATTGAGAAGTACGTGGGTATTGGTCCCCAAGTACATTTTGTGTTTTCGATATTATTATACATACTAATGAAAGTTCTATGTTTCAGGGAGTCCATGGAGCGTCAGTGCGTGATGGATGTGCTTATCAGGAAAACATAGTCGTTGCAGCGCAAGAGGAAGTGGAGACATGCACACACGAGTCGGAGCAACAGCGTCCTGATGTTGAAGTTCGAGGCAAGAAAGTTTCGAAGAAAAGAAAGCAAAAGAAGGTTAGTGTCCTGGTCACTATATTATGTTGTTTTTCACTGTTAATAGTTCAATACTGTAAGTTGTGTTTAAACTGAACAACCCTTTTCCAATCTGTCCTCTAGTTGCGAGTGGGTGTACGAACTAGATCTACACAGACAGTGAAGCGAACGAGAGATGTTGCTTGTCAAACCTTTTGGCAGGGACTTGAGACTGGAGAAGCATCGTGCCAATGGGAAGAATATGAAATGATTGACAACGGAGCTATACCACCACCAGCCATTGATAGTGAATGTCCTCCTGGTAGTTCGGATGCAGTCGGAGATCAATTCACAGAATCCACACCCGCAAAAACTAAGACGGCGAGAAAGTTGAAGAAATTGTTTTATTCACCCATCGCCGGAGAAGGAACAGATGTTGCAATGGAAGAGAATGAAGTAGACGACAATGAAACACCATCCATATCACTGAACATAGCGGAAGACGATATCAGAGATTCTACCTTTCATGTGAGTGACATGTCCTCAACGTTACAGGCCGAACCAGCTGGGATGCAGAGTGACAGTATAAGGAAAGAGGCCAAATTCATTGTATTCGATAGTTGTTTGATTGATATTATTATTCGGATTAAATGTGGGCATTTGGTAGGTGGGGAAGTATGTGGGGAGCCGTTGATTAATGTGACTCGTGCAATTCGAGGCACTAACCTTAAAATACATGCCACCTGTACAAAATATCATCCTTTCACATGGTCTGCACAACCTATGCTGGGACAACTGCCAGCAGGCAATCTACTTTGTGCAGCGGCTGCACTTTTTAGTGGTTCAAGTTTTAAAAAATTAGAGTCTTTCTTTCAGTTTGTGGGAATCCGTTTCATTGCGAAAACTCAGTTCTACAAATACCAAACCGATTATCTATTTCCAGCCATTAGCGAAGCTTGGAGAATGGAAAAAATGTCTATTGATAGTACATTCGCGGGCAAACGGTTCAGGCTAGCCGGTGATGGACAGTGCGACAGCCCAGGATTTTCAGCCAAGTACTGCACCTACCACTTTCAGGACATGGAAAGTAAGAAAATTGTGAGTTCGGTGGTCGTGCAGGTGTCACAAAGTACATCCTCAGTGGCCATGGAGAAAGTTGGCTTTGTAGCATCATTGCAAGAACTACAATCGCGGGGAATGGTGATCGACCTGATAGCCACGGACAGACACGTTTCAATTGCCAAGACAATGAGAGAACAGTACAAAAATATAAATCACCAATTTGACGTTTGGCATCTTGCAAAATCAATCAATAAAAAATTGTCGGCTGCAGGTAAAAAAAAAGAATTGCAAGGTATTTCACAGTGGTCCAAGTCAATCAGCAACCATCTTTGGTGGAGCTCAAAAACATGTGGAAGGTCGTTGGAAATTCTACTGGAAAAATGGCGGTCAGTAATGCCACACTGTACGAACGTTCACCGATGGAACACGAACCAACATTTCCACAATTGTGAACATGGCCATTTGTCCACAGAGGAGGCACGGAAGAAGAAGTGGTTGATTCCTTCATCACCCACTCACAAAGCCATTGAAAAGATTGTATTCGACAAAACTCTATCAAGAGATTTGAGAGGACTGACGGAATTCTGTCACACAGGAGATTTGGAGGTGTTCCACAATATGTGCCTAAAGTACAGGCCAAAACGATTGCATTTTGGCATGGAGGGCATGATAAATCGGACTCTTTTAGCGGTCTTGGCACATAACCATAATGTTGGCCGTCAACAAAGTAGGACGACCGGAACTTTAGGGACGCTTCGCTACAATAAGGCCTTCACTAAAAGAAGTAAACAATGGGTGATCAAACCAGTGTTTGAGGATATGCAATATGAGTTTATTGAGAAACTTATTGTTGACGTCCTAGATAGGCACATAAATGGAGTTGTGAATGAACCTGTGCAGGGGACAACTGCATTGCCACCCAACATTGCATCTGTTCCATGTCCACCTAAAGAAGAACTCATTGAGAAATACACATCACGGTTTAAATGATTGTAATTTGATTGTCTGTTCTCTCAAGTCTCCTCATGTCGCAGGCCCATTGAATATGTGTATCTAGCCAACCTTGTTCATTTGCGCATTAAATTAAACCAAACAGTAATATAAATCATTTTTCAATAAATATAGAATCTCTCCGTATTTATGGTTCTGTGTGGCTGCAAAGCACGCAGACAAAATGCAAAGATGGAGTGTAAATTTCAAGTCCTGTGAGAATGCCTTACACTGAATGTAGCTAACTTGGAATGTGTGCTCGTTCGAAGTGAAGGTCAGCTGCTTTGATTTTTTCTCGGGTGCCAGAATGGCCCACGACTCAGAATAAGGTTCTATTGTATTTTGACCTTGACAGGCCTGGACCACGTAAGAAACGATAATGAATATAATTTCAGAAACGAAAGCCATTTCATGTTCGTTCATTAGAAGAAATAACGTCGGCATAGAAGGAGTGGTATTTCGGGGCTGCCCTACGCACAGACGCAATGGAAAATGCAAATATAATGTAAGTAACTCTTTAGATGAGTTTATACCGCAATTTAATTACTATACAGTTGCTTTAAAGACGGGTTAAGTTGTACTTGTTCGTTCTATGTGGCATGTTGTTTTGTACCGCGCACTATCTTGGGGAGAACCGTCTACTTGGCCCCCTTCCCGCCCCTACCTGCAAGGCTAAAAACCTCGGGGTCATCTTCGACTCCACACTCTCCTTCTCTCCTCATATATCTGACGTCTCTAAGAAGTCACACTACCAGCTGCACCTCCTCAGAGGTATTCTTCCCTTCCTATCCTTCCCCCAGAAGCTCACTGTCTCCCGAGCCCTGGTTCTCTCTAGGCTGGACTACTGTAACAGCCTCTATCTTAATCTGCCTGCCTCCACTCTCCGCCCTCTGCAACTTATCCAGAACAGAACTGCGAGACTTGTCCTTGGCCTCAAGCGGGCCCTTTTTATTTATTATTTATTATTTATTATTTTATTACGCTACTTACCTTGTACTGCACTTCCCCCCCACCTCCTCTCCTTGCACTTTCTCCTTTTCCCCTTACCTCTGCACTTGCGCGATCTGAATGACACCTGGCCTAGTAGGATCGTTTGTCTGTCTTCCCCTTGTTCCCCTCCCTCCCTTCCTCATCGCGCCTTGAAACACTTGTGTATAGGCGCGTTACAAATACCATATCATATCATATCATATCATACTTTTACGGAAGCACCTCAAAACCTTTGCTTCTGCTTTCTCTCTCCCTCTCCCCTGCTACAACTGGTCCACTGTCTGCGATCTCGGTCCTGGGCCCTTCCACTCTCCACCTGCACTCCCTGTCAACCCCTGCACTGGGGGACTGTCTCAGTATCCTACAGCCCCCCTTGACGTTTAAAACCCAGTTGCACTGTCCTAGCTATGAAATAATTTCCAGACCTAATATATAAAATGAATAATTTTAATAAAGATCTGATGGTGAGACTAATTTCCTTTTTTTATGTTTTTCAAATAGATACATCGTCCATTATTGTCTGTGTCACGAGTACCAGACACCGGCGGATGGCTTCTATAATCGCCAGTTGCTTCTCCGCGTGAACAACGTTAGCACCCTGACCATTTTGTGGGACGATCGCCAAGTACAAGTATGCCCTTACGCGGTACTAACGGCTAGATGCAACATACAGACCGTTGTGGTGCCCTAGTGCCTCGTTGTTGGAATAGCCATGCGATTATCAGTGCGACCGAAGAGCTTATTTTATCGTAAACCAACACCATGTCTACTGCACACGAACATCGCTTGCCTCAAGACGAAATATTTTGGATCGAGAGCAAATAAAAATTCATTTATCTAAGACCCTGTGTACAGCAAAGGAACATCGTGTGCCTCGAAACGAACTTTTCGGAACGTGAACAAATAAAAATGCAAATCGCTGAATATTCTCAAAACATTTGATGTCAAATAAATGTACTTTGCCAAATGTACAATCTTGCCGTTTGCTTTTAAACCACTGTTTCATATTCCGAATTGTGGCGCTGTATTGTGAGATGATCTAAGACCCTGTGTACAGCAAAGGAACATCGTGTGCCTCGAAACGAACTTTTTGGAACATGTGCAAATAAAAATGCTAATCGCTGAATATTCTCAAAACATTTGATGTCAAATAAATGTACTTTACCAAATTTACAATCTTGCGGTTTAATTTAAAAGTACAGTTTCATATTCCCAATTGTGGCGCGCTGTGTTGTTTGAGCTCATCTGTGTTGATTTCCTGGTTCTGTGTGGAGTCGCGTAGAAGACGCCTGGGCGCGTTTGCCTACGCAGCACAGTCACGTCACGGATAGAGGCGGGGAATATGAATGTTTTGATCAAGTCTGTTTCAGGGGCGGGGGATTTGATTTAGTGCCGCAAAAGCAGGTGAGCTAGGGCGATGCGGCAAGTGATAGGATTATCATAAAATGGCGCCTGATTTCGAGTGCGTTAATGGACGAAAAGTCGGGTAAGGTCCATAGGAAAGTTTTCCACGATCTACCGAGTTATGCTTAAAAACACATGGCCGAACCGTAGGGACAATAAAAAAAAAGTCCCGGAACTCTCCTTTAACTGTTGCATTTAGATGTTATCCCGAAAAGAAATGTGCCTTGCAAGGCAGTGAGACAGCACCAGGCTCCTCGCTGCACACATTCATCACAGCCAGGCCACAAACAGACCTTCAACCCCCACCCATCCCCCCAGGAGTTATGACACCCACACTGACTCAGTCCAAGACCGCTGAAATCTGTGATAGTAGGTGCTCTCAGACCACCAACCATAAAACCAGTGGTCTTAAAAGATCTAAAAGAACACAACCATTTCACCTTACTCCAGAAGGACTCACTTTGTAATACGAGGTACAGGGTGGAATAAATTATAGTCCAAAGCGAGGGTGGAAACCTTGGGTGTGGAGAGTGCAATATGAACTAAGTGAAGAATGTGTGGGACAGCATGATCGTGATCCTCCCCCTGTGCCAGTCCATGAGGTTCCCAGGTGCATGCCATAATGATAGAAATGGCATTGTCTTGCAATAGTAACTTATGAGTAACATGACTTTCAGTCCATGGAGAGATGAGCACAGCTGCCCCCATGTGATGGAAGATGGACAGACGGGGCCGTGGACAATTGCAGCCTGGCATCCCCTATGGAGCAGGCCCATGTATAGGGTCTCACCAACCAGCATCGCAGGTTTTTATTGTATATGATGACGATGTGCTAGCCTTCTCCTTGTACTAATTGTTGGCAGAATGTTCTCAAGCAGCAGAGTTATTTGCTTGCATCCTTATGTTTTGTGGTATTAAACTTGTTATCCCTGCAGGAAATCTCTTTGCCTTTTTTCCCTAGCGGTTTGTATATTCTCTAATGTTAGCGTTCAGGGGCGTGTCTTCATTTGTTGACCCTGACATGATCCCAGCGTCCCCATACCTGCGAGGGTATCCAGGCAGCCTCTCCAGAAGGGCTGCGCCCACCTACAGTGACCAGCCCCAAAAATGCATATCCCTGAGTGGCTTTACAGGAGCTGTCTTTGCAGAAACATGTCTGCTCTTTGGAGCGGGGCGTGGCTTCTAGGAGAAGTGCATGCCGGTGTTGTTGGAACCCCATGACGGAGGAGTTCAGAGGAACATGCGCACGTTGTTATAGCCTTGCAGGGGATAACAAGTAGAGGATAGGTGTGTGGGAAAGTGTGAACAGTTTGAACACCCAGAGACTGAGATTGGAAGTTTGGCATGTGTGTGACTTGTTTTGTTTTTTATTTTTATAAACTTTTTAAGGCGAATAATAAGGAAAGGAAAACGAAAGTGCCCAGAGCCTCCCCGAGTGAGGGGAGAAGGTGGTGTCACTTATATTGTTTAACAAAGAAGAGAAGAGGATATACATAAGAGCCCCGTATAATTAGAGGGCTCTGGAATAGGAGTTGTATTTATTATTATTTTTTCTTATTTGTATAGCGCACAACAGCCCGTGGACATTGCGGCACTGTTAAAGAGGTAGGTACAGTGGTACATACATAGAATAACATAGCTATAACAGTGGTAGGTTATTTAGTTACAGTGGTGAAGGAGATAACATATCAAGTGTGCACAGTTTGTTTGTTTACAGGGAACATCAGTACGCAAGAGTTCGGCAAAAGCGGGAGTGCAGTGGTTAGTCAAACAGTCACATTTTGAAGGCTTGACAAAGATCAGTCAAACAGTCTGGTTTGTGGGGTTTACGGAATGCAAGGTGGTAAGGTTCATTTCTGAGGGTGAGTGGCAGGGAATTCCATTGCCTGGCAGCAATGAAAGGTATTCTAGCACTAACTTCTTTGGCACGTTTGACTTTGGGGATAATGAGTCGGTGGGAGTATGGTGTTGTAATGGATCTGGAAGTGCCCGCTCTAACTATTTTCGAGGAAAGGTAGGGGGGGCTGTGTGAGTGATACACTTGTGAGTGATTGCGAGAGTTTTAAATGAGACGCGTTCTTTGATGGGGAGCCAGTGGAGATGTGTTCTCTTTTGGGAATGTTGAGAGCAGCTCAAAGTGCGTTGTTTTTGATTATTTGGAGTTTCAAAGTAGTGATTGTTATTTTAGCTTGTTATTTTAGTATGTTTTATTTGTGTATTTTATTTTGTAGGGAGTAGGCCCAGGAGGGGCATTGTGTGATTTGTGTGTGTGTAGAGAGTGTGGTTTGTGTGAGAAAGAGACCAAAAAGAAAAAGCTGGGGGATGGGTGAAGAAAAAGACATTTTTTTAAGCTTTTTTGTTGACAAAAAGAGGGGGAAAATTGAATGTGTTTTTTGACAATATATACAACTGTGTAGAGCATTAGCAGAGCCGTAGCACCAGCGAGGGCGTGACCAGCTCGAATATGGGAGTAGAAACACCCATTGAATACATGTGCAAGGCCCTGCCATTGCACTGAGACAGGATCAAGAAATATCACAACCAGTGGGTGACTGAGACTAGTGGAGGGGTGTTGCCCCGCTCGTGTCCAGAACAGGGATCCTATGACAGAATTATTCTGGAACATATGTCCATCTTTTTGACAGCAAATTACAAAGGGAAACAATTGCAGAACAGAAGGGAAATATTGAACCTCTGGAAAATGTTTAAGGATATAGAGGAGCTTAAAGGAGAAGGAGGGGCGCACAGCTGTAGTAAGGGCCCATGCCTAAACGAGGATGGGAAGATGCCAGCGGAACACAAGGCACTATATCCTCTAGCAGCCCACCCTGAAGTGGGATACAGAAATCCAACTTATGTAACAACACCAGCGACAGCCCCACCGCCCCATATGCCTCCCCTCCAGAGGTCACAGCACACACAGATATTAATTCAAGAGAGTTAGAGATAGCACTGGCATCAACGCACTCAGAACTTGCCAGACTGCAGGCGGGATGTGAAGTGACTAAGGTATACACACCAGTAGAGCAGGGGGCTGATGAGTGGAAGTCAGGGGATTTTTTTTATTCTGGATAGACAATGCGCCCATAAGAACTGTACATGTAGAGCATGACAGTGAAATGTAAAGCTTGAGTTTACGAGAATGTTGGTTCACGTAGGGAAGACGAAGATGAGTGGAGCATGTTCGATGAGATTGAGGACGATGAGAATGAGGAGGCAGAGCGAGTGCCTCAATGCCCTTCTAGAGTAGAGAGTTTATGGGACAGCAGGTTGAGAGAGAGGCTTGACCGGATGGCAGTAGCAAGGAAAAAGGGAAGTGCGAAGAAGGGCGGGAGAAGTAAACTGAAAATGCAAATGCCCCTAATACACAAGGGTACAGGTAGATCACACTATGTGCCATGGGCACAGATGGACAAGAACAACCTAATGAAGGCGCTTCCGGCCCTTACGGTGGGCACGGGGGAATCGATATGCACATTCAAAAAGCAAACAGCAGGAGTACACCTAGCAATAGGAGACATGAAACGCTTATTGGTGGCCACTATTCGAGATCTGGCTGCCAATGTGTGGGTTAAGGTTGGGTACCCGGGAGTAACCCTGAGCAACAATGCACAGGATGGTGCATCCTTCAATAAAATTAAAGCAAAGGTGCGACATGCACTGCAGCTAGCGATCCCGGACACATCCAATTTCCAGTCCGTTATGCAGTGTACCATGTGTGATGATGTGGATGCCACTCAGTTTACCTTCATGGTCCATGAGATCTGGACGGCAGAAATGGGCAACACTTGGGACCAGTCAATACCCTTCTTCTATTTTATTGTCAAACAAAGCCTACCCAAAGAGGTACAAAAGGCGCTAAACAAAACAGTGGTGGTCGAGGCGAAAGGGTGGCCTGAAATTCAGAGCCCAATAGTGCACCATTGTCGAAGGATAAAAGAGCGCAAGAAAGAAACACTTCAGAGGCAACAGGCAGAGGAAGTGAAACAGGTACAAAACAAATAAACTAAAGTAGCTGTGGATGTGTCAGTATTGATGCAAGCACAGATTGAAGTGGCAGGGTACACTCCTGACTCCACAAACGCCAGAAAAGCTGTGATTTGGCTGAAGGAAGACAAGGGCACTAGGGTGGAAACCCGCAATACCCTGGACCGCAGTGGCAAGGAGGGCAGCAGCGAAGATGAGGTGGGTTCAGAGGAGCAAGGGTAGGAGGGCTCCGAGGAATGAGACCCCAAGGAGGAGGAATGGGGCAATGTTGAAACTGTGGCAAATGGGGGCATTTCTCAAGGGAGTGCAGTAGCAGGCAAGGAATGGGTTACAGTTATGGCCAACAAACCTATGGGGCACCAACCCAGGGGGCCCCTTAAGGATTGACTCCCAGAATGACCTCCATACCCTACAAGATACACCAAGCTTACACACAGTTGCCCCTGCAAATACCAGGGCCTCTGCTTCCCAGCAGATGATGCAACAATACCCGCCTCACAACAAATTCCAGCCAGCAGGAAGTGCAAAACCATTTAACAGTGCGCCAATTTGTGCAGTGGCCCCGCTCCAAGGTGCTACAGTGGTGGTCGGGAACCCCTTCTCATTCCCTGGGACAAATACCTACCCTGACTATGATAACCCACAGAGAGCACTTGTGTGTCCAGTCCTGTTAATGACCCTCAACCCAGAAGAGGAACCCTTGGTGGGGGCAGAGATTGGAAACACAATTCATCTTCATGGTGGATTTGGGTGTTGAAAAATCACGCATCAATGAAGGACTGTATACACCCTATCTTGGACCATAGCTCTTTTTCCTCATTTGTTGCTTTTCCCTGCAGTTCAATCAGCTGTGAGATGGGCAGTGCTGTGTATGAGGTTGGTTGTGGATCACGTGGTGGTGTAATTATGTATTCTGAAATTACCTGGACAGGAAGGTTGGCCGCCATTTTGGCCACACTCTCCACTGCTGCGTTCCCTAATGTATTTCATCAGTGCCATCAGTGTGTGCGGTGCACTTGACAACTGCTAACACAGAAGGTTGTGATAGTGCAGAAATGAGTGAGTCTAAAAATGTGGCATGTAGTACTGGGGAACCGTCTGCTCTGCGGAACTACCTCCTTTTCAATTGTGACAACCGGTCATGCACAGTTGCAGTGACCTATGCCAAGTCTCAGTAGATGGTCACATGGCATCCTTGTGAGGTGCGTAGAGCCTTGATGAGTGCTACGAGTTCCGCTGTTTGTGCTGAATAGTGCGTGGGTAATCTTTTCATTACTAATGTTTCATAGTCCCCTCCTTCAAGGTCCACTACTGCTGTGCCCATATGTCTTTGTCCTGCGTCCTGGTAAATTGTCTCTGACCCATCAACAAAGAGTACTTCACCCTCCTCTAGTGGACTGTCTTTTGCTTTGGGGGTGTCACCTTCTACGCATTCATATGTGGCGCAGATGTGTTGTTGCAAGACTTCGTCAGTGCATACTTCCATTAGAAACGTGGCAGGTGGGATTTACTGTGTTGTATCGCACTACATGAATGTTTGGGCTTGGATGATAATCTCATAGGCAGATGCTCTCTAGGTGGTCAAGGTGGACTTCGATCTTTCTAAGATCCCAACTACTGAGTGCTCCACGTACAGTGTTACTGAACATCCCATCACAATTTTGGAGCTTTTCTCAATGGTGACGATAGCTGCAGCAAGTGCTTGTTCGTACGTGAAATGATCTTGCATAATTGAATCGAGTGTGCTGCTGCAGTAGGCCAATGGCTTGTGGCCCATTGTGCTCTTCTGCATCAGCACGGCATTAGGGTGCCGTTTGAATGTGAGAATATATAACATTCTTGTGTGTAATCTGGAGTGGCAAGAATTGGGGCTGTGGAAAACACCTCTTTCAGGTCATTGAAATGTTTTACCATGTCTGCTGTCCATTCTAGTTCATGGTTGCTTTTGTGTGCTTCCTTGAGTCCCTGTAAGAGTGGCCTCATGTATGCTCTATAGTATAGAATCCATACCCTGCAATAATTGCACAACCCCAGGAATGTATGCATGTCTTTTACTGTAACAGGTATGGTAGTGGCACTGCTCTGTCTGATATGATTGTCTTACCATCTGCTGAGATGAGCGGTCCTATGTAAAGCACTTTAAGCTGGCTGTATTGGAGTGTGGCCTTTACAACCTTGTACCCTTTCCGGGCTAAGAGTTGTAGTAGGGTAATGGAATCTTTACAAAAGTTCTGCTCACTGTCACTACAAACAAATAAGTCATCCACATACTGGATGACCGTGCTGGGAACATGGATGTTGCCTAAGTCTTTGTGTAATATCCTGTTGAATATGCTTGCACTCTCGCAGAACCCTCGGGGCAAACAAGTGTGTTCATAGTGCTTTCCGCCATATGTGAATGCTGGGAGGTACTGATAGTCAGGGTGCAGGGGTATTGAAAAGAAGGCATATTGTGCCATGATAGAATGAAAAGGCAAGCGCGTAGGCCCATATTTGATGCACACCATGGCCTAGGCCTGGATGCTATTTAAGATATTATACATCCCGAGCATTCAGATAGCTGGTATGCTGACATGAGTGTGGTAGGAAGCCAAACAACAACTACTAGCTGTTATGTATGCTTGTTTATATCGCACGCATCAGGGACACCCAAGGTTTTAGTAATACAGGAAGTTACAATCATAGGGGCACAATGCCTGGTTCATTCTGCGCTATGTAGGATAAAAGGCACAGTCCAGGCACCCAGCGTGCTACTAGAGCCTGTCAATCCAGACACCCTGCAATGCAAGAATAACCCAAAGAATATCAGCTTCTTACAACAACCATACTTAGTGACTGACAGGGTGAAATACGTAAACAACAAGTGGCAAGAAACTATGTTCAGTTGTCGAGCTGAAGGCCTCCTGGGGAAATAAAAAAAAAAAACTGCCATCCGTAGGGAAAACATGTGCACGAATATGGACATCACAAAAGTGACATGGATTGCAGCAATGGAGAAGCCAGTAAAAGTTGACTGAGAGGAGAATTACGAGCTGTGCTTCCACAGCAAAGGAAATGTCTTTTTTGGCTCCAACGAGTGATGCAGCAGGACATTACTGACTCCAGACTTGAAAAAGGGCACGACGGTCGTGATGGATTACTACTAGGTGAGTGGCCAACAAGCGTACTTGCACCTCCCACCTTCATGGAGGGGCTGCTGTTCGCAGGCCACGCTGCACTCAGCACTACTGGTAGTCCCAGAAGAACATTTGAAAGGGAGGCCCATACCTAATAGAGCACCAACATCTCCCCCAGTGTTAGATGAACAAAACACACTGCCACCGCCAGAATTTCAAATACTCCCTGGGAAGAGCCAACATGATAAACTACGAAGGAAAATGAGGGCCTCAAACAATCTATCAAAAGATTCAACAGCACTGCCTGAGGTGTAAGGGAGGCATGGTATCACATATATGACACTGACACAAAAGGTACAATTTGTAAAACTGTTATTGAAGATTCAATGGGGTTTTAGAAACTCCTACTTTGCCCTATAGCTAAGATGGGAGAAGTCTCGAAAATCAAATAATAAATAAAACAGTCCTAGTTGAGTCCGTGAAATCAAAAATGTCCTATACTAACAAAAACCTAATGCCTACCCTATATCTTGTACAAAAAGTGTGTGCAATTGAGAATATGTCTGCAAAGGAAAGACAGTGTTCAAATACAAAGAATAAATGTGGCTGAGTCAGCTCTTCTCCCCATGTTGGACAACACGGAGTAAGGCGGTCCCAGTAGGTAAGATTACACACTCTGGCTCAGGCTCTTAACACAAAGGTAGTTAAAGACGTGGATCGAGGCCCGCCTGGCCTTCCATGTTAAAGTCTTACTTTCCAATTTTTCCAAAACACAGTTCACCAAAACATTCACATCAGTACCCCTCTGTTGGGCTCAGACCTCTTAAAGCAAATGTACACATCGGTCCCCCTCTGTCAGGCTCAGACCATTCACAGCAAAATTTCACATCAGTCTCCTTCAGTCAGGCTCAGACATTTAACAGCAAAAGTTTGCATCGGTCTCCCTCAGTCAGGCACAGACCTTTCACAGCAAAAGTTCACATCAGTCTCCATCAGTCGGGTTCAAACCTCTTATAGCAAAACACAACACATGCAGGGGTTCCCTTCCCCAAGCTAAATTAACCTCCTTTAGGAGTTCCCTTCCCTTAACTTATTACCCCTTCAGTCTCCCTTAGTCGGGCTCAGACCATTTCCTGATGTCGAAGACTTTCCAATGTGCATGGCTTTTTTCTACAGACTTCCGCAGTACCACTTCAACTTTGCAACTTTCAACTCACATTCCTATGTTATTTGCCCCAGTGCTTCCTGTGCTTCCTTCACCTTGCTTTTAAAGTTCATTCACTTTATCGCTACAAACTTTTCACCTTTCACTGAGACTTTCAAGTGGGCTACTTCCATTCACTGGACCACTCCATTACTCAGTATCGCTGACTTTTCAGCTATCGTTACTTCAAGGTTCATTCGCAAGTCTGCCTTTCTTCATATCTCATCCGCACGCATGCAGCCTTCAATTGTGCAATATAATGTTGTCACTTCAATCTTTCTTTAGCATGCTGTGGTCTCTCACGTTGCTTGCCAACTCACTGGCTGTGTGTGTTTCTTTCTTGTCTTTACTGTCTTCCAGTTTACAAATAAAGTTTAGTAACACAGGATCTGCCTCGCCTCCCCAACACTGCCGTTCACCCGGGAGGGTCGCTGCAGTCCTTGGAACACAATGTAGCCTTCTTGTTTGGGATTTGGCCTTCTCCATGTGTCTTTTGCAGCCTTTTGGAGGCATTGACCTCATGCAGGGAACTCCTGGGGTTCTCCACCTGTCCCTCGGTCCGTTGCTCTGCTCCAGTAGGTTTTCCTTCGCCCCAGAAGTTCTGCACTTACTCGTGTTCCACCTTACTCAGAGTGTATCTCTATGTTCTGCCTTTTATCCGAGTGAGGAGAGCTAATTGGTATCAGATGTATCCACTTGGAGTCAAGTGCCTAACTTTGCCTGACCCAATTAGCGGGACATGTCCAATGCAATGTGCAAAAGTTAGGATCATTACTCTAAGTCACCCTCTTCCTCGGCCCAGTGTTTGTGTGGAAAGGTGGGGGTTGGGACACCGGAGAATCCTATGAAATAGGAGGGGTCATGAGTATGGGAAAGGGAGGAATACAGCATCTCACTCAGGATACTCCCACTGGCACAACCCTGGACTCCACCATCCAGGTGATCCTCCCACTCTGGTCCACCCCCAGGATTGGGATCCGAGAGCATCGGCCCTCTCCCGGCCACCTGAATAGAGGATTCCTGGGATCTGCATGGAAGAATATCCCTATGTTTCTTCCAGAGGATATACCTGAGGAATACCAGCTGTTCAACTCTGCTGAAACGTTCTTCACACTCCCTCTTGCTGCCTGGTGTACAGGCAAGAACTAATGCTAAATGGCTGCAGATTGCACGATGGGTACTGGTCCAGTTGTCGAATGATACATGGCAGAGCTTCAACGTCATATAGGTCGAGCTGCATGCCCTAAGGTTGATGACGATGTAGAAAATATACGTCTTGGATATGTTGATGATGGCAATGGAAGAAGGCATGTGCAAAAACATTGGGGTTTCATGTCGCACATTCGTACCTCCCGAAGATGCAGAAAATGGGCTGTTGGCCCATATCTTAGTGGCAGTGCACGGCCTGGGGGTGCACATGAAGAAAGAAGCTTGTATCCAAGGATGTGATTGGTTCTATGTTGCATTTGATTGGGCACCATCCTGGCTAGGAGCCTTCATGAAGATTCTGGTGCCTGTTATCGTGTTCATCCTGGTTCTTTTCTGCATGTGCCAAATGGGACTCTGATGTTGTGCCAAAGCAGTGCCTAATAGTTTAATGATGATGATTTCAATTGGCATTTCAAAAGTACCTCATAATACAAAAGAGATAGAAAAACAAACTGACCACCCTATCCCTGGCATGGTCCCCATACCCTATGGAGATGTGGTAGACAGAGTGTACCATACAATAATTGTTCCTCCCTGTGACCCTGACAATTATCAGGAAGTATGGGTAGATTTATCAGCAGATGGGGGATGTATGTATATGACATGCACTCCCGAAGAATATGCAGAAGCAGGAGAAAGCCTGCAAGATGTATGTTGGGCATGGATGCCAATAAAGGGAATAAAATCATATGAAGCTGCAGTAAGAAGGGAAAATGAATGCACATTTGACGAAAAGTAATGAAAGGGGTAATGTTGGGAAGGAAATTAACCTATCCCACCCCCGTAGGTGCTATAGAGTAAGGTAAATTGCTTAATGACACCTGCAATGTACCAGGGGGGAAAGGGCCATGCTAAAGAAACCAAGTGCGAACACAATATTGCATGAAATACAGATGTATAGACTTAGTGCACACATATAAGGAGGCAACGTTTTCGTAGTTATGGTAGATGCATTCAGTCTTGCATGGCTGCATGGTACATACAGGCCGATGAAGAAACCTGCCTGGACAGGCCCAGACGATGATGGTAGAAGGACCTATGCTGCTAATTCCCATAGAAACGTATGCTTGTTCCTGAACTGTTGCAATTACTTTTTATCCCGAAAAGGAATGCACCCTGCAAGGCCGCGAGAAAGCACCAGGCTACTCGCTGCACACATTCATCACAGCCGAGTCACCTGCAGACCTCCAAACCCCACCCAGCCCCACAGGAGTTATGACACCCACAACTGATCCAGTCCAAGACCCCTGAATTCTGCGATAGTAGGTGACCTCAGACCACCAACCATAAAACCAGTGGTCATAAAAGATCTGAAAGAATACGACCATTTCACCTTATCCCAGAATGACATACTTTGTATTACGAGGTACAGTGTGGAATACATTATAGATAAGGCTTCCAGTTTTCAGTTTTTACTGATTTTTACACATAAATACAGATGCAAATCAATCTGCTTTCTGTCGGTATTTATTTATAAAAATGGAGAAAAAAAACAGAAAACCAGATTGTTCTGTCTGGTTCTCTATGATGTCACTCATACATCACAGGCCAACCACATTGCAGATTGACAGCATGGAGAGTGCAAAAGTTGTATAAAAATAGCATGCTGACAGCATATATTTTAAGGCAGCAGGAGTCACAGGAGCAACCATTTGTTGTTATGGAAAACATTGAGCTAACATTTCTTTCCTATATGGCTTCGTCAGTGCTTTAATAAATGCATTTTCCAATTAGAATAAATGCGAAAGAATACTGGTTAGGAATTATCTTTTTATATGACAAAAAATAAATGTGGATAAAAACAGAAAAAAGGCCCACAAATAAATATTGATACATACAGATGAAAATGGCAGAAAAATAAATACCATAAAACCGGAAGTCTTAATTATAGTCCAAAGAGAGGGTGGAAACCTTGGATGCGGAGAGTGCGATATGAACTGAGCGAAGAATGTGTAGGGCAGCGTGATCATGATCCTCCCCCTGTGCCAGTCCCCGAGTTTCCAGGTGCATGCCATAATGATAGAGTAACATTGTCTTGCAATAGTAACTTATGAGGAAGATGATCTTCAGTCCCTGGAGAGATGTGCCCAGTTGACCCCACGTCATGGAAGATGGACGGACGGGGCTGAGCCAATTGCAGTCTGGCATCCCCTATGGAGCAGGCCCATGTATAGGGTCTCACCAACCAGCTAGGTGGGTTGTTACTGTATATGATGATGATGTTCTGCCTTATAACCTTCTGGTTGTTCACATTTTTGGCAGAAAGTTCTCGAACAGCAGAGTTCTTTGCTTGCATTCTTATTTTTTGTGCTATTGATATCCCTGCCGGAAATCTCTTCGACTTTTTTCACTAGCGGGTTGTATTTTTTCTGCCGTGAGCGTTTAGGGGCGTGCCTTCAACACCCTGGTCCCAGCATTGAGGACATGATCATGCAACTAAACAAAGCCAACACATTCTCAAACTTGACATCAATCAGGGGTATCACCAGTTGGAGCTACACCATGACTCCAAAATCATCACAACCTTTTCAACACAGGAGGGCCTCTTCAGATATTGAAAACTACATTTCGGAATCTCCTCTGCCACAGAGATCTTTCAAGAGGCCATACTTCAGGTAATGCACCCCGTCAAGTCGGCACTAAACTACAGTGCCGACATCCGCGTCTATGGAACTTCACAGGTGGAACACGATCAGGCATTACTGGAAACATGCACGGCACTGCAGAAGGCAGGTCTAACCCTCAATATTGCCAAATGCAACATCAATAAGTGGAAGTTGAGGTTCAATGAACACATTTTCTCTGACACAAGAATGGCCCCTGACAAGGTCAGCACGATTGCAAGCCTAGCGGCTCACGCACAAGTGGCAGATCTATTATTTTTCCTAGGCATGGTTGGATGCTGCGCTAGATACCTCCCACACTATGCCTCACAAACAGAACCCCTGCAACAACTCCTACAGAAATACAATGTTTTTGAACGGACCGACTAGTGTCAGGAAGCATTCGATGGTATCAAGAAAGCACTAGCGGATGCAAAATGACTAACCTTCTTTGATCCAGAGTGGCACACTGAGATCATTGTCAATGCGAGCCCAGTCAGCCTCAGTGCCATCTTGGCGAAAGCCAAGGACAAGTACATTTACCCTAAGCATATTGTGGTTTTAGCCAGCAGGGCAAACTCCCTCACTGAGAGGGCATACTCACAGGCGGAGAAGGAGAGCCTGGCTGCGGTCTGGGCCTGTGAACATTTCCACAACTTCATGATCAGGAAACCCTTCAAGCTGGTTATGGATCACCAGGCATTACTCTCTCTATTTGGGAACACTTGCACCAAAATTCCTCAAAGGATTGAGAGGTGGGGGTAGTCGCCCACAGGACTACGACTACACCATCTTCCACAGACCAGGATGGGGACCATAACCCGGTGAACTACATATCACAACACCTGCGAGAAAACCAGACAACAAGGGACGGAGATGTTGAATATATCAATTATGTCAAAGCAAATGCAGTACCACCCGCGGTCACTCTGGAGACAGTGGCACAAGAGTCAGCCAAAGACCCATCCATGGCTTTCACTATCCAAATCACAGACAGAAACAGATGGCGTGACTATGATAGACAAACCAGGATGCACCCTGAGGCAAACCGAGCAGAACTGGACTGACTAGTGATAGTACATCGAGAACATGCGGGGATGGACAATGCAATCCTTCTCAGAGGTTGCCGATAAGTAATACCACCCATGTTAATGTGATCAGTCATCCATATGCACATGAGGCAAAGGGGTGCTGAGAACACCAAGAAAAAGCTACAGCGACATGTGTGGTTTCTGTACATGGACAAACTGGTAGAAGACATGCAACAGTGGCTACCATGACAGTGAACCACACAAGCTGAATCTACAGTGCCAATAAAACACACCCAAATCCCAGAGAGACCATGGGATCGAGTCATAATTGATTTTCATGGGCCAATGGACACAGGCAACTCTCTGCTTGTGTTCATAGATGTGTTCTCAAGGTTTCCCATAATAAAGAGGACAACTACAGTATTTACACAGTTGGCTGCCATCATCGATGAAGTACTTAGTGAATGGGGAATCACAAACAATATCAAGTCGGACAACGGGCCACCGTTTAACAGCCATGACTTTGCGACATTCGCCAGACATATGGGATTTGTCCACCAAAAAATAATTCCCAGGTGGCGCCAGGCAAATAAGATGGCCAAAAGGTTTATGTCCTCCATCAAAAGAACAATCCAAAAGGCATACAGAGAGGTCACTTCAGCCCACTAGGTACTCTGCAGCATGTTGAGAGACTACAGAAACACAGTACATGAAGCCACTGAGAACGCACCGTACAAGAAAATGATGGCCTACCAGGTGAGAACCAGACTTGTCAACTGGCCGCCCAACCGAGGTGACACCAACCTCAAAATAATAAAAAAGAAAACTAATAAGAAGCAACAGGACAAAGAAGAGACTGACTGAAAAAGAGGCGCCAGGCCAAAATAACTAAGATTAGGAGTGGAGGTCCTTGTGAGACAACAGGTACTGAGAAAGACGGACCTGCGATAAAGGACACATCCCCTTAACATGGTCACTGTAAAATGGTCCATGGTGATCGCGAGGAATGAGGACCAAAAGCTGACAAGGAATGTGGCTCAGTTCAAGTGTCTCATGAAAGACGGGGAGGAACCCTGAACCATGATGGAACACGAAGAGGAAAGAGGCGATCCACCGGACGAACTCTGGAGACCTCCATCTACCATTGGCAGAGGAACGCATGACCATGCACGGGAACCAGGAGGTGAGCCATTCGACATCATTCGCAAACGATCTCAGCGAATGATGAGGAAATCCCAACGCCTCATAGAAGACTGTTGAGACCCACCAAAGAATTATTAGGGGGTGGTGTTACTGCCCTCAGGACACTGTCACTTTAAGGAAGACCCACGTGTGATGCATGACATGTGGGGCACAAGGCAGGAAAAGGATGTTAGGTAATAGGGAGAGGCAGTTTGAGTTAGAGAATCAAGGAAAGTAGTTCATGATCCAGTGACTACGTGTTATTTCTTAAAACCTATGAATATGGAGGAGATGACACTAACCTACTGATCAGCCCCAGTGAAAATCTGTGCGAATAAAGCTCTTTTTTTTTTTTTACCTTCCTGCCCCATCAAATCAGCACCAGCAAGACGTTGGGGCAAGAACCAGCAACAGCTCTGACTGTATTTTTGCACTATTGCCTCCAGACCATAGGAAAAGCTTGATCAGTAGACTCGAAGGTAACTGTGGAAATGTATGTGTGTATATATTACTAGTCATATATTGCCTGTGGATTCAGAATAGGCTAGTACTAGCCTACACGGCAATAGGGCAATGCCCAAACCAAAAACGCAAAATGCTAGTGTGGGCCAGTTTTTTGCATCAAAGTGGGCCACCGTTTTGGCCAATGTGGGCCAGTTTGATGAGTTACTTCACTATGTGACTAGTAGTTTTGAGCATTGTTTATTTTATCAAAAAACTCTCCTCTCCCGTGGGTACTATTCAAACAGTCTGTCACAAAAGGAACGAATTGTTCATGAAGGATAGCCCAGGACAACGTTTGTCTTGGAAGCAAGACAACAGGCACAATAAAGGTTTGAATCCCGATCCCAGGGTTAGAAACGTTGGTATTAAGTGTGTTATAATTGAACAATAAATACATCAAATAAAATTGCTATTTGCAAACGTGGGCCACTTTTTCATTGGTGCACGAGACCATGTTATGACTCTGTCCGATCTTGTTTAAGGAACTTGGCTTTGAGAAAAACTACCATGGATCTCTGTTCTTCACTCCAACACGATATGGAAAGACAGGAGCACTCAGACCTAGGGCAAGGCTTGATTCAGAGTGTATCATGACGTTTAGTAGGTGATTAGATTAGGAGGGCAGGAATGCCATGCGGACCATAACACTGATTGAGGAACGAGTCATTGGCGTCCTCCCTCGGTTATCAATGCCCTATCGGTTGCATTCGTCAATGGTCGTTTGCATTAATTAATGGGAGTCTATATGACTTTTCCTAGATAAAATACTTTTTTAACACAAAAGCAATTTTTGGGGAAATTTTTGACCTTTTTATTCTTTAATGAAAGGCACAATTACAGTATTCACTTCACTAAGCAGAAAAAGTTCCTTAAACCTCTACCCTTCATTAACATTTCATCTAAGCAAGAGGGGTCACAAAGCTCTAAATTTAGAAAGATTACCTTGACTTCCATTAGCATTGAAACCCCACTGTTTGAACCAATAGCACATGTGCATAGCAATGTTTTTCAGTTGATGCTAAATAGCTTCGAATTGATCATATCCACTGGCGTCCAAACCTGTCAATCTTGATTCTGCTGCTACCAGGAGCCGCCAAGTCTGTCTCTAGGCTGTCACCAATGCATCTTGATTCTGCTGCTACCAGGAGCCGCCAAGTCTGTCTCTAGGCTGTCACCAATGCATCTTGATTCTGCTGCTACCAGGAGCCGCCAAGTCTGTCTCTAGGCTGTCACCAATGCGAGCAGTGCAGAAAAAACTGCTAGGCCAGGCCACCTCTGCAGACATAGTTCAGCCTTTTGGGGGCTTATCAGTGAGGGGCCGCTTGATTCCCTAAGCACGCTAAGGCTAAGCACGCGAATGACTCCTCTCTGGGAACATCCCATCTCACTTTGAAACACCCAAAATAAAATAAAAAAACAAAGGGATATAGGGAAAAATGTGAACTAATCATAACCATTGTCATTGCTATTGGCATCTTCTATCCCATCATTTTAAGCCATTAGTTATCCATTGTATTGGATTATATATCTTGTGTCATATATTTTTTGGGTGTATGCCAAAAATATGATATGATTTCCTAAGTCACTTATAACGCGCCTGTACACATGTGTTTCTAGGCGGGACAAGACAAGGAAGGGGAGACAAAGGGGGACAAAACAAACGATCTTACTAGGCCTTGTGTCATTCAGATTGTGCAAGTGCAAGGGGAGGGGAGAGGAGAAGTGCCAAGAGGATGGACGAGGACAGTGCAATGAGCAAAGCTCAGTAAGTGCTGCCGGGGTGGCCGGCTCTAAGTAAGTGCATGCAACGAGGCAGGGGAATGTAGGGTTTCAAATACCGTCCATAGTGCACGGTAGGCCCGGAGGCAGTGCAATAAAGCTGCTACATAGATTAAACATTTGTATTTGTAACTCATGTCCTACCTCTGGGCTGGAATGTAACATTTTACTAAAGGCGAGAGCAAAAATCTATATAAATAAAAATGTTTATTCAAAACCTTAAATTTCTGAAAGTACTTCACCGATTGCTTTGACATTTTGACACAACGCTGCATTCGAATAGGCGCGTGTTTTTATATACCTACTATACATAGATGTCACACCTGTGACAGGTAAAAACATGCTTTTTCTGAAAAACAGCACCATCTGTTGGATGTAAAAGTAACAAACGCTGGCTCAAATACGTGCCGAGGAAGCAGCAGAGCGAAGTGACGTAAAAGCAACACACACTGGCTCAAAAACATGCCGAGGAAGCAGCAGAGGGTCGTGCAGCCAGACTTTAGGATGCAAGGTTGCGAGCACAGTGATCACGTTCTGCAGCTTCAGATCTGCTTTGAATGCGACAGGCTGAGAGTGGCTGACTAGATCAGCGTCAAACATGACTCCGTGCTCAGCAATGACGCGATTATGATCACCTTGCATTCCGGTACAACCCAGCTGATGATTATATTTTGAGCCTGCATGTTCTCATCGGCACCATGACTGAAGTGTGTCTTTATTGGAAGGCTCTGAAATTTGATGGAGAAATGAAAGGAATGTGTTGCGCCGCCGGGAAAATTAAACTGCCTCAACTTGGAGAACCGACAGAGCCATTAAAAACTACCCACAAGCATTGTGAAATTAAATATATTACAAATGTGCGCTTTCTCTTTTCTTTCTTTTCCATTTAACCAGTCTGAGCCACAGCAACACGTGGCCGGGGACAGCTAGTAATGAAATGAAAACAAAATCCAATCAAATATGGCCACCAAGGAAAATGAAAATGGAGTACAATAAAAGAGAGCACGTTTTCTCTATTTCTTTGTGTTGCAGGATGGAAGCGAGAAAACAGCAATATTCACTTTCATTAAAATGCCACAGAGGGCGCATGAAGGGCAGGAGGAGCATTTCAGAGAGGCTCGCAGAAGTGGGTGAGTGGTTGTAGATGAGTATGGCTAGGTCACAGGTGCACAGCTTGGGAGAAATGCAGAACTGCCATGAGGGATTCAGTTCATAATGTGAGATAATATATATGTTTGAGTAATATTACCTGAGCAGGGGAGGCATTACCGTGAGCCCAGGGCACTATCAGGCACGGTAATGCCCCCCACCCTGCGAGGGTAATATTGCTATTAGTATCTGGCACAAAGTACCGGACACTAATAGTTTTTTTTTTTTTTTTAAGAACAAAAAGAAGAAAAAAGATGGATGCCATGGACCTGGAAAAGGGACTATGTAGTCCCTTCTCCATTTCCATGACGGTCATTGACAAGGCTGCAGAGATGCGCCAGGAACACAGTGGTTCCTGGCGTCGCCGAGGGACCAAGCCATGGAAGATAAGAGGGGGGAATGGTGGAGAAGAAATATGCAGAAAAGGGGGTGGTAGATGGGGATGCAGGGATGCGGACTGCCGGGAAGCACTTGCATGAAATCCCGGCGGTGGAAGATGGCACCTCCTGCAATGAGGAGACTCGGACTGCAGGAATTACCATGTGTAATGCCTCCGTTTCAAACCTCCCATTGGCTGGGAGGCCGACAACCCCCCTCATCGGGTACTAATAGAAGACAAAGTCCAGGTTTTGAGATTCTTGAGGTTCCCGCTAAGCAGTAGGTTGTTTATATGTGAACCTTGCAGTAATATTCATCACCATGTGCTATAGCACCTTGATGCATCTCATGTGCTAGATGAAATTGCCAGTAATGATCTGGGACCCAAATAACTGGTCAAACTCAAGGAATATGACAACGTACTACTTTATTATTAGCATACAAATAAAGTTGGGCTATCGGGTGAATAACAGGCAGTAATGCACACACTCACACCCAAGTGTGATTATACAAAGGTTTTATACCTCGATATGCGTCATCTATGACACAATCCTACGTGGCAAACTAAAACCGATTTAAGGAAGTAATTGGTTAGGGGGACATATGTACCTATCGTATGTATCAGTGTTAATAACTTCATTGGCTGCCCCATATCTGGTGGGCACACCTTGGACCACCTCTAAATACGTACACTACTGATTAAAGCAGAAGAATGGCAGTGAGTTCGTCTTTGCAAAATTGTATAGCATGGTGCTACATAGACCCTCTAATTGGCTGGCATGCTTTCCCAACCTTCGACCTTTGGCTCATTAGCAGCATGTAAGCAAAACAAAAGTCAGCTGCGGCAAGCAACATTAGACTACTCCCCATTTCACAATTGGTCCATGATCTCTCATCGGTCAGGCCCCAAGCCAAGGCTTCTCCTTTGTATTTGACCTTGAAGCCTGTTCTCTGTTCTGGGACATTCAAAGGAGTGTAGGCACACCATTATCTTCGTTCAGGCTTATTGAATAGCACTTGTTTTTGGCTTCTGAATCATGTGTGAGGAGACCACAAAAGTGTCCATCTCAACCTTCTATTTACTGCTATTTCATTCAGTTGGGCTGGGTGTCATTACCGTTCCTAGCCTAAGGAGACTTGATCACTACATCTTACATAGGTTTTCTGCATTATTAATTGTCTAATACTTGGTGCTTGCAGTTGTTTTCTCTTTTGCTTAATGTAAGAGAAATATGTCTTACATACATGCAGACTGCCACGATGGATTCAATTCATAATGTGGGATACCTATCGCTGACACATTAGTCAATGCCACTTCCAGACAGACTTTCACAGACATCCTCTTCACTGTCCCCTCTCCTGATTTATGGACCCCCCATCTGGTCTCCACTCTTTCTCCTTTCTCCTACTCCCCATTAATGGGGGCACTAGGTGGGAAGTACTCCTTGCACACTTCTCATCCTCTAGGTGCATCATTACTGTCTATCACAATGGCACTATCATAGCCCAAGGTTCTCAGCCTGCTCTTCACCTTCCCGACCGTTGCCTGCGTTCTCTCATAAACGTCCTCCTTCTCCTGCCATCCCTCCCCATTACTTCCCCACCACCACTGATGGGAGTACCACACGCCTGTAGACCCCATTGTAAAATCGTCAAAGGTGGTAACCAGCTTAACTTAGATATTCAGAATGCTTGCTCTGCTCTCAAACGCTCTTCTGACATCTTTCTCCTACTTGAAGACCTTGACTTGGGCGTCCTCGCTCATACTGAGACATGGTTCAATGCCAGCTCTGTCACTGCTCTTGACACCCTCTTTCCAGAGGGCTACAAAATCCTCTCCAAACCCAGACCCAACAGGACTGGAGGTGGAGTGGCCCTGATCTTCCCTGAGTGGGTCCCTGTTTCCATCATTCCTACTCAATCCTACTCCTCTTTTGAATGCCTTGTCTGTAGGCTGGGGGTCTCCCCTACTCTCTCTCACACCTCGCCACTATCTACAGCCCCCTGGCTCTATCTCCCTCATTCCTTTCAACCTCTTCCTCCAAACTCCTCCCCCTTGGTGACTTTAACATCCACCTCGACTCTGTTGAATCATCCAACTCTCAGTTCCAGGTCCTCTGTGATACCCTCTCTCTCACTATTCTTCCGTCAGGCCTGACCCACTCTGCCGGCCACTACCGTGATGCCCTCATCTCTGTTAACCTCTTATCTGGTCACCACCCTATTCTCCTGGTCTGTCCACTCTTTCCTTTGCTCCCACCTGGTGCTCCTTGGCCCGCTATCGATGGAGCAAGTGTCAGATACGGCTTTTTCCTGCAACGTCATCCCCCTCCAACTCCCACTCCAGACTCTTCCTCTGACTGTGTCCTTGCCAAACTGCAAACCGGCATATGATTAGGCGGATCACTTATGAAATGCCTGACCAACCCACATTTTGCCTAAAACTGGAGACCTGCTCCAATTTGGATCCAGATTCTTTGATAATATATCATAACATTTACTACCTGACACGTTCTCTACTGTTCATGACATTCTAACTCCATAAACTAAATCATCCCTTAAAGCACTTTCCTGCAAAGCACTATAATTCTAGTTTCTGCAACATTTGAAGGCATTGATCACCCCAATAGTTTATCATCATTCGGTTTGAGGTAGAGGGGTTCTACCTCCACTACATTCATTTTAATAGGGAGGGTGTACTCATCCCTTTACAACGGCGATATTATTACATGGACCGCATAGAAGGTCAGGAGCTTTTTGTCATTCTGTGATGCTGCTGAGTTCCCTCGCGTGTCATTGATTGCACCCATGCAGCAATTAGATTCCTCCCCCCAGCCACAGAACACCTGTACTGGAATAGGAGTCTCAAGCATCGGATCAATATCCAGATGGTGTTTGATGGCAGCAACATCATCCCAAACATAAATGCAATTCGCACAGGATCCACCATGGTGGCTTGTTAATTGAACTGTGTGTATCAGAACAACATACCCACACAGCACAATATGGGACGCAGTTGACAAAAAGATGACAGTGGGTACCCAGTGGAGATACACGTAGACACTTGTTTCCAGAACCCAGTGAACAGAGGGCACCAGTTGTACAATCCACAGAACATAGTGAAGACAAGGTTATGTGGACAAGTAAAACGATTTGCTGCTTAAAAAGGTTACTTTTCTAACCTTATTACTTCACCCTCAACATGTTGTTCACCTTCTGAATCCCTTTCTCTCTCCTCCTTCTCTTGATCCGTCTATTTCGTCATTTCTATCCACTTCTGACTTTGCTAACTTGTTCAGCTTTAATGTTCAGCTGTTATGATCCTCCTCACTGTCTACTATTTCTATCTACTTCTATTGTCCTGCCATCTCTTTTGTCTTCTCTTTAGGCTTTCTTTCCTATTACTCAATCTGGTACGGCTTCCTATTTCACACAAATATGCCACCTGTCTTTGCTGATCCTATCCCATCTCTCTCAGCACTAGGCTTTTCCCTCTCTTATTAATCTTTCTATCTCCTCTGCTACTTTCCCCACTGAATTTAAGAGTGTGGTTATCCGTCCTCTTCTGTAAAAACCTTCTTTGGATATCACTTTTCCCTTAAGCTACCGTCCTATTCCTCTGCTTTCACATCTCCCTAAAACCTTGGATAACAACACTATTCTCTCTTTAACCGAATCTGGATTCTGAACATTTCATTCTGCTGAAACAGTCCTTTTTCTGGCTCTGTTCTCGCCTCTTCGCTAGACTCTCTAAATGTGCCTCTAATCTCATCATATTCATGTATGTATTTTATTTATTTTGCATTTGAAAGGCACTTATATATTAAGTGAATTGTGTTTCAGAGCACTCACAGGGCAACAGGGAGGGAAAATGGGAAAGAAAGCAAATATAACAATGAAAGATAGAGGTGGACCTACTAGGCCTTGTGAGCATTCAGGATGAGCAAGTGCAGAGAGAGAGAGAAGGGTTGAGGATGTAGGAGGTAAGTACTAGGGGTACCAGAGAAGTGCAGGGAGTAAGCAGTTGTTAAGTGACTTGTTAAGAGTGGCCAGCTGCCAATAAATAAGTGCATGCCTATTGTGGCATATGCCAGTGGGTGCCAAGGTAAGTGCTGGGAGTGGGCGGAGGTTGAAGGCAATTGAATGTGAGAAGCCAGGACCCAGGAGGACACGTAAGGGCCCTGGTCACCAATCTCAGTAACTGTGGGGTTAGAAGAGGAGGTAGGAAGGGAAGGAGGAGGTGAAATGTACGGTCTTGAGGAGCTTCTGGAATTTTAGGAGATCCAGCTCACAAGGAAGGGGGAGGCTGCACCAAATGAGGGAGCCTGCCGAGGAGAGAGATCGGCCACCAGGTTGCTGTTTAGCGCAGCACTTGACATACAGAGAGTTGGTGCTGGAGGAGGGTAAAGATCTGGAGGGAGAGTATTTAATGAGAGTCAGTTGTAGATAGTGTGGTTTCCGGCCCAGAAGGCCTTATGGATGATACATGGGGATTTGACTATGATCCTTGTAGCAACTGGGAGCCAGTGGAGAGATTTTATGGCTTGAGAGATGGGCTGGCCTTGACGTCAAAGATAAGTCTTGCAGCCCTATTCTGAATTAGCTGGAGGAGTCGTAGAGAAGAAGAAGGTAGATTAAGGAAAAGGCTATTGTAGTAGTTTAGCCTAGAGAGAACCAGTGCTCTGGAGACATTGAGCTTCTGGGGGAAAGGGAGGAAAGGAAGAATTCTTTTGAGGAGGTGGAGTTGAAAGTGGGCCTTCTTGGCAAGGTCCTGAAAGTGAGGGAGCAAGGAAAGAGAGTAGTCGAAGATGACTCCAAGGTATCTGGCTTCAGATGAAGGAGAAGGGTGAGGGCCCATAGAAAAAGGCCAGAGTGAGGGGATGAAAGAAGGAGAAGGAGTACCTATAGGACGGATCTCAATTTTACTTGATCTTTCAGCTGCTTTTAATACCATGGACCACTCTATCCTTCTGTCCACGATTTGGAATTTGGGTTTCTCTGATCCAGTTCTTTCTTGGTTCTAGTCTTATCTGTCCAATCATTTTTTTTTCTGGTTCCTTGGTTGGCTCGATCTCCCACTCCTTTCCCCTTCCTGATAGGGATTCTCAAGGCTCTGTCCTGGGTCCCCTTCTTTATTCTCTATACACCTCACCTCTGTCTTCTATACTTTCCTAATTTGGGATCTCATCGCACTTACACAGATGATTCCCAGCTTTATATTTCTTTATCTGCTATCTCAGACACTCTTCTTGCTACTAATTCTCACTTTCTACACTTAAATCTTAAATTCTTCCAAGACTAACATTCTCCTCTTTCCTGCCTCTGCCATTCCCTCTCCTGTTCGCCTCTCTATTCACTTTCATCTTGATTCCCTTTCCTTCACTCCTGCATCCCACAATCTAGGTGTCCTCTTTCATTTTTGTATTAGAATCTTTGCAATTCTAATATTGCACGCTCTTGTGGTTTTCAACTGTTTAACATATGTCAAGCTGGCCCTTTTCTCACTTTTCATGCTTGTAAACCTCTTATCACTTCACTAGACTGTTCTCGTCTTGACTATTGCTTCTGTCTTGTTGGTCTTCCTACTTCGTGTCTTGCTCCTTTGTGTTCCATATTTAATTCCGCTATTTGAACGCTTTGCAGTTTCCCTTCTCATTCCTCTATTTCTCCCTCTCTTCACTCACTACACTGGATAGCTTTTAAACTTGGTCTACAATTCTGTTTCCCTTGCGTCACATTTAAATATCTCCATGGACTGGTCCCACCTTATCTTTGTTCTCAGTCCCTTGATTCAGAGTCTCAGTTTATGTTGACTGTTCCTAAGCCCCCTGAGCTCAATCCCATTGTCATGCCTTCTGTCTTCTTGCCCCCATATTGTGGAACACTTTGCCCCTGCACATTCTATCTTTCGCTCTCATCTTAAAAAGCACTTCCTTTCCACTATGCCTTAACTGTCCTTCTTTTGGGTTGTTCTTTTTGTTTTACTACTTTTTCTACCACTCTTTTCTGTGCAGCACTTTGGCGACAGCACCTTAATAATAAATAAAATACAAATACAATGCAAATACAAAAACAGGGAGCTGGAGTTCTCTAGGTTGGCTGACGGTTGTCTGGCATTACATTAAAGGGGAGTTCCACTTTTTTAAACCATATCATGTTTTACTTTGGGCTTGCGACACCTATAAGCCAAAACTATTGCAATAGAGTACAGGTATAGGTGGTGTTTGATTATCCCCCCATCCATTGACTGCCCATGGTCCTGCCAATCCCTATGCATTAGAGTACAGATAGGGAGGAATGTCATATGAGGAGGGACACAAAGCCTGTAGGTGTTGTTTGGTTATGTGCCTATCAATTTACTGCCCATGGCCATGCCACTCCCTATGGCCATTCCCACCCAGTTCCTGTCCCACCCCGCCCAAAACACCTCCTCATGGGAACTCTTTGCGCTTACCATCAAACATTGCACTCCAATTGGCTTCTAGTGATTTTTCAAAGTCTGCTGAGTGTTAATTACTTAATTGGAGTTGTAAACCCACTACTGGTGTAATACAAATGTCTTACTAGGTGTGCCTTAAGCCACTTGATTTTGTAAGCACTCTGCATATCCATCAATAAAGTCACGGTAAAACAAGCACTGGCAAAGCCAACTGTTTTGGCTTGTGCATAAGTCTTAGGAATGTTGCCAGAACTGCTGATTGCTGCCCAGGTACTGCTGTTTGCTGCCCAGATACTCAAACTGTTTACCATCTGCTACCATCTAAGGCCCGTTAATATCACTATGTCTGTGCCTGGCAAGTGCTTGTCCCATGACCACACAAAATCCTAAACTGTTGGCATTGCCAATGCTTCTTTATTTTGAATATGATCCCATCCACATTCAAGTTAAGGGAAGGGAGCAACCTTGGGGTAACCTACTGATTTTGAGCATGTGTTTCATGGTTCAAAGGGGAGTTAGCACCCCGCAGTAAGTCCTATACTGCTGGAAGAATATCAGTCATGATGATAGAGCAGGATTACATTAATGGAAACAAATGAACGCCAGGTGCCATCCATAACTATGCCACCTGAATCAGAACTAGCTCCTTCAGAAATGAGGTTGCTGACCTGCCGAGCCATGTAGGAGCTCACAACGAAGGGGGGAGTTAACCAGCAGTAGGGCAGGTGACTCATATGGTGGAAGGACAGACATAGGTGAGACAAGGGTTCCTGTAGGCGAACAGGGTGGTACACAAGCAGGTATAAAAGCAGACAAACCCCAAACTAAAGATAATAATAATTTAGGATTTATATAGCACTACAAACCCTCAGGTATGTATTTGTATTTGATTCATTTATAATGCGCGCCGGGCCCACAGAGTGTAATAACTTAAAGACAGATACATACATTTACAAGAGACATGAGCTTGGGACACGCTATAACAGTTACAAGTTCATGCAATAATGTGTCAGTTAGGAACATAGTGTTACAGAGTGGAAATGATGATGTGAGCACTACTTATTATTACCCACTGTGTGTGGTGCTCATTTATCGACCTGGAACTATGAAAGGCTGAGTTTGGCCTGCCGGGAGCCGAACCTGCATCAGCCTGGCTCTGTATAGGTTTCAAAGTGTGCACTCTACTCACTGTGCTATCAGACTGGCTGATGATATCGCTGGAAAAGAAAGGAAAAGTAATGATATGATATGATCGTTTATTTATATCTCGAGGGTGAGAGGAGATTTGGAGAGTGTCCGAAGAGAGGGAAAGAAGTGTAGAGATGAAAAAGGACAAAGTGGAAGAGAGGGTAAGCTACCCGGAATCAGGACAAAGGGAGAGCATGGCCCCGAATATGAAGGAGGAGATAGATGGTTCAGACCTTGGAAAGAGGAGACAAGTGAGGAAAGACAGGCCTGGGGGAGGAGAAGGGAGAAACCCCCCACTTTTGAAGGTCATGATCCTGGCAGTGAGTCTTCCAGGCCAACAAACAGGGTCTTGGCCTGCCAAGGCCACCCATATGACAGTCTTTCTGGTGCTGGCCCTTGTACCGTATCTTGAGGCAAATCACTGCCGTGCTCCACAGACACTAGTGGACACCCTCACCAGCATCCTCCTACTCATCCCCTTCTCCCTCGAGTGCAGTCATATGTGTCCCGATCCATGTCTGCACGAGAAGGAAGGAGGGTGCCGATTGCCATTAATGTGTCCACTGATATGTGGGTCCAAGGTAGCAGTGCAGGCAGGTGGTGAACCACCCATGTTTACTGCTTTGTAGCAGGCATGTACTCCAATCAACAGAAGACTATTGAGTCCTTACAGTACTGAGGGGTATAGGATATGACTGTCACATGAGAGCCAACCCCTGTGCTAAACCCAGACAACTGCATGGATTTACAGATACCAGCAGAGCAGCTCCACAGGAACAGATTACTCAAAGTTAAGGTCTTCCCTAGAGAAGGGTTTTAGGTTTGACCGAACTCGTTGCATCTTCATTATTGACTCAGTGGTGATACCCAGAGATCACACATACATCTCATTTTTGGTAAGTGAACATGCCTGGTTTGTCTGTTTCTTAAATGTGGACTTTCCGATTCATGAACACTGACACATGACTGTGCTTTCCCACAGGCTCTATGAACAGGGCATGTCATGGCAGCACTAAAATGCCACCTTCCACATGTGCTGGGCATGGCCAGATTCCTGATGTCTTGATTCCCTGAACTACTCACTGCAAATGGACATTTTTCAAACTACCCACTCCTGCTACTACCATTCGCGGTCCACCTTCCACACCTAGCACAAGCGCACACGCACTGTGCAAGGGGTCCTTCACATGCTCGGCTGGTTCCGGCTGAGATGGGTCATCCTCTCCCATCACAATGACATCAAGTGCAAGACACCTGGATTCCACTGCCTCTTATGTAGGTGAGATGATAAGGGGGAAGGCAGGCCCTCCACCCAAGGCACTGGCATGCTCCCTCCTGTGAGCCACTGTGTCCTTTGAATGCCTCTTTTTGTCCCTTCCAGGCTCCGTCACATCATTGAAATGGCATTAATATTCTCCTTGGTGGTGACCTATTGCCACAGGGCATTGGGCACAGCAAAGCTGGATCTCTACACATGAAGGCTGAATCCTGGTGCCCATCAATGATAGATTAGAAAAGCTTGACCTCAGGCTTTCTAAAGTTAGGGCCTTTCTATGCATGTTTTATAATTTGTAATGGGCCTAGTTGTATTTTACTTTTGTAGAGAAGGTCCCAGACATGACCTGCACCCCTGCCCCCATTTCAAGCTACCAGGAAGGTACTCGCCAAGGTACGTGACGTATGAAGAGCAAATGTACCAACAGAGAGCCGCACTGGGACTCTGCCCAGTGTACATTAGAAGATCTGTACCTGTTGACGTGCCCATAACCAGACAACCCCGGGCAGCACGGTACCCTATCAGACAGCCATACCAGCCACTGATACGAATGAGGAGTACCTTCATGCGGTCCATGAAGAGACCCCAAGAGCCTTAATGGAAGGACAGTAGAAATGACATAGGTGCCTGAACTAACTCGCAAATGAACAAAACGGCTATCGAAGATAACACGCCAGCACGAGCAGTTATGAAAATAGATGTAATGGACACAGGAGAGAGGCGATGCTAAAATGTAAGGAAACGTGTTACAAGACAGGATGAAAGTAACTAACCCGTCAAACGTGTGTAGATAGGCTTGGAACGCAAGAAGCTAAGAAAACGGTAATGCTTGCTATGCTTAGTAGAATAATAGAAGCGGCATGCGCCAACTATATATCTACCTCAAGAAGCACATTATACAAGTGCGACTCCATTTTGTAAAGCAGAAATGGGCCCACGCTGCCCGAGGCCTAACAGGCCAAGTTTCACAACTCAGCCAGAACAGAGAGGAAGAGCGGAATCGAAACTCAACAGAGAGCGGCTCATGTTTGGGAAATCGAGGTCACCCAGAGAAGGGGAGGAGAGCATCAACTCACAAGAATCAACTTCGGAGCATACCAGCTCGCCCGTGAAGGTCAAAATAAGAGAGGCCCAGGCAGGTGGCAGAGCTGAAACAGAATTAAATACAATAAAAGCTGGAAACTGAAGCAGATTCACGGTGAACAGACACATGACCATCCAGGTGCGAAGAAGTACCATCGCCTGATGTCATCCAGAAACCGAGGATGCCATAACTTTTCCTGATAACAGGCTACAGTTCCGAGGCCATACCCAGCCAACTAATTGACACATAGCCCTAAGATACTGATTGATGGAAGGGAGGCAGGGTTAAACATGGGACACCAGGCACCTGGGTGTCCATTCTGCATGCTGCTAATTAAAATGGGGATTTATGTCTAGGGGTGTAACCCGCCCAATCACAATGGACCAAGTTATCTAGGGTCCTATAGATCGTAGAACCAATGGGACGTCATAGTTATAGTGACGTCTATCACGCGTGATGTAAAGGATTGGGCGTAGACGCCCACCCGATAAGAGTTATCCAATCTGCATGCTCAATTACCACATACAGATATAGCACCTATACTTAAGTTACCTTTCCTAACCAATTATATTGCATTACAATTTTTGTAGAGTTAGACATCAATGATGACAAGTTTTATGCATAAAAGTTGCTGTTCAACTGAAGTTCGAGGAAGTCGGAGCGAGACAGGTGATCGCAATTCTGCTGATTCCCATTTGTTTCTCTGTTTGATGTACTTGTCATTAAACGGACTTCCCTTCGCCAAACTACTGAGTCCTCATTATTGAGTTGTGTTGGAGTAAGTGAATCCTGCACCCTCTGTCCTCACACCGTGCATCTATCTTGTCTTACAAGTTCTAGAGGGTGAGCGCTGACCTATGGGCCCATCAGTAACTCCCTCCCCTCCTGAACACTTGGTAGCAGAGGATGGTTTCGGCCATCGATTATTGATTATCGATACATATTGAGGACCATTAACTTTATATGTATGCCATTAGCAAAATGTTTCATGGCAGTACCTAGTGCCCCACTCTGAAAAATATGTTCACATTTGTATACAAAAGTGATTCAAGATTTAATCGCGGTAGGAGTCCTCCCAAGGATTACCAGGGGGCACCTGAGGTAAAAACATAAGGATTCACCTTATTCCTGCTCTTTAAAGAGTGGTCAGAAGGAACGTGAACCCATAGCCCACAGTGGGGGACAATTTAGGCTACAGTGACGATTAAAGACGGCATCAAAGGGGTTTCTTCACATCCCATGATGGGGTATTGATCAGAAGGCAGGTATATGTATGACCAGCTGGTGTCCGTCTAGTCTGTCAAATGTCTGTCATATATGTCCTGTTTATGTCAAATGTGAAATAACTGTATTGATGATTGTTTGAAATGCATTATGGCTTTACGAGATTCTGTAACTAAGAGGGAATCGCCATTGAATTGATGGGTTTTGAGTAAATTGTTGGTATCAAATTGGTATCAAATTTTGGCGGGAAAAGATTGGATTGGAGCTTGTGAATCTGGTGCTCGCTCATACTATTGAGTGGTCAAAGAACTGTATAAATACTGGTAGTGACGAAATTAAGAATGGAGGAAGTTACCCCACTTGTGCATTTATGCAAGCAACTGCCCAAGCATGCACTAAAGCTGAAGAAATACAGCCAGGAGTGGGTTAAGGATACCGCCAATAAGATGTTTATGCCTTGGCCCCAGAACGGGTCCCTTTCTAAAACCGTCTTACAACATATGACAACTTTCTTGCATGCGGCAAGAAGTTAGAGAATCGTCTTGCTGTTCTAGAACTGTGGAAAATGTTTGAAGAAATGAAGGTGGAAGAACCACCCACTCACTGGATACAAAATGTATGTACGGAGGGAGGTGAGACGCCTACCGTGCCACCTGCCCCGCCTGAGCCAGTGATCGAAGGAAGTAAGTCAGAGGGTCTTTACCCTCTAAGAGAACTTAAGGCCGCTACGGGGTATAGTAATCCTGCATATGAGTCACCTACGTGCAGTAGTGACGAGATCAAGGAGAGGGAGCAGGAGAGTAATCTTGCCTCTGCAGTCCCGAGGGACAAGGAGAGACGCGATGGTGGGAAAAAGGGTCAGGCACAGACTAGTGCAACTGTCGAGAAAGAGGGGAAGAAACGGAAAGGAAGTGATGAGTTAGCATTCGCAAAAGACGAATGGATGGGAGGACAGATACTATTGAAATTAGATGGGAAGGGAAGTGATGAGGTAAGGCCAAGAGAAAGGCCTGATGAAGTGCAAAGAAGGGAGAAAGAAAAGGAGAAGGAAGTAAGGGATGAAAGGACAAGAAAGAAAGATAGACTAAGGCGAGAACAAATATATCGCGAAGAGCAAGGAATACCACTAAGTCGCACACAATACGCAGCATATGAAAAGTACAGGCAGAACATGTTAAAGTTAGAGGAAGAAGGGCAAAGGAACGTAGAAATGAACGTATGAGCGAAGTAGATAAGGCTAGAGAAGAAGCAAAGAAGCGAAAGGAAATAGACGAGGAAGTAGAACACAAGCGCAGACAGAGGGCACGAGATCTTGAATATTTGGAGTGGGAAGTGATTAAGCCCAATCCTACAGTAGAATGGGAAGACATAGAAGAATTCTTTTTATTGCAAGCAATGCGGTACCAGGTACAAGTGGGACAAACATTGAAGATGACTTCGACACCAGAAGCATCGGGGAAACGATTGATAAAATCTATGACAAGATGGGGTTGGAACTAATTTCCCAAGGGGGAACGGAAGATGAGCGCTTAGAGAGCACTCAGCTATATGACACTGAGGATATCACCCAAAGTAGTGGGAGCAGGGGACTGTCCCTGGACAGGCTGGAGATCAGGCAGAACAAAGAGGATGCAAGGAGTCGTATGAACTGGGATCATTCAGAAACCGACTCCGGTGGGGAAACAGAGGACGAGGCACAAGAGGAAGGGAAACGGTGCGTAAAGCGGTCCCCGAAGGGCCAGGGGGTACGATGGTCCGATGTTAGCAAATTAGCAAATCTGAGCCCAGTACATCGATGCCTGCCACAGTGCAAGGCCAACATGAGGGAACTCCCCACGGACAGAGAGGGGAGCCAGCATCTACCTATACAGGCAGATTAAGGGCACTGCCGGGTAGACGGCAAGGCGGGAATACTGCCCCACCATTAGACAGGAGAGCTGTGGGGAAAGAGAAGGAGGACTGTACATTCCAATTTCCGTTACTAGAGAAAGGGGGAGTTAGACCACAATATACTCCATGGCCACACATGGACCGGGAAAACCTGAAAAATAAGCTTCCAATGCTGACATCGGAGGCTGGGAAGTGGATACACGAGTTAGAGAAAATGACAGGGGTGTCACCCTAGCCATAGGGGACATTAAGGGCCTCCTAATTGCTATATTTGGTGAAAGAGCAGACGATGTGTGGAAAAGGGCGGGCTACCCTAAGGTAACCATAACTAACACCTCCCATGACAGAGCGCCATTTAATAACTGTAGAGCAGCAGTGTGGAAAGCGCTGCACACGCTATATCCAGACACGTCTGATATAGGAGCTATAATGCCTCGAAAAATGAAAGAATCAGAGGATCAGTTGATTTATATCCAGAATTTTCAAGACGCGTGGGTACTCAAAACACATGAGTCTTGGACGGAATCCATCCCTGTATTCTACCATATACTGTGCTAAGGGTTACCAGAACCGGTGCAAAAACAGCTCAAGAAATTGTTAGGAATAGAAGCTAAACCATGGGCCGAAATACAATTGACAATTGCACACTATTGTAGATTGTTACAAGAAAAGAATCGGAAAAAGGAGGCAACTCGTAAGGGAGAGGAGGCAAAGCTAGTGCAAAAGAAACTCTCAAAGTATGCTCTTGAGGGAGCCATGCTCACCAGCCCAGCCGAACCAAGCGCACAACAAGCGACCAACCCATCACAGAATAATCAGGGTAACACAGGAGTTTACCCAAGATGAAGGGGTTTTGGAGGAAGAGGTTGGCAAAATAATCAGGGAGGGTTTCGAAGTAACCAAGGAGGTTTTCAGAATGTTCAAGGTGGCTTCCAGAATGCACAGATGGGCAGTCCAGCTATGCCGGATGGACAGATGGCCCGACCACCGCCAGTGTGTTGGCTGTGTGGAATGACTGGACACGTGGCGCGCATGTGCAGAAGCCAAGGCATGTGGCAAAATAGCCAAGGGATGGGGGCAGGCATGGTGAATCATCCTGCCATCCCGCAACAGGGCAGTGCACAAAACTACACCATGCAGCAGCAGGTGTCAGGCTTGCAGCAAGATGCACAGCAAGTAGTTCAACCACCGAACATGGGGAATTTGCCCCAGTGACAACCCCAGCAGGCACCGCCGCAGATAGCACAGGGTACTAATTCCTGAGGGGGGATTAACCCTGGAAGTGGGGGGAACTCACTAGTTTACAGTGGGCCAAACCTATATATGAAATAGGACAGCTCACGGGGGACTCTGATGTGCTCTATCCTATCAGTGACACCAGACCCTAATAGGGAATCTAGGGTGAATGTCACCATAGGGGGTAAAGAATATTCCTTCTTAGTTGACACGGGTGCAACGCGTTCGTCTATACGAGAAGGCAAGTTTTCCTTGTCCGGCGAGGCTATAGATACTCAGAGTTTCACTGGAGCTCATAGTAGAGTTCACTTTACAGACGCACTCCCAGTCTCAATGGGAGAGCGCGAAATGAATGTACCCCCATTATACTCACGTCAGACCCCAGTAAATATTCTGGGTCGGGACCTGATGACTAAATTAAACATGACCATCTCATATACCGAGGATGGTATAGTGTGCTCTACCCCAGGAATGCATTATTCAAACGTGTGCGAAATGATCAGAGCATACTCAGGAACATATAGCTATGAGGGCTATACCGTTGGAACCAGAAGTTTTTGCATATGGCGTGCGGGTGCTTATGGCGGGATTGCCAGGCCTCACAGACAAAACTATGAGAACCCCTGATGAGTTTCTGTTCAGACCAAGAATATCCATGCACAAAGAGGAGGGACAAGTATTTCCCTTAATGATACAATCTGCCTCAGTGCGAGGGAAAGTGGTATTGGTCAAAGGATATGATGACGAAGGCAGACAATGGTGTGTAATTATCACCATTGAAGAAGGGTATCGAGTGACTGACGTCACTGATGATGATCTGTTCTAAGAACACCCTGACCTAGAAGAGACAAGGGTGGAAGTGAGTCTCATATTTTGGGTCAAAATGATCAAAAGGGAGGTGCCACAGAGAATGATGTTGGCACTGATACGTCCAGAATACTTTGATGACGACATGGCCCAAGTGTTTGCCACAGTATGGACTACAGGGCCCTATGATGTAGGTCTCCTGAAGGGGGCAGGTGAAGTGAAAATTAAACTGAAACCAGGAGCAATTTTACCACGAGCGCAACAATATCCCATGTCCAGAGAGGCAGATGAAGGGATTGCGAAGACAATCTCCGCCATGATGGAACAGGGCATCCTAGTGACATCAGAATCACCTTGCAACACAGTGATTTACCCTGTCAAAAAATCAAAGGGAGGGTCTTGGCATTTTATCCAAGATTTAAGAGCATTAAACGATATTGTTGAAGCTGAGTTCCCTCTAGTCCCGAACCCCTCAACAATTCTATGCAATATACCCACTGAGGCAAAATATTTCACGGTGATCGATTTGAAAAATGTTTTTTTCTCGATTCCGTTGCACCGTGACTCACAAGACCTGACGTCATTCACTTTCAGACAAATACGCCTGAAAAGCACAAGGTTGCCACAGGGGTACTGCGAGTCCCTGTCCATTTTCAACAGAGTCTTGCAAATGGACCTAAGCAATATTGCAGTGGACAGTGTTGTTTTGTAGTATGTAGATGATATTCTGATCTGCAGCACCACTGAAGAACAATGCAGGCGCGACTCCATCCAGCTACTAACTATACTGGCTGAGAAGGGATACAAAGTTGATAAGGAGAAGCTGCAGTACTGTCAACAAGAAGTGTTGTACATAGGGCAATTGATCTCACATGAGGGGAAAAAGGTAACCCCAGAAAGGGCTGAAGCTATCATGAACACAGCTGAGCCGGGCACGATAAAACAAATGCAAAGCTTCTTAGGCCTGTGCAATTAAGTCAGAGCATGGGTCTTTGACTACAGCTCATATACCAAGCCCTTGCTTCAGGCCCTAAAAAAGGCCCAGGTGACAAGTGAAGATATCGAATGGACTGAGGCAATGGAAAAGGGGTTTACAGAACTTAAGGGGGAATTTGTAAGGCCCCAGTTCTTGGGATTCCTAATTATGCAGAGGAGTTCTATCTGGTCTCACATACCGATGGTAATTTTATGACGGCAGTGCTCGCGCTGCGAACCTCGCTGGGGTACAAGCCCCTAGCATATTACAGCGGTAATCTGGACCCAGTCATGAAGGGCCACTTCCCATGCAAACAAAACCTAGCTTCTGCCGCATTCGCTATCAAAAAGGCATTATCCATTGTGATGGGGTGCTCCATGACACTGTATGTTGAGCACTCACTGTTCGCCATACTAGAGAAGCCAAAGGGCACACTGACATCTCAGAGAGCATCCACCTATGAGGTGATTATCTCTAATCCATCAATCAAAATAGTGCGATGTAAAACTGTAAACCCTGCCACTTTCATAGCCGAGCCAGTCACAGAGGGAGAACCTATACACGACTGTGCGAACTATGAGGAATTCTATGATGAGATGCCCAGGGTAAAGGAAAATGCCCTGGCGAGTGGAGAGATGGTCTTCATTGACGGGTCTTCGAGAATCGACCAAGAAGACCGATATAGGTATACAGGCGTGGCCGTGGTAAAACACCTAGCGAATGGGGAGTTTCGAGTACTCGTTAGATACTCGCCATTGAGAATCATGCAGACCAAGAAGTAACGGGGTACAGTGACTCCGCCTATGTGACGCCCACAGTGCACGCAGGACTAGCACGCTGGAAAATGAGGGGCTACCTCCAAGCAGACAGCACGCCAGTGCAACATGCAGCCTTATTAGACAGGCTGATAAAAGCACTACAGCTCCTAGTGGGCATAGCGGTTGTGAAATGTGCCGCCCACCCCAAGGGGACGGATTTCGTGTCACGTGGAAACCATGAAGCGGACACGGAAGCCAAGCGTATGGCATCCAAGAATGAAACAATCATGGACGTGGAGGTGGCACGTACCCATGAGAGGATGATGGTAGCGCGAGCCACACCAGAAGCCTATAGCAATATGGGGCAGACTCAGCTAATGGAGCTCCAGGGGGAGGAACCTCAGGAGGAGAAAAAATCTGTGGAAGCATTGAGGGTGTTCTTTAAACCCCTCCGACGGGTTGTGGAGGCAAGACAGCACTGGTAAACCAGTAATGCCTGTCGCCCTTCTAAAAGTAGCATTAGAACAACTAAACTACCCTATCCACATGTTGAAAGAAAACTTAGCTGCAAGGCTCGCAGAAGGCTGGTTCACGCCGAATTTAGCGGAACATGTAGCATTTTTCATGGTGAACTCCATAGTCTGCCAGCAATCTACCGCTGGGCACACACTAAAAGTATTGAAAGGAATCATTCCCAGACCAAATGGGCCGTTCCAACACTTACATATTGATTATGTCAATATGATTCAAGTATGCAATGGGTACAAGTATTTAACTATGGTGGTGTGTCCATTCTCTAGATGGATAGAAGCAGGACCTGCACACACCCCGACGCTACCTGTGCTGCCAAGTTCCCGGTGAGGGAAGTGTTCCCTAGATGGGGGGTGTGCGAGGTAATGAGATCAGACAACGGGGCTCACTTTTTTAACACAGTTTTCGAGCAGATCCGCTTGTTGCTTGGTATAAAGCACAAGTTCTCATCGGCATATCACACGGAGGGAAATGGCATATGTGAGCGACTCAACAGCATGTTGAAGGAAAGGATAGCCAAGTTGAAGCTCACACTAAAAAAGGGATGGTTGCACTGTCTACCACTGGCATTGTATGCACTTCGGAACCAACCACGATCTGACCATCATCTCACGCCGCACGAAATAGTCACTGGCAGAAGGATGAGGACCCCTCTTACCCCTGAGATAGAGCTAAATGTGATGCCCAGCCAACTAGGGAGGTTCTGGGAACAGAGATGCAGGAGTATTTGCACTGCATGACATCCAGCACCTCTGTCATTACAGGCCAGCTGCAGCGACGTCGAAAAAGGGACAGCACAGCACAAAATGCAACAGGAAATGCTGAAGCAGGCACAGTTCAAGGTTTATGTCCACCCCTCGTCTTCCCTGGTGATGCAGTATTGGTGAGAAACCACACAAGAAAAAGGTGGGACGAGCCAGGATTTAATGGCCCCTTCATTGTAGATGACTGCACCCCGTCCACCGTCAAGCTCCAGGGCAGAAGAGCATGGATCTTCCTAAATGTCATTAAACCCTATATAGGAGAAAGCCCTCCAGCTGTGAAGAATCTACAGAAAATGGGGAAGAACCTCAGCACGTGCAGACAAGATCCATGACGAAGAAGAAGGACACATGATCAGAAAAGACAAGACGAGAGAGCTCATTGTGAAAATCTTGGCCTTACACTGAACATTCCCTCTAAGCACTGAAAGGAATAAAAAACAATAAAACAAACACTCTGTGCAACCAAAGGTGCAGGGTAAAGAAGAGAATCGCACATCCAAAGCTGCAGTAACGCTACTCATATGAACGTTTAAAACCACACAAAGCATCGAAAGAGCCCTAAGACTGTGATAAGTGGAAAATAAGACATTTCTGAGAACCAAAAACGATATCCTGAAGCAACCAGTACCAAGACTTTGTTCATAGAACTTATGGTATCCCCCAGTAGAAATATTACAAAAGATGTGCTTTGCTGTTTTCGGTTGGTATTAGAGACATATCCATCACTTGTAGGGAGAGACACCAGCATCCCAGATTCCATTCAAAATCCAGCGAACAGGAAGATAATACGGCAACTACTGACTGTCCTCGCAGAGGCTTTTGCCGAAGTGCCAGAGTACTGGGAATAAGGACACAAATGCTTCCACCTCAAGTGATCATCGATGAACTGACATACACCTTGTTTTTCCGAATCATAGAGGAGTGCCCAGGACTTGTTGGGAGAACCACAGATACCCTAACCTTCATCAGAGATCCAAGAATCAACAAATTCCTAAACCAAGTGTGGTACAAACTGAACTACGTGGTTGCAATTCACGCAGCAGGAAAGTGCAGAGACTGTTCACGTAAAAGGACAAACCTGTAGCCTGGAACCCAACAAGAACAGGTAAAATGTCATTATCACCAGGAGACAGCCAATATGCATACCGTGTTTTCTTTCACCTCATTGAGAACTTTCCAGAACTAGTGGGTAGACCCAACAATGTTGACGTACCTACATTCCTCAGAGACCCAGTAAAGAACGCACAATTAAACAAGCTCCTGAGAGCCATCATAGCACAACTGAGAAGCAATTATGGTCATCCACTGCTGAGGACAGCCTTAGAAGGAGGAGATCCACAATAAGACTTTCCGCTGAGGACAGATCGAGCAGAGCAGAAATGAGGATTACGACATCTTGTTCCTAGTTTATTTTTATTTTGTCTTCTATTTTTATTACTGTTCTTTTTGCCATCCTTCCACCGTGGAGCAGATCGAGAGGGAGACACTGTTCATCAACTTGTCGCCGAGAGACCGAGCAAAAGGAGCAGACACAAGAACTTCACCATCTTATTTTCCTTTTTCTTACTTTTTTCTCATTTTTTCCTATTTTTTCATATGTTCACTTTTATTATTATTTTTATTTTTACAGCATTCTATTTTTGTGTGATTTTTAGCAGTTCCATTGTTTCATTCTTTCGCATTGAACTGTTTCCAGCATGTCCTCAGGACCAAGGCAAATTCGAGGCGTGCACTGGGACTTCGCCTACCATCGATATGTATAATGAATGTGATGTACCAAAGTTGTTAGCCTAACCTTTTTCCCATAGTCTAGCAAACGGAACCGTGCTGCATAAACAGAGACTATCGTCATCACCCGCAAGAGGGGGGGCACTTGAAAAGCACTCGACACTTTAGTAATAATAAACTTTTGAACTGCGAGATCGGAGCAAGAAAAGAATAAATAATTGACTATGGACTCGGTCGAAATGGGGGCCCAGAACAGTAACATAGTTTTAACCCCAGCAGAAGGGCGCCCCCACATCTCTGGAAGAAAATGCTGCAAACTGTCGTTCCGAACGATAATGTGCATATGTACAGTGATTATTATTGTTTTTCTATTATTGACAATCAGAACTGCTTTCTTTATTGGTGCACGAAGTATCCCACTATCAGTACGCCCACAGGGTAATGAACGTCAGAGTCCCACAAAAGCACCCAGAAGCTATATAGTGATTCCAGTTCCAAGAAATGCTAATGATGAAGCAAATGATTTAAAATTGAATGCAATTAGCAGTGATACGTATACACTTGAGGTAATGAATAGGGAAAAAGGCTGGAGACAGGGTTTGCACGGAGTGAATGATAATGTAGTACTGACCACGGCACACACCCACACACAGAATGCACACAAACAAGGGCAAGTGTCAATGGCTACAAGGTCTCCAACGAAGGCAGCAGAAAAGGAGAGACTGCCTGTCGAACATTCAATTCCAGAGAATGGTGGAAATGACCAAGAAAAGCTAAGTGAATTACCAAAGACGGAGGAAATAGCAAAATCCCTCAAAAGAACAGAAGTGGCCACAAAAGAATTCACAGAGAAGACACACATGCTAATAGATTATTTGTTCCCATTCATAGTCCAAGCAAAGAAACTGCACGAGGAGCTGAAAAACAGGATTATAGAAACTATAACAGCAAGCACACCTGCTCCAATGCAAGGAACAAGCCTCAGGCCTACAACACAGCCACGAGTTGGGAGGTTGATGAACCAAAGGTGGTTAAGTGAAATTTATGACAGACTACAAAAGGGAAGGAGAGGAAGCACAGATCCTTCCCCTACCACAGTGATGCAGTCAAGGCTTCTTGCTCCACCGAGACACCCAAAGTGGAAAAGCAGCACAGATGCATTTAGAGACGTAGTCATAGCAAACTACAGAAGAACGCTGAGAATCAAGAGAAGCCCTCACGAAGATACCAATGAACTTAACGAATACCTGGACAGCACAGCCCATCTTGGAAACAACATATGGTACCAGCACATGAAGGAAGTAGGATGAAGAGAGTCAGGAGGAGAATGCTTCATCTGTGCACTCCTGCCATACAGTATGGGAAAATCCAAGATCTTTGAGGCTGTAGAAATTGATGTCCAGACAGCACACTGTATGTCACACGTAGCAATGTGCAAGACCAAAGGCCAGTTCATGGGTACTGAAGCCTCCTTGAAATGGGCAACAGAAGCAACTGACCCCGACAAGGATGATTATATGTTCAAGACATAAAGACAATAAACAGAGCACATACTAAGAATCATGTAATCAGATGCGAGAACCCTGGAGTAAAAGGGGCTGGAATTAGATGGGAAGTGAATAAGAAGCTAAACATTCAAGGAAAAACTCCAGAGGAGGCTCGAAGTTGGAAGAACACAGGCCAAATGCACATTTGGGGGACAGTGCTTTCCTAGAACGAATGGGAGAAAGGAGTGGTGATCTGCAGAGCCTGGATGGTCATTGGTCAATACGAACCTACCATCAACATAGTGCGGAACGGATGCATGCCATTATGGCCAAAACTTGCAAAATTACTCCCATGGGTTGAAGACAGAGGGGGACCCCTGCAGATAGTACCACTGGAGAACCCAAAATTCTGCTTCAGAAACAATGGTACGAGGAAGATGGGAGAGAATCAGAACTGTGGACGAGTCTTTGACGCCCCAGGAATGGTACATGGAACCGCAGTGATTATGGACCATTACTGGGCGTGTGGATCCAAAGCATATATAAGACTACCAAAGAATTGGGGAGGTATATGCACAATAGTGAACGTCCATGTTCCTGCACTAGTGATCCCCAAGAATGACCTAAATTTGGACAGTTTCCCGAAAGCAGATGCTCATCTAAGGAGAAGAAGATCTGCGGAACTAGTATCCAGGATGAAAAGAGAAAATTACTTTTCTGCCAAATCAGAAGAGGCATTTCATGCAATCCCTTATGAAAACAGGCTATTCAGCCTCACCTCAACAGTGTTCACAACATTGCTCCTGCCCCAAGTTGGAGTGAATACTAAATGGTTGCAGATAACCAGATGGGAGTTATTGCAGACCATCAATACCACTATAAAAGGATTCAATGCAATCAAAGAAGAACTGAGAGCAATCAGACTGATGGCCCTCCAAAACAGATATGTGCTTGACATGATCATTGCAATGGATGGAGGTGTTTGTGCAAAAATCGGGGAATCATGTTGCACATTTGTACCATCACACGATGAAGAAAACGGAACCCTAACAGAGACCATACGCATGTTGACAAACCTGAAAAACCAGATGATCGATGAAAGTGATGAAGTGGACATTGACAACTGGTTTGGAGCCCTGTTCTCATGGGTCCCACAATGGATGGCAGATATATTCAAGTTTCTGGGAGCTCTACTAGCAATGGTATTGCTAGGATTCTGCGTTATCAAGATAATCATTACACAGTGCCAGAAAACTGCGAAGAAAGCCATAGGGATGAAAATAATGGTCGATGTTGAACCAGGATGGAAACCTAGAGACCTGACTGATGAAGAAATAAGAGACTTCATGAAGGACAGCAAATTTGCGCCAGAAGGAACCAAGTTCCCATATCCTAAGAAACAAAGAAAGTATGAAGGAAAATTGATTTACTGCAGTCCAAATGGACAATGCCAGCTAATGACCTGGAACAAGGATGAACATGTCAAAACTGCAGGGAGTTTGAAAGGCGTGATAAAGATATGGACTCCAAAGACACACATGTTCACGCCATCATGTACCAACCCAGAAGACGATGAACAAAACACTGAAGAATCAAAAGAAATAGAGATGAAACATGAAGCAGAAGTGATCGATGAACCGACCAGAGGGGGAGTGTAGAGAAGATCCCAGACATGACCTGCACCACTGCCCCCCATTTCGAGCTACCAGGAAGGTACTCGCCAAGGTACTTGACGTATGAAGAGCAAATGAACTAACTGAGAGCCGCACTGGGACTCTGCCCAGTGTACATTAGAAGATCTGTACCTGTTGACGTGCCCATAACCAGACAACCCTGGGCAGCACGGTACCCTATTAGACAGCCATACCAGCCACTGATACGAAATGAGGAGTACCTGCATGCGGTCCACGAAGAGACCCCAAGAGCCTTAATGGAAGGACAGTAGAAATGACATAAGTGCCTGAACTGACTCGCAAATGAACAAAACGGCTATCGAAGAAAACATGCCAGCGCAAGCAGTTATGAAAATGGATGTAATGGACACAGGAGAGAGACAATGCTAAAATGTAAGGAAACGTGTTACAAGACAGAATGAAAGTAACTAACCCGTCAAACGTGTGTAAATAGGCTTGGAACCAAAGAAGCTAAACTATACTGCTTGCTATGCTTAGTAGAATAATAGAAGGGGCATGCGCCAACTATATATCTACCTCAAGAAGCACATTATACAAGTGTGACTCCATTTTGTAAAGCAGAAATGTGCCCAGGCTGCCCGAGGCCTAACAGGCAAAGTTTCCCAACTCAGCCAGAACAGAGAGGAAGAGCAGAATCGAAACTCAACACAGAGCGGCTCATGCTTGGGAAATCGAGGTCACCCAGAGAAGGGGAGGAGAGTGTCAACTCGCAAGAATCAACTTCGGAGCATACCAGCTTGCCCGTGAAGGTCATAATAAGAGAGGCCCAGACAGGTGGCAGAGCCGAAACAGAATTAAATACAATAAAAGCTGGAAACTGAAGCAGATTCACGGTGAACAGACACGTGACCAGCCAGGTCCGAAGAAGTACCATCGCCTGATGTCATCCAGAACCCGAGCATGCCATAACTTTTCCTGATAAGAGGGCTACAGTGCCGAGGCCTTACCCAGCCAACTAATTGACACATAGCCCTAAGATACTGATTGATGGAAGGGAGGCAGGGTTAAGCTTGGGACACCAGGCACCTGGGTGTCTATTCTGCATGCTGCTAATTAAAATGGGGATTTATGTCTAGGGGTGTAACCTGCCCAATCATAATGGACCAAGTTGTCTAGGGTCCTATAGATTGTAGAACCAATGGGACGTCATAGGTATAGTGACGTCTATCACGCGTGATGTAGAGGGTTGGGCGTAGACACCCACCCGATAAGAGTTATCCAATCTGCATGCTCTATTACCATATACAGATATAGCACCTATACTTAAGTTACCTTTCCTAACCAATTATGTTGCATGACAATTTTTGTAGAGTTAGACATCCATAATGACGGGTTTTATGCATAAAAGTTGCTGTTCAACTGAAGTTCGAGGAATTTGAAGCGAGACAGGTGATCGCAATGCTGCTGATTCTGATTTGTTTCTCTGTTTGATGTACTTGTCATTAAAAAGACTTCCCTTTGCCATACTACTGAGTCCTCATTATTGAGTCGTGTTGGAGTAAGTGAATCCTGCACCCCCTGTCCTCACATGGTGCAGCTATCTTGTCTTACAAGTTCTAGAGGGTGAGCGCTGACCTATGGGCCCGTCAGTAAATCCCTCCCCTCCTGAACACTTTGATGATGTTTGCACCTTTGCAGGATAGTTCTATTGAAATATCTTTCCATACAAACGTATGGATTCTAGCTCTTGAAACCCTTTTACCCCACTAGATCTCCTAATCCTCTATTCCAGCCATGGCAGCTCTCGGTGCTACTAAAAGCAAACATTCACATATCATAGGGGTGTTTTCCAGGATTTCTTTTAAGGTTTTTACGAACATGTGAATTTAATCTTTCATAATGTGCTTAAAACACTAGTCTTTTAGAGTTGGGCTCGGATTATAATCTGTGCTGCCCTGCATAGTCTTGCTTCCAAGACAAATGATTTGCCCCTGAGCTATCCTCCCTGCCCTCCTCGTCACATATTTACACTTTTCACACAACCTTGTGCACAGAGAGGCGTAATTACAATGACGGGCCCATAGATCAGTGCGCACCCTCTGGTACCTGTAATACAAGATAGGTGCACCACGTGAGGTCTGGGGTGCAGGATTCACTTACTCCAACACGACTCAATAATGAGGACTCAGTAGTTTGGCAAAGGGAAGTCCGTTTAATCAAACAGAGAAACAAATGGAAATCAGCAGCATTGCGATCACCTGTCTCGCTCCGACTTCCTCGAACTTCAGTCAAACAGTCATTGTTATAGGCAAAACTCGTCATCACTGACGTCTAATTCTATAAAAAATCATCATGCAATTTAATTGGTTAGGAAAGATAACTTAAGTATAGGTGTTATATCTGTATATGGTAACAGAGCATGTGGATTGGTTAACTCTTATCGGGTGGGCGTCTATGCCCATCCCTCTACATCACGCGTGATAGACGTCACTACAACTACAACGTCCTATTGGTTACAGTATCTATAGGACCCTAGATTACATGGTCCATTTTGATCGGGTGGGTTACACCCCTAGGCATACATCTCCACTTTAATTAGCAGCATGCAGAATGGACACCCAGGTGCTATGTGCCCCAGGATTCACCCTGCCTCCTTTCCATCAATGAGTGTTTTAGGGCGATGTGTCAATTAGTTGGCTAAGGATGGCCTCGAAACTGAAGTCTCTTATCGGGAAAAGTTATGGCATCCTCGGATTCTGGATGACAGCAGGCAGTGGTACATCTTCACGCCTGGCTGATCACGTATAACTTGACCATGAATCTGCTTCGGTTTGTGTATTTAAATCTCCTTGTAGTCCCGCCACCTGCCCGGGCCTCCTTATCTTGACCTCCACATGTCAGGCTGGTATGCTCTGAAGTTTCGATTCTCCTTAGCTGAAGCTCACCTCCCTTTCTTGGGTTGACCTCGATTTCCCAGGCTTGAGCCGTCCTTTATTGAGTTTTGATTCCGCTCTGTCCCCTGGCTTGGGCTTGGATGTGAAACCCAACCAGTTAGGCCTTGGCCACCTGAGCGTACGTCTGCTTTAACAAAATGGAGTCGCACGTGTACATTGTGCTTTATTGAGGTAGAAATATAGTTGGCACTTGCCGCTCTATTCTTCTACTATGCATTGCAAGCAGTATCGATTTCTTAGCTTCTTGCGTTTCAAGCCTATTCACACACATTAGCTGGTTTGATTCTTCCATCTGGGTTCACAGCTATGATTCTTTTACATTTCAGCATTTTACTGTAAATACTCATCGTTTCGTACCAGTGGCTGGTATGGTTGTCTGATGGGGTACCTTGCTGCCCAGGGCTGTCTGGTTATGGGCGCTTCACCAGGTACATCTCTTCTAATGTACACTCCGGCGCAGATCGTTATGGCAACGTTGGTGGTTCCAACCGCGGATTACACTTTGTGCTTCCAACAGGGCGCCCGTGAACGGAGTGAACAGTCTAGTTTTTGGATCGAGAGTCGGGAGAGAGACTCCACCTCCCCACCCGGAAGCAGTACAAAGACCCACGACTCCCAAACAACGATGCGTTGCTACTGATTACAGAGGCTTCACTCCGTGAGTTGTCATCGGTAGCACTACGTTGCTCTTGTTGACTTACTTCTAAATACTAACTCTTATTTTTTTCTTTGTTTACACTATCGTGCAGGGAAGCTCCACCTCTCCTACCATCTACACTTGCACTGCCGAGTTCCTTCGGACATCAAGCGTGACGTTTCTCCTTACCTATGCTCATTACCATCTCTTCAGGTCCCGATCCCGTTCCATTTCTGAGTTCCTATTCATACTTTCACCGGAACCGGAACCCATCTCAGAGCGTCACACGCACACAAACCTTGGTAGGAATATGTTTCACATCTTTCCTCAGTCTGACCTTATTCCTAAATCTCATTAACAAGCATCTTTCTATTTTTCTATCTATAAGAAGGGGAACCTGCTTCTACAATTAAGCTCCTCCCAATAGCTCCTCCGTGACTGCCACTCAGGTACAAATATCCTCCTCCAAAAACTCATCAGAAAGTCACTACAATACCCCGTTTAACCCTTTATTTCTTGTTCTCAGTTCACCCCGAGACCAGTACTCCTTAAGAACCCACATACTTACCGGCAGGAAGCGTCACCACACAAGACCCGGGAGAAGCTGATCCAGTTCCTCACTCAGCGTTACCTACCAACCAGTGGGTTTTTTCCCCCAAGAGGGTTTCCCGGGAGCTTCCTCTCAGCGCCTGAGCTTGAAGGCGTTGGAAGGTAGTTCCAGGTGGACTTTGTATTATTGTTTTGTCGGCTAGTTTGCCTGTGTAGTCTTTCCAGAAGAGGAAACTAGTTACAGCTAGTAAATAACAGATAGCAACGCCCGTTGTTTTAAAGTGTGGAAAACGCACAGACAAAACTTGGCTGACCTTAACAACGGAACAACAGCTACAACAGTTAATGGCCGCCATGCAGACCCTTTCTACAGAGGTCCAGCAATTAAAGATAGAAAACTCTGCATTGTGACAACAGGCAGGGCATTCAGCTCGGAGTTCGGAAGTTCCCCCAGGGCCATTACCAGGCGGTCGCTTTGACGGCAATCCAATAGCCGTAAAAGAATTCCTAGAATCATGCACAGTGCAGTTTGCCTTCAAGGCAGCCTTTTTTCCAACGGACACAGACAAGGGTGGTCATATGATTGCCCAAATGACAGGAGCTGCATTACTATGGGCCACTCCCTTATTCACCAATAACAATCCCATTCTAGTTTCATATCCGGCATTCTGTAACAGTGTCCGCAGCATGTTTAGCAGACAAGAGGTGGTAGTGGCCTCTCAGGAAAGACTCCTTGATCTAAAACAAGGGAACCAAGATATCCTGACTTATATTACTACATTCAAAAGAATGGCCTCCGACACTTCCCGGGCTGACGATGCATTGATGACCCTCTTTAGAAGGGGATTATCTGAAGATCTAAAGGATGAATTGTCTAGAGTCCCCCGACCTTCCAATCTGGCTGAATACATTGCCTTAGTCATGCAGTTAGATTACAGACTCCAAGAAAGAAACAGAGAGAAGAGAAAGGGAAAGGACCCTAGATATCCTTTGTAAGTCCTCTCTCCTCCCCACAAACAGAGCCCTAGTGAGGAACCCATGCAATTAGGAAACGCCAGAGGTCCTCTTTATCCGGAAGAACAAACCCGGAGAAAGACACAAGGACTATGCATGTACTGTGGGTCCAACAGCAACACAGTCAAAGATTGTACAGTAGCACCCCCGAGAAAGTCGGGAAACGCCAATGCCCGACCGTAAAGGGGACAACGGCACCGGGTTCCTCAGCAACCATTAGTCCCCTTCCATATTTCACTGTCAGCCCATCTACCCTTGCAACTGGAAACACCATGATTACTTTGGGAGTTTCTTTGGCTTGTGAAAACGTTTGTCTGGTAAATGTTCCCTCATTAATAGACAGCGGAGCCGCAGGAAATTTTATTGACGATCTTTGGGCAAAGAATCATGGCATTCCACGTACCACCAAAACCATAGCCATCCCAGTGGAAAGCGTGGACGGTAGCCCTCTTATAACTGGGCCCATTAAAGATCAAACACAACCCCTTAAGATGACAGTGGCCTCCCATTAAGAGAACATTGAATTAGACATTATCTAGACCACCCATTATCCAGTAATTCTAGGGATTCCATGGTTAAGGGTACACAACCCCTATATTAACTGGACGGCTGGTACTCTTTTTCTAGGTTCGGAACAGTGTGTTCATGGGCACCTCACATCTGACTCCACTCCTTCGAATCCTGAGCAGGAATTGGGCATTACTAATACCATTGTTAACGAAATCTCCTCCTTACCTACTGAATACCAATCCTTCCGTTCTATCTTTTCTCAGCCTCAGTTTTCAGAACTCCCCCCACATCGGAGGGACGATTGTGCAATTGACCTTATCCCAGATCGTCCCCTTCCTTTTGGAAGAATGTACATTCTATACCCCAAAGAAAAGGAAGTTCTAAGAGAGTATCTACACACACATATCAAGAACGGTCTGATCTCTGAATCCACTTCCCCCGCAGCTGCCTCATTAATCTTTATCCCCAAAAAAGACACCTCAGAGCTTCGTCCTTGCATAGACTTCCGGGGTTTGAACAACATCACTATCCCTGACAAGTACCCTATGCCTCTGATCCCAGATATACTCGAAGCAGTACAAGGAGCCAGTCTGTACACCAAGCTAGACCTAAGAGGAGCCTACCACTTGATCCGCATTAAGGCTGGGGATGAGTGGAAAACGGCTTTTAGCACGCCATTCGGGCACTAGCAATATAGAGTCATGCCATTTGGATTTATGAATGCCCCTGCGGTCTTTCAAAGATTCATGGACCATATTTTTGCAGACATCAATTTACATTATGTTATTATTTATCTGGATGACATATTGATTTTTTCCTCCACTTGGGTGTAACACCATGGTCATGTAAAGGAGGTTCTGAAACGTCTACAACAAAACCATCTATATTGTAAACTGGAGAAGTGCGAATTCCACAAGACCACCATTTCGTATTTGGGATACATCCTTTCCCAGCAAGGCATTGCTATGGATCCTGTTAAGATAACAGCCATCACTGAATGGCCCTCTCCACGGTCGGTCAAAGACATACAAAGATTTTTAGGTTTCGCCAACTTTTACAGACGATTCATTCCACATTTTTCTTCACTGACTAAACCCTTAACATATCTACTAAAAAAGGAGATCCCATTTCTCTGGACCTCGGAGATACAGAGATCGTTTGAACAACTCAAGATCCTCTTTACCCAGGCTCCTATCTTAATGGTACCGGATCATCAGCGTCGATTCATTGTAGAGTCTGACGCATCACAACATGCCTTAGGGGTCGTTCTACTGCAACCAGATGAACAAAATGTAGAAAGACCGGTGGCCTACCTATCCAAGACCCTTTCACCGGCAGAGATCAATTACACGGTATTAGAGAAAGAACTCCTAGCCATAAAAAGGGCGTTTGAGGAATGGCGCCATCTTCTCTTAGGGGCCCAACATCCTATAGAGGTCAGGACAGAGCATCACAACCTCCGGACGTTACAATACACACAAACCTGCAATAGCAGACAGGCTCGGTGGGCCCACTTCTTTTCTCCGTATCGCATAAGATTTACCTTCAATCCAGGAAACACCAATCTGAACGCAGACGCTTTATCAAAAAAGACCCCTCTAGAAAAAGTCCCTTTTAAATCTGAACCGATGTTCCCAAAGGCAGTCTTTGTGCATGTAGTACATCACTTAATACAAAAACTGGAGGACAAGTCCAGAGACCTTGAGATCTCAGAACAATTATCAACCCATGGATTAACAAGAAGCCAAGGTCTCCTATTCAAAGGTGAAAAGGTTTACGTTCCTGATACAGATCTCCAAAAGGAAGTGTTAAGGCTTTGCCATGATTCACAGGCAGCAGGTCATCGAGGGTTTTCTAATACCCTGAAACTTATCCAGCGACATTTTTGATGGCCTACCATACGGACTGATGTACAGGAGTATATTGCTTCCTGCACCATATGCCTACAGACCAAGTCACCTCGAAATTCCCCCCTGGGAGAATTAGTGACTCCACATCTACCAGTCAAACCCTGGCAAATAATCTCTACAGATTTTATTGTTGATCTTCCCCGTTCCAAAGGATGTACAACCATCATGGTCACCATAGATAGTTTAACTAAAATGGCTCATTTTATCCCCTTGCCTACTGTTCCCTCAGCAGCACTCATAGCACGGATCTTTTTGGAACGCATTTTCTCGCTTCATGGCCTTGCGGGAACTATAATTTCAGATAGAGGCCCGCAGTATACCTCAAGGTATTGGAAACAAATATGTCAGCTTCTGGGGATCTCTAGAGCCTTGAGTTTGGGTTTCCACCCGCAAACCAATGGGTAGACGGAGCGGCTAAACCAGACCCTAGAAGGGTACCTCCGATGTTACATCTCTTCTGCCCAGGACAATTGCAAAGATCTACTACCCATGGCGGAATTCGCATATAACAATGCCGCTCATTCTGCCATCAGAGCCAGTCCTTTCTTTTGCACTTATGGATTCCATCCTACTGTTTTTCCACTAGTGACATCTCCCCTTACCAAGTTCCCTGATATCGAAGGGTTGATCGATACCATTCAACAAGGTCACGCCAAGGCAGGTTTAGCTCTACAAGAAGCCCAAACCCGAAGCAAAAGATAGGCCGATAAACATCGTACTCCGGCCCCACAGTTCCAAATAGGAGACCATGTCTGGTTGGCCAGCAAATTTCTTCCTAGGCAACTCATTCCTTCAAAGTTGTCACAAATATACTTCGGCCCTTTTCCCATTATGGCCAAGTTTGGGCCTGTGGCTTACAGACTAAGGCTCACTAAATCCAGGAGTCGCATCCATCCCACCTTCCACGTCTCACAACTAAAACCCGATGTACGGAATCAGTGCCATCTGACATCATGTGGCTCACCCCCTCCTGTGTTAACGGACTCAGGTCCGGAATATGAGATCTCCGGGATCTGTGACTCCCGTTATCACAGAGGGGTGCTTCAATACTTGGTGGACTGGAAGGGTTATTCCCCTTCCGACCATTCCTGGGAACCTGCATCCGCGGTTCAGGCACCGTGTCTGGTTCGCTCCTTTCATCGGTGCCACACGAAGAAACCGGGGTTTTCCTCCCTTAGGAGGGGGCATACTGTTACGACTGGCCTCCGGCGCAGATCGTTATGGCAACGTTGGCGGCTCCAGCCGCGGATTACACTTTGTGCTTCCAACAGGGTGCCCGTGAACTGAGTGAACAGTCTAGTTTTTGGATCGAGAGACGGGAGAGAGACTCCGCCTCCCCACCCGGAAGCAGTACAAAGACCCACGACTCCCAAACAATGATGCGTTGCTACTGATTACAGAGGCTTCGCTCCGTGAGTTGTCGTCGGTAGCACTACGTTGCTCTTGCTGACTTACTTCTAAATACTAACTCTTATTTTCTTCTTTGTTTACACTATCGTGCAGGGAAGCACCACCTCTCCTACCATCTACACTTGCGCTGCCGAGTTCCTTCGGACATCAAGCGCAACGTTTCTCCTTACCTACGTTCATTACCATCTCTTCAGGTCCCGATCTCGTTCAATTTCTGAGTTCCAATTCATACTTTCACCGGAACCGGAACCCATCTCAGAGCGTCACACGCACACAAACCTTGGTAGGAATATGTTTCACATCTTTCCTCAGTCTGACCTTATTCCTAAATCTCATTAACAAACATCTTTCTATTTTTCTATCTATAAGAAGGGGAACCTGCTTCTACAATTAAGCTCCTCCCAATAGCTCCTCCGTGACTCCCACTCAGGTACAAATATCCTCCTCCAAAAACTCTTCGGAAAGTCACTACAATACCCCGTTTAAGCCTTTATTTCTTGTTCTCAGTTCACCCTGAGACCAGTACTCCTTAAGAACCCACATACCTACCGGCAGGAAGCGTCACCACACAAGACCCGGGAGAAGCTGATCCAGTTCCTCACTCAGCGTTACCTACCAACCAGCGGGTTTTTTTCCCCCAAGAGGGTTTCCCGGGAGCTTCCTCTCAGCGCCTGAGCTTGAAGGCATTAGAAGGTATTTCCTGGAGGACTTCTCCATTCTTCGTTCAGATCGAAGACAAGGTACGCTTTGTTTTATTGTTTTGTTGGCTAGTTTGCCTGTGTAGTCTTTCCAGAAGAGGAAACTAGTTACAGCTAGTAAATAACACAGCGCAGCTCTTTGTTGGTTCATCTGCTCCTCATACGTCACATACCTTGGTGAGTACTTTATTAGTAACTCAAAATGAGGGGCAGGGGTGCAGGCCATTGTCTGGGACCTCCTCTACACTCTCTACTTCGGTTCATCGACCACTTCTGCCTCCTCTTTTGCACATATTTTCTTTGATTTTTCAATGTCTTGTTCATCGTCTTCTGGGTTTGCACAAGATGGTGTCAATGTGTGCATCTTTGGTGTCCATATTTTTATCACACCTTTCAAACTTCCTGCTGTTTTTACATGCTTGTCTTTGTTCCAGGTCATTAGCTGGCATTGTCCATTTGGGCTGCAGTAAATCCATTTTCCTTCATACCTTCTTCGTTTCTTAGGATATGTGAACTTTGTTCCTTCCGGCGCAAATTCGCTGGCTTTCACAAAGTCTCTTATTTCTTCATCAGTCAGGTCTCTGGGCTTCCAGCCTGGCTCGACATTAAACATAATTTTCATCCCAATGGCTTTCTTTGCAGTTTTCTGGCACTGTGTGATGATTATCTTGATAACACAGAATCCTCGCAGTACCATTGCTAGTAAGGCTCCCAGAAACTTGAATATATCAGCCATCCATTGTGGCACCCATGAGAATAGGTTCCCAAACAAGCTGTCATCCGCCACTTCATCCGTTTCATCGGTCATCTGATTCTTTAGATTTGTCAACATGCTTATGGCCTCTGTGAGGGTTCCATTTTCTTCATCGTGTGATGGTATAAATGTGCAACACGATTCTCCAATTTTTGGACAAACACCTACTTCCATTGCTGTGATCATGTCAAGCACGTATGTGTTCTGGAGTGTCATTAGCCAGACTGCTCTTAGTTCTTCTTTGATCGCGTTGAATCCTTTTATGGTGGTATTGATGGTCTGCAGTAGTTCCCATCTGGTTATATGCAACCATTTAGTGTTAGCACCAACTTGGATGTGTGGCAAGAGTATCGTTGTGAATACTGATGAGGTTAGGCTAAACAGCCTTTGTTCGTAGGGGATTGCATAAAATGCTTCCTCTGATTTGGCGGAAAAGTAATTTTCTCTCCTCGTCCTTGACATTAGTTCCACAGATCTCCTTTTCCTTAGGTGAGCATCTGCTTTTGGGAAATTGTCCAAGTTCAGATCGTTTTTAGGAATCACTAGTGCAGGAACGTGGATGTTCACCAGTGTGCATATGCCTCCCCAGTTGTTCGGTAGTCTTATGTACGCCTTGGACCCACATGCCCAGTAATGGTCCATTATGACACTGCAGTTCCTTGCGTCATTCCTGGGGCTTCATATATTCACCCGCAGTTTTGATTCTCTCCCATCTTTCTCGTGCCATGACTTCTTCTGAAGCATAATTTCGGGCTTTCCAGTGGTACTATTTGCAGCAGTCCTCCTCTGTCTTCGACCCACGTTAACAGTTTTACCAGTTTTACCAGTTTTGGCCATAGAGGCTTGCATAACCTCTGTGAATTTTGTATTGCTTCGTGGCAGGCTCCAAGGACCATCCAAGCTCAGTAGATTACTACTCCTTCTTCCCATCCATTTGGGGAGACCACTGACCCCCAGATCTGCATTTGGCCTCTGTTCTTCCATATTTTAGCTTCTCTGCAGTTTTTCCTTGGACGTTCAGCCTCGGGTTTACTTCCCATCTTATTCCTGATCCTTTGACGTCAGGGTTTTCATATCTGATCATGTGATTCTTGTTGTGCGCCTGTTTCTTGTTTTGATGTCCTGGACAAAACCGTCTTCATCAGGGTAATCCTTTTCGTTTTCCCATATCAGTGAGGCGTCTCTTCCCATGAACTGTCCTCTGGTGTTGCAAATTGCTACGTGTGACATGCAGTGCGCTGTGGGAACATCAATTTCCACTGCCACGAAGATTTTGGATTTGCCCAAGCTGTACGGTAGGAGTGCGCAAACGAAGCATTCCCCTTCTGCTTCCCTCCTTCCAACTTCCTTCATGTGTTGATACCAGATATTATTTTTGAGATGGGCTGTACTGTCCAGGTAATCGTTTAGTTCATTGTTATCTTCATCTGAGCTTCTCTTGATCCTTAATGTTTTTCTATAATTTGCTATAACTATGTCTCTAAACACGTCTGTGCTGCTTTTCCGCTCTGGTAGTTTCTCGGTTACGATCTTCAGTGGGGCAGGTTTTATTACCTGTACTGAGGTAGTGGGAGAAGGAATTGTGTTTCTTTTCCCTCCCTCGTACAATCTTTTGTAGACTTCCTCCAACCACCATTGGTTCACCATCTTCCCAACGCGCGGCTGTGTCGTGGGCCATGGTGCTTGTCCCCTGCGTTGGAGCTGGCGTGCTTGTTATTTCAGTCTCTGCAGTTTTATTGTTCAGCTCCTCATGTAGCTTCTTTGCTCTAACAATGAGTGGGAACAAATAATCGACTAGCGTGTGTGTTTTCTTGGTGAGTTCCTTTGTGGCTTCTTCCGTTCTTTTGAGGGTTTTTGCTATGCTCTCTCTGTTTGGTTTCTCGCTTCGCTCCTCTTGATTACTTCCACTATTCTCTGGAGCTGTTTGTTCTGTAGGTAGTTTTTCTCTTACCGTTGTTCTGGCTTGAGGCCCTGTAGCCATTGACACTTGCCCTTGTTTGTGTGCACTCAGTGTGTGGGTGCGTGCCATGGTCAGTGCAGCATTATCATTCATTCCGTGCTGACCCTATCTCCAGCTTTTTCCTGCATTCGATACATCAAGTGTGTATGTGTCACTACTTATTACATTTAATTTCAGTTAATTTGCTTTACCATCAGCTTTTCTCGGAACAGGGATTACTATATATGGTCCGGGTGCTTTCGTGGGACCCAGGCATCCATTATCTGATGGGTGTACCGACATTGGGACACTTTGGGCACCAATAAAAAATGCAGTTCTGATAGTTAGGGACAAAAATACAACAATAACCACTATGCATACACACATGATTGTTTTTAGAGACAGCTGGAAGCATTTTCTTCCTGGGAAGCGGGGTCGCCCCTCTGTCTGGGCTAAAACTAAGTTACTGTTCTGGGCCCCCATGTCGACCAAGTCCATAGTCAGTGATTTATTTCTTTTCTTCCTTTAATCTCGTTGCTCAAAAGTTCAGAAAATACTAAAGTGTCGAGTGCTTTTTCAAGTGTCCCCTCACCCCCTCTGGCGGGTGCTGACAGTAGTCTCTGATTACGCAGTACAGTTCCTTTAACTGGACTATGGAAAAAGGTTAGACTAACGTCTTTAACACATCATACTCATTCTGCATCTCTATAATAGACAAAATCCCATTGCACTCCTCTAATTTGCCTTGACCCTGAGAATATGTGGAATCTGTTTAATGCAAAGGGCTGAACAGATGGAATTGCTGTAAATCACACAAAAATAAAATGTCGGAAAAATAAAAACAACAATAAAAATAAAAGTGAACATATGAAAAAATAGGAAAAAATGAGAAAAATGAAGAAAAAGGAAAATAAGATGGTGAAGTTCTTGTGTCCGCTTCTTTCGCTCTGTCTCTCGGAGACAAGTTGAAGAGCAGTGTCTCTCTCCTCGATCTGCTGCACGGCGAAAAGATCACGAAAAGGATAATAAGAAAAAATAGAAAAAAATTTAAAATAAAATAGGAACAAGATGGCGTAATCCTCGTTTCTGCTCTTCTCGATATGTCCTCGGCGGAAGAACGAAGAACTGTGTCTTTGTCTCCTTGATCTGTTCCCTGGCGGAGAGTCTCACTGGAATCATCTTAGGAATTCTCGCTGGAAGTTGGACAGCTCCACCTGGAGCATAATACCGTGGAGAAGAGTGCTCATGTGTGGGATATTGACTGGATCTCTGAGGAAGGTGAGAACGTCAACATCGGCAGGCCTTCCCACCATCTCTGGATAGTCTGTGACTAGTCTGAGCATGACATTGTGGGCCAGCTGGGTATCTGCGGGAGACAGAGACATTTGCCTTGTTTTGCTGAGTCCTGATCACAAGCCCTTCTTTTGATTCGAACAGTCTCTGCACTGGCTTGCTGCGTGGATTGCCACTAGATAGTGTAGTTTGGTCCACAGTTGATTTAAACGTTCGATATGTCTTGGGTCCCTGATGAACATATGGGTATCAGTTGTTCTTCCAACGAGTCCTGGGCAACTTTCAATTATGCGCAAGAACATTGCGAAGGTGAGTTCTTCAACGTCTGTTTGCGGTGGAAGCATTTGTGTCCTTCTCACTATGCTCGGGTAACTCAGCAAAGACCTCTGCGATGACGGTTAGCAGCCGCCTGATTACTTTTTTGTTAGCTAGATCTTGAATAAAGTCTGTGACACTGGCTTCTCTCCCTATCATTGATGGGTATGATAACACCACGAGTTGAAAATAGGTTAGCACATCCCACTTGAGACTTCTGCTGGCATGTACCATAAGTTCTGTGTCTTGATACTGGATGCTTCAGGATACTGTGTCAAGTTCTCAGAAATGTCTTATTTTCCGCTTATCAGAGTCTTAGGGCTTTTTCACTGCTTTGTGTGGCCTTAAACGTTCATATGAGTAGCGTAACTGCAGCTTTTGATGTGCAATTCTATTCTTTACCCTGCAACTTTGGCTGCACAGAGTGTCCGTTTTATTGTCTTTTATCCACTTTAGTGCTTAGAGGAAATGTTCAGTGTACAGCCTAGATTTTCAAAAAGAGCTCTCTCGTCTTGTCTTTTCTGCTCATGCGTCCTTCTTCCTCGCCACAGATCTTGTCTGCACGTGCTGAGGTCCTTCCCTGTTGTCTGTAGATTCTTTGCAGATGGATGCAGCTGGAGGGCTCTCCCCTATATAGGGTTTAATGTCATTAAGGAATATCCATGCTCTTCTGCCCTGAAGCTTGACGGCGGACAGGGTGCAGTCCTCTACGATGAGGGGGCCATTAAATCTTGGCTCGTCCCACCTCTTCCGGGTAAAGTTCCTTATGAGTACTCTGTCGCCAGGGAAGATGAGGGGCGCATGTATATCTTATGCGGTGTCAGCTTCAGCCCTTTCTGATGTGTTTCGTGCTGTGCTGTCCCCTTTTCGCCGTCGCTGCAGCTGGTCTGAAATGACAGAGGCGCTGGATGTCATACAGTTTCGGTAGTCCTGCATCTCTGTTCCCAAAACCTTCCTAGTCAGCTGGGCATCACATCTAGCTCTATCTCAGGGGGTAAGAGGGGTCCTCATCCTTCTATCTGTAACTATCTCATGCGGCGTGAGATGATGGTCGTAGCCGAGTTGGTTCCGAAGCGCATACAATGCCAATGGTAGACAGTGCATCCATACCTTCTTTAATGTGAGCTTCAACTTGGCTATCCTCTCTTTAAGCAAGCCGTTGATCCGTTCACATATCCCATTTCCCTCGGGATGATACGCCGACGAGAACTTGTGCTTTATACCAAGCAACAAGCTAATCTGTTTGAAAACTGAATTTACAAAGTGGGCCCCATTATCTGATCTCATTACTTCTCACACCCCCCATCTAGGGAACACTTCCCTTACCAAGAACTTGTCAGCACAGGTAGCATCGGGGTGTGTACAGGGTCCTGCTTCTACCCATCTAGAGAAAGGACACACCACCACAATTAAATGCCTGTACCCATTACACACTTGAATCATATCGACATACTCAATATGTAAGGGCTGAAATGGCCCATTTGGTCTGGGGATGACTCCTCTCACAACTTTTAATATGTGTCCAGTGGTGAACTGCTGGCAGATTATACAGTTCACCATAAAAAATGCAACATGCTCTGCTAAATTTGGCATGAACCAGTCTTCTGCGAGCGTTGCAGCAAGATTTTCTTTAGACAAATGGATCGGGTAGTGTAGTTGTTCTAGTACTACCTTTAGTAGAGCGACAGGCATTACTGGTTTAACAGTGCTGTCTTGCCTCCACAACCCGTCAGAGGAGTTTAAAGAACACCCTCTACGCTTCCACAAATTCTTCTCCTCCTGAGGTGCCTCCCCTTGGAGTTCCATTAGCTGGGTCTGTCCCATGTTACTATAGGCATCTGGTGTGGCTCGTGCTACCATCATTCTTTCATGGATACGTGCCACCTCCACATCCATGATTGTTTAATTCTTGGTTGCCATGCGCTTGGCTTCCGTGTCCGCTTCATGGTTTCTGCATGACACAAAATCTGTCCCTTTGGTGTGGGCGGCGCATTTCACGACCGCTATGCCCACTGGGAGCTGTAGGGCTTTTATCAGCCTGTCCAACAAGGCTGCATGTTGCACTGGCGTGCCGTCTGCTCGGAGGTAGCCCCTCTTTTTCCAGTGTGCTAAGCCTGCATGCACAGTAGATGTCATATAGGCAGAGTCACTGTACACCGTCACTTCGTGGTCTGCATGATTTTCGATGGCGAGTATCAGTGCCACTAGCTCTGCAGCTTGGGTTGAATAGTGAGATGGTATTTGCGCACTGACGAGTACCTGAAACTCCCCATTCACCAGGTGTTTCACCACGGCCACGCCTGTATATCTTTGACCGTCTTCTTGGTCGATCCTCAAAGCTCCGTCAATGAAGACGATCTCACCACCTGCCAGGGCATTTTCCTTTACCCTGGGGATTTCATCATAGAATTCCTCATTGTTCTCCTTCAATGACTGGCTCGGCTATGAACGTAGCTGGATTTATAGTTTTACATCTAACTATTTTGATTGATGGGTTGGAGATAATCACCTCATATGCAGATGCTCTCTGCAATGTCAGTGTGCCCTCTGGCTTCTCGAGTATGGCGAATAGCGAGTGCTCAACATACAATGTCATGGAGCACCCCATCACAATGGATGACGCCTTCTCGATGGCAAACGCGGAGGCAGCTAGATTTTGTTCGCATGGAAAATGGCTCCTCATGACCGGGTCCAGGCTCCCGCTGTAGTACACTAGGGGCTTGTACCCAAGTGATGTTCGCTGAGCGAGTACTGCCGTCATAAAATTGACGTCGGTATGTGAGAACAGGTAGAATTCCTCTGCATAATTAGGAATCCCTAAAACTGGGGCCTTACAAATTGCCCGTTTGAGTTCTGCAAACCCCTTCTCCATTGCTTCAGTCCATTCAATGTTCTCTTTAGTTGCCTGGGCTTTCTTTAAGGCCTGGAGCAAGGGCTTGGTATACGAACTGTAATCGAAGACCCATGCTCTGGCATAATTACACAGGCCTAAGAAGCTTTGCATTTGTTGTATCGTGAGCGGTTTAGCTGTGTTCATGATAGCTTCGGCCCTCTCTGGGGTTACCTTTTTCCCTTCATGAAAGATTAGCTGTCCTATGTACAACACCTCCTGCTGACAGTGCTGTAACTTTTCCTTATCAACATTGTACCCCTTCTCAGCTAGTACAGTTAGAAGCTATACAGAGTCGTGCCTGCATTGCTCTTCAGTGGTGCTGCAGATCAGAATGTCATCTACATACTGCAAAACAACACTGTCCACCGCAATATTGCTTAGGTCCATTTGCAGGGCTCTGTTAAAGATGGACGGAGATTCACAATACCCTTGTGGCAACCTCGTGCTTTTCAGGCACATTTGTCTGAAAGTGAATGATGTCAGATCTTGCGCGTCACGGTGCAATGGGATTGAGAAGAATGCATTCTTCAAATCGATCACCGTGAAATATTGTGCTTCAGTGGGTATGTTGCATAGAATTGTAGATGGGTTAGGGACTAGAGGGAACTCGGCTTCAACAATATCGTTTATTGCCCTTAAATCCTGGATTAAAAGCCAAGACCCTCCCTTCGATATCTTGACAGGGTAAATCACTGTGCTACATGGAGATTCTGATGTCACTTTAATGCCCTGCTCCATCATGGCGGAAATTGTCTTTGCGATCCCTTCATCCACCTCTCTAAACATGGGATATTGTCGCGCTCTTGGTAGCAATGGTCCTGGTTTTAACTTGATTTTTACTTCTCCTGCCCCTTTCAGGAGTCCTACGTCATAAGGTCATGTGGTCCATACTGTGACAGGCCCCCGTGCCATGTCATCCTCGAAGTATTCAGGACGTACCAGCGCCAACATCATTCTCTGTGGCACTTCTCGTTTGATCATTTTGACCCAGAATATGAGACTCACTTCCACCCTTGTCTCTTCTTGGTCGGGGTGTTCTTCGCACAGATCATCGTCAGTGATGTCAGTCACTCGATACCCTTCCTCAATGGCGATAATAGCGCACCATTGTCTTCCTTCGTCATCGTATCCTTCTACCAGTACCACCTTCCCTCTTACAGCGGCAGACTGTATTGTCAAGGGGAATACCTGTCCCTCTTCTTCATGCATAGGTATCCGTGGTCTGAAATGGAATTCATCAGGGGTTCTCATTGTTTTATCCGTGAGGCCTGGCAATCCCGCCATAAGCACGTCTACGCCATATGCGAAGACTTCTGGCTCTAGCGGTAGCGCTCTCATGGCTATACGTCCTGAATATGTTCTGATAATTTCGCACACATTTGAATTATGTATTCCTGGAGTGGAGCACACTATGCTATTCTCAGTAAATGAGATTGCATATTCATTTTTGTCATCAGGTCACGACCCAGGATGTTTACTGCGGTCTGGCGTGAATATAATAAGGGTACATTCATCTCACACACCCCTACAGAGACTGGTAGGTTGTCCGTAAAGGGAACTCTACTGTGAGCTCCCATGAAACTCTGAGTATCTATGGACTCGCCGGAGAAAGAAGATTTGCCTTCTCGTATGCATAAGCATGTCGCACCCGTGTCGATTAAGAAGGAATACTCTTTACCCCCTATGACGACATTCACCCTAGGTTCCCTGTTAGGGTCTGGCGTCACTGATAGGACAGAGCACATCAGAGTTCCCTGTGAGCTGTCCTATTTTATATATAGGTTCGGCCCACTGTACGCTTGTGGAGTACCCCCATTCCCAGGGTTCACTCCCCCTCCAGTGTTCGTTCCCTGGGGCAATGGCGGCGGTACCTGTTGGGGTTGCTCCTGTTGCAAGTTCCCCATGTTCGAGGGTTGAAATCCTTGTTGTGGACCTTGCTGCAAGCCTGTCGCCTGCTGCTGCACTATGTGACTTTGTGTACCGCCTTGTTGTGGGGCGGCAGGCTGGCTCACCATACCTTCTCCCACTCCTTTGCCGTTTTGCCACATGCCTTGGTTTCTGCACATGCGTGCCACATGTCCTGTCATTCCACACAGCCAACATACTGGCGGTGGTCGAATCATTTGCCCATCTGGCACAGCAGGACTGCCCATCTGTACATTTTGAAATCCACCTTGGTTGTTCTGAAAACCTCCTTGGTTACCATGAAAACCCCCTTGGTTGCTCTGCCATCTTCTTCCTCTAAATCCTCTACCCCTCTGGTGCCATCCCACATTACCCTAGTTGCTCTGCGACAGGTTATTCGCTTGCTGCATGCTTGGTTCAGCTGGGCTTGTGAGCATGGCTCCCTCGAGAGTATACTTCGAGAGCTTCTTTTGTACCAGCTTTGCTTCCTCCCCTTTACGAGTTGCTTCCTTTTTCCGGTTCTTTTCTTGTAACAATCTGCAGTAATGTGCAATTGTCAATTGGATTTCGGCCCATGGTTTGGCTTCTACTCCTACCAATTTCTTGAGCTGTTTTTGCACCGGTTCAGGCAACCCTTGGCACAACATGTGGTAAAATACAGGGATAGATTTTGACCAAGACTCATGCGTCTCGAGCACCCACGCGTCTTGACATTTCTGGATATAAATCAACAGATCCTCTGACTCTTTCATTTTCCGAGTCATTTTAGCTCCCATATCTGAAGTGTCTGGGTATAGCGTTCGCAGCACTTTCCACACTGCTGCTCTACAATTATTGAATGGCACTCCACCATAGGTGGTGTTAGTTATTGTTACCCTCGGGTATCTGGCCCACTTCCACATATCATCAGCCCTTTCACCAAGTATGGCGATCAGGAGGCCTTTAATGTCCCCTATAGCTAAGGTGACTCCCCCCGTCATTTTCTCTAACTCGTGTATCCACTTCCCAGCTCCCGATGTCAGCATCAGAAGTTTATTTTTCAGGTTTTCTCGGTCCATGTGTGGCCATGGAATATATTGTGGTCTTGCTCCCCCCTTTTCTAGCAACGGGAGCTGAAACACACAGTCTTCCTTTTCTTTTCCCACAGCTCTCCTGTCCACTGCTGGGGCAGCATTTCCGCCTTGCCATCTACCTGGCAGTGCCCTTAATTTGCCTGTATAGGTAGATGCTGGCTCTACCCTCTGTCCGTGTGGAGTTCCCTCATGTTGGCCATGCACTGTGGAAGGCTTCGATGTACTGGGCTCAGATTTGCTAGCATCGGACCATCGTACCCACTGGCCCCTTGGGAGCTGCTTTTCACACCGTCTCCCTTCCTCTTGTGCCTCGTCCTCCGTTTCCCAACCGGAGTCGGTTTCTGAATGATCCCAGTTTACGCAACTCCTTGCATCTTCTTCATTCTGCCTGATCTCCAGCCTGTCTAGGGACAGTCCCCTGCTCCCACTACCTTGGGTGATATCCTCAGTGTCATATAGCTGAGTGCTCTCTAAACGCTCATCTTCCCTCCCCCTTGGGAAATTAATTCCAGCCCCATCTCATCATAGATTTTATCAATCGATTCCCCGATGCTTCTGGTGTCAAAGTCATCTTCAATATTTGTCCCGCTTGTTCCTGGTACCGCATCGCTTGAAGGAAATAATTCTTCTATGTCTTCCAATTCTACTGTAGGATTGGGTTTAATGACTTCCCGCTCCAAATATTCAAGATCCCGTGCCCTTTGTCTGCGTTTACGTTCTACTTCCTCGTCTATTTCCTTGCGCTTCCTTGCTTCTTCTCTAGCCTTATCTACTTCACTAATTCGTTCATTTATATGTTCCTTTGCCCTTCTAATCTCCTCATCTTCCCGCATTTTTACTTTCCTTTCGTGCACTCTTCTTTCTTCCTCTAACTTTAGCATGTTCTGCCTGTATTTCTCATAGGCTGCGTATTGAGTGCGACTGAGCGGTATTCCTTGCTCTTCGCGATATAGTTGTTCTCGCCTCAGCCTATCCTTTCTTCTTATACTTTCGTCCCTCACTTCCTTCTCCTTTTCTTTCTCCCTCCTTTGTGCTTCATCAGGCCTTTCTCTCGGCCTTACATCATCACTTCCCTTTCCATCTAATTTCAATATTATCTGTCCTCCCATCCACTCGTCTTTTGAGAGTGTTAATTCATCACTTCCTTTCCGCTTCTTTCCCTCTCTCTCTTTCTCGAGAGGTGCACTAGTTTGTGCCTGTTCCTCTCTTCCACCATCGCGTCTCTCCTTGTCCCTCGGGACTGCGGAGGCTAGATTACTTTCCTGCTCCTTCTCTTTGATCTCGTCACTATTGCACATAGGTGACTCATATGCAGGGTTGCTATACCCCGTGGCTGCCTTTAGTTCTCTTAGCGGGTACAGACCCTCTGACTTACTTCCTTCGATCACTGGCTCAGGCGGGGCTGGTGGCACGTTAGGCATCTCACCCCCCTCTGTACATACATTTAATATCCAATCTGCGGGTGGCTCTTCCTCCTTCGTTTGCTCGAACATTTTCCAAAGTTCGAGAACAGCGAGGCGTTTTCTCGCTTCTTGCCGGTATAAGTGGCATGTAGGAAAGTCGTCATATGCTGTAAGACGGCTTTAGAAAGGGACCCATTCTGGTGCCACGGCATAAACATCTTGTGGTCAGTACCCTTAACCCACTCTGTGCTGTACTTCTTCAGCTTGGGTGCATGCTTGGGTAGCTGCTTGCACAAATGCGCAAGCGGGGTAACTTCCTCCATTTTCAATTTCGTCACTAACAGTATTTATACAGTTCTTTAACCTTCCAATAGAATGAGTGAGCACCAAACACGCAAGCTCCAATCCAATCTTTTCCCACCAAAATGTATACCAACAATTTATTCAAAACCCATCAATTCAATGGCGATTCCCTCTTAGTTACAGAATTGCGTAAAGCCAAAATGCATTTCAAACAATCATCAATACAATTATTTCACATTTGACATAAAACAGGACACATATGACAGACACTTGACAGACTAGACGGACACCAGCTGGTCATACGTGTACCTGCCTTCTAATCAATATCCCGTCATGGGATGTAAACGAACTCCCTTGATGACGTCTTTAAACGTCACCTAACCTAATTGTCCCCCCCTCTGTGGGCTATGAGTTCACATTTTGTCCGCTGAATTAAAGCACAGGAATAAGGCGAATCCTTTGTTTTTATCTCGGGTTCCCACCCCCCCGGTAATCCTAACGTTTGTATCTCAGGTGCCCCCCTGGTAATCCTTACGTGTTTATCTCAGGTGCCCCCCTGGTAATCTTTACGTTTTTATCTCAGATGCCCCCCTGGTAAACCTTTGTTTTTTACCTTATACTCGAGTCATTAACCCCCTATAAATATACAGTCTTCTCTACTTCAAACTACTTTATTTTTTCTCCGCCACCCTCCGTTACCTTTCCCTTACTTACTCTAATGCCTACAAGATATTTGCCAAAGCTTTTAAGGTTTTCGTCCGATTGTCTGCCCGTGGGAATGAGAAGGGTTATGCTTGGAAGGCAGGTTCCTTCAGACCCACTGCAGTTTTTGAAGTTTTACTCTATCATTATCCACAGGAAGCTTCTCAGTCTACTCAGCCAGAATGGCGAAAGGACTTGTGATATTACCGAAGGCCTAGAGTTACTTTGTGCCGTCGGTCTAAAGATGTCTTAGTATTAATATTCAATAATCAATGGCCGAAACCATCCTCTGCTACCAAGTGTACAGAGAGGCGTAATTACACTGACGGGCCCGTAGATCAGTGTGCACCCTCTGATACCTGTAATACAAGATAGGTGCACCACGTGAGGTCTGGGGTGCAGGATTCACTTACTCCAACACGACTCGACAATGAGGATTCAGTAGTTTAATCAAACAGAGAACCAAATGGAAATCAGCAGCATTGCGATCACCTGTCTCGCTCCGACTTCCTCGAACTTCAGTCAAACAGTCATTGTTAAAGGCAAAACTCGTCATCACTGACGTCTAATTCTATAAAAAATCATCATGCAATTTAATTGGTTAGGAAAGATAACTTAAGTATAGGTGTTATATCTGTATATGGTAACAGAGCATGTGGATTGGTTAACTCTTATCGGGTGGGTGTCTACGCCCATCCCTCTACATCACGCGTGATAGACGTCACTACAACTACGACGACCTATTGGTTACAGTATCTATAGGACCCTAGATTACATGGCCCATTGTGATTTGGTGGGTTACACCCCTAGGCATAAATCTCCACTTTAATTAGCAGCATGCAGAATGGACACCCAGGTGCCTTGTGCCCCAGGATTCACCCTGCCTCCTTTCCATCAATGAGTGTTTTAGGACGATGTGTCAATTAGTTGGCTAAGGATGGCCTCGAAACTGTAGTCTCTTATCGGGAAAAGTTATGGCATCCTCGGGTTCTGGATGACATCAGGTGGTGGTACATCTTCGCGCCTGGCTGATCACGTGTTACTTCACCATGAATCTGCTTCAGTTTCCAGCTTTTCGTGTATTTAATTCTCCTTTTAGTCCCACCACCTGCCCGGGCCTCCTCATCTTGACCTTCACATGGCAGGCTGGTGTGCTCTGAAGTTTCGATTCTCATTAGCTGAAGCTCACCTCCCTTTCTTGGGTTGACCTCGATTTCCCAGGCCTGAGCCGTCCTTTGTTGAGTTTCGATTCCGCTCTGTCACCTGGCTTGGATGTGAAACCCAAACAGTTAGGCATTGGCCGCCTGGGCGTACTTCTGCTTTTACAAATTGGAGTCGCACGTGTACATTGTGCTTTATTGAGGTAGACATATAGTTGGCGCTTGCCGCTTTATTCATCCACTAAGCATTTCAAGCAGTATCGATTTCTTAGCTTCTTGAGTTTCAAGCTTATTTACACAAATTAGCTGGTTTGATTCTTCCATCTGGGTTCACAGCTATGATTCTTTTACATTTCAGCATTGGTTCACCTTTCGTGTCTCTAGTATCCATTTTAATGGCTGCTCGCACTGGCGTGTTACCTTTTCCATGTGCGAGTCTATCTGGGCCCTCGTCTCATTACCATTGGCCTTCCATCAGGGTTTGTTGTGTCTCTTCGTGTACAGTCTGTAAATACTCATCGTTTTGTACCAGTGGCTGGTATGGTTGTCTGATGGGGTACCTTGCTGCCCAGAGCTGTCTGGTTATGGGCGCTTCAACAGGTACAGCTCTTCTAATGTACACTGGGCACAGTCCCAGCGCAACTCTTTGTTGGTTAATCCTCCTCATACGTCACATACCTTGGCGAGTACTTTACTGGTAACTCGAAATGAAGGGCAGGGGTGCAGGCCATGTCTGGGACCTCCTCTACACTTGTGTGCGATGCCAATTGCACAGTGGCTAAAAAAAATCTCTTATCTTGCCCCTTCTGATGAAGGCCAATGTTGACTTAGAAAACTAGTCCAACTACTGTTGCCCTATCTCAGATCTGCCATACCCTATACAATTCCTTAAGATAGATGTATTTACAATCATAGAAAGAAACCGAAGTTAGCTACTGCACTGCTCCTTGATTCATGTACGTTAATTTCTGGAGGTTTTTTTTCGCCCTTTAATGCGGACACTTCACCATTTGGCAAAGAGTATGTGTGGGGGCAGACATGGCTGGTAATGGCCCAAAAGCCGGAGCCATAGGAGGCCAGAGCAAAGTGAGTGCCTCAGCGAGGGCTGTGGGGCCTTACCGGCCATGTCCGGCACCCTGCCAGGCCGTGAAAGCCATTCACACCCCTGGATTTATTCGGGGTGCAAATCGATTTCTATTTTTTTTTTCCCCGGAGAGTGGCTGCCATAATAGAGGCCAATATTCAAAGAATAAAAAGAAAACAAAAGAATACAAAAGAAAAAGTGACCAAGAGATGGCCACTGCCATACGCGGCGACCAGAGAGGGAGGTGTGCCGAATCGGAGTCTAAAGTTCCGGTTATAAAGGTAAGTGGAGGGGGGGTGGAGTAGAGCTTTGGGTTTTGTTTGAGGGTGGGTGGTTGGGAGGCAAAAGGGAGAGGCTCCCCACATTAAAAAAAAAAAATGTTGCCACCCAGGGAAGGACCTCGGGTGGCTGAAACAGCGGGCAGAGAATGTACATTCTCCACTGCTGTTCCAGCCACCTGATTGGCTAATGCCCCGGGTGTGAATACAGCTTCCCTTCCGGTTGGTATAATGTCTCTCAAGGGCACTTGGCTGCCTGTTTAGATATACCTCTATTTCCTGCTGTGCGGCTTGACAGTATGTGAAGTAGAGAATAGTCTACCAAAAAATGATGTGCACAAACACGAGGCAAGTCTCTTAAATTCAGAAGGAAAATCGCCTTCAAAGGCATTTCCAAAATGTTTTAATTCCTGAATTTCATTTGAAATGCAGAATGTTTGTAAATTAACAGGAATGTTTTTTATAGATGTATTTATTACTGATTCTTACATTTTGGATATCTTTGTATTGTGCACTGTTTTTATGGATTTTCTATGCATATCTGAAATAAACTTGTTGATGATGACAGGAATCATTAACCAAATGCATGCCACGGTCACAAATGCAAGAGTTAAGTAGTGTGGAAAATATTCCAGAAAAAGAACCCAGCAATCACACATATTCATTCTAATGAGGCAATGTTGCCATGTTTTCCCTAGTCAGAATGCAATGTCAGAGTAATTAACTTGCCAATCATCATGAGTTCTTGTGCAAGGAATACATTAATTTTGGAACTGCAACACATCCTCATGAATGCCTCACTGAAATCGCTGAACATTTAGATAGAATTTCAACAAAAGACGCCCCCGGATAGATTCACTTCGTCTTCACCAACCAACCCAATGTGTTGGCTTTGCTGCCTAGCTGTCTGATCATTGCACCAAAGCATGACAGCAGGAATAATGCCCATGCTACTTTATTGGCAGACTCCATCGGTAGCAAGCATCCGACTGCAACAATGTGCGTGCATTAGCAGCTTTTTACACAACTGAACTCACCAACCACCAAATCATAAGTGACTGGTTATTTATTTATTTTTTATCAAGCTGCTTTTGTTTCGGTTGATGAATAGTTTTATGTCATGAAACACGTGCTTCACTATTCTCCTCTTACAGTTTTGCGCTCCACCACTCACAGTGTTGGAATCCTTTTCTTTGTACATGGTTATATAATCAGGGTAAAGGGCTGCCATCACCTCGAGGCATTTTGAATCAGGGGAACCAAGATCCTAATCCATCCCAAATTAAATGAAATGTTATAATGAAAAGTGAAGGCTTCTGTGTGACTCCAAAAGAAATGTAAGGCAACATTCTAAAGTCGGGAGTGGCAACTGCACATCCTAGAAAACTAAATAAGATCAGAGTGCTTTCATGCTTCTCCTTTTGGACAGCTATTAGCAAAGACATGTCAGAGTTTGTGAATCATGTAGTGTGTGTCAAAAACAAGTCATCTACTGAAACGCCTATTGTTTTATAATAATGCTTCCTACATCAAAAGAACCATAGAAACGAGTGCATTTGAATTGCATAACAGATCATCCAACCATTTTGGCAGTAGTAGTTTTAGTCTGTAAAACGTCCTATTTTATTGCATTACAATGTTTAACAATAATAGACTCCTTCCTCCTTCCTCCGCCACCCCTCTTGCAACTACTTCCTCCTCCATGGCTACCTTGCCCTCTCCTCCTTCCTCTTCTGCCCACCCTCGGTCTCCTACACTTCCGCAGGGTGTACCTCTGACCTGTACCCCTCCATGGAAGTCTTATAAGGGTGGCAACCTTCTCCACATTGCCAACTCTCGCTTAGCTGTCATTCACTCCTCCGACATCTGCCGTCTCCTGGAAGAACTGGACCTTGATGTTCTCGGTCTTACTGAGACATGTTCCATGGCCAGCTCTGACACGAGCTTTGACACTCTCCTTCCTGATGGCTACAAGATCCTCTCTGCACCCAAATCCAACCATCAAGGCAGGGGTGTTGACTTGATCATCCCAGAGTGGATCCCTGCCTCTACCAATCCTATGCAGGTCTACTCCTCCTTTGAATGCCTGGTCTGCAGGCTCTCTCTTTCCTGGCCACTGTCTTAATGTGGCTACTATCTACTGGCCACCTGGTCAGGTAACCTCCTTTCTTTCCGAATGGGCAGACCTCTCTTCCTCCCTCCTTGCCTCGACCACTCAACTCCTCCTCGGAGACCTCACAATCCACCTGGCTGCTCTCTGTACCTCCTCTGGCCCCTTTTGCAAACCCTGCAATTCTTTTCTTCTCTGTATTCTTCCCTTTGGCCTGCCTCACTCTGCAGTGCACACCCTGGATATTCTGATCTCATCTGATCTCCACCTCTCTAACCCTCTCACCACTCCTCTCTCCTGGATTGACCATTTTCTCCTCTCCTCTCATCTCTCTCTCTCTATGCCTCAGGCCGAACCAACCCCTGCACTGCCACCAACCTTCTCTGTCTTCTCACCCATGAAGCATGTGTCAGTTGAGGCTTTTGCCGCCACTTTCTCCAGCCTCCAGCCCATCTGGCTGACTCACATTCTGATACCCCCCTTTCCAACCTCCATTCTTCTATCTCTGACACTCTTGATGTACTTACCCCTGCCATGAGGATCCACTCGAAGCCCAAAGCCAAGTGCAACTCTTAGTATGACTCACACCTCATCACCCTTAAACGCAAGTCTAGGGTGGCTGAGAGGAAATGGCAGGCATCATGTGCACCCTCTGACAAACTGGCCTGCCACCTGCTCTAAAGGTAGTACAGACTATCTGTCCAGACTATGAAGAGAGTTCACATCCAACCGTTGCTGCAGCATCGAACAAATTGACCAAACTCTTTAAAATCTGCAAAGAGCTGGCTAATACTGCTGCAGTCTCTACCTCTCCTGTCCCCTCCCAGGCCCTCTGCATTGCCTTTGATTCACATTTTAGCTAAAAAACCCAGGACATCATGTCCACCCTGTCTTCATCTCCTCATTCCTCCTCTACTGTTTCCTTTACCTGTGGCCTTCCTGTGGCCTCCTCTCCTTCTCCCTTCTCTTCCTTTCCTTTGTTCACCCCTGACAAGGTTTCTAGACCAGTTTGATCTATGAAAGTCTCATCAAACCAAGTTCTTCCCTGCTCATCCAAAACCATCAAGGACCACATTGACAGCCTCACCCCAGCCTTGGCCGACTTCTGCAAACACTCTTTTGCCACTGGAACCTTCCCTTCCAACCTGCTGCACTCCCTTGCGCACCCTCTTCTTAAGAAACCCTCAGCCTACGCCTCCTGCCTGGCTAACTATCGCCTGATCTCCATTTATCCTATTCTGGGCTGTTCTTGGCTATCCCCCAGTTTATCAAATCTGTTGGCTGTCTCCATGACCATCAGTCTGTATTCAGAGTGGCTAGAAGCATGGAAACTGCTCTCCTGAACCTCTGTGAAGACCTGCTCTCAAACCGTGACACTAACCACCCTTCTGTCCTCATCCTTCTCTATCTCTCTTCTGCTTTTGATACTGTAAATCATGCCATCCTGCTCAACCTGCTTTGCGATAACCTGGGTGAACTTTGGGTAACGTGCATGCAATGGATGGGACGCAGAATAACTCAGAGTCCAAATAATTGAACCAACTCAGGAAGATGGCAAAGTTTGCTGCTTTATTAACAATTATCTAAAACAGGGAGGTTACACCGGACATCAAATGACGTTCACTCAAGCCTTCAGCGCAAATCACATTTAAACAGTCCTTTATACTAAAAATGTGTCATAAGTGATGTCATTCTACGTGGCAAATGAGAAATATCTAAGTGGGGTTGTGATACACTCAAGGGGAACTTCTAAGTATACTTTCTATAAGGGGTTGGACTGTCATAGGATCTCTACTGTCATGTGGACAACTTATGCCTACCTCTAAAACATGGGAAAACAAGAGGGTTTCTGCACCCATCTATTACAGAGCCACACATAGATTTAGCTTTTGGACCATAAGCTAAATCTATGTGTGGCGCTGTAATAAATGGGTGCAGAAACCCTCTTGTTTTCCAGTACTAACAAACGAAGTAGGGGAACTCTGTGTCTTCGTTTTTCTGCATGCACCATTGCGACACAAAGAAGCTGGTATTATATTTAGAGTCGCGGAGGTTTAAGAGTGACGTCAAAAAAATCCCCCACTGGTTGCTTACCTCTAAAACATGTCATCTTCATCATCATTAAGTTCACAATATATTAATGGCTCTCAAAATATAAGGCTCTTCTTATATGGCCCTCTACAATTGGTTGCCACACGTGTGCCATGTCTGGAACATTCAGTTCACTTAGCAGCATGTAAGCTCATACCCAGGTGCCAGACCGGGGACTTGACTTCACCTCCCCACCCAATTAGCCCATTGTCTATCATCAGCCATGCCTTTTGCCATGAAGATTGTCTTTGAACTTGTCCTTGCAGTGTATTCTTGTCTCTGGGAATATAAGGGAGTGTGAGCATGTGCTATCGTTGTTCTAGAACGCCAAGCTCAACACTATTTCCATCCTCAGCTCACATGACTGGAGACAGCAATTTGGTCAATTTTACAGCATTTAAATGTCTTAATTGAATAGAACTTGGCACACTTGGTGTTCTTTCTTTGCACATTAACAAGGGAAAATTCAGCTTCTCACGTTGCCCACCAAGAATAGATAACAGAATTTGACATCTTCAGCCTTGATACCAGACCAAACAGCCTCATCATCCTTGTCTATGATCTTCAGCTAATTCTTGCTGCAACACAAGTCTCAGCCTTTCCTCTACATGGGTCCTGGCTTACTAAAATCCATGACACTGATGGCCAGCTTCTATACAATGGTGGCTTCGCCAGCAATTTATTCACTAAGTATTGCCAGCGTCTATGATTGCTTAGTCTACTTGCATAACATCATCTTTACTGTTATTGAACAAGTTGCATTTTCTTCAGTGTGTCACACACATACATGCAATCTTCTTTCTGCATACACACATTTACTCGATCCTTGATGTTGTCATCAGTTTCTATAATGTCCATACATTCTCTTCAGCCAGTATATTCAGGGCATCACACTCATCTCTTGTGACATCACTGGCTCCTCTTTCATTCATTGTCATAATCCCTTCAGGGAGTTCCTTTCTCAGATTGTCATCTCTTCAGGGATAAATTTGATAAGGTTTTCTCAGTGGATATCTTCTTTCGAGTACTCGTGGAATTGTCACAACAACTGGGGTCAAACATGGCACAATCTCAGTCTTGCTACATACAGGAAGTAAGGGGGCATGATTTCCTGTAGAGGCATGAAGCTGCTTCTCTACACGCCCCTCCCTGGTCGAGTCATTGACCACTTCTTCAATGGTCTCCACATCCTGATATTTCTTCTTGAAGAAATGCTTCCTTGGAGTCCAAATCTTCATCACCCCCTTCAGGGTGATGGCTGATTTGACATGTTCATCCACACTCCAGGTCATGTAATTGCACCGTCCATTCGGATTACAATAGACCCATCATCCCAGGTACTTCTGTGATTCTTCGGGTACAGGAACTTTGTTTGTTCAGGTGCTACGATGCTGGCCTTTATGTATTTTGTGACATCTACATCTGTCAACTCCTTGGGTCTAAATCCTGATTTGACATCAATAACAATCTTCATTCCTACTGTTTTCTTTGCAGTCTTTTTGCCTTGGGCGATTATTATATTGATCACACAAAATCCAAACATCACCATGAGTAATAGTGCTCCAAGAAACTTAAAGATGATTTCCATCCACTGCTGAATCGATGAAAATATGTAAGCAAACCAACTGTCATATATAATATAGACTCTGTCTCGTCTTCCATCTTTTTATGCAGGTTTGTGAGCAACATTATGTCATTGTCAGAAGGTGTGAATGTGCAACATGATGGCCCAATGTTTTCGCAAACTCCTCCTTCCATTGCTGTGCTCATGTGAAGGACATATCTGTTCTGTAGGTTCATCGGTTGTATGGCCCTCAACCCTTCTCTAAAAGCATTGAATTATTTTATGGTAATGTTAATCATCTGCAGGAGCTCCCATCTGGTAATCTGCAAACATTTGGCATTGGTCATCGTCTGCATCCCAGGCATGAAGATAGTTGTGATCACTGAAGAAGTCTTGCTGAACAATCTGTGCTCATAAGGAATGGCTTCAAATGCTTCTATTGATTTGGCTGAAAAGTTATTCCCTCTTCTGGTTCGATTGAGAAACTCAAGCGATCTTATTTTTTCTCAAATGAGCATCCACCTTTGGAAATTCTCCAATGTTCAGGTCACTCTGAGGAATTATCAATGTTGGAACATGGATGAGTACCAAAGAACACGTTTCTCCCACCTTGAAACACTTGTGTGTAGGTGCATTATAAATGCCATATCATATCATATCATATCATATCCCCAATCCTTGGGCAGTTTCATGTAAGCTCTAGACCCACAAGTCCAATTTCGATCCATCAGGACGGCTGTCCCTGCTCCCATCCTGGAAACATTATTTGTGGTTTTGCAGCCTTTATTTTCTCCCACATTTGTCTTTCCATGTCTCTGGCAGCACAATGTCGCATTCGCCAATGGGACCACACCCATTGGCCCTGATTCATCTTTGAGCCATGTCAGTAGTTTGACATGCTTAGCCCATGACTTCAAGCATCCATTGTTCACTCTCTGCACCTCTTGCACATATTCTGTCTTCAATAGATGAGTTGCACAAGACATTAGACTCCTTCTCATTCTTTCTTGGTTTTGATTCATCCATAGACTAAGAATTGAGTTTGTTCCCAACATCCAGGTGATCCAGATGTTTCTGTTATATCAGGACAATCCATTCTCTTCATGTCTTCAATGACTGTCTGTTCCCATCCTGCTGCAGGATACATGAGCATCTTGCTCTCTCATCGGGTTTCCTTTTCCATCTGTGTAGTCTTGATATAAGCATCCTGGAATGGAAACAACCATTTCAGTCTCCACCGCAAAGTAGCCCAACTTCCTTGTAATTGTCCTCTGGTTACACACGCTGCAAGATGAATGAGGCACCTGGTAACGTGTTCTGGAACTTCTCTAGAAATGAAAGTTCATACTGTATGCATGGCATAGGGGAACATAACACAGAGCAATTCTCCTTAGATGTTCTTTCCCCTTGTTCTCTCATGGACTGGTACCACATGTTATTACCCAAATGTGATGCATTATCAATGAAGGTATGTATCCCTTCTTTATCTAGATAAGTATTTATCTTCTCATTGTCTTCCTCTGCATTTCTCTTATGTCTCACAAACGCAAAGGATGTGCAATACTCACGAAGCACATCAACAACAGATCTCTTGTTGGTGGGAACTATAGGAGCCTTTACCGCAGTGGAAATAAGTGAATCGGAAGCAGTTCCCTTAGTGGGGAGAACCATGGGGGCCTCTACCTCAGTAAGAGTACTAATACGATACAGACTGTGAAAGATGAGAAACAGAAAGACAACAAGAGTAATCACACAGGCATATATTATGCATAAAAGCATAGGCATCCACTTTTTACACTATCCTGGCACTTATTGCACTTGTTCATTCTCTAGTACAGTTCCAGCTTCTAGATTTCTCATTTTTAATACATTTATCAACCTCCTTTTATCGCAATAAGGAGCCTTCTTGTCACTGAGACATTTTTAGGATTCTGTAAAAAAGTACGAGCATCAACATTTCTTCTGAAAAGCGCAGGTTAAGCTTGAAGTATGAACACAAAAACAGCAAGTGCAAACTGATGGACATCACTGTCTGTCAGTACCATAGGGTTGACCTTTCAAAACAAATATTCCTCACAAAATGAACCTGGATATTGATCTCTTTTCCAATTTCTGACCAAGAACTGGCATTTAGGCTTAGTCCTTGGACTCCTGCTAAAATATCTATAAGGAGTGTCCATTCAAATCACAGTTCCCCGTACCCTAATGTAGTTCTCTGTGAAAGCACTGATGTCATGACTGTCCCATTTGTGTGTGAAAACAAACAGAATTCCTCTGCATAGTTGGGAATTCCTAAAATTGGGGCTGTACACATTGCTTTTTTCAATTCCTCATGCCTCATGCCCTTCTTCCATTTTTTCAGTCCATTCTATTTTCTCCTTGTCTACCTGTTCTGTCTTTAAAGCTTTCAAAAGTGGTCTTTTATATGTGCTGTAATCAAACACTCTGACATAATTGCATAATCCCAAAAATCTTTGCATCTGCTTCTCTGTGTTTGGCTTTGGCATTTTCATAATCGCCTCAGCTCTTTCAGGTGTCATTTTCTTTACTTCATGTGAAATCAACTGCCCTATATATAACAGCTCTTCTTGGCAATATTGCAGCTTCTCTTTGTCTACTTTACAGCCCTTGTCTGCTAGGATAGTCATCAACTGAATAGACTCGTGCCGTGCCTGCATTCATCATCTGTGGTGCTACAAACTTAAATGTCATCTACATGTTGTATCATTACACTGTTAAGTTCAATATTGCCTAAATCCATCTGCAAAACTATGTTAATGATCGATGGGAACTCATAGTACCCCTGGGGCAAACGAGTATGTTTCAGTCGAGTATGACAGAGTATGACAGAATGTGAAGGAACTCTAGTCTTGTGAGTCCTTGTGCAACAGGTTCAAGAAAAACTGATTCTTCAAATCAATCAACGTGAAATATTGAGCTTCCACTGGTAATCTACATAGTATTGTCACCAGATTAGGAACTAAAGGAAATTCTACTTCTACAATCTGGTTTATCGGTCTCATTTCTTGTATAAATCTCCATGACCCTCCTTTAGTTTTTTTAATCGGATAAACTGCAGTGTTACACAATGATTCTGATGGCACCAGAATTCCTTGTTTCATCTGTGCCGAGATAGTGTGAAATATACCCTCATCAGCTTTTTGAGACATGGGGTACTGCTTTGCTTGAGGTAAAATTGCTCCTGGCTTCAACTTTATTTTGACTTGCCCTATTCCTTTTAACAGACCTGCATCATAAGTGCCTGTGGTCAAAAGGACGCTTGGCACCTTCTTCAAGTTTTCCTGAAAATACACTGGATGTTGTCCCACTATTGCCATTCACTGTGAGACTTCACGTTTCCCTATTCTTATCCAGTATGTGATGCTCATAAAGAACACCCCTTCATCGTCTGTTTGATCTTCCCTAAAAATGTCATCATCGCTAATGTCAGTCAGTCTGTACCCCCCTCGAGAGCTATCACTGTCCTGCATGATCTACCCTCGTCATCTACTCCTTTGAGCATCACCATTTACTTTCATACTTTTGCTGCTTCCAATTCTATTGAAATTGTCTGTCCCCCTCTTCGTCCATAGGTATTTGTGGTTTAAACAAAAATTAATCAGGTATCCTTACAATTTTTCCGACTAAGCCAGGTAGCCATGTCAATAGAATACTCAATCCATACAGAAAGAAACTTCTGGATCTACTGGAACACCTCACAGAGCCACTTGCCCTGTCAATGCCAGTATACGTTCACCCATGTTTAAATAGTGTTTTCATGGAGTGCAACACACTATCCCTTATCAATGAATGAAATCGTCATGTTAAGTTTTGTCATCAAATCTCTTCCCAAAATGTAAACTGGTGTGTGTCTGTCATGAACTTAATAAAGGAACAGACATATCATATTCTCCTATAGAAATTGGTAATTCATTAGTAAAAGGACCTCAACTTGTAGCTCCAAAGAACCCTTGAGCATTCATGGCAATTCCCGACATTGGATATTTTCCCTTATGTATACACGAATGAGTAGCCCCTGTGTCTACTAGAAAAGAAAAAGATTTGCCTCCTATTGTCACATCGACCCTTGGTTCCTCTTGGGGTTCTGGTGTCACAGATAGTACTGAACACATCAAGTCAACCTGTGAGCTGTCCTATTGTGGGTACAGGCTCATCCCTGTCTCTGTGAAAGGATTTCCTCCTACCACAGGCACACCTCCTATTTTGGGCATCAACACTTGTCCTGTGTTTGCACACTGCTGCATCAGATTGGGAGCTTGTTGTGACTGCCCTTGCTGTGGAATAATTTGCATGCGCTCTTCATGCTGTGCCTGCTGCACTTGGAGTGCTTGCGTCTGATACACTGTGTGATTTTGAGCAATCCCATCCCTAGTCTGTGTGCTATATGGTGGAGGATAAGCTGCCCCACCTCTTGAAAATTGGCAATTTTGTACATTCACTTTACTCAAACATATGTTTGCAATGTACCCTGTCATCCCGCAGGTCCAACGTACTCGGTGTGTCCATCTGACAAGTCCCCCTTGGTTAAATCCTCCCTGGGTATTCTGCAACCCACCTTGATTATTTTGGAATCCTCTTCTTCCTCTACAGCCCATACCTCTGCCTCATGGCACAAACCCATATCCACCTTGGTCCATCGGGTGCTGATTATTCGCCTGAGATGCACCCATTGCTTCCTGCATTCCCAATCAATCTCTGCTTGTCAATACCGCACCTTCTATGGCACATTTTGAAGATTTCTTCTGAACTAACTTGGCTTCCTCAATTTTCATTCATCCCTCTTCCTATTTTTCTCTTGTATCATCCGACAGTGATGCACTATTGTCAGCTGTATCTCAGGCCAAGGCTTCACTTCCATTCCCACTTGTTTCTTCATCTTTCTCTGTACTGGTTCAGGCAACCCCTGACATAAAATGTGGTAAAATAATGCCACTGTTTTTTCCCATGGCTCACAAGTTTCAAGTTGCCATATCTCGTGAATATCCTGAATGTAAGCAAAAGGGTCTTCATCATCCTTCATCTTACATGTCATAATTGCACCCATATCTGGTCTGTCAGGATACAGCATCCTTAGTGCCCTCCAAACATCGGTTCCGCAATTATTAAATGGCGCTCCATCATGCGCTGTGTTCTGTGCAGTCACAATTGAATACCGTGCTCTTCTCCATAGGTAATCAGCACTCTCCTCAAGAAAAGCTGCCAGGAGACCTTTAATGTCCCCTATGACCAATGTATCGCACTCTTACTCCTGAGAGTCCTTTAAGACGAGGTAGTAATGCTCAGAGGCAGATGGGGATGCAGATGTTACTGAAACATCAATAATCAAAATGACTCAGGAAGTTGGCAAAGTGCATTTCTGTTTTAATATCAATTATCTAACGCCGGGAGTACAATGGGCGTCATCCGATGCCGCACAGCTCGATCTCGGAACATTTCATAAAAAACAACTCTTTTATAACAATAATTTGTCACTACTGACGTCATACTATGTGGCAAATTACAAAACCTATAAGTACCGTGGTTGGCTCTCAGTGAACATCTACGTACACATTCTATATAGCCACTGGTTATCATTGGGCGCTTAAGTCAGGTGGGCGTCAAAACCCACTCCCAATAACTGGTCATCATTGTCATCACTAAATACACAACGATTAATTGGTTCTTCAAACTATAGGGCTCTTCATTGTACGGCCCAATATCATTGGTTTGGCACCCCCCTTCTAGAATGTTCCACACGCTAGCAGCAGACAGGCTACCATCCCAGTTTCATGGACGCTCAGCTTGATAATGCCTCCCCTCCAATTAACCCACTATCTATCAACACTCATTCAGTCTATCAGACAATTAAGCTTTTGAGCTTGGCCTTGTAACTGTTGACTTCCTCTGGGAAATAAAGGGAGTATAGCTTCACTCCATCGTCTAGTTTCGGCACAGCCTACGCAAAGCTATTCGGATCTCACCCATGTGACTTGAAGACCAATCTTCTCGAGCCTTTTGCAGCATTTAAAGCTATTAAATGATGAACTGTAGAAACATTTAGTGTTTTTTTCATGCTGCTTCAAACAGAAGCATGTTCCATACTCACATTTGTTGTAGCTTTCCTGACAGGCATCAGTTTCACTGTGGTCTTATCTACTTGGTTCTGAACCAGCCCCATCTTCTCTGAAACCTGCTTCGCCATCAGTAATTTCCAACTGTGCCACTCTTTTGAAAGTCATTTTCTTGTTCATGAAGTTTCAGGGCCTGCTAAATGCGTTGTGGACCATCCAGGTCATGTGCATTCCTATGTACATACATTGGCGTATCGCCACAATCTAATTCACTATGTAGCTAGCCTTATGAATACTTTTCCCTACTTGCGTTTTTGTAACTGTACACGTGTAAACTGATTTACATATTCTTCAGTGTTTCTGTAGCATGAGCATCTTCATCTCAAACCCGAAATGTTGCTCATCTGTACTATCTGTTCTTCATTTCTTAGAGAATACTGTTAACGTTTCTTCTCTCCATTCAACTTCTAGATACATCAGCTCCTATTTCATGTGACGTCATCAGGCTCCTTTCTTTGTTCAAATGCACATTCTTTCCGGTACTTCATCCAAAAGAATACTATGTTTCTGTGCATTTAGGTAGGTTTTTCTCAATGGATATCTTGTCTCAAAGGTTTTCTATAATATTGGTATACTGACTGGAACTGCAAATGTCGTCATCTCTTGTTCCCAACACATAGGCAACATAGGGGCGGAGCTTGGACTGTGGATGTCTGACTGTGCCTCTACATTCCCACCTCTGGGCAATTCATTAACCATTTCATTATCAATCTTTACATCAAGACATCCTCGTCTGAAAAACTGTTTATTCGGCACACAACACATTACAACTTCTTTCAGGCTTATGGCTGATTTCACATGCTCATCAACACTCCAGGTCATAAGGGTGCTGTGTCCAGTAGGGCTACAGTAGATCCATCTTCCCATGTACTTCTTTCAATTTCTTGGATCCAGAAACGTTGTACCTTTAGGTCCGTGTGGGCTGGCTTTCACCTAGTCTCCGATTTCTACATCTGTCAATTCCTTAGCCTTCCATCCTGATTCAACATCAGTCATGATCTTCATTCCTACAGCTTTCTTTGCATCTTCTTTCACTGAGCAAATATAATTCTTATCACAAAAAAATCCAAGTATGATCATCACCAACAGGGCTCCAAGAAACTTGAACATATCTGCCATCCATTGTGGAACCCATGTGAAAACTGCTCCAAACCAACTGTCATCAGCAATGTCTTCCACTTCATCAATCATCTGGACGTGTAGGTCTGTCAACATGGATATGACTTCTGTCAAGGTGCCATTCTCATTGTCATGAGAAGGTATACATGTGCAACATGATTCTCCAGTTTTGGCACAAACACCTTTATCCATAGCTGTAATCATGCCCAGAACATATATGTTCTGAAGAGATATCAGTCTTATGGCTCTTAGCTCCTCCTTGATTGCATTGAATCCTTTTATGGTCGTGTTGAAGATGCAGAAACTCCCATCTGGTTATTTGCAACCATCCAGCATTTACATCCATCTGGATCCTGGCCATAAAGATTATCATGAATATCGATGAGGTCTTGCTGAACAGTCTCTGTTCATATGGAATAGAATCAAAAGCTTATATTGATTTTGCTGAGAAATGGTTCTCCCTCTTCAATCAACTCAAAAGCTCTGCAGACCTCTTTTTCCTCAGATGTGCATCTGCTTTCGGGAATTCACCATGTTTAGATCACTTTTCAGAATCACCAACGCTGGAACATGAACATTCACTATAGAACACAGTCCTCCACAATCCTTGGGCAGCTTCATATAAGCTCTGGGTCCACAAGCCCAGTAGTGATCCATTATTACTGCTGTCCCAACGCTCATTCCCGGCATGTCGAATATTCATCCACAGATCTGATTTTTTCCCATTTTACTTGTGTCATTATTTCTGAAAACATAGCTTTACATTTTCCAGGGGCACTATCTGCAAGGGCCCTCCTTTGTCTTCTACCCAGGTCAATAGTTTAGCAAGTCTTGGGTGTGCATCCATTTTCTTCAGTGTCAATGGTTGGTATGTGGTTGGTATGTAGAAACCAATAACTACCCACGCTCGGCAGATTACTATACCTTCTTCCCAACCATCTGGAGAGAGCACTAAAACCCAGATCTGCATTTGGCCTCTTTCTTTTAATCTTCGTACCACCTCTTTAATTTTTCCTGGGCTCTTCCGTTTACTTCCCATCTGATTCCAGCTCCTTTCACTGCAGGCTGTTCATACCTTATCACGTGATTCTTAGTGTGGGCTATTGCTCTTGTCTTCGTGTCTTGCAAATAGTCATATTCATCCGGATCTGTCCATTCAGTTGCCAATTTTAGGTAAGCTGTTCGGCCCATAAACTGGCCTATCACCCTACAGAATGCTATGTGAGATAGGCAGTGTGCTGTTCGGACATGTATTTCAATAGCTATGAAGACCTTAGATTTTCCCAAACTATACATAGTAGTCCTCCTCAGACACTCTTGCCCACCTCTTTCATGTGCTGATACCAAACATTGTTTCCTAAGTGTGCTGTGCTTTCTCGATAATTATTACATTCATAATCGCCTTCTGGTGCATATCTCTTAAGTCTCACCCTTGCCACATTAGCTTTTATAAACATTTCATGACATATTTCAGCATTCCATCTTACTGGAGAGATCATAGGAACATTTGTCAGTACACTTGGTATCTTTACTTGCGCTACTGGTGTAGGGTTAGTTAAAAAAGACCTCTTCATTTGCTTTTCCCTAATGATCTTTATCTGGTGCTCAGCAGGAATTCCTAAAAGGCTCTTTCCTGAATAAGGATGTCTAGTGACATTTGCCACAGAGCCAGGTCCCCCCACATAAGCTACTGTAGTAGGAACAGTCACATAAGGCCTAGGATCTCTTGAAATTTGAACTTCTCCCTTACCTTCAGAAGTAGAAATAAAAGGGATTCTCCATTTTTTCGGATCCATAAAATATGCAGGATGTATTACAAGGATTAAAATGATGACAACAAACATTAAGCAGACATAAATCATGCACCAATAAAAGATGGCCCACCGATGTGAAGATGAAGATCATCATCGTCTCTCACCTTCTGGAATAACTAAGTGGCTTTTGGACCACATGATTTGCCAGTATTTCACATTAAGGAAAGAACAATGGTTTATTCAGGCAATCTCATAACCATTCCGATAGCTTCTGTATCTTTTCCCAAGTTCCTTAAGCAACTAGATGATTGCTGGACAGTCGATAGTGTTCTCAACAAAGCCAAAGTGTCATCCTTTCATCAAACAAGGTAGAGATGTGCTTTGAGTAGACAATAAAGATCAACGCCAACAAGTCTTGACTGTACTCTCCTGTGACAACACCATTCATTAGTTCATGAAGAAATGTCATACACATGATGAATCTGCTCCATTATGTCACATAGCAATTGATCAAGGGCAAGCTGATTCCTTAGATCTCTCAGAAATGTATGAACATCAGTTTGCCTACCAACAAGATGTGGGCAGTCTTCAATCAGGAAACAGAAAACCATTCCACACAGTTTGTGGGTGTCATCATTGGATAAGGTCATCAGTTTGTTCACAAAGAGGCAAAAGGTGATGAACAAGCTTGTTTGCAAAGTTCACGTATCAGCCAATTTATTACAAGTTGATTTCTCGGATCCTTAAGAAATACACAAGTGCTTGCGCGCCGTCCAACAAGATGAGGATGCTCATGAATCAACAGGTAAAGAATCAATCCAATTAGTTTATTAAAATCTTCATCAAGCAGAACCATCTGTATGCTCAAAGAAACGTTCAGGCAATAGTCTGATCTGATCTTGAATTGCTGCTAAAGCCATTTAATCGCTGGACCATTCTTAGGATCTTGGAGGAAAGTATGAATATCACCACGACGACCAACAAGAACAGGGTACACTCTGTGTATGGAAATGAAAGACAGCAAGAAGTAGTCTGTGTATGTCCACATCAGTAAGGACCAAAGTATCCGTAAAAAAAAAAAAATGTTTGGAAGGAGTCTGGGAACTGCTCCCTCAAATAAGAATTCCAAGTTTGGTATTTCTCTGCCTTTTCATTGCAGTCTAAAAGTAGATGTCAACACACCTCTGTGGCTCAAGTACAGTGATGTTTCCATTCTCTGCTTTAGCAAATACAAAGAGTGCTTTCCAGGAGGCCACAGTCCAAAGTTCTCTTTATCTACCCTTAGATGGACTCTGTGTCCTTCTTCCTCATCATTGATCTTGTCTGCACATCCTGAACTGCTTCTCCTTGACTTGCTTCCGAATCTCTCCAGCATAGACTTTCACATCACCTTGTGTTATGCTTGAGCTAAAACATGGCGCTGGTGCGCAGTGCATTCTGGGGGCACTCAGAGCCATAATGGATATTTATTCCATGCCTCAGTGAAAAGCTGTACTTACTTTGCTGAGAGCTGAATTTGCTTTGATGAAAAAACATGCTTTCCAAACCTGGTATGCAGCCCGTCAAGGACATTCTGCTGGGAACTGGGAGTTATGGAACTGTTTTCCGTGGCGTTTGTTCTTAGGAGAGGAGGGAAGCGCTTTGCTCCTTGAGGTTACTGTTGGTTGACCCAGCTGGCAACCAACGGTCACTTATTGTCATGATGCCTACCTCTAAGGAGCCAGGCCGGGCCCAGCAACCCCAGAGGCAGACATCATTTTCCCCAGGGAAGTCTCAGCGGGCCCAAGTCGGGGCCCTTTGGACTCAGTCCTGGCGCCTTAGGCGCCAGGCTCATAGCGGACCCCAGTCCTGGCGCCTTAGGCGCCAGGCTCATAGAAGAGGATATGTGTTTAAGTGCTTGGATGCACACTTACCTGATGCAGACCTTGCTGCTTCATCCAGGCCCTCTTGAGGCCTGAATGGGACTACTTAACCTGTAGGACTACTTCACCACCCGGGTGTGGTCGGGGAAGGATACATACCTGATTGTTGGAAGGATACATACCAGGAACTTCTTCCAAGGATATTTAAACCCCACCCGAACAGCCACACATGCTTCGCGTTGTTCTGCACCTAGCAGCTGGACGCTCACCGTGTCAGCTCCTGCATCCTGACTTCAGCCACGCCTGCCAGCACCCTGGAACACCTGCAAGGGGAGAAAGGAAGAGAATAGGAGAAGAAAAGCCCTTACCTGCTAAATCTGCATCCGGAGTCATTTCTCCAACGGCCCTGAAAGGAAGACATCATTTTAAAGGCAATCCGTTTCGATCGCTGCAGCGCTGCATTTTACTCACCTTTGCAAGGCGCTTCCATCTTCAGCAGCGATCTTCCGGATTCAGCTACGCCCCGGCGCCTAGAGGAAAAAAGACAAGAACAAAGGTAAGAGGGAGAAAAGGAATAAGGAAAGCTCAGTTTCCTTTTAAGTCTTACCTGTTGGATTATTCCCACTGCATTTCGGGTCCTGCCGCTTCCTGGCATCTCCGGACCCCGGCCCCTATGGGGAAAAAAGACAAAGACATTGAATGAGCGAATGCAAAGACATTACCTGAGCGCTCATCCAGAACTGTTTTACTTCGGGTCGGCACCATATCTCCGGCACTCCGAACCCCGGCCCCTAAGGGGAAAAAGACATAAGCATTAACGCTTGCTGCAATTAGACAACGAACATTATTATTAAGCTTGAACTTTTGAACAGAACTTTTACAGCGCCTTACCTGAACAGTCAAGCTTACCTGAACTCCCATCAATCCTCAATCCAGTGAAGTAACTGGGTTTCAACGCGCCCCTGCATCAGAAGCAGGATGGAGAGCTCATCCTTCCAAACCCTAAGGTGAGGCTTCACGGGGAATCGTGGAGGAGGTATCGTGGAGGGTTGGAAGGGAGTGGGAGGCTTGAGCATTGTTCCACAGTTGGTAATACTCCCTTTTCACGCACAGGAGGGTATCCAACGAGCCAGGGAAGCCAGAATAGAGGGGCCCTTCCTGTCCATCTTCAGAGTTCTGCGCCTTCGACGCCGCGCCTCCGTGGGAACCAGGTGAGCGTTACAGAACGCGAAGCCTTACCACAATTTCCCACCTGGGCGCTATGGAGACTTCCGAGACAGATCAGCTGGCCCATCTTTTAGGGGAATTACGGGCAGAAGTGCACTCAGCCCGCCAGGAGACTAATGCTCTCAGAAGGGAACTAATCCTATCCAAGGAAAGAACTGATGATCTGGCCAAAAGGTTATTGCAGGGCAAGGCAGAGCACACTCCTTTACCTGTTTCTGGAGATATTTCTACAACAATGGGTTCGAATAAACCGGTACAAATCAATCTACCTGGACACATGCCTTTGGCCCCGCCGGAACGTTTTGCGGGGGATCCCAAGAAATATGCCGTTTTTATGAACCAATGCCGTTTACACTTTTTATGCAGGCCCGGGGCCTTCCCCAACGACCAGACCAAAGTAGCCTTTGTACTATCTTACCTCAGTGGCTGTGCTGCCGATTGGTCTATTCCATTGGTAAATCAGGATGATCCCATTCTCCGGGATTTCCAGGGCTTCCAGGCCAGCATGGAAAGATTGTTCGCTCGACACTCGCAGGGACAGGCCCTTGACAACGAACTGCTATCCTTACGACAAGGTAATCAGGATCTTTTGTCCTATATCGCCACCTTTAATAGACTAGTTGTGGAAACCGGATGGCCTGAAAATAAAAGGATCACATTGTTTCATCGAGGCCTGCGCGGAGAGCTTAAAGATGTTATAGCTCAGATAGTAGATCCACCCCAGGCCTGCGCAGACTACATAGACTTAGTGGTTCAACTTGATCACAGACTTCAAAATAGAAAAGCAGATCGGCTCAAGTATGAAACCAGAGTACCTATCAAGACCCACGTTAACTCCAAGAGTACTGACGTTTCCGAACCTATGCAAATTGGCAGTGTTAAAGTACCATTAACGCAGAAGGAACGAGAGAGAAGGCGACAAATGCAACTTTGTCTGTATTGCGGAACTTCCGGTCACTTTCTTCAAAGTTGTCCAGTTAAACCACCCAAGAAGGTGGTTGGAGCCACTGATAACGAGTTATTGACACTTGATTCGGGAAACGACCTAGCCCGACAAGCGTAGGGGTCCGCTTGCCGAGCTTGAAAACAAAATCTTTGACCTCGCATTTTGTCATGCCAATGGTGCTTGTGAACCCAAAACAGCCTCAGCAGTTGCATGCTATAAAAGCATACATAGACAGTGGAGCTATTGGAAATTACATAGACCGTGAATTGGCTTCCAGGATTAAGCTTCCTCTCCGCCCGAAAGTAGCCCAAGATGTAATTACTACAGTTGATGGAACCGAAATAGCCTCAGGGCCTGTAACGCATTCCACAGTTGAAATCACTCTGGTGGGTCAGGACGGACATCGGGAAGCAATCGTGTTTGATGTGATCAAGGCCCCACAATTTCAAGTACTTCTTGGAATCCCTTGGTTAGAAACACATAATCCGAGAATAGACTGGCGAGCAAAGAAGATAACTTTTCCTGATTGTGAACCAACCTGTTACCCAAGGAATCCAGCTATGGGTCTAGCCTCTGTAACTTCCACCCCTGTACAGCTACCATCTGAATACCAAGAATTCCAAGAAGTTTTTCAGAAACAGCAGGCTAACACCTTACCTCCCCATCGATCTTACGATTGCCAAATCGACTTGGTACCCAATGCACAACTACCTTGTAGTAGGATTTATGCTCTTACTGAACCTGAGAACCTGCATTTGCGCCAGTATTTGGATCAATACCTGGCCAATGGTTTCATTCGCCCATCAAAGTCACCAGTCTCTTCCGCTTTGTTCTTCGTACCTAAAAAGGAAGGAGACCTTAGGGCCTGTATTGACTACCGCGCCCTAAATCAGATAACGATTAAGAATCGTTACCCTTTGCCCCTGATACCTGAGCTTATCGACCAAGTAAAAGATGCTTGTGTGTACACCAAGCTAGATCTCCGAGGAGCTTACCACCTGGTACGTATAAAAGAGGACGACGAGTGGAAGACTGCATTCCGCACCAAATTTGGGCTCTCCGAATATCAAGTAATGCCCTTCGGTTTGTGCAACGCACCTGCCGCCTTTCAGTACTTCATGAATGATGTTCTTCGGGAACTTATCGATGTTTGTGTCATCGTTTATATTGACGACATCCTGGTGTATTCCTCCTCAGAATCTGATCACAGAAACCATGTTAGGGCAGTTCTTGAGAAATTGCGCCAGCACAAATTATTTGCCAAGCTCGAAAAATGCGTTTTTCATACCACAGAAGTGGAGTTTCTCGGATTCATCCTGACACCTCAAGGAATCTGAATGGACTCGCGGAAAGTGGACGCCATTCTCAAATGGCCATCTCCTACCTCTGTGAAGGGAGTGCAAAGCATGCTTGGCTTTGCCAATTTCTATCGAAGGTTCATCCCGGAATTTTCTCGAACTGTTCAACCCATCACAGCTCTCCTAAAGAAAACTAAACACTTTGAATGGACTCTTGAGGCTGAACAAGCCTTTCAGGACCTAAAAACCAAATTCACCTCTGCACCTGTATTGAAGCACCCGCGCCCAGATCTCCCTTACATCGTGGAAACCGATGCATCCAGTTCGGCCATGGGAGCTGTCCTGTCGCAAAGAGACCCAGAAACTAACCAACTACACCCTGTAGCCTTTTGGTCCAGAAAATTCTCTCCACCTGAACTCAATTACGCAATTACAGACAAAGAACTACTGGCTATTAAATCAGCTTTCAAGGCTTGGCGTCACTATCTTCTCGGTGCAAGACACACCATCACCGTAATTACGGACCACAGAAATTTGCAGTATTTAAAGACGGGCAAAGCTCAATCTTCGCGACAACTCCGATGGGCTTTATTCCTTGCGGAATTTGATTTTGTAATTACCTATCGCCCTGGCTGCAAGAATGGTAAGGCAGATGCCTTATCCCGGATAGGCATGGAAGAACCCAATTCGAGTTTAGAACCTGTGCCAATCATACCGGAACAAAGAATTCTGGGCTTGACTTCATTGCAAACCATTGAGGACATCCAAGCTCAAGTAAAACAGCTTTTTGACTCTTCTGCCTTACTGGAATGGAGTCAAAAGGGTCCTCACTACACCGTTAAGGATGATTTACCCTACTTCCAAGAGCGGTTATTTCTGCCAAGTAAAGAATTGCAGGAACTTGTCATTACCCGTCATCATGAATCATTAATGGAAGGACACCCCGGTATCGCGAAAACAGAAGAAAAGATCAAACGCCACTTCTGGTGGCCTTCTTGGAGAAAAGACATAAAGTCATTTGTGTTGTCTTGCGGAATCTGTGCCCAAAATAAGAGTCAAAAGAAAAGGCCAGCCGGCCTACTTCAACCTTTGGACATTCCACCAGCACCTTGGCACACCTTGTCAATGGACTTTATAACTGACCTGCCTCGTTGTGGTGATTACAACACGATTCTCGTAATAGTGGATCTATTCTCCAAAATGGCCCATTTTATCCCTTTAAAAGGATTGCCGTCAGCTTCCACCTTGGCCAAGGAATTTATGGAAAATATAGTGCGGTTACATGGTTTCCCTTCCATATTAGTCTCAGACCGTGGAAGTCAATTTATCTCCCACTTTTGGAAGAAATGTTGCCAACTAGCACAAATAGACGTGCGGTTATCCACCAGCCACCACCCCCAGACCGACGGACAAACCGAGAGAACCAATCAGACTCTCGAGCAATATCTGCGGTGCATGTTACACCAATCCGAGTTGAATTGGAAGGACATCCTTTGGATTGCAGAATATGCATACAACAATTCAGTGCATTCTGGAACCGGACAGACTCCTTTTTATACCCTGTATGGTCACCATCCTCAGACGTCTGACCTAGATCCACCTCTGACCCTGGAGATGCCTGCAGTAAATCACCTACATTCCACAATAACCCAAGCCTTCAAAGAAGCTACAACCCACTTACAGCAAGCCAAGAAAAAGTATAAAGAAAACGCTGATTTGCACCGAAGTAAAACTCCTCCTTAGCAAGTAGGAGATCAGGTATGGCTAGCAACTAAACATCTACCCCTCAAGGGTCAGCGAACTTTTAATCCCAGATTCATTGGGCCTTACCCCATCAAAGCTATTATCAACCCAGTGGCCTTTAAACTCGATTTACCATCCAACATGCGGATTCATCCCGTTTTTCACGCATCTCTTCTAAAACCAGTACAACCTGGAACCAGACTGTCTGAGCCCCCAGGCCCTGTCCAAATTGATGGAGAATTAGAATTCGAAGTGAAAGACATTTTAGATTCCAAGATAGTTAAGTCGAAACTCTTCTATCTTGTTGATTGGAAAGGATATGGACCTCAGGAAAGATCTTGGGAACCCAGTAACTATGTTCACGCACCACGATTAATTCAAAGATTCCATCGAAAATTCCTGCACAAACCAAAACCCCCGGAGGAAAAGACCTTGGGAGGGGCCTTGAGGGGGGGTACTGTCATGATGCCTACCTCTAAGGAGCCAGGCCGGGCCCAGCAACCCCAGAGGCAGACATCATTTTCCCCAGGGAAGTCTCAGCGGGCCCAAGTCGGGGCCCTTTGGACTCAGTCCTGGCGCCTTAGGCGCCAGGCTCATAGCGGACCCCAGTCCTGGCGCCTTAGGCGCCAGGCTCATAGAAGAGGATATGTGTTTAAGTGCTTGGGTGCACACTTACCTGATGCAGACCTTGCTGCTTCATCCAGGCCCTCTTGAGGCCTGAATGGGACTACTTAACCTGTAGGACTACTTCACCACCCGGGTGTGGTCGGGGAAGGATACATACCTGATTGTTGGAAGGATACATACCAGGAACTTCTTCCAAGGCTATTTAAACCCCACCCGAACAGCCACACATGCTTCGCGTTGTTCTGCACCTAGCAGCTGGACGCTCACCGTGTCAGCTCCTGCATCCTGACTTCAGCCACGCCTGCCAGCACCCTGGAACACCTGCAAGGGGAGAAAGGAAGAGAATAGGAGAAGAAAAGCCCTTACCTGCTAAATCTGCATCCGGAGTCATTTCTCCAACGGCCCTGAAAGGAAGACATCATTTTAAAGGCATTTCGTTTCGATCGCTGCAGCGCTGCATTTTACTCACCTTTGCAAGGCGCTTCCATCTTCAGCAGCGATCTTCCGGATTCAGCTACGCCCCGGCGCCTAGAGAAAAAAGACAAGAACAAAGGTTAGAGGGAGAAAAGGAATAAGGAAAGCTCAGTTTCCTTTTAAGTCTTACCTGTTGGATTATTCCCACTGCATTTCGGGTCCTGCCGCTTCCTGGCATCTCCGGACCCCGGCCCCTATGGGGAAAAAAGACAAAGACATTGAATGAGCGAATGCAAAGACATTACCTGAGCGCTCATCCAGAACTGTTTTACTTCGGGTCGGCACCATATCTCCGGCACTCCGAACCCCGGCCCCTAAGGGGAAAAAGACATAAGCATTAGCGCTTGCTGCAATTAGACAACGAACATTATCATTAAGCTTGAACTTTTGAACAGAACTTTTACAGCGCCTTACCTGAACAGTCAAGCTTACCTGAACTCCCATCAATCCTCAATCCAGTGAAGTAACTGGGTTTCAACGCGCCCCTGCATCAGAAGCAGGATGGAGAGCTCATCCTTCCAAACCCTAAGGTGAGGCTTCACGGGGAATCGTGGAGGAGGTATCGTGGAGGGTTGGAAGGGAGTGGGAGGCTTGAGCATTGTTCCACAGTTGGTAATACTCCCTTTTCACGCACAGGAGGGTATCCAACAAGCCAGGGAAGCCAGAATAGAGGGGCCCTTCCTGTCCATCTTCAGAGTTCTGCGCCTTCGACGCCGCGCCTCCGTGGGAACCAGGTGAGCGTTACACTTATCAATGCGCAAGCGCATTGCTAGAAGGTTCGAGAAATTTCCACCCCTGTTTGAGGAGTGCATATATGCGGAACCCCTCAGCGGTCAGACGAGATAGGCACAAAGACTTCAGTCGGAAGGGGGACGCCTTTGTCCGACATACCTGTGGGCTGTTGTGCACTCAGCCTGGCTGTTACCGGGGTCTTCCGGCCATTTTTGGCGAGATGAGGGATTTAGTTGATGTATTTTCTTTTGAATTCTCTGTCTTTTCTGTGATTTATTTCTGTGTTATCACTTGTTGCTTCCAAGCTATGAATAAATAGCTGTATAAGTGCTCATTATTTCACTAACTGCGTATTTGGCTGTGAGTTATTGCTTCGCCTACCTGCGTTCAAATCATTTTTCTTTGCTCTACACATGTACTGGTGATGAAGTGTCCGTGTGCATTTGGAGAGCAAAACACCTTGATAAATCCACGCAACTTTTACAGCTGACTGTGTAGTGTTTTCCACAATGAAAGCACCACCAAATCTAGGCTCATGCCACTTTCTGGGTGAAATTATAAATCAATATCTGGTCTCCTGGAAAGACCTTTGGTACAAGAAGTGCTTGCATTCGAGTTGCTGAATGGTCTTCTTCTGTCTTCTGAGCCGACACCCCGTCCGCTTGACTTGGTCTGAAAGGACAGAGATACTTGTGGTCTTGCATGTTAAATATTCTTGCAGCTCAGTTCCTAACAATTCTGCAGTTGTCTGGGCATCACTCCTAATCCTAAATAGAGGTGTTAGAGGCATTCTCATTCGCCTTCCTGTGACTAGATAGTGGTGTGTGAGGTGGTGGTCTGAGCCATGTTAGCTTCTAAGTGTTTATAATGCAAGGGGTAGGCAATGCAGCCACGCCTTCTTCAGGGTCAATTTGAGCATGGCTATTCTTTCTTTTAACTGGCTGTTGATCCTCTCACATATCCCATTCCCCTGCGTGTGATAAGCTGAAGAAAATGTGTGCTTTATGCCAAGCACTAAACTAATGTTCTCAAATACTTAGTTAACAAAATGGGGGCCATTATCTGATCTCAGCAACTTTGCCGATCTAGGGAAGACTTCTCGAACTAAAAATCTCGCAGCACAACTGGCATCAGGATGTGTGCATGGGCCAACCTCTACCCACCTTGAGAAAGGGCACAATACCACTATGATATAACTATAGCCAGCACAGACTTGCAGCATATCCACATAATCTATTTGTAAATTCTGAAAATGACCATTTGGTCGAGGGATGACTCCTCTGACTGTTCACAGCGTGTTCCGAGCAGTAAACCTTTAACATACAATGCAATTTACTACATAAAATGCAACATGTTCAAACATGTTCGGCACAAACCAGTCCCACGCAATGGTTGCTGTGAGGCTCTCCCTAGTGACATGTGCAAGGTAATGTAGCTGTTCCAATGCCACCCTTAATAAGGCTACAGGCATTACCGGTTTACCAGTGCTGTCCTGTAACCATACTGCTTTGGTGGGGGATTAAAGAACACCCCCTCTGTATCCAAAGATCTTTTTCTTCCTGTGAAACACCACCCTGTATTTCCATAAACTGTGTTTTTGACACATTATTAAAACTTTTATTCACAATCATCATCACTGCAATTTTCTCTTTCACATCAGGTGTATCAAAGGTCATTATATCTAATGAATATGCAACTTTTTTTGCCTTTTCGTCTTGATTTTTAGACATCTTAAAATCAGTTCTCCTAGTGTGTGCTGCGCACTTCACTATTGCAATTGCTACTGGGAATTGTAGTGCTTTAATAAGCCTTTCCAATAGGGCAGCGTATTGCACTGGAGTGCTGTCCGCTCAGAGGTATCCAGTCCTTTTCCAGCAACAAATCCTGCATGCACGGTTGACGTAATGTAGAAGGAGTCAATATACACCGTCACTACCTGGTCTGCGTGTTTATCGAGTGCGACAATAAGCGGCACCAATTCTGCAGCATGTGCTGAGAAATGAGATGGTAGTATTGCACTTGTCATTACTTCAAACTCCCTGTTAGCCTTATGCTTTACTACAGCAGCACCTGTATACCTTTGTCCATCAGTTTGATCGATTTGTGAGGAACCATCAATAAAACAATTTTGCTCGCAGCAAGAGCATTTTCTTTCACCCTCGGGATATATCATAGAACTCTTCAAAATTCGAGCAATCATGTACTTGCTAACCATCTGCCAATGGTTCGGCGACAAACATGGCAGGGTTCAACATTTTGCATCTGACTATTTTGATCGTTGGATTTGATATTACCACTTTGTAATAAGAAGCTCTTTGAGACGTCAAGTTACCCTTAGTTTTCTCTAAAACAGCAAAAGAGCATGCTCAATAAATAACGTCATAGAACACTTCATCACTATACTAGCAGACTTCTCAATAGCGAATGCGGCAGCTGCCAATGAATGTTCGCACAGAAAGTGCCCCCTCATAACTGGGTCCAAAATCCCACTGTAATACGCCAGGGGCTTGTACCCTAAAGCAGTCCTCTGCATAAGCACTGCTGTCATAACTGTTCTATGTGTGTGCAAAAATAAAATGAATTCCTCGGCATAATTGGAAATTCCTAAAACTGGAGCCATACACATTGCTTTTTGCAACTCATCAAACCCTTCCTCCATTTCCTCAGTCCCGTCCTTCTTTTTTAAATTCTGCTGTGCTTTTTTGGGTCTTGTAGCAATGGCTTTGTATATGAGCTGTAATCAAATACCCATGCACTAACATAATTGCACAGTCCTAGAACCTGCTGCATTTGCTTTACTGTGTGCAGTTTTGCTGTTTTCAAATTTGCATCAGCCCTTTCAGGTGTAACTTTCTTTCCTTCGTGGGAGATTAACTGTCCTATATAAAACACTTCCTTTTGACAAGACTGCAATTTCTCTTTGTCCACTTTATATCCTTTCTTTGCAAGAATAATCATCAATTGAATTGAATCTCGTCTACATTCTTCCTCGGATGTGCTGCAAACTAGAATATCATCTATGTACAGCAACACAACGCTCGGCAAATCTACATTGCTTAAGTCCATCTGCAGGACTCTGTTAGAAATTGATGGAGACTCACAATACGCTTGGGGCAACTTCATGCTTTTCAGTTTAATCGGTTGGAATGTAAACGTTGTAAGATCTTGGAAGACCTTGTGAAACGGCATTGTGAAAAACACATTTTTCAAGTCAATCACCATGAAATATAGTGCTTCAACTGGGATATTATATAGAATCGTCCCCGAATTAGGAACTAGAGGAAACTCTACCTCTACAATCTGGTTAATTGGGCGCATGTCCTGAATTAAAAGCCACGACCCCCCTTACTTTTTTTGATCTTATACACTGCAGTATTGCATGGTGGCTGTGATAGAATGCCTTGATCCATCATAGCTGATATATTCTTAAGAATCCCCTCGTCTGCCTCTCTGGCCATGGGGTACTACCTTACACGTGGCAGAATTGCTCCCGGTTTCAGCTTAATCTTAACCTCTCCTACATCTTTCAGTAGCCCTACATCATAAGGATCTGTTGTCCATAAAGAAATGGGCATGCTTTCCATAGCCTCATCAAAATATGTGAGACGTTGTCGCATGATCAGCATTTGCTGTGGGATCTCTCGCCTTTCTGTTCTAATCCAATATTTTATGCTTATTTCAAACACCACTTTGTCATGTGACGGGTTGTCTTTAAACATATCCTCATCAGTGACGTCAGTCAATCTGAACCCTTCTTCAATAGCAATCACTGTTCTCTACGGCCTGCCCTCATCATCGAATCCTTCAAGCATGTCCAATTCTCCTCGCACTATGGCTGACTGTAATTCTAGGGGGAATATCTGCCCCCCTTTATCATTCATGGGTATCTGTGGACTGAATAGAAACTCATCAGGTATTCTCATTACTTTGCCCATTAATCCAGGTAGCCATGTGAAGAAAATATGCATGCTATAATAAAAAACCTCAGGCTACAATGGCTTCCTTCGCAAGGCTATTTGCCCCGTGAATTACATAATAAACTTGCTTACAATTAAATAATGTATTCCTGGTGTTGAACACACTATACCCTCATCAGTGAAAGAAATTGTTATTTTCAACTTCGTCATCAAATCCCGACCTAGAATATTAACTGGTGTCTGTTTCGAATAAAATAATGGAACAGACATATCACATTCTCCTATTGAAACTGGCCATTTTTCAGTAAAAGGAACTCTACTTGTAGCTCCTGTGAAACCTTGAGCATTCATGGCATTACCTGATAACAAAAATGTACCCTCTTGTATACATGAGCAAGTTGCTCCAGTGTCTACAAAAAAAGAAAAGGATCTGCCTCCAATCGTGAAATCAACCCTCGGTTCCTCATAAGGATTAGGCATTACCGATAGTACTGAACACATCAAGTCCCCCAGTGATCTGTCCTATTGTGGGTACATACTTATCACTGTGCCTGTAAAAGGATTCCCACTCTCGACAGTGACACCCCCTACTCTAAGAGTCAACAATTGTCCTGTGTTTGCGTTCTGTTGTATCTGCATGGGTGCATGCTGTGATTGTCCTTTTGGTGGACTCAATGGTGTTTGCTGTGATTGCAGAGCCTGCTGTGTTCACAGTGCTTGGTATACTGTCTGATCTTGGGCAGACCCATCCCGTCTTTGTGGGCTATATGCTAGAGGATAAGCTGTTCCCCCCCTCTTGGGAATTGCCCATTCTGTACATACCATTGGCTCCAAAATGTCCGGGCTATGTGTCCTGTCATTCAACATGTCCAACATACAGTAGGGAATCTCCTAATTTGCCCATCTTGCATATCTTGATTACTACCTTGATTATTCTGAGAATTTCCTTGGTTATTTTGAAAGCTTCCTCATCCTCGGAAACCTCCTTTCCTTCTCTGCATTGGTTATTCACCTTCAGCATACCTACAGTCTGTTGCGATCCTGTCCCATCTCCACTAGTTAACATCGCCCCTTCAATGGCAATCCTTAACAAAAAAATATGATAAAACACTGGTTTAGATTACCCCAGGGCTCTCGCGTTTCCAAAGACCACTGGTCTTGAAAATTTTAAATAAAATTCCCCTTCCTGCATCTTTCGTGCCATTATAGCTCCCATATATCACTTATTAGGATACTGCATTCTAAGCGCTTTCCAGACTGCTGCTCTACAATTATTAAACAGCGCACCATTTTGTGCTGTGTTCTGCACAGCAACTCCTGCATATCCTGCTCTAGACCAAATGTCATCAGCTCTTTCCCCACAGATGGCTGCAAGGAGAACTTTAATGTCTCCTATAGCTAAAGTGTTACCTCCTTTCATTTTTCTAGCTCAAGAATCCATTTTCGGGCACCCGACGTTAAATTGGGCAACTTGCATCTTAAGTTGTCCTTATCCAACTAAGGCCATTGAATATACTGTGGTCTGACCCTCCTTTCTCTAATAAAGGAAACTGTGAAACTCTGCAATCGCAATCGGCTTCCATCGTTTGCCTATCCATAGTAGGGACGATGGGTCCCGATCGTCTTCTTCCTGGCAATGACCTTAGTGTGCTTACATATGCCGGCGATTCACGCCATACTCTGTAGGGTCGTACTTTAGGTCAACCTAGCCACGCCACTGGGTCTCGTGTCCTCGGTTTAGGTAGGTCTAGGTCTGACCATCTAACCTCTTTATCTGTTAATAAACATTCTCTGAACCCACACGCACCGGTTCCTTCTTCCTCACGGTTTCCCTTTCTTCGTCTGACATCTCTGGTCCCCAACCTGTGTGACTTCCTTCCTTCTCATCCCTTTTCAGTGTCAGCCTGTCCAAAGACAGAGCTCAGTGCTCGGAACTAAGCAAACTTTCCTCCTCTCCTCGCAATTGGGAAATTTCAAATGATCATCCTTTATTTTTCAATTTGCTTTTTGTCTTAATCTCATGATATGATTTCGCAATTGTATCTCCTATAGTTTCCTCTTCAAAATCCACTTCTAGATTTATCCTAGAAGGCCCTGCCATTGGCTCCTGTGATGGGAAGAATTCCTCTATGTCCTCCCATTCTACTACTGGATTCGTGTTTCTTAATTCTTTCTCACTGGATCAATGTCACATGCCCTCGGACTCCTTTTTTGTTCTATTTCCTCAGCAAGTGCCCTTTCATTCTTTGCTTCATCCCTAATTCTTTCTTCCTCCTGTCTCTTCATCTCTCTTCTCTCGTTTGCCCTTCGTATTTCATTTTTTTTTGCCTTTGCATTCTCTTTCCTCTTAACTTATCTTCCTCTTCTTCTTCTCTCTTCCTGTCTAGCGTATCCCATTCTTTGATTATTCACTGCCTATTATCATATTTCCTTTGCTCTTCTGCCCTTTCTTCCTTTCTCAGCTGTTCTTCTTGGTACAGCTGTTCTCGTCCTTTTCTGTCCTTTCGTTTAAGCTCATCCTCTTTCAATCGCTTCTCTTTGTCCCTATTTATTTTATGTTGTTTGTCCTGATCTTCCTGTTGCCGTACCTCCCCAATTCTCACCCCATCGAGTTGAGCAATATCTGACCTCCCATCCACTAATTTTGTATGAGCACTATCTTGTCAATTTTGTCTTTCTCTCCTTTCCATCTCTTAATTTCCCTTTCTATATCCAGGGTCATACCTGGTCGTTCACTCCACTCTTTGTCCTGTGGGACTGTAGAGACCATGTCTTTCTCCAGAGAATTCTATGAACCTTTGTCACTGCTATAAGCAGGTGGTTCATTTGTTGGGTTACTATACCCCGCTGCTGCTTTAATCTCTCGAAGTGGATACACTCCATCATCTTTTGAATTATCATCATTTACTTCAGGCACGTTGGGGGGAGCAGAAGGCTCATCACCCCCCTCTTTACACTGGCTTAATATCCAGTCTTCAGGAGGTGGGTCTTCCTGTTCATCCTGATACATCTTCCAAAGCTCTAAGCTAGCTAGCCTTTTCTCCAGCTTTTTTCCTGTGTATGCTCTGTGCATATATGTGATCATGTGTTACAAAACTGCTTTTGACAGCAAACCCCCTTGTGGTCATGGCATAAGCATTTTAGTTGCTGCTCCATTAACCCATTTTGTGCGGTAACTGCTTGCACATGTGGACGAGCGGAGTAATATCCTCCATTGTGACAAGGCTCACTTGCCTGTTGCTACTTACCGTGCTTCACACAGACAACAATTTAAACAAAGAATCACTTCAATATGAGCATGCACCAATTGTCGCAGCTCAAAACCTCTATACCTTGTTTCACTCTATCTTCTCTACTTAATCAATACTATGAACAGCAAAATAAACAATTCTCCTTTTTAAACACAAAAATATTCTCTTGTCGCTCCTCAACACTTCACTTTTCTTTTGACTTACATACACATAACATACACAACATATAAACACACTTGGCCGGCCAACATATATCTTCTAGCTGACACTCCTTGCGGCTTTCTCTTATTGCCCCTAATTTTATCCCCAGATAGGGGGTGTAAAATATCTTCCTTAACAGACCTGTCTGTTTGTCTCCTATGTATCTACTTAGATTTTAAGATATTTTCTTCTGTTGTTCCTGAACGCAGGCTCGGAACCTATGCAACCATCTTCATCCATATATCTCTATTCATTACCTCTTACTGCTTATTCACAATATTCAACCAACCCTCCGTTATCCTTTCTCCTTGCTAGTTTTTGATGCATACAGCTTACCACGTTCCCCAATCTACTCACCATTCGTTTTTCGACTTTCGAATCTCAGGACCGTCTCCTCTTCAACCAGCTGCTTCAGCCTTCTGTCCATTCATCTTCCCGTAGAAATTGCGAGGGATTTTTGCGAGAAAACGAGGGAACAGTCCTACCTATACTTGCAAGATTTTGCTTTTCAATCTAAACCGCTATCTACAGGGAGCTTCACGTTCTTCCAGCTAAATGGCAGAGGACGTCTGATATTACCGGGACCGCAAAGCTTACTAGATCAATGGGCCCTAAATCATCCTCTCTCTTCTACCAAGTGAACTCTTACTCCTAAGAGCCCTTTATGATGAGGTAGCAATACTCAGAGGTGGATGGAGATGCAGAAGTTACACAAACAGCAATAATCAAAACGACGCAGGAAGGCGGCAAAGTGCGTTTCTGTTTTAATATCAATTATCTAAAACAGGGAGTACAACGGGCATCATCCGATGCCACACAGCTTGATCTCAGAACATTTCATAAAAAACAACTCTTTTATAACAAAAATGTGTCACTACTGACATCATACTATGTGGCAAACTACAAAACGTATGACTACCTATGGTTGGCTCTCACTGAACATCTGCGTATGAGTTCTATATAGCCAATTGTTATGATTGGGTACTTAAGTCAGGTGGGCATCAAAACCCATCCCCAATAACTGGTCATCATTGTCATCACTAAATACACTACAATGAATTGGTTCTTCAAACTATAGGGTTCTTCATTATACAGCCCACTATGATTGGTTTGGCAAACTTGTATCGCTCTAGAATGTTCCGCATGCTAGCAGAAGGCAAGCTAACTTCCCAGGTGCATGGAAGCTCGGCATGATCATGCCGCCCCTCCAATTAACCCACTATCTATCAACACTCCTTCAGTCTATCAGGCATTTAAGCTTTTGAACTTGGCCTTGTAACTGTTGACTTTGTCTGCAAAATAAAGTGACTCTGTCCTCTAGTTTCGGCACAGCCAGACCCAAGATATACCGATCTCACACATGTGACTTGAAGACCACTCTTTTCAAGCCTTTTGCAGCATTTAATCCTATGAAATGATGAAGTGTAGAAACCTTTAGTGTTTTTTCATGCTGCTTCAAACAGAAGCATGTTCCTTTCTCACATTTGTTGTAGCTTTCTTGACAGGCATCAATTTCACCACTCATTTGAAAGTTATTTTCTTGTTCACTATGTTTCAGGGCCAGCTAAAGTGCGTTGAGGAACATCCAGGTTATATGCATTCCTACATATATACATTGGCACATCGATGCAGTCTAATTCATAATGTAGCTAGCCTTATGAAAACATTTCCCTACTTGTATTTCTGCAACTGTACACGTGGAAACTGATTTACATATTCTTCAGCGTTTCTGTAGCATGAGCATCTCATCTCAAGCCCGAAATGTTGCTCATCTGTACCATCTGTTCTTCAATTCTTAGAGAATACTGTTACGTTTCTTCTCTCCATTCAACTTCTTGATATGTCAGATCCTATTTCATGTGACGTCATCAGGCTTCTTTCTTTGTTCAAATGCACATTTCTTCCGCTACTTCATCCAAAAGAATACTATGTCTCTGTGCATTTAGGTAGGGTTTTCTTAATGGATATCTTGTCTCGAAGGCTCACTGTGGTATTGGTATACTGACTGGAAGTGCACACGTCATCATCTCTGGTACCCAAAATATAGGCACCATAGGGCAGATCTTGGGGTGAGGATGTCTGACTGGACCTCTACAGTATATCCACCCATAATTTTTTCCAATTATTATATCCATTTCCCTTCGACCGAAGTCAAACTCAGTGAGCTTACACCTTAAATTATCTTTGTGGATCTGCGGCCACAGAATATACTGTGGTCTCGCTCCCCGTTTTTCCAATAAAAGAAACTGCGTGAACCCTGCTCCACAATCAGATCCTCCTAATAATCTATCCTTGGCAGAGACAATCATTCTTGCCTGTCTCCTAGTGGGTAACAACCTTAATCTGCTCAAATATGGTGGCAATTCTGGGACACTCAGAATATGCTGTGGGATCTGGCACCCTGTCTTTAGGGGGTTCCATATCTGACCATCTTACTTCTTTATACATTTGTGAGCTTCCTTCGGGGGCACACATGCTCCCTCCTTCTGCCTCAAGGGCAGACTCTCTTTCTTTATCTGAAATGTCTTGTCCCCAACTAGTGTGACTGTCCTCCCCTTCACTCTTATCCAGATTCAATCTACTTAAATATAATGTTTGTCATTCATTTCTGAGCTGGCTTCCCTACTCTCTTCGTGATCGAGATATTGAGGATCAATCATTGCTCCTTTGAGTTTCATACTCACTGTTTCATCTCAACTGTTAATACGTTTTGGTGATTCTTTCTCCAATGCTTTCCGCATCAAATCTTTCTTCGTCTTACACTATCTAGATAGCCCTGGCATTGCTTCCTTTATTGAATGGAGCTCTTCTATTCTATCCCATTGTATCTCTGTACTTGGTCATATTGGTTCTTTACGCAGGAGACTGGTATCAAAACCGTGTTTTCTCCTTCTCTGTTCCATTTCCTCATCTAGTTATCTTTGCTTTCTCACATTTCTTCTACTTTTTTCTTCCTCTTGCCTTTTTCTTCACTCGTTACTTCCTCTCTTCTTTCCTCTTCCTCTTTTCATCTGTGTATTCCTTTGTTCCTTAATCTTTGCATTTCCTCCTCCTCTTCTCACTTCCTTTCCAATCTATCTCTTTCTTCTATTATTCTCTGTCTGTTGTCATATTTTCTTTGTTCTTCTGCCCGTTCTTACTTTCTCTCTTGCTCTTCCTGGTATAGTTGTTCTCATCTCCCTCTGCTCTTTCTTTTCTGCTTGTCTTCTTTCAATCTCTTTTCCCGTTTCTTATCTTTCCCTTCTTGTTCGTCCTTATCTTCTCTTTGCCTAACTTCCTCGATGCTTTTCCCATCTCATTTAAGCAATATCTTTCCTCTCATCCCTTCATTCTGCACAGGTGTTACCTCGTCAGCTTTATCCTACTTTCCTTTCCATCTCTTAATTTCCCTGTCTATTTCTGTCGATAGTTTCGACGCTCACCCTTTTCTTCCTTGTCTTGCTTGAGCTTATAGATCTATTCTTTTCTTTTAGTCTCCTCTGGGCTATTATCGCTTATATAAGCCGGGGGCTGGTATATCGGATTACTATACCATGTTGCTGCTTTCAACTCTCTTAAAGGGTACAACCCCATTTCTTCCATGCTATCGCTTTTTACTTCAGGCGAGGTAAGCGGAGTGGAAGGCTCATAACCTTCCTCCTTATGCTGACCAATCATCCACTCCTCAGGTGGAGAGTTATCCCTGTCTTCTTGGTACATCTTCCAGAGTTCTAAATATTTTCTCTAATTTTTCCCCATGTACGCAGCGTGCAAGTATGTGATCATGTGTTGCAATACCGCTTTTGACAGTGATCCCCCTTGTGGCCATGGTATGAACATTTTATCCGCCACACCTTTCACCCATTCCACACTATACTGTTTTTGCTTTGGTAGTGTCTTACATAAGTGCATAAATGGAGTGTCCCCCATAATGACAAGTCCCAATTGACTGTCAATACTTAACGGATTTATGAAAGAACCTTTTACACTTTTACGTAAATCACCACTGTTTTAATACCTTTTAAAACAACAAATATGAGCGTGCACCATCAATCGACGCTCAAGCCTCTAATTTCTGAATTTACTACCTTTACCTTTTGATTGGTACCAATTCTTTTGCTAAGGTAGTCACTGTAGCTCCTCAACTTTTTCCATTTACTTCACAACTTTTATCGCTCTACAATATTTCTACTCTACAAACAACACACAGACTAGTCGACTTTACACATTAATAAACAGTGTGATCAAATTGTTTTCCCCTTTCTGCCTTTACTTATACCCTCTACAGGGTATGAGATGTCACCTTACACAAACCTGATTGTGCGCTATATGTTTCGATCTACCCCTATTGGAGTTTGACACGTCTCCTTCTGAGCTCTCCTCGGCCAGGACGGTAAGTGCTATTTCTTCTCTTCACTCAATATTTCCCATTAATCAAAAATGATCACAATCCCATCCCGTTTATTTGCCATTCCCCTTAGTCTACTCACCATTTGTTCATTAATTGACTCAAGGGCTTCAGTACCGAGTCCTCCGCCAATCCAACCACTTCACCTTCTGTCTGGAGAGCGTCCATGGAAACCGGGCAGGAATTTCGTCAAAGGGGGACCTGCCCACCATCTTGGTTCTTCTTGCAAGTTTATTTCTATTCCGCCTATCTCCACAGGAAAGCCTGCTATCTTCCGGAGAATGGGGGAGGATACTCGATCGTCCGAAACTCTAAGGACAAATCAGCAGTGCTACCATGTGAGCTTAGAGCCCTTTGTGTAACGTGTATGCCATGGATGGGATGCAGAATAACTCAGAGTCTAAATAACTGAACCAACTCAGGAAGATTGCAAAGTTTGCTGTTTTATTAACAATTATCTAAAACAGGGTCTAAAACAGGGAGATTACAACAGACATCAATGAACGTTTGCTCGAGCTCTAAGCACAAATCACATAAAAAACAGACCTGTATACTAAAAATCTGTCGTAAGTGACCTCATACTAGGCGGCAAATGAGAAAAACCAAAGTGGGTTTGTGATATGCTGAAGGGGAACATCTAAGTATACTTTCTAAAAGGGGTCGGACTGTCATAGGATCTCTACTGTCAGGTGGACAACATATGCCTACCTCTAAAGCATGTCATCTTCATCATCATGAAGTACACAATATATCATTGACTCTCAATCTATAAGGCTCATCATTATATGGACCTATAAAATTGGTTGGCATGCTCGTGCCATGTCTAAAACATTCGGTTCAATCAGCAGCACATAAGTTCATACCCAGGTTCCAGGGGTTGAACTTGACTTCACCTCCCCTCTCAATTTGCTGATCATCTATCATCACCCATGCCTCTGCCATGAAGACTGCCCTTGAACTTGGCCTTGCAATGTATTCTTGTCACTGGGAATATAAGGGAGTATGAGCATGTGCTATAGTTGTTCTAGAACGCCAAGCTAAACTCTATTTCCATCCTCAGGTCACGTGACTGGAGACCACATTTTGGTCCATTTTACAGCAGTTAAATATCTTAATTGAATACAACTTGGCACACTTGGTGTTCTTTCTTTGCACCTTAACAAAGGAAAACGCAGCTGCTCACGTTCACTGCCTTCCAGAATAGATAACAGTACTTGGCTGCTTCAGCCTTCTTATGACATGATATGATTTGATATGATATGATAGTATATTTATACAGTGCCTATACACAATGTGTTTCAATTTGCTTCAAGGCAAGGGAGGGAACAAGGGAAAATGCAATGACACTCTTTCAGGCCATGAACAGAAAGGATGTGAAATTAACTATCGTACTCGGCCTGACAACATTTCAGATAGTGCAAGAGTTAAGACATAGATAAGGAAGGAAAGGGGAGAGTGGGAAGGAAATGGAAACAGACAGGCGACTACCGTACTAGGCCTGACAACATTTCTGGTAGAGCTGGAGAAATAAAAAAGGTGAGGGAGAGGGGTGCAGAAAGGGAGGGGAGGAACAAACAAGCAAATATCATAGCAGGCCTGGTGCCATTTGAGATAGTGCTGGGGGGACAAGTTACGGAAGGAGGGAGGAGACAGACGTGGTTGCTATCATACTAGTTCCAGGGACAATTCTGTTAGAGTAAGAGCATAGAGGAAAGTAAGGGGAGGAGGGGACGAGACAGGAAAAGGGATAAAGGGAGCAGAGGAGAGAGCAAAGAGTAAGCAGTCCAAAAGAGTGGAGAAGCAAGAGGGGAGAGCGAATACAATTGCAGAAGTCAGTAGTAGCACACAATGTTGCCAGCCAGGATTCAAGATGAAGATGGGAATAGCATAATTCAGGGCCACTATGAGTACAAGATGCAAAGGAAGTCCAGCATGAGAGTTGAGAAAGGGTGATGCACCGTGAATCAATGAAGTCCATAAAAGTCAAATCCAGCATTGACCACAAGACGGTGATGGTGAAAGCAGAATGTATCAGGACAGACTCCTGCAGAAGTGGGCTGGAGGGGGGGGGTAAGCAGGGTAGAGGAATCAAGCAAAACAGGCAACACCTGTGTGTAAGAAGGGAGGGGGGCACAAGGGAACATCACAGGGGGACTAGATGGGTTGGGGATGGGTTGTGGGACAGAGAGAGTACCAGGCCAAACAGCCTCACCATCCTTGTCTATGATCTTCAGCTAATTCTTGCTACAACACAGCTCTCAGCCTTTCCTCTCCATGGGTCCTGGCCTACTAGAATTCATGACACCGATGTCCAGCTTCAAAACAATGGTGGATTTGCCTGCAGTCTAGTCACTACGTATAGCCAGAATCCATCATTGCTTAGTCTACTTGCGTTACATCATCTGTACAGTTATTGAACAAGTTGCATTTTCTTTAGTGCATCACACACATGCAATCTTCTTTCTACATACAAATGTTTACTCGATCCTTGACTACATCATCAGTTTCTATGATGTCCATACATTCTCTTCAGCCAGTATCTTCCGGGCATCGCACTTGTCTCTTGTGATGTCACTGGCTTCTCTGTCATTCATTTTGATATCCCTTTCTGGGAGTTCCTCCCTCAGATTATCATCTCTGTGGGGATACATTTGATAAGGTTTTCTCAGTGGATATCTTCTTTCAAATACTTGTTGTCAAAGTGTCACAACACCTGGTGTCATACATGGCAGAATCTTAGGCTTTCAACATACAGGAAGCAGGGGGTGGGATTTCTTGTAGAGGCATGCAGCTGCTCCTCTCTCTGACCGACCCTCCCAGGTCCAACTTGGTTCCTTCCTCTTTTCTATCTCTCACCTCTACCTGTGGTGTTCCCCAGGGGTCTAATCTTTCTCCCTAGCTTTTCAACAAATACATGGCACCTCTTGTCCACTGCATTGCTGCTCTCTGCTCCAACTTTCAGTGCTATGCGGATGACACTCAGCTTGCTTTCAGGCTCCCCTTAGCCACCTCTTCTCCCTCTCTCATCCTGGATTGTCTGTCCACAATCCGGGAGTGGTGTGCCGACAATAATCTCTGCCTTAATGCCAGTAAGACAGAGATCCTCCTCATCGGCTCACCAGCACCTTGCTTTCCTGTCACTCTCTGGCTGCCCACTCTGGGCCCTCTTCCTGGTGCCACCTGTGAGTGTAAGAACCTCAGGGTCATCTTCAACTCCACACTCTCCTTCTCTCCTCACATCTATGACATCTCTAAGAACTCAAACTACCAGCTGCACCTCCTCAGAGGTATTATTCCTTTCCTCACTTTCCCCGAGAAGGACAATGTCTCCAGACCTCTGGTTCTCTCTATGCTGAACTACTGCAACAGCCTCTTTGTAAATCTACCTGCCTATACTCTCTGTCCTCTACAACTCATCCAGAATAGGACTGGGAGATTTATACTTGGCCTCAAGCCCAGGGATCATATCTCTCCAGCTCTGAAATCTCTCCATTGGCTCCCAGTGGTAGCAAGGATCAAGCTCAAGACCCTCTGCATTGTCCACAGGGCTTTCTGGGGCTTGGGACCGCAATACCAAAAGAGAAGGTGCAAGAAAGGAGGGGTAGCCTGTATCCAATGTGTTTGTTATATCACCTTCAGACAAGCAGGCAGCAGTGGTTGGAGTATTAACTCTCAACTTGACTACTGAAATAGCCTACGTGCAGGGATCCCAGAGAAACAGTGCTAGTGGTTACATAGAGCACAGAATGCTGTGGTGAGACTGCGCCTGGGTGCAAAGAAATCAGCCCACATCTTGGGATTGTGTCTCTCCCTGTAATGGTTATCTGTGAGGGACAGAAGTGACTTTAAAGTCTTCTACCATATTTTTAAATGAGTAAAGAAATTTGTCAGCTGCTTTACTTGTCAGATAAAATTCACTGAAACAGTCCAGCCCGCTCAATCCGTTCTGAAGACATATTGCTGCTAACTATCCCACCATCGTCCTGTATGTCCAGGGGTGATCGGTGCTTTGCGGTTTGCGTTCCTGGTGTCTAGAACAGACTACCCATAGAGATCCAGGCAATTTAGTATTTTCCAGAAATCAGTAGACTCATCAATTTAAAGGAACCTCTGGGCTATCCAGGAATGTAATGATTCTGCTGCACCCGGTTTTGCTGCCTGTCAGTTGAATGCTGGAGCCTTTGCTTTATGGGCTACGTGTTGATTGGTCACCTGTGCCCAAATATGATTAAGTACAACAGGCTTACCCGTTAACAAATAAATCAATCAAATCAAATCAAATCAAATCAAATCAAATCAAATAGAAGGTGAGAGGGGTGGTGGGACTTGTGGAACACGGAGAGAGTAGCTAATGGAAGATTAAAGTGTTGAGGGGGCTTCTGGAAGGAAAAGAGAGTAGTGAATGGAAGTTAAAAGGTGTGGAGGGACTTGTGGAAGAGGAGGAGTAGCAGATGGAAGTTAAGTGGGGTGGTGGACTTGTGGAAGATGATGAGAGGAGTGAATGGAGGGCTCAAGAGCGGGGGACTTATTGACGGTGAAGAGTAGCAGAAAGAAGATGAGAGGGTGGGTGGGACTTGTGGAACATAAAGCGAGTAGCTAATGGACGGTTAAAGGAGTAAGGTGGCTTGTGGAAGGAAAAGAGGGAGTGGATTTAAGAGGAATAGAAGAGAAGAAGATTTTGGAAGTGGAATGGAAGAGTGTTTGATTTTAGAGGTAATGAGCGGGTCCGAGTGAATGCTGAATTTCCCACTTGAACAAATTGAGTGATCCTGGGTAAATTCCTTTGTCAGTAAAACCTGGTGAGGTGAGCAGGCTGTTTCCAACCAAAGTCGCACCCCTAAATCTACAACTCAAATATATTTTTCGCTAAAGTTCATCATTGTCACAGTTGTGTCTGCCATGAATTCCTTCCACCCTATGCGCCCACTCCACAGCTGCATAACCGAAACCCGCTGTAAATCTTGCTCCTGGGGCCGTTTGCATTAAATTTGCCATGGACCACACCAACACAACTTTCCCATGCATACGCCAAGCAACCATGACACTGGACTCCCCTTTGTGAATACAACAAACCAGTGTGTACGATTATACTTCCACCCTAACCGCACATGATCCACACACCCGACATAAACACTAGCACACAACCAAGGCATTGAGTCTTACCCTTACGCTTACTACAGGACGTGCTAACCAACCAACTCACATGCAAGATAACACACACACAGACATCAGTTTCTCTTGCTTCTGAACCTATCCTGTCCTCACAGACATACCCCTCCCTCTTTTCTTGAAGAGTCACGTGGGTGCCTGGAGTTCCCCCCCTGTGTGGTAGAGGTGCTGAAACTGTTTTGGAAACATGAGCTTAATTCGAGAACTGCAGTTATGGCCTTTCACCATGAGCGTTTCCACACCTGCCGCATTTCTTTTGGTCCTCATCACAACTCCCAATTAGCCTTCCTTTGGCTGGGCAGTAACGGTGAGGCTGCGCCTCACTGTTTGTAGAATCAGAACTTTAAATGTAAGTAACCGATGTTCGTCAGGCAGGGGATTGATTGGTTAAGGAGTGGGGCAGAGGATAGAAGGCAGAACATGTTTTTGTGTCTTTCAGTTAATTGGCTGGGATTCATGCCCATAGTCACAATCAACTTTCAAAACTGACAGCCAGTCACTCCTCCCCCGAAAATGTCAAGCCTGGCCTTGACCCCATATATGATATATGATAGTTTAATTATATAGCACCTATACACAATGTGTTTCAAAGCGCTTCACGGCAGGGAAGGAACAAGGGAAAATATAATGAATTTCTTACAGGTCATGAACAACAAGAATGGGAAATTAACTATCGTACTAGGCCTGATGACATTTCAGATAGTGCAAGAGCTAAAACACAGATAGGAAGGAAATGGGGAACAGACAGGTGACTACCGTACTAGGCCTGATGACATGTCTGGTAGAGCCGGAGATTAACAAGAGGTGAAAGAGGGAGAGGAACAAAACAAGCGACTATGATTCTAGGCCTGATAACATTTCAGATAGTGCAAGAGCTAAAGCACAGATAGGAAGAACATGGGAAACAGACAGGTGACTACCGTACTAGGCCTGACGACATGTCTGGTAGAGCTAGAGATTAACAAGAGGTGAAGGAGGGGGGAGGAGAAAGGGAGGGGAGGAACAAAACAAGCGACTATCATACTAGGCCTGATGACATTTCTGATAGTGCTGGCGGGGGTGCAGGAGGAACAACTAAAGTGGGTGGGAGACAAACATTTGTTGCTATCATACTAGGTCCAGGGACAATTCTGATAGAGCAAGTGCACAGAAAAATGATCCCTTTGCCAAGAAGTGGTACAGAACTAGCAGAAAGACATCTGTGCTAGCCAGGGACTGGGAAACCTGCAGTTCCAGAAACGTCCAGCAAGCCAGCACCACATATTGTCAGGTTTCTCAAATAAACACGACCTAGAACACTTGTGCATTGCAAGAGATGTTCGCCTATTCATAGACCATAGAAAGCCTTCCGACATTTCAAATGATATTTTTCATTCTTTCAGGAGCGCAATTAAGGAAGATGTGGTCGTGTTTCTGCAAAGCATTTCCATTTACCAAGTTTAAGATGTCAAACTCCTCCTTGACATTACATATTTAGGGCAGGCGTGTAACATGTTCAACCATTGACAGGTCCCTTTAGGGCAGTGGTATTCAAACTGTGGGTCGCGACCCCCTAGGGGCCCTGAGAGCACAGGATGAAATATAAATAAAACATTTGTTGTTTTTTTTTTTTTTAGATTGGAAGAAATGGGCAGGTGTGGCTCACATGGTCGGGCTGAAGCTTGAAACTGTCTCAGGCAACAATGAAAAAGTGGCCCACAGTTGTAAATGGATATTCATTCCTTTAGTCAGAGACTGGGCCTCATTACAACTTTTGGCGGTATGGTAACAATGGTGCCGTTAAGCTACTGGCACCGTTGCTACCGTACCGCCATAGTAAGAGTTGTGCTTGCGAGTGACTGACAGCCGACCAGGTCTGACCTGGCAGGCCATGCTGCACCCGTGAACACAGTTCGTCGGATGCACCGGGACCGTTATTAACGGTGTCGGTGCATCCAAGCTCCCCATTCCCATTGAGCCCTATGGGGCTCAAGTGGGAATGGGGATCTAGCGGTACCGGCACCCGCGAAAGGGCAATTATCATGTCCGCCTAACTCGGCATGACCTGGTAATTGCCCATTCGCGGGTGCCAGACCAGGAAGCAACTCCAGCGGCAGCCATGCTGTTTTTACCGGCACAGCTACCGCCAGAGTAGTTATGAAGCCCACTGTTTCAATAGTACCAAAGGGGGTGCTTTGTGTTAAAATGTAAGTCAATTGTGAAATATTCAGCAACAATGGTGAACATTACTAACTGCATAGTTAAGTAACTCATCAAAATGGTCCACATTGGCCAAAATGGTGGCCCATTTTGATTGGCCCACACTAGCATTTTACATTTTTGGTACAGGCATTGCCCTATAGGCCTGTCCGAGCCTGGCGGCTCATCCATAATGTCAAGGGGCGCCCACCCAGTGGCCCCTCACCCATTATGGAGGAGCTAAGGAGCCAGCCCAGTGAAACAGTGAGCACTCCCTCAGCTGCTTTATCCAGCTAATGGAGTGCTCCTGGGCTGGCTGAACTGTCAAAGGGAAACACTGTTTCCCTTTCACAGTTCAGTTTAGTTCCCCAGCCGCACATGCTCACTGAGCCATGCGAGTGCTGGGGCATTTTGCTTCGACAGCATTTCATAGCTCATTGGTAATGCTGGCTGGGGCACTGCATGTCTGTATGTCCGAGGGGGAGCTCCTGCGACTCCTCGCACATATGAACAGAGCAGCTGGAGCAGGCCGTTTCAGCACCCACACGCAGGCCAATGCAGAAGGTACGTTTATGTTCATTGTTTTTATTTAAACATGTGTATGGATGCGTGTATGCTTATGTTATGAGTGAGTGTATGATGATGGATGCTCATGTGAATGATAGAGTGATTGCTGTATGCATGTGCAGCGCCTTGCATACACACATAATCATGTTGATTGTGTTAGGACCAGTGGGGCCCAGGGGACAGGGATGGTATCTTTTTACTGGACATCTATCATTCAAAACCCTCTGCATTGCCCTCAGGGTCAGGCGTTTATCAAAGAAACGAGCTGGGGTAGATCTCTGTCTTCGGCTGGGGCCTCCCTGTGTGACAGCGCCCTGCCACTCTAAAACTTGAGGAGAACCATCTTTCTTCCTGCACTTATCAGACCTAGCCTGTCTGCTGCCTTAAACGTAACACTTGCAAATTGCTGGCTGCACTACCACTGTTTGTTGCCTTTATTATTTATGTATTGTTATTTATCTGTTTCTCCTCTGCTTCGCACTTTCCACTTCTCCCCCCTTCCATGCACTTTTCCCCTCACACTTGCGCGTTCTCAATGTCACTGGGCCTATTAAGATCGCTGTTTTATTCTCCTCTGTTCCCCTCCCTTGCCTTGTCGCGCTCTGAAACACTTGTGTACGAGCGCGATAGAAATAAAATATCAATATAAATATCAATGCCTGCCCCCTGGACTCCCAGCACCAATTGCAAACTGTTTGGCTATTTACCCATTTTTTGTTATAAGTATGCTCTACAATGCAACATTTTAACCTATTATTTAAAAAAAATCAGAGGGGGGGAAATCCCCCCGAACCGCTCCTTAATGCCCCTCCACTTAAAAAAGAATCACCAGCCGCCACTGGCCCTCAGACTGTGTTGGGAACGGGATGGGGGAACCCAGGGACTATGGTGGGAGCACAATGGGCGGGAACCATGGGATAGTGATGGGAGCAGAGTGGGAAGATCCCAGGGTGTGTGATGGGGTGGAGAGAGACCAGCGACTGGGTAGGAGTGGGATGAGCGAGCCCAGCGACTTTGATGGGAGCAGGTGGCGGCGCGCAATATATACTGTCCATTTGCCATTTCTGGGGGGTCCCGACCTACCCAAATTTTGCTCAGGGGGGCCCCGGCCAAAAATGTTTGAAGACCACTGCTTTAGGGCGTTGCTGTATACAGGACATCGTTTGGGAATTCCTAGCCTGGCCCCCTTATCTCTGCTCACTCTGAGACGCCGCCATCATGTCTTCCCTCAGAAGGAGCGAGTTACTTAGAAGGGCGTTCATCGCCATTATAGAATATCTGCACTGCGAGGGGATTGCACGGGCAGCGCCTTCACTTTACAATACGTCTTCATTCGCAGATCTCTGAATCACAGCTCACCTATTCCAGGCATACGCGTGATCTGAGTAATTCGCCTTGCGGCCCATCCTGCTAGTTTGGCTTAAACCTGCGGGTGCAGCACCCCTGCCACTCTACATATGCATTATTCAAAAGAATGCTGTTGCACTAGCTTGTTCCGGTCCCTAAACGAATTGCATGAGCTGGGAATGAATGGTAACAAGTCTAAAATCCGGGGAGGTCAGATAAGCACCGCGGGGTCCATCCACTTTACCTATTACAAGCGAGCGAGCAAGCATTGCAGCATCACTGCCTCAACAGAGCGCCCCCTGCCCCCTAGCTCACCCCCTCTGGTCGCACAGATGGCGCTGGGGGAGGGGTGGGGCTTCTTTTAACTCAAGGAGGTGCTGATCCTATTAACTAATTAGCTTCTTTCTGTGAACTAATAAGACGTCCTCCCTGCATCCAATTTCCTGCTGGTGACATCTTTCACCTTCTGGCCTTTAATGGATAAGATCAAAAACGGGCCAGCTGTCAGCCTGTGGGAGCTAATGTGCTTGGTTCAAAATAAACATGTACTTGTCTGTCTGTCTGTCTGACTGTCTCTTTTCCTATCTATCTATCTATCTATCTATCTATCTATCTATCTATCTATCTATCTATCTATCTATCTATCTATCTATCTATCTGCCTATCTATATCTCTGTCTATCCATCTATCTACCTATCCATCTGCCTATCTGTCTATCCATCCAGCTTCCTCTCTATCTGTCTGTCTATGTGTCTGTCTGTCTATTCATCTGCCTATCTATCTATCTATCTATCTATCTATCTATCTATCTATCTATCTATCTATCTATCTATCTATCTGCCTATCTATATCTCTGTCTATCCATCTATCTACCTATCCATCTGCCTATCTGTCTATCCATCCAGCTTCCTCTCTATCTATCTGTCTGTCTGTCTGTCTGTCTGTCTGTCTGTCTGTCTGTCTATCTATCTATCTATCTATCTATCTATCTATCTGCCTATCCATCTATCTACCTATCCATCTGCCTATCTGTCTATCCATCCAGCTTCCTCTCTATCTATCTGTCTGTCTATGTGTCTGTCTGTCTATTCATCTGCCTATCTATCTATCTATCTATCTATCTATCTATCTATCTATCTATCTATCTCTGTCTATCCATCTGCCTCAATATCATTGTATTTGCCTATCTATCTATCTATCTATCTATCTATCTATCTATCTATCTATCTATCTATCTATCTACCTGTTTGTCTGTCTGTCTATCCATCCATCCATCTGTTTCTCTATCTGCTCGATCTATCTTTCCATTTGCCTATCTATTTGCCTACCCATTTGTCTATCCATCTGCCTATCTATCAATCTGCCAATAGATCAATGTATTTGCCTATCTATCTATCTATCTATCTATCTATCTATCTATCTATCTATCTGTCTGTCTATCTGCATCTATATCAATGTGTTTGCCCATCTATCTATTATTTTTATTTTTATTTGTTTGATTGTACAATTTTACAAAAAGTAGAAGAAGTAAAAGAAAACGATTGGGTTCAATCAATCGATTAGTTCGAGTCAAGTCAAGCTCAAATTCAGTTCATCAGCTGACTAGTTCCTCAATGTGTGTGATCATCGTCTTACTTTACCATTTTCAGTCTTTCCTAGACAGGACTGGTTTGGTTTCCTTCTGATTCCTTAATGCTCTTCGGCGCATGCAGCCCAATTGCTTTAAAGAAACCTACTACAGAAATGACCCAGTTAGATTTTTCACCAATTGTTAATCGCAGCCACCACTCCTGCTCGTCGTATACGTGTAAGTCCTTGAACAGATGGCCTAACCAGCTCGATCTTTCCTTCTGGAGACCTGAGCAGGATAACAACAGATGTTTCCTCGTCTCCACATGTTAATACTGAGTACAGAAGCGACAGCTATTTGAGACCGCCTGCTTCCTGATCATTGGGATCTCGTTTGTACTGAGTAAGTTTAATCTGAATCTCATGAAGCTTGCTCTCAGATCTTTACTCTGAGATCTTAGGAGGTAAGGAAGAGTCTTGTTTAATCTTTTAGGATTATGTGGAAAACCCTTTGTCAGAGAACCTTTTCCAGCCGCCGACTGTGTTTCAAATCCAGTCCATTTCAAGGATGTTCTTATTTACTTTTACTGGATTGGAAATTAGTTCTTCCTCTGAACTGCCAATGTTTTTCAAGTAAGTTCCTGTTTTTTAGTCTCCAGGCTCTCAGAGTTAGACTTTCACCATTCGTCATTGCAGTGTTAAGTATCTCCAGCATTCGATTTGTGTTTGGTTGTATTAACTTTCGATATAACATCAAACCGTTTCTTTCAACTATTACTTTAAGAGATGACATATTCAATTCTCTAAGAATCAGCGTTGTTGAAGTTGATTGGGGGAGGTTTAAGACTTTGCGCCAAAAGATGCCCTCAAGCCTAGTCCAAATGGAATGTGGAAGGGATGACATGGCTTCAGCTCCATAAACAATGGTTGGAATCACTTTGGATATAAAAAAAATCAGAATTGGTAAAAGTGAAAATCTTCCGAACTTTCTGTTCATGATTTTTGTCTGAACAATTAGCAATCTCATCTTGGTTAGTAGGTGGTCTTGCATCGGTGTCTCTGGGTGACTGTTACTCAATATAATCCCTAGGTATTTAAAACTAGGGACGTTCTCCAATCGTTTACCATCCGAGAACAGTTTAAGAGTTTTTTTCCCTAACGTCTTTTTGCCAAACACTGCCTTGGTTTTGTTTTCATTGAGTTCCAGGTTATTTTCACTCAAATAGGTCTTCAAGGTGTCCATCTGTCTTTCCAAGCCGATGGTTGTATGATCTAGCAATATAATGTTGTCAGCGTATAAGATTCTCTGGATTTTCATTTTCCCCAGAGAAGGAGGAAAATGTCTTATTATGTCGTTTTGGCTTAGTAAGATCTTTATCAGTTTTAGGGACACTGTATACTTTTAGAAAAGGTCGGTAATCAAAAACTTCAATGCCACTTTTTCCCCATCTTTCTTTGGCTTGTTGGTAGCTGGTAGTCAGAGAGATTACTTGACTCTCCTTCAGCCTCAGTCGTAAATTCCCACTGCAGGGTTTCAAATGATTGGGCATGAAGTCTCCAGTCCTTCCCGTACAATTCCAGGTACTAATGAGTGGATTGTGGTCCCTCTGAACTACTCACATTACTTCAAAATCAACTACTAAGTCTAGGAGATTCTTTGAAACACACATGTGATCCAGCGTGAGGCCCCCTCCTATTCCTTCCCATGTTGGAACCGGTAATCTTTGTTTGTTTTTTATTTTATGTAAATTGTGCAAATCGTATGCATCCAGTAGGTGATTCCACTTCTGGCCCCTTTCGTGTGAAGGGATTCTTTGGCAGAGTTGATCCTTTTTGTCCCCCTCCTTGAAGCATATTGCATTAAGGTCTCCCGTGATTATTGTATAATCAATTTTGAATGTTGTGTTTGCTTCTTCAAAGGTATGTTCTATTGCTTGTAGATATTTTTTGTCTTCGGTTCTGGCTGGGTTCCAGTAGGTGTTTATTACTAAAAGCGTTTCCATCAGAGTCTGATGTCCATAACCTTTTAACCTGTTCCACGAGACCAGGACTGCTTGTATAAGTTCTGAAGCTCTGAGGGTAAGTTCCTTTGTTAGACCACTACCTGCTTTGATAGCTGTTAGAAGGCCCGAAATTGGTCTACCAGCAGGTCTCTTTAAAGCTGGAGATATTGACACTTCAAATCCATCTAGGCTGGGTTTTGTAGTTAGCCAGGTCTCCTGGAGGCACACTATATCGTAATTGCCCAGGTTGAGGTCCGAGGTTGTTGTCAGGTGTCCAAAACCTCGAGTATTCCAGGAGCACAACAATTATTTCCCAAACTCTTCCAGGCTATGTGGTTTCAATCGGTCACAGTCCGATGAATTCTTTCCCTTTGTAAATAATGGCTTCAAGAATAAATCATTTTTTTGGACTCTTGAGCTCCAATTATTTTGCTTTGAGTATGGTTGTTGATCTTTATCTCTTCCATCTCTGCTAAACTGATTTCTCAGGGTGTCTTGCTTTTCTTTTTTCTTTTTAAACTTCCATTTGTATTCAGGTTTACAAAACAGTATTTAAACGTTCCCAAACCCCCCCATCACCATACCCCACCACCCCAACTTGTGCCCACCTTCCAACCCCGTGTCCAAACCAAGTCTGTTGATCTGGGAGACTCTTAACGTCCTCTCCCTCTCTACGAATGTGATGCAGCTAGTGCCCGTAACTCCTTTAGGCCTGAAGCCGCCTTGCCCCGGGTACCGGGCATCCCTGTCCTTTGTAGCACGACTCTCGGCCTGATTCGCCCCGTTGAGTCTGGGTTCCCCATCCAGGATTCAATGGACATTGGACATCCCCAGGATTGTTGTACTCCAAACCAGTTTGTGAGGACCGAGCCAGTGTCATGTTCACCATGGCAGTCAGTTTGTCCATCACAAACATGTTTTTTACCTTCTTCATCCCATCTTCCTTGGAAGGGGGCTCCAAGCTTTTCCATTTTTGTGCGAGGGCTACTCTACCCACCCGCAACATTGTCTCCCACATCCATGGGTATCGGTGTACTTCCGTTTCCTCCGGGGGGAGGCCCAGTAGCATCGTCTTGGGATTTAGAGGTAAGAGTTCCTCTATCACTTCCGCCATCCAGTCCCTCACTGACCCCCAGTACACTTAAGCCTTTGGACAGTGCCACCACATATGGCTCCTGGAGCCTACTTGACCACATCCCCTCGGGCACAACGGGGACACCGCCGGGAACATCTTAGATAATTTCACTGGGTCCCTATGCCTCCCTTGCAGTACCTTGAAATTGTGCTCCATATCGGCGGTGAATGGGTTCCCGTGGAAGGCAATTTTGAATATTCTGGACCAGGAGTCCTCTGAAATCTCCTCTCCCGCCAGATCATTCCAGAACTTATGAAAGTTTCTCCTTCCCTGGAGGTCGTACGTGTTGAGGATTTTATATATGCAAGATACCACCCCCTTCCTCAATGTAGCCGTATCTATGAGCTTCTCAAAAGGCGTTAACTGTCTACTCAGGTTGGGACCCCATGACTGGTCACATAGAATGCCCTTTAGGCGGATGTACTCAAAGATGGATAGGGAACGCTGGCCAAGCGCATCCCTTAGTTCCTCATAAGGCAGGAATTCACCCTCACTGAACATCTGCGCCGCCCACTCCAATCCCTTATCCGACCAGGCTTGGGAGGACCTAAACCCTTTACTACCCATGTTGAGGGGGTGGCCCCAGAAGGAGGTCATCGGGGACGGCCATGTAGTGAGGTGCGCTGTCTGAGGCCTTTCCTTCCAAATGTCCCAGAGAACCCCCAAGGTCGGGTGGGTTTTCAAATGACTTGGGATTGTTCTTAGTAGAGCCCACAAAAGGTCGCGGACCTTCAGGGGGTGGGTGTCCATATCCTCCAGGTACGACCAGTACGTCCCCATTCCTTCCTTCATGTGTTCCAAGAGTACCCGCAGCTCGGCAGCACAGAAGTACCGGTGGAAGTCCGGCAACCCAAATCCTCCCTCCTCCCTTGGCAGCGACAGCGTGGTCTTCCTGATCCTCTGGGTTTTCCCCTGCCATATGAAGTCCGGGGTAGCGTTCTGCAGAACCCTGAAAGCCTGCTCTGGGACGTTGGTCAGAAGGGCTGTAAAAAGGTATAAGAGTCGTGGCAGTACGTTCATTTTAACCGCCGTCATCCTGCCATACCAAGAGAGGATCATCCTCCCCCACCTCCTGAGATCTTATGTGATCCCTGTTATTATGGGGTCGTAGTTCGCAGTGACCAGTTTAGTTAGATCCCGTGTGAGGAGAACCCCCAGGTATCGTATTTCAGCCTTCCCTATTTCAATCCTGTGAAGCCTGTCTAGGGGGTCTAGCACTGGGTCCCGGGTCTCATAGGAGCAGGACCGATTTCGAGGCGTTGACTTTCAGGCCTGAGAAGCGTCCAAACTCAGTCACCAGGCCCGGCAGAGGGGGGAGAGAGGAGCTAGGGTCTACCAGGTAGACCAGAATGTCATCTGCAAATAGGGAGAGTTTAAATTCCACCTCCCCCCTGTTGATCCCCTTAATTCCTGGATGTGATCTGATCGCTGTAGCCAAGGCCTCTATCGTGAGGACGTATATCAGGGGAGAGAGGGGGCACCCCTGTCTTGTCCCTCGAGAGAGGGGGAAGGCATCGGTCAACTCCCCATTCACTTGGACCCTTGCCGTGGGTGTTCTCTAAAGGGCCGATACCCAGCTCATAATGTGGGCCCCGAAACCCATCCTCCTCAGGAGGAGATCCATATACCGCCATTCGACCCTGTCAAACGCTTTCTCCATGTCTAAGGAGAGGACACTTGCGTTAAGCTCCGACTGTTGCGCAAAGTGGAATAGATCTATGGTCTTACGTATGTTATCCGAAACTTGCCTCCCCCTGATGAAGCCCACCTGATCCCCATCGTCTAACTTCGGCAGTATTCCCTCCATCCGCCTCCCCACCACCTTGGCCAGAATCTTAACGTCGATATTTAGCGATGATATGGGGCGGTAAGATGCACACTCTGCGGGGTCCCTCCCCTCCTTAGGTAACACCGCAATGATAGCCCCCATCATGGATTCGGGGAGAGCTTCCTCCTCTAGCACGGAGTTGAAAACCCTCACCAAGTAGGGGATTAAGGAGGACCGGAATCTTTTGTAAAAGTAAACGGAAAACCCGTCATCCCCGGGGGAGGTTCCCACTTTCATCCCACCTATCGCCTTGTCCACCTCTTCCTCGGTTACTGGCCCCTCCAGACCCTCGGACATCTCCCTAGACAAAGCAGGGAGTTGTATTGAGTTCAAGAAATCTTCTATTGGTGCAGTTCCCCCATCGTATTCGGATGAATACAGGGTCTCATAATATCGGCAAAAGGTCTCTCCAATATGGGAAGACTCGCAACCCAGGGTTCCCTGAGCGTCCCTCACTTCCCTCACCATTCTGCTCCTCTGGACCTCCCTTAGCTTCCAGGCCAGGATCCTGTCCGCTTTGTCCCCTTTTTCGTAATACTTTTGCTTGACCATCTGAAGACTTCTCTCCGTTTTGTGGAGAAGTAAGTCCTTTAGCTGGAGCCTGTAATCCTCCAGGGTGGCCACGCGGTTGCGCTCCGGCTCCCGGTCTGGGGAGCCCCCCGGCTGGAGTCGGGCGATTTTTTCCCACAGGGTCTTCTCCTATGCCTCTCTCCTCCTTTTTTACCGATGCACCCTTTTGGATAAGAACACCCAGTAGAGTCGCCTTAAAGGCATCCCAAAGCGTGTGTGTGCCCACTTCCCCATTGTCGTTTAGCTCAAAGTATTTTGTTATGGCATCAGCAATCTCTTGGGCGTGGACCTAGTCCTTTAATAAGGCATCATTGCATTTCCAACGGCCTCTGCGTTCTTTACGCCATCCCCCTGATATTGTGACCCCCACCATCTCATGGTCCGACCAGGGTACGGGATCGACCCTGTAGCCTGCAACATACGGGCGAAGGGCTTTGTCCACCAAAATATAATCTATCCTTGAAAACGAGGCATGGATGGCCGAGTAATATGTAAAAGAGGGGATTCCTTTTCTGGAGGACGGAATTGAGTCTACCAGGCCCAGCTCTTCATTCACCCTCCAGAAGGTTCGCGCCGTGGACTCATCCGCTGGTCTGGAGGTCTGGGGGCCCACCCGCTTCCTATTCAAAGATGGGTCCAGCACCATATTGAAATCCCCTCCTACCACCAACATGCCCCGTACAAATAGCTTAAGCTTCTCCTTTACCTCCTCCCTCGGGGTCCTGTAGGGTGGCTTCACTAGTGAAGCGGACACCCCTGGCGACCAGGATAGCCACCCCTCTTTTCTTCCCCTTGTGGGATGCATGGAAAACCTCCCCTATGCCCCCCCTCTCATTTTGGGTTCCTTCCCCCGTGCCCAGTGTGTCTCTTGCAAAAACAGCAGGTCTAACTTTGCCCTCCTGAATTCTCGGCAAACCAGGGACCTCTTGGAAGGGGTGTTCAAGCCCCGCACATTCAGGGTGCCCACTCCCAGGGCCGGTTGGCAATCAGCCACAATCTAGGTCACCAGATCTTTTGGGCACATGCTTAGCATCACTGTTCCCTTTTCGCTCCCTTAGTCTCACTGTTTGGACATTATTTGGACCTTCCCCCAACTCTTCCCCAACAATAAACCCCCCAACTAACTTCGTCACCCCCTCCCCCCTGCCCGGCGTCCAGCCAATTAGTTCCGCCATTCCTGGCATTAGGCCGGACCATCGGACTGCCCTTCCCGGTCGGGCACTTGTGTCCAAGCTCTTTGTTATGAGCTCCCCACCCCCCTCTGTTTCTTCCCCGCCGTCGCCCCCATCTTACTTGCTGCTCTGGGGGAATCTTTATTTATCCGTACCATCATTGCGTCGGATCCCGCCCCTCAAGTGGACAAGTCACCCCGATCCACAGACCTCTGAGTCTTTGCGCTCCCCCTCCCTCATGGACGGTGGGGTATTTAGCTTCCTGTATTTTCTCGAGCCGGTTTTCCTCCTCCTGGACCCAGGACGGTCCGAGGCCCCCTCTCCGATCGCAGCTGGGCCCACCAGCCCTCTTCTGGGGGTAGGCTCCATCACATAATCCTGAATGGCCCCTTTTATGTCCTCTTCTGTAGTTAACGACGTCCGTTGGCCCATGTATTCGAAGGTCAAGGAGAATAGGTACCCCCATCTGTAGCGCACCCCTTTATCCTTCAACAGTTGTGTGATGGGGGCGGCACATTCTCCGCTTCTACAAGGTGTAGGCGGAGAGGTCTTGAAATATTGAGATCTCTGCGTTGTTGTAGGAAATCACCCCCGCTTTCCTTGCCTCCTCCAAAACCTTTGCCTTATTTGTATATTAGTGAAATCGCGCGAGGATCGAGCAGGGGCCTCCCGCCCTTCCACCCGCTCTGTGCACACGATCAAATGTCAGCTCCGTGGTCATCTCTTCAGCAAAAAGGAGGGTGATTATGTCTCACACCACACGGATTAAGTCTCTCTCCGTTTCCCCCTCCACCTCGGGGACCCCAAAAAGTCTAAGATTGTTACTCCTTTCCCTATTTTCGTAGTTGTTCATTTGTCTGGCCCTTTCCTCATCCCTCTTTTCCAGGGCCACCAGCTGCATATCCATTAGCACTTCCTGCGTAGCTGAGTTCGACTGATTGGTCTCCACCTGCAAGAGTCTGTCCTCCACCTTGTCCACCCTGTTGTCCATTTTTTCCAGTTTCTGTGCAATGCCTGATCGCATATCCGGATCTCCTGGAGTATGGTTGCAAATCCCCTTTCCATGGCTGCTGAGGAATGCATCGGGGCTTTCAAATGGGCCATGCTTCCGTGGTTTATAGGGTCCTCATTGTGGTCACCAGCCCCCTCGTAGCGAAAGGTTTGCAGGGTCTCCCGCCAGTTCATACGGGCATTTCATGTATCTGCTTGCCTCACACCCGGGTCTATCTCCTTGTCCTGTTACATCCTGGGGGACTGCAGGCGGACACACGCCCTGCAAACTAACGCAGGGCCCTCCACCTGCAAGATGTGAGCGCCAGTTGATTCTGTTGGCTTAGTGGCGTTGCTCCCCGGTTTCTCGGGAGGAGGGGTCGTGGGGTGGAAGCCCTCCGGGTCTTCAACCTTTGTCGCCGTCGTCTGTCTCCTCCTCGGGCACAGGCCTCGCCGCACTGCACCGGCCCAGGGCGGGCCTCCCACGGTACGGGGGTCGCCGTCACTGGGCTGCTCTGGATTCCCCTCCACTGGGCGGTGGGGTCCACCCCAGGCTCGTCCCGCCGCCACCAGTTCTCCTCGCCGGGGGGGTTTGTGGGACACATGCCCAGGCCCTAACGCTACGGGAGCCCCGTCCGTGGTGCTTCTGGCTGCTCACAGGCCCGCCCTGAGGCACGTCCACATCCAGCTTTGGGACCGATGTCCCTGGTATCCCTGTCTTCCTGCGGTGGCGGGCGGAGAGCTCTCCGCGTGGGCCCACCTCTCCGATGAGAGTGTCCTGCACTGCCAGGCAATGCCCACGCTCGCGGGTCCGCGGCCGCGGGGATCGCCCTTCCAGGCCCTCCCTTCGATACGTCTCCTTGGGCCGTGAAGCCCGTTCTCCGGCTTCCTGTTGCCCCCGAAGTCCGCTCTTTCGAGCAAAGGCGGCTCGTGGGGGTCCGGCAACCGATCCAACACTGTGTTGCCGCCGGGGAGGTCCGGGGGAGCTCAATCCCCTTCAACGGCCCGAGTCGGCGGGAGAGCAACGCTCAGGCTGCCATCACCTGCGCGCCCCTTGGTGGCCCTCGTGTCTTACTTTTTGTTTGTTGTATAATCTTTTTTTCCATTTGGGACCTTGGAGGAGTTTCTCTCTTCTCTTCTTATGTTCAGTATTTCCATGACTGTTTGATGATGGACTTCTACGGGGTCTTTCCTGTGTACAATGAGATTTGTTTATCTTTGTCCGCCCCATTCCACTCAGACCTGACGTCCAATTATGGGGTCGACGGTCTGTGTCATCCACTTTTAAGTTTCTGTAATAAGATTCCTGTTGATCTTGACTGGACTTTTGATCTGTGCTTTGTTTCCTCAGCCGATTTCTCTTACTTTCTGAAAGTTCTTCAAGGTCGTACCCCAGCCTTTTGAAGTCTCTTACCGAATCTCTAAAGCAATTTCACACGTTAGTTATTTCAATGTGCAAATAGGAACATTCTTTGCTATCCTCAACTTTGGTTCAATGATCCTGATGTCTCTTGACGATAGATTTTTCAAATTTGGAGTCTGATCACACAACTGTAAAATCCTCTTTCAGTTTAGGACTTCATTATTTTTCCATTCTGAAAAAGCTTCTAATCTGAAAATGCTTTGTTGTTGTGTAATTTGATGTGTCTTTTCCTTTTTGCCGAAGCTTGCCGGCATTCCCGCCCTTTCTTTAGAGGTCCCTCTTCTCAAATTAGGCTTGTTATTTTGGCTCTGCCATTTAGTTACTTTTGGAGAGCAGACAGATGGCTCAAATCTTCTTTTCTGTCCCTTGGTGCAGCTCTGGGATCTCTCGCTCCTCCTCGTTTATAGTCTTTGTCTGCCGATGATTAAGTTACGATGTTCATAAAATGACCTTCCTTGCGTGGACTCATCTTTTCTACTTCTCAAAACTTTTTTAGAGTGGCGTTCGATCCTTTTTATAAGACAGGTTTCTCTAGCTTCTCTTATCCATTTTTTCTTTTTTGGTTCTAAAATGTTTAGGTCATCTTGATCTGGTTCCCTTTTTCTTTTGTCTGCTTTAGCAGGAGTTTGCTCTGCTTCTGACTCCTCAATGGAGTAGACACTTAATTCCATTAAGTCCAGGATTTGATCGATATCCTCTCTGCTAGTTTGCGGAGCATCCGTTTTCACGGGAGCTATCGTTGGGTGACCTGTTTGAGTTTTGATTCCCTTTTGAGATTTTAGGTTTACTCCCTTGCGAAGTACTCTCTGTGGATTTATAGTTTCTTTAATTGTGTTCCCTGATTTAGTAGCATTAGCGGTATGTATTTTGCCACTGAAGAACCTCACATCCCTTTGTTGGAGATGTGTATTTTGCCCAAATATCCCATAGGATGCAGTAGGTCCTTCCTTAGTCGTTTGTCCTGACTTAGCTGAATGATTTTGTTGACATATTGGTTCAGTTGTTATCTTGGATCCTAAATCTTCAACTATTGCTCTGTTCTTCCTTGCTTTCTTTTTCTCAGCTATCTTTACTTTGGGCAATGGGTGTGAGGGTCCCTCTTCATTCTTATCATCAAAAACACTGTTAGTTTGAGTTTCAGGGAGAGGATCTATTTGAGTACTTACTGATTTAACTGCTTTCGAACTAAGTTCAAAAGCATCTTGAGTTGTTGTTTGTGTTGACATTGTAAGTTGTATTTGTCTCGTAAGTCCATTATTTTCCTGGTTTTTAAACTCGATATCATTTTCTATATGTGTTAGCTTGGTGCACTTTGTTGCCATGAGTGATGTGTTATCCTTCAGTGCTTCATGCATCAACTCGTACAATTTTCAAAAAGGGGCTAACACAATTGCGACTGTGGACATAATAGACATCAATTCAACTTTTTTTGATGGTGTGTCTCGAGAAATGGGGATTGAGATTTCACTTAGTCGTCACCTCAGAGGAGTCAGCTCCAAGGTTACTCTGAGCTGAAGAGTTAGTTCTAATTTATTTTATTTTCTCTCTCTATTTTCTTTTTTCTTCATATACTGATTTTTGCAAATCCTTTTTTTCGGGCATCTGAGTTTCCAATTTCAACCACCATTGAAGTCCTTTGATGCTTTAGTGGTTCAATTCCTGACGGTTGTAGAGTATTTTCATTATTTTTTGAGGCATCCAGGACTGTATCTAGGTTAAGATCTTCAATTGGAGATTCGTTTTCTTTATTCTTTTCATCAGAAATAAGATCTAATGGTTGGTGACTTGTTGGCTTGGTTCCTGATGGTTGTGTGCCGCTATCCCTTTTGTTTGAGGCATTCAGTGCTGCATCAAGTTTGGGGTCTTCATAAGCAGGTTTGTTGTCCTTGTGGTCTTTACCAGATCGCCTTGAGTCTTGTGTATATTCAGATAGTCAATTGACTTTATACTGGGTTTTTGGAACAGATATTCCTGGGCCTTAGTGGCTGTTATCCATTTTTCGTTGATTTGATTTCACAAGCTATCTACCACACTACCTATCTTGGAACCTTGTGATAGAGCTGCTTTTGTTTCGTCAGTTAAAGTGAGGCAGGGTTCTGTACCTGCCAACAATTCTGCAGATGTCAGTTCTCCTGCAGCTGGTCTCTCGACCATAGTTTTTGTCACAAAGAAATGTTTCAACGTTGATGATAGCACTAATTGTTGCTGTGCTGTCAGTAAGTGAGGTTTGGCTTTCGTCGGCTTTAAACGTGGGCCGTTATAGGCGTGACATTTCTTTATACCTATTCTCCTATGTAGCTGACCGTTCAATGGAGGTACGTTTTTTTTTATTTTGAAATTTGGGTCTCGTGAGTGTTGATTCCCCTATCCCTTTGACTATTTTCTTTGGGGGGTTTAATTGACGGCTTCACGTTATTGGACTTTATCAGTTGTTCTGTCGGTTTCCGTTTTGATCTGAAAAGAAGACCTTTAACCCACTTTCCACATTTGTTCTGTCTTTCACCCAATCGTCACGAGAACCAATATTATCAGGGGGAAGTTTGTAGGTTGTCCATATCTGCATTGTTATGCACCTCAATATTTATTTCTAAATTTGATTTCTTGTTCTGTTCATCTGATCCACACCTTGTTAAAGTCTTGGCGGTAATGTCATCCATCCCTAGAGGGCTCATCAGCCCTTTCATATCAGAGTTTGTCAGGGATAGGGCCGCTTGGTCTGCACAAGATATAGTTCCAACCACCTCCTCCCTCTGCGAGCTGTAGCTTTCCACAAGTTCGACAGCATTAAGTAGATTGAAGTTGGTAGGAGGGTTAAAGGGTGATTTGTTAGAAAAGTGCTCTAAAGTACTTTGTTGCCGGTCCGTCAAATCCTCATTTGTCTGGGGGACAGACCAATCATCCCCTTTTGCGTAATTGCAGTCTGGATCAAAACATCCCCATTTGGGGCGCCCGGCCCAATCTCTGTTATTTTTGTCCCACCGTAATTATGGGCAGGGCAGCTCTTACCTTCTTTATTTCCGCGGTCGTGCTTCGCTGCTGTAGCAAACATGGCTGGTGGAGCTTTATCGCTGAATGGACCCACCTCTCCATCTGTTCTTCTTTGACGCCCGCTGCAGAGAATTCTCCTTTCTTCCATGTCGCGGAGTTCAAGGTTCTCAGTCTATACTTGGACCTTCATAAGGGGCAGAAATTACTTTTCTCGACCCGCCGACTACGCCGAATAGCAGAACAGCGCCACCAGCCCTTTCGCACCAGGGCTTCTGCCGCAAGGGTGAAGGGAAACCTTTTTTAAGGGCGTGTCAGCTGATGTTGTTAGAGTGACGCGCTGATTCCAGTCCGCTGATTGCAGGCTTCAAGTTCTTAAGGGAGCCGCTTGCTCAGCTCTGACACGGCAGAGCTTAAAAGCAGTTCCAGGCAAGTCGAGTAGTTCACAAACACAGTATTTCCACGTGCTAGTACAGCAGAACAGTGCCACCAGCCCTTTCACACCAGGGCTTCCTATCTATCTATCTATCTATCTATCTATCTATCTATCTATCTATCTATCTATCTATCTATCAATCAATCTATCTATCTATCTATCTATCTATCTATCTGTCTGTCTGTCTGTCTGTCTGTCGGTCTTTCTATTTGTCTGACTGTCTATCCATCATCTGCTTCTCTATCTATTTGATCTATCGACCTGCCTCTATATCAATGTGCTTGCCTATCTATCTATCTATCTATCTATCTATCTATCTATCTATCTATCTATCTATCTGTCTGTCTGTCTGTCTGTCTGTCTGTCTGTCTGTCTGTCTGTCTATCTATCTATCTATCTATCTATCTATCTATCTATCTATCTATCTTCATATCTATCTATTTGTCGATCTGTCTATCTGCCTCTATATCAATGTATCTATCTATCTATCTATCTATCTATCTATCTATCTATCTATCTATCTATCTATCTATCTGTCTGTCTGTCTGTCTGTCTGTCTGTCTGTCTATCTATCTATCTATCTATCTATCTATCTATCTATCTATCTATCTATCTTTCTATCTATCTATCTATCTATCTATCTATCTATCTATCTATCTATCTATCTATCTATCTATCTATCTATCTATCTATCTTCATATCTATCTATTTGTCTATCTGTCTATCTGCCTCTATATCAATGTATCTATCTATCTATCTATCTATCTATCTATCTATCTATCTATCTATCTATCTATCTATCTATCTATCTGTCTGTCTGTCTGTCTGTCTGTCTGTCTGTCTTTCTATCTATCTATCTATCTATCTATCTATCTATCTATCTATCTATCTATCTATCTATCTATCTATCTAGCTCACTGTCTGTCTGTCTGTCGATCCATCCATCTGCTTCTCTATCTACTCGATCTATCTATCCATTTGCCCGTCTATCTACCTATCCATCTATCTATCTATCTATCTATCTATCTATCTATCTATCTATCTATCTATCCATCTATCTTCATATCTATCTATTTGTCTATCTGTCTATCTGCCTCTATATCAATGTATTTATCTATCTATCTATCTATCTATCTATCTATCTATCTATCTATCTAGCTCACTGTCTGTCTGTCTGTCGATCCATCCATCTGCTTCTCTATCTACTCGATCTATCTATCCATTTGCCCGTCTATCTACCTATCCATCGATCTTTCTATCTATCTATCTATCTATCTATCTATCTATCTATCTATCTATCTATCTATCTATCTATCTATCTATCTTCATATCTATCTATTTGTCTATCTGTCTATCTGCCTCTATATCAATGTATCTATCTATCTATCTATCTATCTATCTATCTATCTATCTATCTATCTATCTATCTATCTATCTATCTGTCTGTCTGTCTGTCTGTCTGTCTGTCTTTCTATCTATCTTTCTATCTATCTATCTATCTATCTATCTATCTATCTATCTATCTATCTATCTATCTATCTATCTATCTATCTATCTATCTTTCTATCTATCTATCTATCTATCTATCTATCTATCTATCTATCTATCTATCTATCTATCTATCTATCTATCTATCTATCTAGCTCACTGTCTGTCTGTCTGTGGATCCATCCATCTGCTTCTCTATCTACTCGATCTATCTATCCATTTGCCCGTCTATCTACCTATCCATCGATCTATCTGTCTGTCTATCTATCTATCTATCTATCTATCTATCTATCTATCTATCTATCTATCTATCTATCTATCTATCTATACATCCGCTTCTCTATCCATTTGCCTCTCTATCTATCCATTTGCCTCTCTATCAATCTGCCTACCTGTCTGTCTAACGCTCGATCTGCCAATCTACCTAGCTGTCTTTCTAGCTAGCTATGCGTACCCCTGTCTAGCTATCCACCTTTCCACCCAATTGCCATTGTGATAGTCTTAGTGTTGCCAGTGAATACGGGGAAGGATCAGGATAAGGGAAGGATTGAGAGGGGCAGTGCCGAAACGCGGTCAGCTTTCCCCAGATTAGGAATCATGCCTGAACAACCTTAGAACGGAGCAACTGCAGTGAATAGTGTTCCCAGTGTCCAGGGACATTCCAAGATAAGAGGAGTTGTCCTTCTACTTGTCTTTTTTTATTGTATTGGCTGAATTTAATCAGCTTTTCAATATACAAAATTCATAATTTTAAAATATATAAGAAAAAGAGAAAGAAAGATTTTTCTGTAACTTACATTTCTAAAATAATTCAACCATTATTTTTTACAATTCATCAATATTACTCAAGTGTATATAAACAAACAAAACAAGAAAATTCATTTAACTAATCTAATCACCAAGAAAACAGGCAAGTTGCTATTAACCAAGACATAAAGCACAATCAATAAATAGATAAGTAAATAAGATACATTTCACATTCAATACTATTCTCTCTCTAAACATATGGCACAATCTTTCTTATTGTCATGTCTTGACAGTTCTCAATGATTTCAGGTACCCTGTTATCAACAGCCTGTATAGGTCAGTTCTTTAAACATAAATATAAAACAAAAAACTCATAAACATAAACATCATCTTATGACCCACTAATGAGACAAAATTTCGACAAGTTTAAAGCAAATTTGTAATAGTCCCACCGCTACTCAGAATTTCTAGCTTCAGCGACGTTAGGAAGTTAATCAATGCTATCTGTACGGTGCATTTATTTGAGCATAATAGAAAAGTCCATCGTGCATCTTGTTCAACCGCTTCTAAGATGGGGATTACATTTGCAAAGTGGGCTGATCTCAAAGCATTCAACTCTGGGCAGTAACATGCCAATTGTTCCAATGATACAACAGTTTTATGATCTAAAGAGAATCGGCAGAACTCACTCTCCTTTGGGCTCACATGTCTTCTGACTTGTACTTGGTGAGTGGGCCATAGATCAAGGCAAGCTCTCAAAAAGCCTGATCTATATGTCACAGATGGAGATTTTAGCAAATACGCTTCAGGCATTTTAACTGCCTTATGCCAAAATCAGTATTTACAGATGTGGTGATACTTTAAACATCTATCTCTCGTATCAATCCAGTCTAGTTCATGTATTCATTTTTTAGCTTTATCCGGATTTGTGATTAGCCTATGGATTGATACGTTTGCATTTGCTAAGCAAGACAAACTGTCTCCAACCCACCTTTTCGCAAAATTCTTATCCGATGTAAGCATGTAGTTTGCAATTACCTGTAACATATTTGGCTGATTATTTGCCAACAGACATTTACGGAACAGTGCACAACATCACCATAAATGGATGGAATGCAGTGAAATTAGCCCCAGTTCATATTGCATGCATAGAGCAGGTACACACTGGGGTAAAGCAAGAACTGCTCTCCAGAATTTAGCTTCTAGTCTATCTAGATTTAGGAGTTTACAGTTTAATAATGTTTCCACTCCATATAAGCTGGATGGGATTGCTTTCATATTCCAGAAAGTGATTGCTGGTTTTAACGTGAATTTACCGTACCGGTGTAAAATTATTTTTGCTTGCGATATGGCTGTGGACAGCTTTACCTCCATGTTCTCCACTTGGCCACTTGCTGATAGTATGCCTTCAAAAACCATTCCAAGGTAAATGTATTTTTTCACGATTTCTAGTGGCGTAGGATTTATTGTCCACTTATATTTATTCCTGTGATTGTAATTGGCAGTATATGTTACAATCTGTGTGTTGTTGATGTTAATCACGAGCTGATTCGTGACAAGATAGGAATTTAATGCACCAAGTATATTCTGCAGACCTATCGGGGACTTTGAGATGAGCACAATGTCATCTGCGTAGTTCAGATTAGTAATTTTAGTTCCATTAAGGACGGGGGCGTCAGATAATATGTGTAGGAACGAATCTCTGAGGTCTTGTATAAAGTAGTTGAAAATGGCTGCAGCTAGTAAGCAGCCTTGCTTTAAACCATGAGCTGTCTTGATCGGAGCTGTTAGTAAACCTTCCAAAGTTAGTCATATACGAACTGATGTATCGGCATGGAATGCATGAATGATATCCTGGAGGACTGGTGGACAACCGTCTCTTTTTAATTTCATCATAAGAAGGACGTGAGAGACGGAGTCAAATGCTGCGTGTAGATCTACAAACGAAAGTAGACAGATTGTTTATACATTTGGCATTGTGCTTTTATTGCATTGAGTGATAGTTAATTGACACAGGTACCTAGACCACCCACAAAACCTGTTTGTTGCTGTTCTCTCATTCCACAGGATTTCGTCCTTGCGTTAAATTCTCTTAACACCAATTTTGCAAAAAGTTTACCGGGAGCATCTAATAATGTAATAGGCCAGTAATTTTGCGGGTTGGAGCGCTCACCTTTCTTATATATAGGCACTATTATTGATGTTGTCCAGGATGTCGGTAATGTATGCTGTGCCATAACTTGTTGAAAGATAGTGTGAAGAATCTCCGCCCAATACTTCGGGTTTTCTTTGAAGGTTACATTATGCAGGCCATCGGGTCCAGCAGCTCTGGAAGAGCTTAGCTTTGTTATCAGCTCTTCCAGTAACATCGGCGAGCATTGAATATTCCAAGTAGAAGTTGTTTGCATCTGGTATTGTTCAGCTCTGAAATTAGAATCCTTGTACAGGTTTAGGTAATGAGACACCCATACTTCCTCCGATACTGCACTAGTTTGAACATGTGCTTGGAACAAGGTCATACGATAGTTAAGTAGTCTCCAGACTTCTGCTGAGTTTTTGGAGCGGATGGTGTTAAACATATGTTCACTGTCATGTTGGAAGACTAAAGCACAACGACCACGTATCCAATTTAGATATCTACATTTAGCAGTTCTTAGTGCTTGACATGGGTTAGTGTAAGTCATAGTTATTATTTGTCTCCTCTCTTGATGATATTGAGATTTGTGCAATTTGATTTCCGGATCAAAAGTATGCTTTTGCAATTTGTTGGTCAAATTTGGAACAATCGTGTTTTTAAAAGGTTCCAGGAAGTCAGTATAATTGATCAAATTATCGGAGTTGCTAGATCTATTTATTACTTGAGAAAACTTCCATAGATTTCTTTGGGACCATTTCCGATGATTTTTAGATGTGCTAACTTCAAGATATTGTGTCGCCCACTCATTGATTAGGTTTTCAGATGACCAATTAACTGCGAGGAGAGAAGGTGATGATCACTTTGTGACTGTGGGATTGTTTCAAATCACAAGATTCTGCCAAGCAAGTGTTGTTCAACGTAGATGTAATCGATAATGCTTTGGCTTTGATCACGCTGCCAAGTATGGTTTGGAGGTATATCTCCCTCAACTGCACCATTTACCATACAGAAGTTACTATTCTTCATGGGATTGGACCAACTAGAGACAGCTTTTATCTTACTTTTCATGCCGTTGGATAGACAATCTAAGTTTAAGTCTCCGGCTATGATAGTTTCCGTAACATTATCAGTTACTACTATCAGATCTAATGACACTGTCAAACCTTGGAAAAATGCTTCATCAGTTAAGCCAGCCGGGTTGCGATATATGTTTATGAATGCTATTACATGGTTTAAACAAGTGATTTTTACCAGCTGGATGAAGATGTTAATGTTTCTCCAAGTTCAATTTTAAGTCCATGTTTCTTGTTGACAGCTATTAACTACCCCGAAGAAGGCCGTTCGCGCACTCCAACTTTTGCTGGTAGGAGAACTATATCAAAATTATCCCATGTTGGAGGTTCGACGTACCAGATCTCTTGCAAGGCAATTACTGCATAATGTTCAGAAAGTAATTTCATTGGGGTCTGCAGATGATTATGACCTCGAGTATTCCAACATGACACCTTAAAAGAATGTGTCTGGATAGTACATATTGGTTAATTGTTACCACTGTGAGTCTCTTCACGTAGGCTTGTGTATATCTGATTTTGATGACTAAGGATTTCACCTCGCTTATTTATGCGTTCTGGATCCTGAGCAAGTAGAAACCCCATGTCAAACAAAGCCATTTTCGCCATCCATATCAAATTTAGAACTATGCCCGAGGGGATCCATAGTCTCACAATAGAGGTGCTAGCATTGAAATGTACTCGACTTGGGCGATGTCATGTGACACTAAATCTCCTAGTTCTATGACATCGCTAAATATATTTAGCAGACTTTGTCTATTTAGATTGTATGAGGCATAAGGTCCCTCTCAGCAGTTTTGAATTAAAGAATGGCAGTCCGAATGTAAGGGGACAGTATGTCGGGACACACTGGTACTAAAATTGGGAACCTTGTTATTAGAAGAAGAAATGTTGTCAGCTTCCCACCTATATTTAGGATTTGGAGCATTATTTCTAGCTGTATGAGGTATTATGTTCTGGTTGGTGTTAGCTGATCTGGCTGTTATGTTTGCTCGGTCTATCACTGAGCTAGACCAAGATACCGATTGCCCCAGTGCATATGGAAAGCATCTATTTGGTTGATCATGCTTGGCAAGAGCACGTTCATCTAAATAGCAGTCCAGTGATTTGCGCATTTCACTCAGCATTGTTGCTCTCTGTAAATTAGGTTTGTTTGGGCAAGGGATCTCCGAGGATCTAATTGCAGGTGTTAATACAGGCTGGAGCATTGGGGGCTCCTGCATATTTGCACCGTCTACACGTGCAATCTCTTCAACTAGATTATCTAGCGGCTCATAAACAGTCGGTTGATTACAAGGAGGTAAGCAATCAGGCACCAATGGAACACTTCTGCTCAGCTTTGGAACAGCTTGGTTACATGGTTGGACAGTGTGTGCCTTGACATTAACTGTTGTAATCTTTTTAAAAAAAAGGAATTTAATGACGCTTTTACAGATTTTGCAGGAGGCATATTCTTTGTTTTTCTTATTGCTGAAATTCTAGCGCTCCTCCTTTTTTTCATCGGTATAGCAGGTTCCTTGGGTATTGTCGCATTGTGTCGACAGCTCCTAATGGCTGAACTTGGGTAGGATCGGCGGAAAGAGAATCTTGCACACTAATCCAAGAGGTGTTAATCATGGGGAGCCGGACAGGGTTCACGCCATCTGGTCTCGGTGTAAGGTGAGGGATTTCTGGTAGTACAGGCTGGGGCATCTCCACAGATAGTGCCTCTTGTAGTGCTCCAGAACCTATGTTTGATTTGTCATATTCATGTCCAGAGACCTTGTGTATGCAATTTTTATGAGACTTTCCCATATTTTGGAGCTATTGCAACAAATCATCTTCCTGTGACTCTTGTTTCGATATTTTAACATCCAAGGTTTAAAATAATTTAAACATAGACATGAGGGTTGTATTAATGGCTACCAATGCTGTCTGTAGTAGCAAAGGTTGGCCATCTGTATTAGCAGGCAAAGGTCTCGCCGTGGTCCGGCGTGGTGTTGGCTGAACAAAGGAAACTGCAGATATTGACTGGGCAAGTAATATATCAGCATCTGACGCATTTGTTGAAGTGTTCTGCGAGTGGCGAATAGATATAGGGGATTCGCACTGACTCGCGTACAGGGATACTTCTTGTTTATCCGTGTCTTCGGCTGACGATACCATAGATATGTTACTATTAGATTGGCATTTACGAATTCGGGGAGGAATATGGCAAGGAGAGTCCAACATAGTTTTATCAGAAAGGACTTGTGGAATCATTATTCCTTCTGCTCGCATTACATTAAACTGATATCTTGTTGCAATGTTATCAAGGCATGAGCTGGAAATATTCGAAAATTGCCTTTTTCCCTTATTAAGTTGTTTTGGAGTAGATAGACCCTGGGGTTAAATGCTGTAACACACCCACCGCCAGTTACACGCGGTCATGGTGAAAGAACAATTGACTTATGCGAGACGACCATTTTTTTTGAGGACGTCATTTGTTTTTCCTCAAGATTATTACACAACCCACCCGCCAACGGCATGTCGGTTTTTAAGGAATACAGTCGTCCACGGACGTTCATTTTGTTACAATAAGAAGTCGTATTAAATCAACAAAAACAGAAACCTCCTACAACACAACACAGCACTCGTACCTTTTAAACCCTTCTGATGGGCACCAGCCATCGGCCGCCGGCCACTCGGCAAAGTAAGTAAGCGGTACTCAAACTGGAACTCACCCGTGTGCGCGCGTGCTGTGTGCATGCGCAAGCAATATGTAGGAAGCAGGAAGTAAACACGAGCCAATCCCCGCAAGTCCAGGGCGAGCCAACCACAGAAGCAAGGAAGTGTCAATCACCAGTGCAGCAGCAGCTGCAAACACTAGTAAGTCACTAGTAAATCACTAGGAAAGAGAAAAAAAAACAGCGTCACCATGGAGTTCTTGCTAATCCAGCCAATAGTTCCTTAGACCCAACGGTCGTCACCTTCAGTTTTCGATAGCCAAGTCCACATCCAGGCACAGATGCAGGAGCAGAGGTAACGTCTGATGTGGGTAAGCGGTACTCAAACCGGTACTCGCCCGTGCCCGTGTGCGCTGTGCGCATGCGCAACCAATATATAGGAAGCAGGAAGCAAACACGAGCCAATCCCCGCAAGTCCAGGGCTGGCCAACCACGGAAACAAGGAAGTGTCAATCACCAGTGCAGCAGCTGCAAACAGTAGTAAGTCACTAGTAAATCACTTCAGTTTTCGATTGCCAAGTCCACGTCCAGGCACAGATGCAGGAGCAGAGTTAACGTCTGATGCGGGTAAGCGGCACTCAAACAGGTACTCGCCGGTGTGTCTTTTTTACATGAAACTATAATTAACATCAGATGTCTGCAGATCCATCAGTGAGTGGATATATCCTAGTGGCTATTGTCTCTTGAGAGGTGCAAATGGTGGATTATTAGAAATGGGAAGGATGCATTAAACTCCCCTCCGTGAACACAAGGACTAGCAGCAGATGCATTTTCTTGTGCTTCTTTTCAGATGCCAATTATTTTATTGCACACACTAGTCTTTATGCTGGTAATTACAGGCTCCCAGTACTGATGGGGAAAATAAATCTAGAATCATATATATTGTCAAGTTTATTATCTCATTTTATGCAAGTTTCAAGTCATTCCTCTAAAATGTAGTGTTATTTTACTTAGCTTTTTTTAGACTTTCTACAAGCAAAGCACGTGTCTGCCATGACTCCACCTCTACCCCGCTCCCAAAGCTTCCCCTGCCAGACCCGCACCAGTAGGTTCCCAGAGAAATGTTTCCGTTTCCAGCTCCGCACTGGAGAAGGGGCACGGGGAGCGGAATGGATGGGTGGAAAGTTGTGCTGCGGGCAATAAGATTCTCAGGGTGGCTCATAGCTCTGTTTCAAAACCCTTAAAACATCAGGACCATCAAACATGCTCATTAATCTAAAACTGAATGTCTGTCATTTATCACTAGTCGCTTTCCTCTAAGGATATGACGCCTGTTCATGTTTGTCAGTTTCTATCCATGCACTGCAGTACAGTGAATTCAGGACTGCATTACTCAAGCTCATGTAAGAAGTTACCAGTTTTAATGATATAACATGACCTGCAGTATTTAGCACCTTAAGACTGCCAATTCGGCATGTTGATGCTATCACGGGTTACACTCAAATGTTTCCCTTTCTTGAATGTGCTGCCTTCCTGATGTGTCTTGCTCATCTTCTATCATCCACTCCCCACACCATTGAGCTCTAGTACCAAATGAGTTGCATTAAGTATAATGAAGTGGTGGGTTTTTTTCTGTAAGGGGAGTCTGCTATTGTATAGTGCATTCATTTGCCTTTGCTCTGGAGGGGTGAGGGTAGACAAAACAGATCCTGTCAGATGTGTCATGTGTTTTCTGTCACAATAAGGGTGGTGCAGGGTTGGAGGGGGGGGGCAACAATGCTTACATTTACTCATGGTAGTGAAGAAAAATGCTCAGGGGGAAGGGGTGTTGCTCTGGCTGTTAAAGACTCCTCTGCAGCTTTAGATCACATGAATAGAGAGGTTGTATGGGAATTCCAGGAGGCAAAGTGGATGGAGGAGGCCTGGCTAAGCGCCATCATCCAGATATCCTTGAATCTGGAAAGCCCACTAAGGCAAGAGAGAGCAGACAGCATCACAACGCCCTTCCCGGTGTCATGGGGTGTACGGCAGGGGTTCGTGGGTCCCCTTTGATGGTCTGCCTTTATATTAATGAGCTGAAGGGAGACATGTATGTTTGCGATCGTCCGATGTCTCACAGGTGGGAGCTAAGCACATACCCCATCAACCATACGCAGATGATGCTGTCATCATGGCCCGCACACACGAAGTTGGTTAACGGGTATGACTTTTTTTTATGAACACCAGAAAATGAACTCCAAATAGCTCAAAATCTGCAGTGTTATTAGCAGGACTAACAAAGCTACTTGGGCAATCTACATGAATGGAACCTATTTGGAGGCGATCAAACTTTATTTTAATTTGATTTACTTAATGTATGAATCATAGATGGAAAGCAATACATGTTTTCCACAAACATGCTTAGGATAATTTAACATTTGATAACAGAATGGAGGACTTTGGTTCTTTACAATATGGTGAGAAGAATGTGTCTTGAAGACCAGATGTTGCAGGGGAAGGAGGAAGCATGAACCAGGGACGAGGACAGGACAGAATGACATAGGAACGGGATGGTACAGGAAGAGCTGAAATGAGAATGGACGGCTGACGGAGAAGTGTTGTAGCAAGGTTATGAAGTGTAGGGTTAAAAGCATGGACGAAGGAGTAGCATGGTTAGCTAAGAAACAGGTTCTTCAGAGAAGAGGCTTTGAGGTTGGATTTAAATACTGGTAGAGTTGGAAGCGTACAGAGAGCGAGGGGAAGAGCATATAAGTGTAGAGGAGTGAGGAGAGCAACATAGCTGAAACAAGAGGAAGCACAGGGAGCTCGGATAGTAGTAAGGAGGTGAGCTGAGGATGATCGTATCAATACAGGAGTAGAAAAGGGAGTGAATTGAGCAGATAGGCAAGTTGGGGTGAGTCCATTAATAGTTCTGAAGATGATGAGAGTAAGCTTACATTTGGCCCTTTGTTTCATAGATAGTCAGCCGATCTGGTGACAAACTGAAGAGGTAGAGGTAAAGCGAGGAAGGTTGAAAAGTGGGCAGACAGCAAAGTTCAGCACTTGGTCTTGAGGGGAAAACGCATAGATATGAATGCCATAGAGGGGACTGGCACATTACTCAGATCTTGATTGGACGAGTGAGGAGATAAGTTATTTGTCAGTATCAAAAGGAAGATGACAGATTTTTCTGATTTTGAGGATGTTGAGTCTGGCTGCAATGGCAGATTTAGAAATGAAGAGCAAAACTTGTGATGGGTCGAAGATGATACCAAGGTTACGGGCTGAAGCAGAATAACGAAGTTACTCAGGTGAGAAGAGAAGAAGAGGGGGAGAGGAAGAGATGAGCAGTTCAGCTGGGAAGAAGAGAACTTCAGTCTTGGTGGCGTTGAGCATGAGTGAGCGAGATGCCATTCACTATTTGATGAAATAGACCGTTAGAAATGTTTGACAACAGCTCATCAGATAAGAAGGGAAAGGAGAAGAAGGACTGACTGTCGTCAGCAAAAAGTTGAAAGGAGAATCTGTAAGAGGAGATCAGGGCATCAAGAGCTGAGGTCTATAGACTGAAAGGAAGTGGACCAATGACATACCCTTTTGGAACTCGAACAGTGAGGGGTCAAGTGAGGGGATATGGCTATTCCAGGACACTTGAAAGGAGGAATTCATAATGGTTAACAGTATCGAAGGCAGCCAAACGGTCAATCGGAATAAGAATGGAAGAGCAGTTTGCATGACTTGCTGACAAGATCAAGTTACTGACATTAAGGAGAGCTGTCTGAGTACAATGCAGATGACACAAGCCAGATTGAAGAGGGCCATGGAGGTTGCTAGCATCAATCAACTCTGTGAGTCAAAAGAATACTCTCTAGTCTAAGATTTTGGAATTATGTTGGACGGAAGTTGGAAGGACAGTTAGGATCGAGACTACGTATATATAGGAGATGGATGACAGTAGCTGACTTGTAGGATAACTGAAAAGCACAATTTTCAAGAGAGGAATTGAAGAGAGAAGTAAGATGTGGGCACAAGGAGAAATGTGCTTCACAATGTTTTAAATACCTGTATCTGAGGTTTGCTAATAACTGGAAACAACCAAAAATATCAGACTGTGTGTCCCAAGCTAACAGGGGAAGTCTTCACTCATACGGGAAATTGAAGGGGCATTGCCCTTTCTTGACCCCAGAAGAGTATGAGGCAAAATGAAGAGGGATGGTGAGATGTTGAAGTTGGGTTTGGGCTCAGGAATTGTTCAAAGTTTTTAAATGAACAGATTAGTGTTTTTTGTTTCCTTTCAAACATCGTTATGTTGCCTGAATCAATGCCAAAATAGTTGGTGACTTGAGACTGGAATGTCAAAAGGCAGGCACAGAAATGCCCTTTTCTGTAATTTACATGGGAATGAGTGCCTGGTCCAACCCTGCTGCTAAACTTTGCCAAACGCTACTGTATGATGTAATCTCTCATGCATGAGTTCTAGGACACCCTGTTTTAAATATATTAATAATTTGTTAACTGATCTGGGTAGCCCTGGTGTCTTTGCATTGGCCCCTGGCATGGCCACCGCCACAAGGCTAGTGAAGGACCATCACACCATCCTTACCCATCCCATGGTTCAGATGCAAGAGAAGGAGCCTACGCAACCTGCGTGTATAGATGTTACACAATTGAACAGGAGTTGGGCTACTGGCCTGAGTTCTTCAACAAGTCATACCACATGGGGTTACGGGGGTGAGTTTTAAAACCCTTGCAGACAACCATATTTAGAAAAAAAAAGTATATATTAACATCTCTTGCGTTCTCAATATCCTACCTTAAGCCCCCTCCCCTCTGTGTATCCCCTAATCTCGCTGTGCTATTGAGTTACGGATAAGGGATAACCCCCATTGGGCACCCCCATCTGCCTGGTAGGCCTACGGCAGGCCCCAATCTGCTCCTTCCCCTGGGATTTCATATTTCCCACTAGTTACCACTTTCCTCATAGAACACTGCCCTAACTGTAATAGTCTTGTGTCGTACAGGGGCCGCTTACTTTAATTATCGGTATGCACATACACCCCCCTCAAGGGACACAGTCCCTTTTCTGTTGATATTTTCTTCTTGACCTCTGAGCCCGCAGTCCCCACTCTTGCATGGGGGGCTGCCATAACATCTTTTCTGCTTCTCGGTGGAAGGGAGCTTTACTGCTGCCTGGGCCCTCATTTCTCTCCATGGCGGTGGCCTGTGCTTATTCCTCGACCATTTTCCTCTGTGTCAGTATTAATATAATGATGTTTTCCGTGGCAGTACATTCACTTAATTTTCTTCCATAGGGCTGTGAATGCATTCACATTCTCGCAGACCACACGCGGCTGGTGGTGGAGGGTAGCACTCAAATCCTGGGTGGGCCTCAGGGGATGATTATCGCTTTGGTCTGTATCCAGGCTCTGCCTACGTCAACGAACAAAACGGGGTGCATGATGGATGTGCTCGTTGGCCATGTTGGACACTGTGTCTGGGGTCTCCATATGCCTGCTGCCTGTTTTGCTGGTGGGCCCACTCCTCTTTGGTGACACTCACCCCATCTGACCCCGAGGTGGGTGACTGGCTTCAGGGTGGCCTGGCTTGCCTCTGCTAGCCACTTCCATCTCTGACTGAGACACACCGTAACGCCACCTGCAGCTTGACGGTGATCTCCTGGGTCAGACCAGCCTGGCTCTGAGGAGGGCCAACTCACCCATAGGTGCTGTCTGCCATCACAGGCACAGCCAACACCACTTATATGGCCTGGGACCCTGCCGTTTGTACATGCCATGTGGCTCACGTGGCCAGAGCAGTGGATATTCTAGTCCCACCTAGATTGGTCAATGGGTGGGCTGACCGTCTCCAGAGTCAATGTAGCTCCATGCCACTCCTGACATGTGGCCCAGATCCTACTCTTCCCCAGGCTGCTCCCGCTTTGCCACCCCGAACATGAGGTCTGGCTTCCTAATGTCTTTTTGGCCATTGGGGACCGCTCAAGGCAATGGCCTACAAGGGACCCTCTTATCCTTCCTCCCGCTCCCTGTCCTCCTCAAACCGTTGCCACCAACCATTTTTTTTAATAAGCTTCTCTTCTTCGAATTCCAGGTGGCAGATGAGTCACCAGTCCTTGGGCAGGTCAGCCCTTCCCATTGACTTTGGTCCAAGATCATTCTATGTATCCACCTCACTGGGGCACCCTGGTGTAGTCAGATAATTGGCAACCTAAAATCATATACTCTTTATAAACTTTAATAAAACCCTCTACAGTGTATGTGTTTTTACTTCTATACCTTCCTTCTATTATTCACTATTGATGCTCTTATTTCTATGGAATCCTCCACCCAACCAGCCACAATATGGGCTGGGGGGTTATATCTAGGCCTTGTCCACTGGTCTGAAGGCAGGGATAGCATTTGCATCAAGGAAAAGGATGAGGAGAGCCCCTTCAGCCAGCAGAGGTGTATCTTCTATCTGTGTCTCCCTCCTGCTGAAGAAAGGCTCAGGTCACGTGCTATATATTGGATATATTAAACTAGACTTTAAAATAAAATGGATGACTAAAGCCTGGTTTGGGCATTTGCCAACCCATGCAACAATGGCAAATGGGTAAATGGGTAAATGGGGCTCAATCAACAGCATTTAGAAATTGTACTGCATTTAGAAATTGTGATAATCAAACCCTCAAACTTTTGGTTAAAGTGCTTTATTTTTGCCCACTTCAGAGGAACACAGGGAACCTCTTTTAACACCAGCCTTGAGCGTGTTCAATGTTAGACAGTGCAGTGCAGCTCAGATTGTCTATGTTAGCTAAAATGTCATTCCGGCCTTTGGGGCATGTTTATCTGGTATATATACACTGGAATGAAAGATACTACAGGTGTTATTACTGGTTTTATGATTATGAACATCCTTTTGATGAGATGCTTTATGTATGTTTAGTCAGATAGATATGATCATTTTTGTAATGCTTGATTGTTTTTGATTGGATTTAAGACCCAGGAGCCTATTGAGAAGTAAGAAATAAAACCAGCTAAAGGTAGCCCAATGAAGACATGCATTGGACGAACCAATCGTTTGGCATTTGCCGCTGTTTATCACATTTTACTACATAAGAATTACTACAGTAAATCACTGGGTCTATATACTCGCTAATTACTTACAAAGGCAATGTATGTGTTGCATCTAGAAGAACTGTGAAGGTCAGCCGTTCCACTGTGCTTAGATGAATTGTGCAGGTTAGCCTATGTACTGCATCTAGACGAACAGTGAAGGCCAGTCCGTGCACTGTGCTTGGATGAACTGTGCAGGTTAGACTAGGCACTGCATCTAGAAGAACTGTGACGGCCAGCCCATCCACAATGCTTAGATGAATTGAGCAGGTTAGCCTATGGACTGCATCCAGAAGAACTGTGAAGGCAAGCCCGTCCACTACGCTTAGATGAGTGGTGCAGGTTAGCCTATGTACTGCATCAAGAAGAACTGTGAAGGCCAGTCCGTGCACTGCGCTTAGATGAATTGTGCAGGTTAGCCCATGCACTGCATCTAGATGAACTGTGAAGGCCAGTCCATGCACTGCGCTTAGATGAATTGTGCAGGTTAGCCCATGCACTGCATCTAAATGAACTGTGAAGGCCAGTCCGTGCACTGCGCTTAGATGAATTGTGCAGGTTAGCCCATGCACTACATCTAGATGAACTATGAAGGCCAGTCCGTGCACTGCGCTTAGATGAATTGTGCAGGTTAGCCTAGGCACTGCATCTAGAAGAACTGTGACGGCCAGCCCATCCACTACGCTCAGATGAATTGTGCAGATTAGCCTATGTACTGCATCAAGAGGAGCTGTGAATGCCATATGATTTGTTCAGGTTAGCCTATGTACTACAACTAAAAGAACTTTGAAGGCCAGCCTGTGCACTGCACTTAGTTGAAATGTGTAGGTTATCCTATTTATTGCATCTAGAGGAACTGTGAAAGCCAGCCTATGCACTGTGCAAAGATGAATTGAGCAGGTTAGCCTATATACTGCATCTAGAAGAAGAGTGAAGGCCAGCCCGTGCACTGCACTTCATTGAATTGTGCAGATTAATCTATGCCCTGCCTCTAGACGAACTGTGAAGGTTATCCCGTGGACTGCGCTTAGATAATACTGCATCTAGAAGAACTGTGAAGGCCAGCCCGTGCACTGTGCTTAGATGAATTGTTTAGTTTAGCCTATGTACTGCATTTAGAAGAACTGTGAAGGCCAGCCTGTGCACTGCGCTTAGATGAATTGTGCAGGTTAGCCTATGTACTGCATCTAGAAGAACTGTGAAGGCCAGCCCGTGCACTGCGCTTAGATGAATTGTTTAGGTTATCCCATGTACTGCATTTAGAAGAACAGTGAATGCCAGCCCGTGCACTGTGCTTAGAGGAATTGTGCAGGTTAGCCTATGTACTGCATCTAGAAGAACTGTGAAGGCCAGCCCGTGCACTGTGCTTAGATGAATTGTTCAGGTTATCCCATGTACTGCATTTAGAAGAACAGTGAATGCCAGCCCGTGCACTGTGCTTAGATGAATTGTGTAGGTTATCCCATGTACTGCATCTAGAAGAACGGTGAATGCCAGCCTGTGCACTGTGCTTAGAGGAATTGTGCAGGTTAGCCTATGTACTGCATCTAGAAGAATGGTGAATGCCAGCCCATGCACTGTGCTTAGAGGAATTGTGCAGGTTAGCCTATGTACTGCATCTAGAAGAAGTGTGAAGGCCAGCCCATGCACTGCGCTTAGATGAATTGTGCAGGTTAGCCTGTGTACTGCATCAAAAAGAACTGTGAAGGCCAGTCTGTGCACTGCGCTTAGATGAATTGTGCAGGTTAGCCCATGCACTGCATCTAGATGAACTGTGAAGGCCAGTCCGTGCACTGCGCTTAGATGAATTGTGCAGGTTAGCCCATGCACTGCATCTAGATGAACTGTGAAGGCCAGTCCGTGCACTGTGCTTAGATGAATTGTGCAGGTTAGCCCGTGCACTGTGCTTAGATGAATTGTTTAGGTTATCCCATGTACTGCATTTAGAAGAACAGTGAATGCCAGCCCGTGCACTGTGCTTAGAGGAATTGTGCAGGTTAGCCTATGTACTGCATTTAGAAGAACTGTGAATGCCAGCCCATGCACTGTGCTTAGAGGAATTGTGCAGGTTAGCCTATGTACTGCATCTAGAAGAAATGTGAAGGCCAGCCCATGCACTGCGCTTAGATGAATTGTGCAGGTTAGCCTACGTACTGCATCTAGAAGAATGGTGAATGCCAGCCCATGCACTGTGCTTAGAGGAATTGTGCAGGTTAGCCTATGTACTGCATCTAGAAGAACTGTGAAGGCAAGCCCATACACTGTGTTTATGTATTTACTTTATTTCTTGTATGGCGCCACATGCCATGGCCCTCAGGGCGCAAGCAAGACAATAGACACAGGGACATTACAGACAAGAAACATAAAGGTTTGACACAGTGTAGTGCAAGATGGCTCAGAAACAGCCCATGATCAAGTCAGGAGAAAAAATAGTTAAGGACACAAAGAAGGCTGGGTGTGTCGTGCATTAACCAGTAATCAGCCGGAAGACATGGGCTTTCAAAGCTGTATTGAATCCCGAGAGAGTATTGATAGTCCTTATTGTAAGTGGGTGGGAATTCCATTCTCTTGGAACCCTCACCTAAAAACTACAACCCCCACACTTTGCCAGTTACAGATGACTTGTGCAGGTTATCATATGAACTGCATCTAGAAGAACTGTGAAGGCCAGCCCATGCACTGTGCTTAGATGAATTGTGCAGGTTAGCCTATGTACTGCATCTAGAAGAACTGTGAAGGTCAGCCCATGCACTGTGCTTAGATGAATTGTGCAGGTTAGCCTATGTACTGCATCTAGAAGAACTGTGAAGGCCAGCCCATGCACTGTGCTTAGATGAATTGTGCAGGTTAGCCTATGGACTGCATCTAGAAGAACTGTGAAGGTCAGCCCATGCACTGTGCTTAGATGAATTGTGCAGGTTAGCCTATGTACTGCATCTAGAAGAACTGTGAAGGCCAGCCCATGCACTGTGCTTAGATGAATTGTGCAGATTAGCCTATGCTCTGCATCTAGACAAAATGTGAAGGACAGCCTGTGCATTTTGCTTAGATATGTTGCGAAGGATAGTTCTCTGCAGCGCCTGATGGGTCTTGTAGGTTATCCACTGATTCGCAATTAGAGACATTTACAGGGTAGCCATGCACTGCACTTAGACAATGGTGATGCTACCTTGGGTGTAGCACAAAGTAGTTCTAGGAGGAAGGCAAACACACCACACTTAGATGATACACGAGTATGGCCAAAGTTGATGTAAGCCAATGCTTTGCATGGTTTACTAATAACTCTCTACCTTCATAACACCCAACATTTCCACCACCCATTACATAACAAACTTGACATAAACCTCCAACACAAAAACCTAATCTACACTCGCACAACTCTACAAAACATCCAAACACACACCGAAAACACCTGTATACAACATACAAATGCCAATCCACCAAAATAATACTAGCACACAGTGACCATTTTTTCTGAACTGAAGCTACCAACAACACAACAAAGCTCTCTTGTGCCTTTCCTTCTCATCCCCATTAACTTATCCAAGCCCTGTCCTTTTCAGATCCAGCAGAGCACATAGAGACCATGAAAAATGACAGCAGTGCACGGGACAAGTCCCAGTAGCATAACATTACATAACATCACATGTATCTAGAAACAATGTAAAATGGAATAAACAACTGTGAATGCAAAAACGATTGGCTTTGCCTACAGTTGTTTTTTAAAATTTTTTAAAGCGTTTTAATAGCACTTGATACCAGTTGGAGCTCTGCCAAGTGATATTTTAAAAGCCAAAAATAGACGCTCTCGCCAAACACTTACACAGACATTCCCAACATGCATACGTTCTCAGATATCTGTGGGTTCTGCAGTATGAAACTTGGTAAACACCACCAATCTCATGCTTCACGCACTCCCCAGCCTCGGCAAGCGGAGAGGTGGATACAGGTACAGAATGACAGGACGTTCTGGTGCTTGGACTCGCCCTACATCCAACTACCTTTTCCGAAATACCTTCCTTCTAGAGCCCTTCGCTCAGCTACCTCCAATTCTCTGAGGGTCAGACGCTTCTCCAGGCTTCGAAGGGCAGGGTAGATCTCTCTCCTCTGGACGTGCCTCTCTCTGGAACGGCCTCTCTGACCCTCTCAGACTTGAGCCGGGCCACCTGATCCTCCTTTTCTCCTCTGCCTTCTCTCTCTTGCTCCCTTGCTAACTTACCTGTCTGCTGCACCGACTGGTGGATTGCTTCCCTCAGAGTCTCACTGGGTACCAGGCTCCTCCACGACCAGTCTTCCTCTGCACTCCCTCTTAGCCTACCGCACACTTTGGGCTGTAACTGTAACCCTTACAGCCCCCCTGACTGCTTGCACCTCAGCCAGGACTTATGTACCCGGTTACTGCATCCCCTTTCTTTACCCCCACTCTGTTGCTTTCCAGATGGATTGGCGCCCTATAAAGCCCAGCACATGCATACAAACGCACACCTTCATAATGTTCACTGTTCTCCAATGAGCATGCATACTATTTGTCTGCACGCCCAATTCGAATTCGCACTCTGCTAAAGTGTACCCATTAATGACTGTGGTATTAGTTTGTCTTCTCTGCAAAGGAGTCCCTTTTCTGCAGTGGTTTTCGTCTGTCTTTTGCTGTAACGGCGCAGCTGAAGAGGAAGATTATTTTCGGAGGTCCCCCCTGTTTCAGTGAATTCTGCAAGTTGCTGAATAGTGCTGCCTGTGTCAGTGTGTTGAAGCTATTGGCTTGATGTGCTGTTCTTGTGCATTCTCGCTGGATGCCATGACACAGTTTCTTGCATCCTATTAATCATCTGGCTTGTGGGGCAATATAAGTTAGGACGGGCAGTCTGCCTGTGATTTTTGCCATTGTGGTATGTATGCAACGGCGAACGGAAGTTCTTCGAGCTTCGCGGTGAGCGTGGCTAGCCTTGATCTTACTTTATTCGGTCATAATGTTGTCAATATGTGAATGAGGGGTTTGTGGTCTGTCCCGGCGTGTGAATGACCCCCACCCCATATATCATTTCTGAAATGTTCACTTGCCCATGCAAATGCTAGCATCTCTTTCTTGATGATTGATGACTTTCATTCAGATTCTGTGGCCCTGAGTCATGGAATTATTTGCGTGTAAAACGGGGATTTGAGTGCCATTCTGCTTTCGAATCCCAATTCATCAAACAGGGATTTGCGGGCAGAATGGCACGCAAATCACCATTTTACACGCAAATAATTCCAATCATCAGGGCCTTGTGAGCGCTCGAGAGGAGAAAGCAACATTCGAGTGACCATCTTTCTCTTTTTGTATCATGGTCAGGTCGCACCCTAGACCATAAGCACAGGCGTCTGTCATGATGATTAATGGTTTTGTGTGGTACAAAGGGGGGTACAGTTGGAACACTCAGGATAGTCTATTTGACGGCGTCAAATGCATTTTGGCATGCTGGTGGTCACTCATATGGTGCATTTTAGTTCAATATGAGTCTGTGTGGTTCAGTTTTAGCATAGAACGCTTCAACAAACTTGACGTAGAACTCTGACAAACCCATGAATGATCTAATTTTCTCCTTTGTGGTCGGTCTGTAAACCTTCATGATTGCTTCAGCCAATCATACCTTGGGATGGATTCCCGCAGTGGAAATAGTGTTTCCCAGGCATTCCAACTCGACTTTTTGCACATTCATTTCCCTTTTCTCAGAGTCGGTACACTGTCTTCGAGCCTGTGAAAGACCTGGGGCAGCGGTGGAACTGTGAGATTCTCCACCACGCCTGTACACTAGCATGTCATCCTGAAAGAAGGTGACACAAGGAATGTCCTGGAGCAAGTTGGTGACTATCTTTGGAAGACTGCAGCCATGGAGGAGAGACCCAATAGAAATCGTGTATATTGAAAAGTACCCTCTGGAGTAACTAACGCTGTGTGAGGCTTGGGCTCTAGATAGATTAAGACAAATCTGATGATAAACACTCTCCAGATCATGTTTTCTGAACAACCTTGCATCATAACCTAATAGCGGTAGTTCAGTGATATTTGGTAAGGAATAACATTCGGAAGCAGGTTTTATATTCAGATGCGAATGTCCATGCACATACGCATTTTCAGACTGCCTTGCTATTTCGTGAGTACGATTGGGCTCATCTTTTCCGTGGCTTCCACTGGTTCGATGATGCCCTGCATGAGATGTTTGTCAAGTAATAACTTAAGTTCTTTGCGTGCAGTTAGGTGAACTGGTCTTGCCTTAGGTTTCATAGATACAGCATCTGGGCACAGTATGATTTTGTGGATGTACTGTTTGAGCATGCCCAGGTCTTTCAAAAATAATCTCTCTGAGAGGTTAGTCGGTCCAGTACCAACTGTTGTTGGATGGTGAGCAGTTGTTCTGTAGAGCATGGGTCCAACTTAATCTCAAGAAGTCTCTGGTCACCTCAATATAAGACTGTGGGGCCTTTCTAAGAGATGTACACCTTGATGATAGCAATACAGTCCTTGAAAGATACGGTGCTTCTCCTGAATCAACTAGGTCTATTTTGCGACTTCCGTATGATCCTGGATTGATGTCTGGTGTTTGATGGCAGCACTTGCACTTGAGAAAACATGTAAAGTTTTTTTAATTAGGTAAAATCGGGTGGCAAGAACCGGAGTCTGATAATACATTGGGGCTTGTTTTGTTGATCATTATTGCACAGGAAGATGTCTAGCGTGTATTCCCTTTGCCTTCAATGCTGCGAACTAACTGTTCAAACTGTTCACTGGGTTCTTCAACATCCACACTTTTCTGTGATGCTGCGTCGGTGCGTCTTCTCCTCGGATTACGCATGGCAGCGAAATAGCCTAACTTGTCACATTCTGCACAATGCTTTCCTGTGTCTGGACAAGATCTGTCACAAGCTTTGTGTTTGCGATTTCCACATCTGAATCATTCTCGATTTGATTTGGCCCATATCCTTTCCAGCGGATGTCTTTGTGGAGGTTCTTCCCATGGTCTTTGCGCCCACAGAACCCCTTTTTCGTTCTTGCCTCTATGGTCTACTTCTGACTGTGCACACTTCTTCCTTGACATTTACTTGGCTCACTTCCTTTATGCAGCAAAGTGATCTTTCCACTGTTTTGGCTATGGTGATTGCTTGCTCTAGAGTGAGATTTCTGCTCACCCATAGGGCTGCTTGGGTTTTCATATCTCTACAACGCACGCAAAGTTGATCCCTGATGTGTTGGTCTGCCATATTCCCAAAAACGCACACATACTCTCTAGTTCCTTAAGCACAGTGACAAAGTCATCTATGGACTCCAATGTAATCTGGTGTAGAAGATCTGTCATTAAAGTACTACGTTACAAATTATTCAAAAAATTGATTCTAATCTGACCATCGCCACGTCATATGCATCATCATGGAATGATACATTTTTTTTTCTATGCTACCCCAGGTAGGGGTAATAACCTTTGGCCTTCTGAGCCTAATGCATTCCTTAAAAGTGCAGACTTACTGTCAAGTGCAAATCCCACCCCATCTACTGCTTCTAAAAGAGTAAGAGACTGGGACTTCCATTGATTCCAAGGAAGAGATGGTTCACCTGGAGTTTGGAGAAAGTTGGGTTGTGGTATCACTCCCTACATGCTACGAAGTTGAACTCTTGTGTGGTTTCTTGCTCCTCCAGCTGCCCTTCACTTCTCGTGTCGGTTCAAGAGGGAGAAAATGTCATTTTGACTCTCCCATTCTCGTCGCCATTTTAGAAATTCAGAGTCGTAGTCACAAAGATGAAGGTGGCTTATTGTTGCTTCAGAGGTTCTTTATTACAAAAATAAAGGTATCTATGCTGCCGACACCCAGCTAAAGAATTCTTATAATGATCAAATCTTGGGGAGGTGTGTGTTCTTTGTCTGGCCCAGCTCTGCTTCTCGTTTTCTGCACCTGGTGCTGCCGCCGCGCTGCACACCATGAGCGGCATGCCGTCGTCATGTTGTGGAAAACAAGGACATCACAGAAGCATCCTCACAGAGTGGAGAGTATAAAAGAGAGTGTGGGGATTACAACAATTGCATAATCCTTAAAATGTGAAGCAAGGTAAACAAAGCACATTTCCTATACTTATAAACATTTAAATAGCACATTGTGGGACTTATCAAGCGATCTCAGTCCATAATCAAAGCGGTAGAGGACCAACGTTTAAATGAAAAAATACTCAAGAGATCAGACATTTTATCCTTACTCTCTTCTCCCCATCTCACCCCACTCCCCAGTTCTCATGTCTCCCTTGGCTCCCCTGTCCCCTCCCCAACTTCTCTCCTCTTTCTCACCCATAGCACTGGATGAGGTCTCTAGACAAGTCCTCTCTATGAAAGTTTCCTCCAAGCAGTTGCTGCCCTGCTCCTCCAGAACTATCAAGGACAACATTCCCTCCCTTGTGCCTTCCCTGGCTTTTTGCTCTGTCCAGCACTTCCCCCCACTCTCCTCTACCTCACACTTTTTGTTCTGCACTTGCACAATCCTGAATGCCACAAGGCATAGTAAGACTATTATTGAATCTTTCTCCCTTGCCCCCCCCCCACCTCCCATTTTGTCTTCTGATGCCTTGAACCACCATGTGTTGTATAGGTCCCTTACAAATTACCAAAAAAATAAATAAAACATCAAATAAATAAATGATGAGCTCCCATTGGCCAGTGTCATCAGGCTCCTCTTTTACCAGTTCTGCCTCCTTAGCCAACAGCGCTTTGCATGCTGGGACAGTTATGCCCATACCTATAATGAAAATAAGTGAAACTGCAAGTCCCAGCAAGCAATGTCTATGAACATAAAAGCTGGAAGTGGATAACAGATCTCTCAGGTTGTAGTTCTCCTAAATTTGAAATGGGAATTAAAAAGTGCAAGTCCAAGAATCCAAGGATAAAAAGAGGACTGGATGACCTTCTAACACACGGCCATGAGCGTTGGGATGTTGTTGCTTCTTTTGGCATGTGGGTCACATGGCTCCTCGGTCAACAGCCTGCCCTACAAAGACTTAATAGGTTCATGGAGAGCGTTACTAAGGTGACCAGATGCAAGGCGCGATTGCCCCAGGCCCAGTCTTCCATTTAAACAGTGTTCTGGGAGCTGATGCCCTTGTTAATTTCAGTGAATTACAGTGGCCTTCAGTCCAACGTTAATGACAGGGAAAGCGCGACTACAATTCCCAGAATGCAAAGAAAAAAAATAGGACTGGATGAGCATTTCCTCAAAACTCGTGGGGGCAAGTGGGAACGTGTAACCTTTTATACTTTAACAGATGTCAGTCTGCATGACCCGGAAGAGGAAAATCATCACGATACATTGGAAAGTACAGCACCTAGCCATTATCTGATGCATTGCTACACAATACAGGAATGTTCGTTGGAAGGGTTGCGAAAACACAAAGACAGAAAACATATGCTTTCGGAAGGTGTGAGCAGGCATCTCACTCTCATTATTCCGCCTTTTCAGCATATGCTTCAGCTTGAAACCTGCGCGTGTTAGCAGATTTTCTGCTTGTCTAAAAAGTCTGTATTTCCCATTAGCATTCTGTGTTCCGCATCTGGAGCCCAAGCAGTGCCTAGAATTCAAGCAGAAGGCAGAGACACGTGCAGCGAAGGAAACTGCATAATGGCACCGCAGCCCAGAGGCCGAAGAGATGGGAGGGCGGGCTGACTGTGCGAAATGATACGTTTCATGACTATTTCTATTGTCATTCAAACCCACGCATTACGAACATGTGATATTTATGCGCAGATCAGTATTTCCCTAATATGTTCAAGCCAGCGAACAGGGAACATGAACTCAGAAGCCAGAGAAGAGCACAATGCAATTTTAAATATGCAGAAACAGTGCTGCACCGTGCATGGCATAGCAAAGCATGCATCATGTTTGTTGCACTTCAGCGATAGTGACATAAGCTTTGGATATGGACAGAAGCTCATATATCAAAGCAATATTGACACACGCCTTGGATACGGACAGAAGCTGATATATCCAAGCCATATTGGCAGAAGCCATGGATATGGACAGAAGCTGATATATCCAGATGTGTTCAAGGAGGCTACGAGAAAAAAGATAAAGGTGGGGGTGCATATGGGGAGGACAACGAAGGGAGAGGTGTTTTCCTAGAATACAAATCCCTGTAGGTAGGCCTCGCCCCCATCCCCTCCCAGAAGGAAAGCTTTCAGGAATTCTATCTTACATTTTCTTAATTTATAGCAAATTAAATATTTATTTTTTGACATAGGCTGTTTTCCCATTTACTACACCAACCTTCATGATATTATGTTTGGGGTGCATACTGCCCACCACTGTCATTTGGGGATATGGCCAATTTGACCTAATTCTTTTGACCTAATTTCTTTTGACCTAGTGTGGAGGGAGACCTGCCGCCAACCCTGCTAATGTGGGAGAGACCCCCGTACCCCCTGACTTCCCCCCACCTCAACCTCAAGCATGTCTCTCCCTCTGGCCAGCAACTTGCACAGCCAGCCCTGGCTCCCCCTCCACCTCCTATCAGCTTCAGACAAACCCAGTTCTCACGGACGTCCAACCGTGCATGGTTACGAATGTGTAGTATCGTTCAGTGTGAAATGAGCTCATTGCCCTGTGTGTGTGACCAGAGCCGGCTCTGGCTTGTTCGTCCACTTGTCTCCACAAACCTGCATATGCTCCCTCTTCCCCCACCCGGCCAGGCCCCAGCTCACCCAGCCAATGACTCCATGTTCTTTGATACAGATATGCATCTGACCCTTTTGAGGTGACCAAGTCAGAACACCCACCATAGCCTTAATCTTATGCCCGCATTCTCCATCCCAGAAACAACACATGTCCATTTAAATCACGAGGCATTAGGAAGATCAAACACCCCTTAGGTCCAGGGCACTGTGCGTATATGCCCCTGTACCTGTCAGTGAACTCCAAGGCACCCCCATTTGAGTCAACTGTTTATGATTGTCATTTGTCTCATGCCCTTGTTTCATGTGATAGTAGCTAGATAAAGAGTTAGTTATGTAGCCATCTGCAAGTTCGACCTTCACCCCACAGAGATGAACCCAGCTGACCCACGTGAAGTTGGAACAACACCTCTACAACATCCAATCCGAAGTGATCATCTGTAAAACACGTTTAATGTATCAATATCTTCCTCCTATCATCTTGTAGAGTTATGCACCTATATTGACGCGTCATTAGTGATGCTTTTTAACCTTATAGTGTGCTGCCCGTGTAAAGTTTGGCAGAGTGCTCTCAGGGCAGCAGAGTTCTCTGCTTGCACACTTTATCTGATTTAAACTTTGTTTTACTTGCAATCTATCTCCGGTTCTCATTCCCTAGTGGGGTGTGTCCATTATTTGAAGTATTGGATATTGTGTAGGGGAACGGGTCCCTTCAGCTCTGCAAGTATGCTTCCTAGGTAGGAAGGGCCAGAGAGTCTCTGAACCAAACCAAGGACAAGACCGCTGCCTGAAACACTCTCCTCAGCTTTGGACTGTCCATCTTAAAGGTAGACACAAGCCCAGTGAAGAAGCTAGAAGGAGTGCATCGTCCAGCATCAACCAGTGTCCGCAAATTGTGCTGCTTCCTTCGTTATTGGGATTTGGCAAGACTAACAGTAGTACTACATTCCCTGAGACCGCGCAGATCGCAGAAGATATAGATCTACACATCTCCCGTATCACACCTCCTTCACTCCATACATGCAACTTATAGACTTGGTCAGTCTGAAAATCCATCTACTGTAGAGGTGAGATCTTTCCATATAATCCGTTTTTGGAAGCATTTCAAAGAAGCCTAAGCAACATGGGTGTATTACACATGCTGATGACAATCGCAACCTAGACAGAAGACAGTCCTGAATAAGGTGGCATAAATAAATAAGCACACCAAAACTGGTTGACAAAACATGGAGAGATAGTGGACAGGTTGCCGCTGCATTTTTCATTTTTCATCACCAAAGAGACCCTCTAATAAACGGATCTTCCCTCAGTTGCTGAGTCTTCATAAGAACTCCTTTTTAATCTTACATTGAGAGGGTTTTCTCTCTTCTTTTGTTATCATGGAATACTCAGCCACAGTATAGTCCAATAAAGCAATCATTGCCAAAATATCTGTGAGGATTTTACCCTGTTTTAAGTTTCCTCGCACCTAGCCCATGATTACACAAGCAACATTAGCCCTCCCTTGGGCTACACCTGTCAAATTCTCAAACACCACCATAGGTATAAGAAGATCATCAAGAGATTAGATAATCTACATCTGCCATCTAAACGTTTTGACAAAGATAACATTGCAAATTGAACCAATCTTTGAACCTCCTTCTTCCATCCACTTTTAGATAAGCGACACACCAGCACTGCCTAGGGACAGTGGTTTTGAGAGATAGGGCCAAATAGAAACTTGTCTATCCCCTTTGTATTCTTCCTCTCTTCTAAACATTCATTGGTGTACAAATATTTATAAATAACAATCAGAGGTACTAACTTCCTGCAGACATGGGCAGGTGGTAACCAGTTATTTCTGTATCCCTTCTAGGCGGAGACAAATTCAGTACACTAAATCACTGAGGAACATTATATATGCCCTCTTTGTAAATATGTTGGTGATATGCCCTTCCTCCTTTTGTGTTAACATACCTTGCTTGGGCATAACCCAGTCCTAATGACTGACAAGCATCCATAATAATAACCCCCATATTGTGTTTACGTGTTTTATCATGTACCAGCGACGGCTGTTTTTTTATGTGTGTGTTTTGTCATACATCGTTCATTTTGTGTTGAACCCAAAGAAAGTGATCGTTTCTTTTTTGTGTCAAGGGAGTTTGTTTTATCTTTAAAAGAAAAAAAAAAAACAACGACATGCATTTTTGCTCATGACAGGCTTACAAAATAGGACCACACTTTTGACCAGTGAAGACAGTTTTAAATGAATAATCGATGCAATAGCTCGGTTTTGTATTTTTATAAACTTAATTTGCAGATGAAGGAGGTTTGAAAGAGACAGTGATTTTTCTGTGCTTAAATTCAGTGTAATGTGGAAATTATAGTTGTGTATAAGTGATTTTGCACTGACATTGTCACAAGAGAGAGAAATTAGAATGGGTGTGGTCATATATTTTGAACACTTTTTCATTTTTATTGTTAATATAGAGCTTTAAGTGAAGCAGGGGCTCAGTGCCACTCTTATAAAAAAAAAGTATATTAGAGCCAGGACTCATCAAATTAACTTTCATGTTTAAGTTTTTTTAATGAAATATATCAGTAATAATGGTGTTATTTTGTCAGAGAATGTCAGTTTTAGTTTGATTCAACAACACCAGCTGAACCAATTTGAGATTGAATGTTTTTTAAAGAAAACAAAACAAGATTTGATTTTTAGTTATGTGTTATGTTGAGATGGCGCCTTTGGGACACCTTTCATGTGCATGGGATTTGTACATGGAACCCTGTTTTTTTTTATTTGGTAAGGGTCTATTTGTTTTAATATTTTTTGTTTTGGCAAAAAAGTTATATATGATTACATATATTTGGTGCAAATGTTTTCAAATTTAAATGTGTCCCCATTCATTACTCATATATATGTTCATATTTATAAAAAAGATTATACAAGCCACTTCCCATTTTAAAGTTTTATTAGTTATTTTGGATATTTTGGAGCTATGCCATATACTTATTTTTCTTAAGGAAATGATTATAGGCATTATATTAGCACACATCAGAGCCCCCTGATTTTTTAATCCCAATTAAACATTGTAGGTACCTTTACTAATAATAGATGGGGCATTTTTAAAAGGCACCTCACAATCTGGTTTCAGACCTAAACACTCTCCCGAAACTGCCCTCACTTATATCCTTAACTCCCTTCTTTCCGCTCAGAAACTCTAAGCAATCCTCTGTCCTTATTCTCCTTGACCTATCTGCTGCTTTCAATACTGTTGAACACCCCCTACTTCTTAACACTCTTTCTTCCTTCGGTTTCAAAGGATCTGTTCTTAACTGACTCTCTTCTTACCTCTCGTCCCGCTCATTCGCTGTCTCCTGGGGCGGCCGTTCCTCGCCTACCCTGCCCTTGGAATACGATGTACCCCAAGGTTTGGTTCTTGGTCCTTCCCTATTCTCTCTCTACACCTCTCTCCTTGCCCCTGTTATATATTCATTCAGTATCTCTCACCATGTCTATGTAGATGACACCCAACCCATCCTCTCTTTCTCCTCCTCCTCTTCTGACCTCCACCTTAAACTCTCTTCCTGTCTTACTGCCATTAAAACTGGATGTCATCCTGTTTTCTTTCTCTCAATACAGATAAGACTGAAGTCTTGTTCTTTCCCCCCAGTACTCTTCCACCTCCCTCTCCTCCACCTTTCATTCACTTTCCCCCCTCTATTCTTCCTATCTCTGCCCACGCTCGCAATCTAGCCATTCACTTTGACTCTTCCCTCTCCTTTGCCCACCATATTTCTCTTACCTCTTGCGCCTGTCGCTACCACCTCTTCAATATTCACAAAGTCCACTCCTCACTTACCTTCCATGCAACAAAACTATTAATCTCCTCTCTTATCTTCTTTCGCATCTTCTACTGCTCCTCCCTACTCTTTGGACTACCTGCCTCTCATCTTACTCTCCTCATATCTATCTACCACTCAGCTATCCGTACCCTCTGTCTCTTTGCCCCGCATGACTCCATTTCTTCTTCGCTCTCCTCGCTTGGCTGGCTTCCCTTTCACTCCCAACTTGAATTTCATTTCCTCTGTCTAATCTTTAAATCTCTCCATGACCTGGCTCCCCTTTATATCTCCTCTCTCCTCTCTTTCTATAAACCCTCCCGCTCCCTCCGTTCAGCCGACCACTTCCTTCTCACTGTTCCCCCTTCCCCATGTGCATCCTACCGTTTCCGCTCCTTTCAGCTCCTAGCTCCCCTCCACTGGAACTCCTTACCTCTCTCAATCCGCTCTATACCTACCATTTCCTTCTTCTGCACTTCCCTGAAATCTCTCCTTCTCCATTCCCCGCCTTGAAATCTTCCCCACCTCTCATCCTCTCCCCTTTCCTCGAATCTTCCCTACGATCCGCTCCTCCCTCCCCCCTCCCCTTATCCTCCCTCAATTCACCCTTATATCCCTTCTGTTTCTCCCCTCCTCCTTCCATTCCTCACCCTTCCCCTTCCCCCTCACAGATTAATTGCTCTACTTACTGTTTTTTATTGGTTCGATTCATTGTAAATTGCTTCTTCTGTTATAATGTTCTATGTATTCTGTTGTTATAATGTAAAGCGCTTTGGATGAAAGCGCTATATAAACATAATAAATACTAATAAATACAAACACAAATAAGTGTGCAAAGGGTAGTCACACAGATAAGGGAGAAAGGCACGTTGAACAATGGAAAGAAACCTTTTTTAAAGTTTAGGTACATATTGAAAAGTAATTTGGAAAAGGGAAAGGGGCCTTGTCCAATGGTTTTCCAACATGTAATGAATGAGTACAGGGAGGCGCCTCACACCTTTGTGTTAAGTAGCATAGAAATGATAGAAACAACTGGAAGGGCTATTAGAATTTTCAGCACATTATCAAAAGGAAGAGCTTATGCACAGTTTATTTTCATAGAATTTGTAACAATAAGAAGGCAAGTAAGTACATCAGAAGAGGGAAATGGAAAAGTGATTGAGGAACGAGAGGGATAGAAATGGTGATAAGAAAAGGAACATGCATGAGAGAGCAAGAGTGAGATAGGGATTGCAATGAAGGCACATGCGAGTGCTACAAATAACCAGACAATCAGGACACTTGTCAGAAGAATGACTAAGGACGGAGAGAGGGGGGACAGCACAACCCCACTGCAGAGCACAGAACCATTGTAATATTATGCCCAAGATAACACATGGTGACAGACATATGCTGAGAATAAAATTACAATTATGAATGCAAATTGCACAAGAGAGAATGATAATGCAATAGGAAGTGACACCAGACCAGGCACGACAAACATTTACATGAGAACAGCATACATTAGCAAAATTATAATATCTTTTTGCAGTAGCGCCATGAAATGCACATGCACTGACCCAAACATTTGTATTCGAACTTGGGGAAGTAATAGTGATGGGAGGGGCACTCTTATCATCACACGATTGAACTGCCACACATCCTTTTATACACTTATTAGATTTTTTGCAACATATCAACAGACATATTGAGGAGAGATTTCAGTAAGTGACCAGGGCATAATATGCCCTATTTTAGGGATTAATTATATCATTACACAAGAATTCACATTAGTATTTTAAGGCCAGGAAATATAAAGCGGTGTGCCATTAGGCCAAAGAAGTATTTTTATTATTTTTATGGAGCACACACACTGATTAGCATAGCTTTTAAGGATAACATGTTGATTGTTAAGATTACCTATAGAGTTTTTATTTAGATAAAGCATACCCTTGGTTGAGAAATAAGGACCAATGAGTGAAAGCAAGCTAGGAGCTGCAAAAATGAGGGACTACAACTGAAGAACAGTGATGGCTCTTGGTGAAGAACACAGGTAGATTAATTTAACAAGCAAAGGCTTGTTTAATGGAAGTTTATTCAGCATATAAAGGATTTCACACCGAAATAAGGAGGATTCGGCACAAGTACTAGGCATGTTATGGATCATTAGTACTTATGTTGAGTGATTTATTAGAAGAAGAGAAGAGGAGGGAAATTTGGAGATGTGGAAAGACAACATCATGTATGAGATTTGGGAAAACATAGGGATATCAGGTTAGGGTTTTGTCATGTTATGGCCATAAAGAGGGAGGAGAGAAATACACACACACATACACACATACCTGAACATATATATATACCCCCAACATTAGTAGACAATATTCCCACAATGCAAGTATAGCACCAACTTAAGCAATAGGATCCCCATGTCCTGCTAAACACAACATGAGAGAACAGAAAGTGTACACCATTTTTGTAGTGTGTGTGAAGCATTTTTTAAATTATAGAGGAGGGGTCACACAATGTAAAAGGACACACAATAACATGCAATTTTGAGGGCCAAGAATGAGGGACTGTGATGAAAAATACAATGAGGGATCCCCTGCTAGTGCACAGAACAACACATGTGAGTAAGTAACAAGAACATTATTTTATGTAAAAATCTTGATTTATGTGAATTATAGTGATACAATTGGAAGAAACATTATGAGAAAATTTAAGCACTAATGAATAAAAGAGGGAGATAAATTAATAGAGAAAGGAGTAGGTACCTGTGGACATAGGGAGTGTGTGGATCTCCTCATTGATTAATATTAGAGGGAAGAGGACCCAGGTGAGTACAAATTAACAGATAGTGAAGGATACAATGGTTTCAAACTGATGGCATGTATCCTAAGTAGAGTGTAGTAGGTATGGGTAAAAATATAGTTTTTATATAAGTATGGCCATGCCTAGTGAAGAAGGTAGTGAAGACTCCAGGATGTAAGAAGGTGGAGTGACCCTTGTATGATTATGTCAATGAAAAGTATTGAAAGTATGTTTGATATATGTTATGTTTTAGTAAAGGGATCAAGAAATAATGGGCCATACAAATGAAGTGATAGGCGAACATTGTATGCATATATGCCACACTTGGATGCACTTAAACAGCAGACATGCTTCTTTTCAGCATCATGGGAAGCCATATTAGAGTAGGAAGGGCAAAACTGTTAATTGTATTCCACTAGAATACACACAGCAAAGAAAAAAACACATTAGCAATCAACAGAATGCCCCATCACCAACAAATAAAGGAAGAGAAATCTTAAACGAACAGAATCGGACAAAAGAGGGAAGCAAAGAGATGGAACTAAAGACAAAGGAAAACACTCTCACACTGCTTCCAGAAATCCTTACGCAAGTACTACAGAAACTAGGATTGGGAACACAGCCACATTAGAAAAATGACCTAAATGTGTTCAGTTGGAACTCGCGGAGCTCCAGTGCTATAAGAGCAAAAGATACGAGGGCACATCTATTCAATTTGGGTGATGTTATCTTACTACAAGAAACCTGGTTGGTGAATCCATTGAACATCGAAGGATACACAGTCTTCTGCCTACCAGCAGCACAAAAATCATTAGGACGACCGTCAGGGGGTTTGCTCATAGTATTGAAGAATCAGATTTTCAAAAATATAGTAGAAATACGAAAAAAATACATTAGGTTTTCATGTATGTAAAGCAAATATAAACCTACAAGGGAAACCCTCAATCTGGGTCCTGATAAATATTTACTGGAACCCTGCCAGTTCGAAATTGGACACTTTTTGGGAAAATGTAGGCCTACTACTGGAAGCAGCGAAATTGGACTCAGCCACCAGTAACATCATCTTGGCGGGAGATTTTAACACTAACTGTTTAATCTCACAAAAATGTGAGGTGAAAAATTTGAGTGCTGGGAAAACAAGTAGGGGTAGAGTGTGGCAGGATTTTATGAAATTTTGGGACCTTAGAATGCTAAACTGTTCACAAGAGAGTGACCAAGGAATATACAAAACATGGCACAGAGGGAAATCTTCTTCTGCTATAGACTTTATTTTTGTCTCTAAAAACCTACATGCTTTACTCTCCGTTCTCACTTTAAAACGAGATGGGGGCAGTGATCACTCCAGACTCGAGTTAACATTCCAAAACATTCTAGGAATAAGAACAGAAAGAGAAACCCAGAACCTAGAAGGTAAAAATGGGAAAATTAGAGTCAGGAAATATAAGAATGGGGGACTTAAGCTTAGTAGGCAGCTAAAAGAGCTCCCCTAATCAATCTGGAAACCGGAATGTGATCCGACAAGATTTAATAAATGTATTTAGGTAACACTAGCACCTGAAGACCTAGCAGCGAGGGAGAACCAAAAACATCTCCATGCCTTTGATGAAAAAACACAAAGGAGAAAAAGAGAGTATAGAAAAGCACTGCGAGAAATCAAAAAAATAGGGTACCCGGCAGACCAATTGAAAATAGAATTAAAAAAGAAAAAAATCGATTATAAATGATGGTCAATTTCAAAGAAGGAAATCCGGATGCAAATAGATGGGGAACATGTCCTCAAAATATTAAAAGAAAACAACAGTAAACATTTTTGGGAAGCATTAAGTCAATTTGAGGGGGAAACAGGTAACTCACTCTGCAACGTGGTCTCTGAGAAAGATTGGGTTGATTACCTCACAGAGACTTACAAACGTCAGAGTACCTGTGTATTTACGATCATACCAGATATGCCTTGGGAACTTAATATCAAAGAAGAAGAAATCTATGAAATTATAATCAACTCCTCAACATCTAAAGCCTCATGACTAAGTAGTCTGACTTATCAGACACTGAAAGGAGAACCGAAATTATGGTCAAAATTACTATCTTGTCTATTCAGGGAAATCCTTAAAAAACGGGTATTTCCAACTTCTTGGAAAATAGCATTGGTAATACCCTTTTTTTAAAAAGGTGATAGTCGGGCAGCAGCGAATTATAGGCCAATAGCCCTGCTCGACATTGAAAGTAACATTTTTATCAGACTTTTATTAAACCATGTCTTGAAATGGGTAGAAGAGTTCGAGATTCTATCACGTTTCCAAACAGGATTTCGGAAGGGACATTCGACATCAGTAAATGGCTTAATTTTGAACATCTTGAATGAACAAACAGGGAATAAAAATTCTCCTCCACTGTATGGAGCATTGATCGATTTATCAAGTGCATTTGATCAGGTTGAACGAGCACTACTTTGGCAAAAAATTAAGAAAGTGGGGAATGCCAGAAACACTACTATCAATCTTGGTAGAATTGCATAGAGCCACAAACTTAAGAGTTCGACTAGATGAAATGGGTCATTTGTCAAAACTTGTAGAGGTAAATAGAGGGGTTAGACAAGGGTGCCTATGAGCACCCCTTTTCTTTAATCTGTTCTTGGCATATATGGGAATGTTTCTAGAGTCATTTGTGTTGGCCAGTCCGACCTTAAATGGGAGAAAGATCTGTTGGCTGGCCTACGAAGATGACATAATACTCCTCGATAGAACACCAGTTGGTTTGCAACATCTGTTAACAAGACTTAACGAGTATGTTGAAATAAACAGAATAACAATTAACCATACCAATTCAAACATTGTAATCTTCAAACACCCATTGACAAAAATTAAATATAAGAGTTGGCAATTGCGAGGCCAATGTATCAGAGTTGTAGAAGTGATAAAATACTTGGGTTACAATATACATGCTAATCCAGCCCAATACAAGACACACTCTGAGGTTATGGATAAGGCAATCCAAGCCGGCTCTCAAATGGTCAAATTGAATTATAAATTCTGCAAATTTTCGATTCTCCCATTGGTAAAATACTACCTAGCAAAAGTAGTACCGGTGTTACTCTACGGACTGGAAGCTAAACCGGGTCTTTGGGTAACAAACTGGGAAAACTTTGAAGGTAGTCTCTGGAAAAGAGCATTGGGCCTCCCAAACTGCACTTCTACAAAATGCTTAAGGTTCGAATTGGGCCTAAAGTCTTTGAGGACTATGGCAGATTGGAAACTGATTTCCCTGTTTCAAGACATAGCTATGGGTAAAAAACTTGTTCAGAGAGGAATTGCCATAGCATTCCGGTGCTGGACTGCCCATGTGAGTGGGACAAAGACTGATATGCAAATGGATATTTCCCATCTGTGAAAGGTACAGTGAACAAAAAGCAGATGGCTGCTAACCCTCAATTTGGTTAACAACCACTGAACAGGTTATCATGCCTTGTTCTTCCGAGAGAGGGGCGCCTTCTACCTTTGTAATATAAAGAAAAAAGTACATGCATAAATAAACACAGGTGACACTAAGGTACACACAAGAGGGAGGAGAAGCGGCCATTCAATTATATTAAAGAAGGGGACATTTAGTAGCAAGAATTGTAGAAGGTAGGAGTACTTTAAAGAAACAAAAGCATATAAGTAGTAATGTTTAGGTTTTAGGACAAAATGCTATAATAAAATGCACTAAAGAAACTCACCCCGTTTTTTAAATATTTTAAATGTACAGAGAACACCTGCACTTCAAGTGACCTCTGCACATGAGCCGACGAACCGGAGAAAAGCCCTAACTGTCATAAAAAAGGGCTTAGGGTACCCAGCCCGATGTTCATTGCTGTTGAATTGAAGGAAATAATAAGAAACAAGACACTTTATATACCCCCCCTCCTTATGTCCCCAATTATGTCAAAGTCCCCTTCACTTACTATTTTACCCAAGAAGACGTGTTCTAAGGCAAGGCCTTTAACTAAGGTGCCCCTGAACTTTGCAGCAAAAAAAGAAAAGCAATAATGGACTACTGAAATATCCACAAACGTGATATGGAGAAGAAAAGAGAACCCGATGGAAGATGTTCTAATGGAAGTTAAGCAAGATGATGGCTAGGAAACAAACTCCAAGCAGCTGGCACATGGGACAGAGACAAAGGAAATGTTGTGGGGAGAGAGAGGAGAACGATTGTGGGTTGTAAAAATATATAATAACCTTCTACCTACAGGAAAAAAGAGGAAAAGAGGAGAGAAGAAAAACAATGAATGAGCTAGTGGATTCCCCCAGCAGAAAATATATAAATGTCATTTATCGATGTCTCCCGATTCACGAAGTAACAGAGTCGCTTGCTGTGTATGTACATTAATGTTTAATTGGATAACAGGGTTAGGAACACGATGGAAGTAAAGAATGTTACTTTCTGGGGATACATATAAACAGATTAGAAGATTGTAACATTATTGGAGACACTATTGGTTCTTTGGGAATGTCTTTCACAATGCCTCCCATATTTGAGATAAAGCACTGAGTTGATGGGGTGAATGAGATATGGATGCATAAGTACATTGCATGTGTGGAAGGGTAAACAACAGAGGTGGGGGAATGAAGAGGAGTAGTCCTTCCCCATCTTTAGTGGTAGACAGGTGAACATGTTAAATCCCAGACGAGCCCAGCACTCCGGCTAACAGTGTAAAAGTCAGAGGCATTGTCGATTGAAGCAGCCAGGCTGCCCTTAATTTAGGCAGGTACATTAGAAATAAGTGACACTGCATATTTATTTAGGAAAACACAAAATATAAAGGAATGATTACATGTCACACAAAATACAAAATATAGAACATAACTCCCTCTGACATAAGAAATATCACCCACAGTCAATAGACATTAGAAAGTATATCAGAATAAGGCCAATAGCAATAGCAAAAGGATCCATTACTTTCAAAATGAATGCCACATCATGTATTATAAATGGCTCCAGGCATCAAGCCCCATGAAGATTTGGAAGTGTTGAGCAAACAGAAAATATAGTGCTGTGTGCAAACTCAGGAAGGGAGTGCATTGGGCAGAAGCCAATATGCAGTGATTCAGCAGTTTAAATAGCAGAATAGATGTTTTTTTTATTTTTTTTTAACAGGGTTATTTACAAATGAAGCTGCCATAAAATCAGAGAAAAGATAAGGAAGGTAGGTTAGCCAATAGAAAACTAGGCATATTGTCTATGTCTTGGACACAGTGTGCTAAGAAGTCTGAAGCAATATGTCATTTCTAAAAACCATTTTTTTTCAGTTTTAAGGTAGTGAAATATATCTCGTGGTTTAGTGAAATTTGGAAAACAACCCGCATGATGATTAGCATAAATGCGATCAGTGTGACAGAAAATTGTCATGTGTTTCAGGAAGTGCTTAACTATAATGAAAAAGGTTAGTACACTTTGTTTGTAGAAATATCACCACTTGCATTAGAAGGTTCATATTAGCATAACATTATTGTGTTATTTCTACCACCTTATAAAATCATGACGGATGCAGAAATGAAATGATATATTCTTTTCCAGCCTGTGAGACAGGGAATTAAACAAGATGTTCCCTGTCAGCTACCTGTGTGTCTCATTCTTACATGGCATACGTTTATTTCCAGGGAAAGCTGCCTGTAAGGTGTTATTGCTAGGAACTGGCCTCTTTCACACAACCTTGGCTTTACAGTCCATTTTATCTTTGCGTAATAATTGTATTTTTACTATGTTGCAACTAACCAACGATCCACAACCTTGTAGAGATAAGCCTGTCATTCCATCCACATTACCAACATTGGACAAGGAGGTTTATAATGTGCTTGTGTTTCCAATCTGTTTGGATCCCTTCTGGTGTACCAGAGGTGTGGGGCTGATTGATGGTTTACAAACCGATATTCATCCCTGGACCACTGGTGCCCAGAATTGATTTGTCACTGGTCCCAAGAGAAACAGACTCACAAACTAAGTTTGCCTTTCGAACCCTCAGCATGGCAAGTGCTGATGATGAAAGGATCATGGTCATGGCAAGCACAGGCACCCAATGTGTCACAAGAAATTAAAGTTGGTTCTCTGAAGTGGCATGGATCGCTGGCCAGAAGCAATAGAAGAAGCCATTGAAAAAGAACACAAAACTGATGATGATGAATGTCAAGGGCTGCAGGAAAATGGAAAGAGGCAAGAAGTTGTTCGCCCGCCCCGCCAGCCGCAGCTCGCTGGTTGCCGGGTGGAGAGCTTTCAGCCCCGCATCCCGCGCGCCCATGGGCTTCGCCGCCCCATTGTAAGGCTGAATCGGCTCGTATTTTGGGGAATTAACAAGGATGCAAACAACCGAACCAAATCGGCTCATCCCTTTCTCTCGCAGCCCCACAGGAGAGAAAATTAGGAAGGAATAAAAGAGTTTTACAATAGATTTTCACTGTCTAATTTTGTAGTCCGTCGTTTTAGTCCCCTCCCTGGCAGGCATTAAAAGAAATTCTGCTGCTCACCCACTTTTGTTAATTTCAGGCCCAACTGAAGATGTGTGGGGGCTCAATTCAACATCATGGTGGGGGGCCTTCATTTCTTAGAGAAAAAAACATTCTGAGGCAACCATGGGGATGTATGCATTATAATGGAGACATAGAAATGCAGCCAGGGGTTAATAGCTGCTGATTTTCACGAGACAGAGTCCAGCAGGTAGCTGAAACAGTAAATGCCCACTGAAAAGCTACACATCCTTCTTTGTCAGCAAGCTGCTGATGTGGAGGAGCCAATGTTCAAAGGCAATGAAGTCATTCCATTTCCCAAGGGATGGGACTGCCGTAGGGATCCGGAAAACACAGCTTGACAGGCGAGCGTGGCAAAATTGACAATGTAAAGCCCCAGAACGAAAGTAATATTGAAAGGAATATTTCATGTTATAAGACCGCTGACTGGCAACATGGGACTTGTTGTTGCCCCCACCCCCCCCTTGAGGATGGAAGACCCTTTCAACTGAAAAGGTTGAAATGCCTTAACACCATCCCTGTGAATTTGGGGGTCAAATTACCATTGCAGACTAAGGGCTAAATCGCCATGGCAAATTCACAGCAGGGAATGTGTTTTTTTGTTCAGTTCACCTTGAGGCAATAATTTAATAATGGGCACGGTCAGACTGGGGCAAAAAACTGGCTCCGGGACACCAATGAAAAAGGGGCCCACACTCACAAATGGCAATTCACTCCTTTTGTGACACTCATTCAACAGTACTGTAGTATAATATATAGCGCCTTGGGGTGTAGCAACTCACTGAATGTGATGGCATTTTGTTGCCAGCAATAATGTGGCATACACATATAGCCAGTCCTATGTTGCTAGCATAACATATGAGTACACATATAGCGAGTTGCTACACCCCAAGGCACTATATATTATACTACAGTACCCAAGAGGGGTTTCTAATAAAATGTGTTGCAAATCGTGCACTTATAAGAATAATTGTGTTCTGTAACACGTGTCAAAACGACTAGCCGCCCAATGCAGTGAATCATCAAACAGGCCCACTTTGACCAACAAAAATGGCCCCCACTAGCATGTTGGGACTGTACTTCTGACATCTAGAAGCCATTCCAAGATTGAGCCTGGATCCGTGACAACACGCAGAAACATGTTACTTGGGTACTGTTGGGTGTCCTGACCCACATTTGAGCTATCACGCTGCAACATTTGGTGCTGTGGGCTTAGAAAATCCAAGATGGCCAAAAAGCCCACAAGTGCGCCAGAATCCAGGAGAACCACACAGTTTGTGCGCACACCAAAATGGTTACCTAACTTGCCAACCACCAGTGTAAAGTAAGATCTTTGTTAACAAAATCCACTGTTACTGATGTCAAAAAGTTGCTGAAATCGTGACTCATTGGACCACTTTAAAGATTCAACCCTTTTGTGGGGTTCCACATCACCATTTTACTGTAAGGAGCCCCATCAAAACAATGTTAAGCAAGGATTATTTACTACCATGTAAGAACCATTCCTGTTTAGAATGCATTAATCCAAGAAAGATCCCAAAATTGCATGCAGTACCAACAAAATCCTCAAGGCGGCGCTAGGGGTCTAAACTCTGACAGGAGAACTGAGTGCAGTTGCTGACAAAGGGATTTGACTCAGCTGACTTCAAAGGCTGCATTTTAATTAAAAATTAGCCACCTGCTGTTCCCAGAGGCCTGAAGCCTGGGAAACCCTCTCACCTCCAGAGATTCACACCAGGAGTTAGAATCTCACATGACCTCTTGATTGATAGAAGGCAGACTGGCTGGGAGCCTCCTGGAGACCACACAATAGGCTCTTGCAATTGAATAGGATATGTTAATTTTGACTGTTTCCTGTCAACAAAGGCCTGCCTGCCAGAAGACACATGTGACTACCCACCCAAGTCTTGGAGGCGGACTCCAACACTCTGAGAAGTGAATTGAAAGCAAAATATATATTTTACAGAAACACTGATAACTCTTTGTAATCAAATGACAGGAATGTATAACTTTGAGAGCCTTCATTTAAAAAATGTACCTTCAATTCAAGCCCAAACTCCAATTTGTGTGATATTCTGGGGCAAAACCCTGCTATTTATGTATACTACAGACTCTGTGTTTAAGCTAGGGACATGGTAATTTACTGGAGTATGTATGGAGAGGCCGTGTACATGTGTACAAATCTGGAGAAAAATCTGATGTTGCAAAACCACTAAAAAGCACAAAATATTGCCATTTCTGAATGCAAGCCCCCAGGAAGAGCAGAGTCTGAACAGGGGCTACCATCAGTAAATGCATGATGGGTGCATGTAATTTCAAACCACTGTGTATGTATGAAGTGTGCATTTTGATCAAATATAGATTTTGTGGGCAAACTGACCAGGGGAGGATCCTCTGACCCATAAAACCTACAGCATCACTCTGACTCACAGTTCCTTCCCCAATCATGGGAGAGGGGAGAATTGGGCCAATGGGCTTTTGAGAGAGGGGCTGGCTAGTGATGCTGCACACACACCCACTTTCAAAACACATAAAAGCAGACAGTCAGGACAGATAGGGACCTTCAATTCCATTTGCTGCAACGCGCTCTGCCGGACCACACAACATCCAGAAGATACTAGATTCAACACTTAGACTTTAAAACTCCAAAGAACTTGATTCAGAACTCAAAGCAAGGGCCTAAACCCACAAACTGAGAACTCTTCTCAGTGGGCCTCAGCATCCAGCAAACCTAACAGCGATAGCAGCATCCAGGAGCCGTGCAGATCAGCGCTGGGTCCAGAGAAAGCAGAGCAGTATCCAGAACCAGAGGCAGAGCAGAGCTGACCCAGACCGCTGTTCGCAGAACCAGAGAGCTGACCCAGACGCTGTGCGCAGAGACCGTCCGTGGCGAGTGAAGAAAACCTGACCAGATCCGTGGCGAGGCCCATTCTATTTCTAAATATATTGTGAGTACCTAGCAGAACTGTGCAGAACCAATCTCTTAGTTAAAATAATATAATTCAATCTATTTTAATCTAACCAGAACTGTCTCCTGTCACCTGTCATTTTGCAAAACTGTCACCTGTCATTTCTAGCTGCTAGCTGTCACTTGTCACTTTGAACTTTAAAATTTCAAATCTGAAAAACGACCTTTACCATATCGCTCATATCTCCGTGACCGTTTGTCTTAGAGACTTGCAGTAACTTTCCTCTGAAAGCTGGGAATCTTGGCTTTTCAACGAACCTAGAACCGCATTCCTATTCTCTATACTTTTGCCGCAATCGCGAAAAACGCACTCGCGAATTTTACCGCGATTTGAACATTTCTCCACGTGTGAAAACAGCAGCTTCCTTGCTTTCCTTGCTAAAAATTCGTTTGCCTCTTAAGAACCATCCCTGAATCATTGCTAGAGTGAGCCTGGACTAATATTAACTAGATACCACTCACCCTGAACCTCTAGAGGGAATTAAAAGCATTTTAGCATATTTTTCACTTCATTGCCAGCACATATAAAAGCATTTTGGGCCTGTGTTTCAAACTTCTGTAGTCTAAGCTTGCTGGGGTGAACTGAATTACATTTGATTGCATTTCTGAGAACTGTGCGCTTTCCTTCCATTTCCTTGCATTGCATAAAAGGGGGGGTGAATTGTCCAAGAAAGTGATTACATTGTCTTTTGCTGAAATCCTATCAAGTTATTTTCTGTATTGCATTTTCATTCAACATTGCATCCATCTGAACTTATATAAAGCATTCTCTAACACCTTATTCTTCTGTTCCTATTCACAAGTGTGCTAGTGCCAGACTATCCATTATTGATTACTGCTCAGATTAAGTGTGATATTCAATTATTAATTTATTATAAAGTGTGATATATATATATTGTTTAAATTCTCAAATAAACCTTTTAACTTGCAAAACAGAACTACTTCTTGGCTCAGTAGGGTCAGGGGGATTCCAAGAGAGGGGTGTTATATAGGGGTAGTCATCCAGAAAGCATGAACTGGACGTAAAGATATATCAATAAGGGTTTCCATTCAGTATCCCAGACTAGGCATTGACTTAGCTGTAGTGTTGAATTGAATCCTCTTAGAAATTGGGGGCTCATAGCCGGGGATTCCGGATTAGATCTATCACTTGTGCAGATTAATACAATGTGCCAGCTGACCAGATACACATATCCGGTCTGATCACCACGCTGTGTTACGCTGTAAAGCACTCCTCAAAGGAACGCTCTAAGGAAAAGGTCTGTTTTGCAAAAATAAAATACAAACTTCTGTAAGTCAGGAAGGAACTCAAATTCCAGAATGACGACCTTAGTAGACATGAAAATAGCCAGAGAGCACTTCTTACATAAGTTATTTGTGAGAGGTGAGTGGACTCACCAGGACCGCATGGTCTGGTTGCAGGCCATCACGCAACAGGTCACGGAAACAGGGTCAGATACATGGAGAGATCAGGGTCCCTTACATGTGGCCCTGAGTGAACTATACATGACTCCTAAAGCTAAGGATGAACAAGACAAGATGGTTAGGATAGCGGCATACCTGTACCTATATATGGGAGACATGCAGGATAAATGTACTGAAAGCCAAGATCTGGCGAATAAGCGACAGATGGCGTTAGAGAAGGTCCAATCTGACCTGGTCTCTTCTGAGCAGAGGATGCAGGGGAGCCAGGAGTCAGAAAATGAGAGTAGACAGCACATCATTAAAATAAAGAGGGATATGGACATCATGCAACAGGAAAAGGCTGACCAGGATACCATTTTTCTGGCCTTGCAGAAGGAGTACCAAGAAGGTTTGGACTCCCTACTGCAGAGCCAGAAAAAGCTGGAGCAACAGTTAGACTTCAATAGGGCATGTGCTGAGCAGGTAGTCACCCTGCAAAGCCACCTAAATAGGGAGAAGGCAGAGAGCAATAAACTGATTTTGAAAGACCTGCATACCCAGGCAGAGTTTGATGAAGAACGCCAGAAAGCTGGTGCCTTTCAAAGACAGAGGGACGACCTGGCGGCACAAATGCAGGCTCTTAGTCAGGAAAGAGACGCCTTAGGTCAGGAAGTCTGCCATTTAAAGAGAAAAACAGAAGAAAATCACTTGGCCCTCCAGGGGCTGGGTGACCTCCAAAAAGAACACCAGAACTTGTTAGAACACACCAGGAGGGTGGAGGATGCTCTGGCAAGAAAGGAGCCGGCCAATAGGGACACAGCTCAGGAGGTAACCCTCCTGCAGCAAAGACTGGCCCAGTGCTCCACGACCAATCAGGAGGCACAGAGAGAGAATGCGGCTCTCTGCCAGCACAATGATAGACTACAACAACAGGTAGCGATGCAGGAGAGACTGATAGAGTCTAGTAAGGCCTTAACTGAGGAACTGAAGGCGCAGGCTCTTGCATTGCAACAGGGAGCAGGGGCGGATCGAGATGAGGTTCGCTGGGAAAGAGAAACTCCTGAGCATAACCCCAGGAGCCCTAGTACCAGAGGCCTTTATCTCTCTCAGTCCCTGGACTCTGCCACCCACATGTCCCCTGGCGCACATGAGCACAGGGCCACAGGGATGGCAGATTACTATCCAGCCAGAAGCATGGGGCTCATAGGCCAGTACCACCCAGGAATGGAGGGGCGGGCATCCGGGTATGGGCACCCAAGCACAGTGCAATTTGATGGGGAACCCCAGGAGAGTAGGCCCATTAAGGGCATCCTGAAAACCTCTGCCCAATTAGGTCAGTGGGGGGGGTACCCATCAAATCCTGGCAGCAAGGAGGGATCTGAAGACTCCTCTGAGCGGTACAGGACATAGGAGACCAGGTCCCCACATTCTGCCAGCCATTCCCAGGCTCGCAGAATCCGGGAAAACCTGGAAAAACAGTGGGAACCTCTGGGAGCAGTGCCTCTGAGTCAGAAGATGAATGGATCAGGGTTACCCGGACCAAAAGGGCCAATAAGACAAAAAGGGCCTTGCTTAAGGACCACTTAAAGCAGATTAAGGCAATCAGGAGCATCATCACGCCTTATCATAAGAACGCCAAGTATTCTGTTTGGGAGCACTTAGAGTTGTTTGAGCAAATGATGGAGACTTTCCATTTGAAGGACAGCCAAAGCTGTATTCAATATGTAAAGTGGACCTTCTCCCCGGAATACTCCAGTTTCTTTGCGGGGCTGGAGGACCAAAATCATTTAAGATGGTCCACCTATAAGGCGGCCATCTTGAAACATTTTTCTACTCATAGAAATCCTCAAGAGGCTCACAAGGCAGCCTACAATTTACAATGTGGGGAGGATCAGGCCCCACAAGAATTTGTGCAGGAGTTAAAGCGTGCTTTTGCACAGACCACAAGAAGGGTGCGCACGGATAGCAGAGCATTTATTAATACGTTTTTCCATGCCTTGCCCAAATACATAATGACCCAGCTCGTGAGGGATTTTCACGAGAAAAGATCTTTAGACTGGGTCATTGAACAGGCGACCCGGATCTATGAGGTGCAGAAGCCAATAGAAAATAAAAATAATGCGCCCAAAAACCCCAAAGCCAACAACACCCCTGCTGCTGCCAAGGTGGCAGAGGTAAAGGTCACCCCCGTTTTAGAGTTTATAGATGGGGGGGCCTAAAAACCTACCTGCACCTAATAATGCTAGGCCCAGAAGGTCCTCGGGCCAGTCACAGACAGGGAGCCAGGGAGGCAGCCCCACAAATGGGGTCCCTTGCTCTCCTGATTATGTAAGCCCCCGGTACAAGGGAAACAGACCCATCCTGGGTTATGTGTGGACTCCTCCAGCCCAAGGGGGGGGATCCAGCCAATCACCTAACCCAGAGAACTTCCCTCCCAACTTCTCACAGGAGGGCAGAAACTCACCAAACCCTGGGCAGAACTTCTTCCCCAGGTATCCACCCAACTTCCAGCCCCAAAATCCTCCACCCTTCTTTCCCAAATTCCCTGAGCCCAGACAACCGAATCCGGGAGAGGGGAGGCCAAGGGTGGAGGGGTATCCAAATCTTCCCAACCAGGGGTACTACCAAAGAAGGGATAGCTACCCTTCCCAGGATCAGCCCAGGGGAGAAAACAGGGCCCCGTATCAGCCTGAGCGGGTTTCCCAGTTAGAGCGCCAGGTTCAAAACATGGTGCGGGATCTGGGTCACATACTGAGGGCTCAGCAGAACCCTCAGATCGGCATGCCGGCGCAGAACGCACCCAACTCTGGACCTGGTGCTCCAGAACAATGACGGGGGCAGCACCCCGATAACACACCGGTTCCCAGGGAGGAGGCACAAGGGGAAGGAGGATGTAAAGCCTTGGAGGAAGCTTCCTTCCCAACTTGTAAACAGCCCCTGGAAAACCAGGAACCGGAAACAAAATCTCTTGCCCCTGAAAGTCTGCCTCCTAAGGAGCAGAGGGGGGGTAGGGGAAACAAAAGACCCAAACAGACCTGTTTTGTGGAAGAAATACAGATCTTCCAATTTGAAGGAGAGGGATCCCCAGAGGATCCTGGGGAAAGGATCTTCTCCTTCAGAGATGGGGGAACTCCTCCCAAGGAAAAATGGGTCCCAAGGGATGTCAATTCAGACTGGGGAGATATGGAGACTGAGCTACCGCCACCCATCATCTCATCCCAGAACCCACAATACCGAAATCCCCTGGTTCAAACCCATCCTGATGACTGCCTCCAAAAAGGGGGGGGCGGCCCGGAACTGGAGCCAGGGGAACCCACAATGGCTCTGATCTCCAGTTGCCAATTTTTTCTTTCAGATTCCCAAGGCTCTCCACAGAATTCTGCCCAAATCTCTTCACTAGCGATGTCCAAAACCAGAAAGTTAGCCCACCAGTTGTCCAAAAATGTGCATTATCTGTGCCCCCTTGAGGAGAAGGAGGGAAGATACTATGCCCCGGTACAAGTACAGGGGCAGGGTACAATTTTGGCACTGGTGGACACTGGATCTCAAGCTACCCTTCTGTCCAGAAGGGCCTTTGACGAACTGAATGCAGGAAGGGGAGAGAATTACCAAATTCCTCTCACCTCTCTTCCTGGACAACTGCAGAACTTTGACGGGAAGGAAATTCCCGTTGAGGGGACTGCAGACTTGGACATTAAGATCGGGCGACACAAGGTGAAACACCCGGTCATAGTAGTGACTCCAGGGGGCACCCCTTGTTTACTGGGGAATTACCTCCTGCGGAGGTTGTCACCCTTAATAGATTGCGTAAACAAGGTCCTCTGGACCCAGACTAGCCGACCAATAAAATTAAAACAGAGTGTCAACCATGTTAGTTTAAACGACACCTGCCACATGGTTGAACAAAAATCTGACCAAGTAGAATTTCACTTCCAGAATAGCCAAATTCCAGACGTGACGGTAATAGCAGTAGGACAACAGACTGGTGATGGAGGGTCCTCTCTATTTCTGAAAATCAACCTTCCTTCCAGTCTAAAGTGGTACTCGACGCTGGAAGGAAACACTCTGAGATTCTATACTAATACACAACCAGAAACTCCCACTCCTATAGTCCAGAAAGATGTGAAATCAGCTCAGAGCCTGGCTGATATTCAGCAAATTGGAGAGCAGTTGTTCATCCCTGTTCAGTTAAATGATGGGAAGGACTCTGTTCTCGCTCGAGTGTGTGTGAACAACGGTAAGAGCTTCATCAGCGAAGCCATGTTTCGCCAACTCCCAAAAGATCCAGCCATTCCCACATTCAAACTGATAGACAAATGGGAAATGGACCTGGAAGCACCCAATTCCAAACATCTCCTGCCAAGCAGGTGTATGCTCAAAATCTCCATTGTCAACAAGAGCATAGTCCACAATTGTTGGGTCGTGCGAGACGTCACTGCCGCTTTTTACTTAGGCAGTGACATTCTCAATCGCTTTGCCATTAGTTTGGACCTAATAAACTTCAAAGCTTGGTCCCGATTAGCGGATAATCCCATGGGCTTTGATGATCCAGAAAAAGCATTTAGGTCAGCTCAATTGCTACCTTATGTAGTTGAAATTCAGATCAAAGAGGAGGTCACCATCCCAGAAAGGACCCGACAATTCTCCCTGGAAGTGAAAGTTAAAAGAGGACAATATCTGCAAAACCCTGATGCTTACATACATCTAAACGCTTCTCTCCAACAGCAAGGTTTGGGGGTAAACCCAACTCCATTAGTCAACATAGAACATGACACCATTCCAATAGAGGTGGATAACAGCGACTTAAAGAGTATTACTCTAGCCGCAGGAACCATTATTGGAATGGCGGTTGATGACCGACATTTTTCCATAGATTTAGGTAATGAACTGTTAGGGCCAATCCCCAAGGACTGCTTTGACAGTGACAGTGATGACAATGCAACACCAGACAGGATTTTTACCCGGCATGGGGGGAAACTTCCTGGTGTACACTTCTTTCTCTTATGGTAAGGAAGATGTGACTTGTGACTTCAGGAGGGATGAGGTGATTTTCCAGGTCCATGAGGGCTGCCTTTCCCACCTGAAGCCTCCAGTCCAAATCAGCACTCTGACCAGGGACTTCTCCACCCAGCTGGAGGAGGCCGCTGAGATAGCCAAACCAGAAGTCTTTCCAGGCTTCAGGCAGATGGTGGGAGAGAGAGTCAACCTAGCTGATGCCTGTGTGACTCTGGAACAAAAGCAAATGTTGAAACAAGTTTTCTTGGATTTCCAAGATCTCTTTGCGGTACACTCATATGACTGTGGTCGCACCGACATCCACACAACAACAATCCCCACGGACCCTGGCATGACTCCAGTGTTTGTGAAGCAATATCGCTTGCCTCTCGCATCAATGGAGTCCCTTACGGAAATAATTAAGAACCTTGAGTCCAGGGGAATAATCCGTCCCGTCCACAGCACCTTCAATAATCCGGTGCTGGGAATATTGAAGCCAAACGGCCAGTGGAGACTCTGCGCTGACCTTAGGGAGCTGAACAAACGGGTACATACTTCCCGATGGCCTCTGTCCTACATTGACCAAGGGCTGGCCCAGATCCAGGGGTCACAGGAATTCACTGCAATAGACCTGACCAATGGATACTGGACTGTGCCTGTCAGTAGGGAGGACCAATACAAGCTGGCTTTTACCTTTGGGGGCCAGCAGTACACATGGACCCGGACTCCCTTCGGATACCTTAACTCCTGTAATGAGTTCAATATTTTCCTACATAAGGCCATGCCCGACCAGGGTGCGAGGGGTAACCTGGCTTATGTAGACGATGTCCTCATCAAAAGCTCAACTGTTGAGGAACACATAGCGGAGATCCGTTATGTTCTGACACAGTTGAGGGCCGCCGGAGCAGAACTTTCCTTTCAGAAAGCACAGTGGTGTAGAACCCGTGTTAATTTCTTGGGGCATGAGATTACTCCTCAGGGTCTCTGTCCCCAGGAAAAGAAAGTGGAAGCACTTCAGAAACTGAAGGACCCCACAACTCTGCGGGAACTAAGGAGCCTCCTTGGACTGACTAATTACAGCAGAAAGTTCATTGAGGGCTACGCAGAGATCACCAGACCCCTGATTCATCTCCTGAAGGGGGGGGTCAAGTGGTAATGGGGTACAGAACAAGCCGAGGCGGTAAAACAACTCAAAAGAAGCCTCTCACAAGCGCCTTGCCTAGCTTACCCTGTCAGAAACAAGGAGTTCTTCCTGGAGACGGGGTTCTCTAATAGGTGCTTGACAGCAGTATTATACCAAAAGCATGACAAGGTCAATAAAGTAATCTCCTATGCGAGCAAAACTTTATCCTCTGTGGAGGAAAAATTCAACGATTGTGAGAAGGCACTCCTGGCAACGGTGTGGGCATTGAAGAATTACCGCCCGTTTATCCAGGGGGAACACATCATAGTGGAGACTCCACACCAGCCTCTGCAATATCTCCAAAGTGATAGAATCCGGGCCGGAAATGTGAGTAATTCCCGAATTACTTCCTGGATTCTGTCAATGCAAGGCTTTCCTGTGGAGGTCCGATATGGCCAAAACAAGAAGAGTCCCCTCGCACAAGGTCTGGCTGACTTGCATGATTGTGCCAGAGAAAACTGTCTCGAGGACGAAAGTCTAAAAATCAAGGACAACACGGAGGCATACCTTAATTCCCCACACAAAGTCTTTGAAGAAGACAAGTGTGAGGGAATGCCCACTGTCTATGTGGATGGATGCTCTTACCATGTTGACAACAACGGGGAGAAAGAACTGGTGGCCGGCGTAGGGAATGTTTGGGTGAAGGAGTTCCCAGAACCCTCCGCTGGATACAAAATTGGTCCCCGAAGTAGTCAGGTGGCAGAATTGATGGCTGTGCATCAGGCCATCCTCACTGCTGTCCAGCATCAACTCCACGAACTGGTCATAATCACAGATTCGGATTATGTACGGAACGGGTTTGTGGAGCACCTGGTTAATTGGAAAACCAGAGGCATGTTATGTGCTAACAACAAACCCTTGAAACATGGGAAGTTGATCCAAAACATTGATGATCTGGTCACCTCGAATGAGATGACCATCTATTGGAAAAGGATCAAGGGTCATTCCAAAGTCGAGGGACCAGACAAAACTGGAAATGACTTAGCTGATCAGCTGGCCAAAACCGGGGCCATCCAAGGGGATCTAATTGAGATTGAGTCCCTGTTGGGGGAAATCCAGGTCACTGCTATCACTAGGTCCCAGACAAATGCTCACAACGACCTTTCAATTGCACAATGGAGCAAGGAGACCCCTGATGCTGATTTGATTACAGCTCAGAAGGGGGATCCAATTATTGGTAAGTTTTACCAACACCTTGAGGACCCTGAGAACTTTCCCCTGACGGATACCGATTATATTGGGAAAGAGGACCTAAGAGTGTTGATGAAATGTCCAAAAATGTTCCGAATCCAAGACGGTTTGCTGGTAAGGAAATCCAAAGCTGGCCACGATCAGTGGGTGGTTCCTACCTCATTCCGAAGCCTGATGTTAAGTCACGCCCATGATGCGGCCACCGCCGGTCATAGGGGGTTTCACACAACACTGGAAATCTTAAGAGAGGTTGCATACTGGCCACACATGGGGCAGGACCTTGACCAATACTTGAAGGGGTGTCTTGTGTGTGCACAATTTCAGCCAACATCCCTCACACACCGGGCGCCTCTCCAAAAGCGGGGGATGACACTGCCATGGTCAGATTTGCAAATCGACTTCGTAGGCCCCGTGATTCGCTCTGCTAGGGAGAATAAGTACATGTTAACTGTGACATGCTTGTTAACCAAGTGGGTGGAATGTCTCCCAGCCCCAAACTGCAAGGCAGAAACGGCAGCTGCCTTGATGATTAACCACATCTTTTCCCGTTTTGGTCTACCTCAAAGTATTGAGTCGGACAGAGGTAGCCACTTCACCAGTGAAGTGATGACAAAGATGTGGGAGATACTGGGGGTCAAAAGGAAGTTGCATATTGCTTACCGGCCAGCTTCTTCTGGGGCAGTAGAGAGATACAACCGAACCATTGTGAGCATATTAAAGAAGTTTGTGGCAGATTCTGGGCCAAGTTGGGATATCCGATTACCTCTGGTCCTAATGGCCATCAGATCTACCCCTTCATCTGCAACCAAAATGTCACCATTTGAGTTGATGACTGGACGCAAGATGGTGCTTCCTCAGCATTTGCTCTACAGGACCCAAGAGCAGACACTGATAAATGCCTCCACAACTCATGAGTATGTGGAGAATTTAAGGAAACACCTTCAACATGCTTTTGCTTATGCTCAGCGGAATCTAGAAAGATCAGCTGATAGCATGAAGACCCACTGTGACCTGAAGACTTCCAGGAAGGAATATCAGGTGGGGGACCGGGTCTATCTATACAATTTCCAAAGGAACCAGGCCAAACAGCGAACATTTTTGCCTACATGGAAGGGACCCTTTGAGATTATAGACAAAATCTCCCCTGTGGCCTACAAGATCCGCATCCCCAAAGGCGGTTTGGCAGAGGGGGAAGACAAGTGGGTCCACATTAACCAGTTGAAGTGTTGCCATCCCAGGCACACTCTGCAACAACTGGAGGAATCCTCTGGAATCCTAGAGGGTACTGTCTCAGATTAATTCAATTTCAACCCTAAAAGATCCTACATATAGCCTATCAAATTCTGTGTTTCTCAAGCTTATGTGTTCCTGTCTCTTAATTTAAAAAAATGTGCATGTTCATATCTGCTGAGTTCTAAAATATATATGCCACCCCACTATATCAATGGTGGTGGAGAAATGTCCATGAATAGGTATTGCCGCTCTTCCTTTGTCGTCCTAGGAGAAAGAAAACCTTGAGACTGGCCAGGGAGGGCGATCCGGAGACCGGGAGCAGAGACGCGAGGGGCCCAGGGTACCGCCCAATATTCCCATCAGGACCGGCGAGGAGAACCGATCGATCAGTACCGGATGGAGGAAAAGATGCTGAACTGTGCCATTTGCAGAATTGGAAGAAGATTCTGCGGACAGACCAGTGCGTGGGTCAAAACCCTTGTGCACCCGACTCCCAATCGACTCAAATTCAAAGGGCAGTCACGTGGAGGGGATCTGTTGGGTGTCCTGACCCACGTTTGAGCTATCACGCTGCAACATTTGGTGCTGTGGGCTTTGAAAATCCAAGATGGCCAAAAAGCCCACAAGTGCGCCAGAATCCAGGAGAACCACGCAGTTTGTGCGCACACCAAAATCGTTACCTAACTTGCCAACCACCAGTGTAAAGAAAGATCTTTGTTAACAAAATCCACTGTTACTGATGTCAAAAAGTTGCTGGTAATCGTGACTCATTGGACCACTTTAAAGATTCAACCCTTTTGTGGGGTTCCACATCACCATTTTACTGTAAGGAGCCCCATCAAAACAATGTTAAGCAAGGATTATTTACTACCATGTAAGAACCATTCCTGTTTAGAATGCATTAATCCAAGAAAGATCCCAAAATTGCATGCAGTACCAACAAAATCCTCAAGGCGGCGCTAGCGGTCTAAACTCTGACAGGAGAACTGAGTGCAGTTGCTGACAAAGGGATTTGACTCAGCTGACTTCAAAGGCTGCATTTTAATTAAAAATTAGCCACCTGCTGTTCCCAGAGGCCTGAAGCCTGGGAAACCCTCTCACCTCCAGAGATTCACACCAGGAGTTAGAATCTCACATGACCTCTTGATTGATAGAAGGCAGACTGGCTGGGAGCCTCCTGGAGACCACACAATAGGCTCTTGCAATTGAATAGGATATGTTGATTTTGACTGTTTCCTGTCAACAAAGGCCTGCCTGCCAGAAGACACATGTGACTGACCCACCCAAGTCTTGGAGGCAGACTCCAACACTCTGAGAACTGAATTGAAAGCACAATATATATTTTACAGAAACACTGATAACTCTTTGTAATCAAATGAAAGGAATGTATAACTTTGAGAGCCTTCATTTAAAAAATGTACCTTCAATTCAAGCCCAAACTCCAATTTGTGTGATGTTCTGGGGCAAAACCCTGCTATTTATGTATACTACAAACTCTGTGTTTAAGCTAGGGACATGGTAATTTACTGGAGTATGTATGGACAGGCCGTGTACATGTGTACAAATCTGGAGAAAAATCTGATGTTGCAAAACCACTAAAAAGCACAAAATATTGCCATTTCTGAATGCAAGCCCCCAGGAAGAGTAGAGTCTGAACAGGGGCTACCATCATTAAATGCATGATGGGTGCATGTAATTTCAAACCACTGTGTATGTATGAAGTGTGCATTTTGATCAAATATAGATTTTGTGGGCAAACTGACCAGGGGAGGATCCTCTGACCCATAAAACCTACAGCATCACTCTGACTCACAGTTCCTTCCCCAATCATGGGAGAGGGGAGAATTGGGCCAATGGGCAGTTGAGAGAGGGGCTGGCTAGTGATGCTGCACACACACCCATTTTCAAAACACATAAAAGCAGACAGTCAGGACAGATAGGGACCTTCAATTCCATTTGCTGCAACGCGCTCTGCCGGACCACACAACATCCAGAAGATACTAGATTCAACACTTAGACTTTAAAACTCCAAAGAACTTGATTCAGAACTCAAAGCAAGGGCCTAAACCCACAAACTGAGAACTCTTCTCAGTGGGCCTCAGCATCCAGCAAACCTAACAGCGATAGCAGCATCCAGGAGCCGTGCAGATCAGCGCTGGGTCCAGAGAAAGCAGAGCAGTATCCAGAACCAGAGGCAGAGCAGAGCTGACCCAGACCGCTGTTCGCAGAACCAGAGAGCTGACCCAGACGCTGTGCGCAGAGACCGTCCGTGGCGAGTGAAGAAAACCTGACCAGATCCGTGGCGAGGCCCATTCTATTTCTAAATATATTGTGAGCACCTAGCAGAACTGTGCAGAACCAATCTCTTAGTTAAAATAATATAATTCAATCTATTGTAATCTAACCAGAACTGTCTCCTAACTGTCACCTGTCATTTTGCAAAACTAACACCTGTCATTTCTAGCTGCTAGCTGTCACTTGTCACTTTGAACTTTAAAATTTCAAATCTGAAAAACGACCTTTACCATATCGCTCATATCTCCGTGACCGTTTGTCTTAGAGACTTTCCTCTGAAAGCTGGGAATCTTGGCTTTTCAACGAACCTAGAACCGCATTCCTATTCTCTATACTTTTGCCGCAATCGCGAAAAACGCACTCGTGAATTTTACCGTGATTTGCAAATTTCTCCACGTGTGAAAACAGCAGCTTCCTTGCTTTCCTTGCTAAAAATGTGTTTGCCTCTTAAGAACCATCCCTGAATCATTGCTAGAGTGAGCCTGGACTAATATTAACTAGATACCACTCACCCTGAACCTCTAGAGGGAATTAAAAGCATTTTAGCATATTTTTCACTTCATTGCCAGCACATATAAAAGCATTTTGGGCCTGTGTTTCAAACTTCTGTAGTCTAAGCTTGCTGGGGTGAACTGAATTACATTTGATTGCATTTCTGAGAACTGTGTGCTTTCCTTCCATTTCCTTGCATTGCATAAAAGGGGGGGTGAATTGTCCAAGAAAGTGATTACATTGTCTTTTGCTGAAATCCTATCAAGTTATTTTCTGTATTGCATTTTCATTCAACATTGCATCCATCTGAACTTATATAAAGCATTCTCTACCACCTTATTCTTCTGTTCCTATTCACAAGGGTGCTAGTGCCAGACTATCCATTATTGATTACTGCTCGGATTAAGTGTGATATTCAATTATTAATTTATTATAAAGTGTGATATATATATATATATTGTTTAAATTCTCAAATAAACCTTTTAACTTGCAAAACAGAACTACTTCTTGGCTCAGTGGGGTCAGGGGAATTCCAAGAGAGGGGTGTTATATAGGGGTAGTCATCCAGAACGCATGAACTGGACGTAAAGATATATCAATAAGGGTTTCCATTCAGTATCCCAGACTAGGCATTGACTTAGCTGTAGTGTTGAATTGAATCCTCTTACAGTACATATGCTTCGAGAATTTCACGTGAACTGTTATTTTTGACCAATGGCAGTATATTCTCTTTTGAGGGTTTGGGGAGATTTTCAGCTTTCGTTTTTTTTTTTTTTCCCTTATGACCTGAAGTAGACCTAGACACAATTCCAGAAGAATTTTGCCCAAGTAAAACACACTATTTCGGGTGAATTCACAACCCTCAATGTTCTTACCAGTTGAGGTATTGCATATAGCACTGGCAAAAAGATGAGTCATGCTAGTTTGTACGTGTTTTTGTGTTGATTTTATTGGCATGAAGTTGCTATAATTCAACTGAACATCAATGGTGATGCTCAAATAGAAAAAGCCGACACGTGTTTCGACTATCGGGTCTTTGTCAAGGCGTTGAGATAATGAAGAGTCTTGTTCCTTGGTTAGGGCACTGGATAGCAACTGTTTAGGCCTGCGAACCCTCAGGATACAAGATGAGAGGTCATGGTGATCTTGTGTTCATTATGGAGGTGGCACTGTTCATTATGGAGGTGGTAGTGTTCATTATGGGGGTGGCACTGTTAATTATGAAGGCAGAAGTGTTGATTGTGTAGGAGAAAGTGCTCATTGTGGAGGCGGCTGTGTTCATTATGGAGAGTAGAGTGAGAAGTGGTCCACCGTGGGGGAATATTTCTGGCTACCGACTCTGTGGACTGGATCTATTGCTGAGGAGGGGAAGTCCTGATACGGTACACCTGAAGCAAAGAATACTTAACATCAGTTGGTGTGTCGAGTGCGGACTGAGGAGTGGTCCACCTTGGGGGAATATTGTAGACTACAAAGTCTGTTGACTGAATCTTTTGCTGAGTAGGGGGAGTCCTGATATGTGATACCTGAAGCAAAGAATACTTAACATCAGTTGCCGCGCACAGCGTGGCACAGAGAGTAGTGCGAGGAGGGGTCTACTGTGGTCCACTGGGGACCTAAGGAGACCTATGGTTATGACCATCCTGTTACCAGCACACACTGCTCTTTTACCTCTCAACGGCAGCCTCGTCTTTTTCTGGGAGGCCAGACTGCAGTGAAGGACTTGTTTCCCCGCTGGATATTCACAGCCGTCTGATTGGTGAGTGCACTTCGAATTTGAGTAACTTGTAAAACTTTGCATTGCATCTGGATATTTCAAAGGCGCTCGGTGACGGAAATACGGTTTGCACAGCGCGAGAGTGCGCGCTGGCAAATGATACCGTAGTCCACCTACCAATCCTATGCAATCCAACGGAACCATGTGCCCTAAGAAGGACACGCAGGACAATACCCTTGAGACCCAAAGGAAGAAACAGGCTCTTTTGGGGCTGCAAATAAATCAAGGAAATGTACGATTACTAGCCCAACTAATGCCGTTCGGATACCAGTTAAAACAGGCCTGAGAACGCAGTGGGGTTGTCACCCCTCATTGATCCTGATAATTCCCTACTGAATTTAGTTTTGGATCTGCAAAAGAATTCACTGGGAGCAACTAACAGAGTATTGAATTCTTCCAACAACTTGAAACAAGTAATTGGCACCCAATTATCGGCCACTGCTGACTTAGAACTATTGGTCTCTTTCTTTAGTTCGTCTGACATGGTCAGCAACAGTGAAGTTGACACCTATGGGCAGTCTATTCAAACGATATGTCCTTTTACAGACACTAAGGAGCTATCATATCCTAAACTGAATGCTGTGGCTTTCGTCCATTGATGCGTTATTTGTCCTCTGTACTAATGAGGCCAAGGAGCAACAGGATTTAAAAAACATCTCGGCCAGGGTTGAAGACGCAGCATGAGACACTTACGATAGGGTTCACATGCAACCAAATGTCCAACAAGATGCGCCACAAGTTATTGTTATGTTTAGAAATGATGCAATCATTGAAATGATTCACTATGATACCACTCTGCGAGAGTGAATTACCCTCCAACAGCAACATCGATGTGCGGTGTGTACAATTGACCTCTGCAGGAAGCGAGGTTGATGAGATCGATCACACTGCCACTAACCCTACAGTTATTGTTGCACCAATACGAAAACGAGGAAAATATAGTATCATAGGCACCAGTTGCTTCCCACCACAAGGAAATTAGTGCCAACTAACCCAACAACCCAAGTCACCACATTGATACCTCAGGCATAAAACCATGTGAAACAGGACCATACAGTAAATTCTAGCAGTAACTTGGTTTGCGGGATCCATTCAAAGCCTCGTCCCCAATCAGGGAAAACTATTATAATTAATACAATTGCTGATGGTTCTACTCGCCAAGTACAACTGTGTGGGCCAATTGATAAATGGCTACAGTCGGGCCAGAATTGTTGTGTATCTTGGGAACATCCACAGGTCTCTACATATCCTAATGGTCTGCATGACTCCCTGGCAGTTCCTTCCCAACAGTTCATTGTAAGGCCTGCTGAAAATTGTGCTGCTATAGCCGAGGGAACAAATACACACTGCGAACACATACAGTCCATTAATCTGCGGCAACGTCATTTGGTAATTCAGGAGCGGAAGCAGCTGTAGCTGAATGGATCTGCCACTGGGGAAATGGGCGAAGTTGGAAGAGTCACATCCAACTAGTGCAAGCCTGTATATGAAGAGAGGGTTTCTTATGAGATTGTTTCAAAACATCCCCACCCTTAATAGTATCAATAGTGAAGATATCATTCCAGTTGACCTGCCAGACATTGATAGGACCACGAATTGGGCGGTGATGGAATTTGTTTCCCCATTAATAACAGCAATCAAAAGCTCATGCCACACAGAGCTTAAATAACTGGTATTTCAGCTCACAGTATGTCACAAGCAAGCATGGTCTGTATCCCGCCAGCAGACACCCACATTAAGAATTCTCCCTCTCTTAATACTATAGATGCTCTTACTTCAGAGAGACAAAGCATATTAGCAACTTCTATTAAATCTTGAGTACCTGCAGTAGGCTCCAGGGTTGGTAATCAGTGGATCCCGGATTCGTTTGAGTCCTGTGTCCACTGATGTCTCAAGGAACCAAAACAATGTAAATGGGGTTCTTGGAACACACAGGGGCACAGTTCCTTTCTACACAACCCTTTGGGCCTATCTCTACTTGTTTCTAACAATGTCTTCCTATTGCAAAAGACCTTGCAAAATTTGATAATTTCTGTATTGATGGCTATACGTATCATGTAGTCTTGCCAAGCAAAATCAGAGAGGCTGCCCTCTTGGAGGTCTAGCTATTGATGTACGATCACAATACACACTTACGCCATTTACCTCTGGTTCCATCTATGTTTTGTCAGCAACACTGGGTGATCCTTCTAAGCCGCACATGTAAATATTAATTATACATCTGTACGACCCCCAAGGAGCAGAGTTCTTTAGCTTTATCTCTGGTATTATCTCCTTCCTGAGGGGAAAGTGATGGTGGCAGGTGACCACAATGCTTTTATATTTGCTCAGGCTTGTAATGTTACCTTAGCCCCTACCACTTGCAATCAACCTACTGAGCAATTGACCTCCAATTTAAAAAGGAAGGATAATCAATGAGGATGGTGCTTAGATATATTTGATGCAATGTGTCTTAATTCAAGGAGAGAAAGGGACAATCTTTGGAATATACTTGGTCTAACAGAAACTCTTATTCCTGGCGGGACTATGTACGGCGGATTGATTGAATTTCGGGCAGAAATCGCACAAGGGCCACGTACCGAAAAGGCCACTGCGCGAGCCTGCGCGATTAAGTGAATATGCACGCCACACGTATTAATGGAATTGTTTGTGGCCATTTCCAAGCCAAGACGTGGCACGATCGAATCCATGAATACGTCTCATGCCGTGCAATAGTGGTCATGCGAGGGACTGCCTGCAGGCCGTCCCTCGGAACGCACACTTTTTGCAAGTTCTTCCCTTTTTTTGATGTTCTGCCCACTTCCCAGTCCTCTGCAAAGGCCATGCTCATGCTTTGCTCAGAGTCTCACGCAAGGCCATTGACAGCTCACACAGACATTCCGAGCCAGCACGAAAAATCCACGCAAGTCCAGGGAAAGTGCAGCGCATTTGGTTCAATGAATCGGCGAAGGTGGATTTGTGTGCAGTTATGTGCGCAAATACCCTATTTTCTGTGCAGATAATTACATGAATCGGCCCTTCTATTTCTAAATCAAGATCTTTGGACTAAGTGTAGCCCTATTACTCTAATTCTTACTGCACTAAGTGATCATTTCCTAATTACCTGGTCTTGTCCGGTGGACACAGGCCACAAACTTAAACACATTAGCCCTAATATTAACGTCAACAAACAGGGCAACCGGATTAAATGGATGAATCGGGAAATAGAGAAAATGAACTTCTTTATCTCCTCTAACCATCAGTGACTGGACAGTTGGCTATCCCAACATAATTGGGAATTGCGCGCGACCATGTTAACTCTTATCGCTTCATATCATATCATTGTCCATCATGGGAAAAAAGCATTGCGCAGAGCCAAGGCAGCAATGAAGAAGACAGCTGCTTTGAATAACATTGATTGTGATGCGCAACTTGTCTTGCTTACAACCAAACATAAAAACTGGCTAAGACAACATCGGTGTTCATTAAATAGCGCAAACTGAAAATACCTCTTTAGATTATTCCACTCCAATGATAACAGGAAATTCTGGTCATATTATAGATGTCATCTTGCGGGAATTTCCATTCAGGAATGAAACCCCATTTTTTGAGGAACTATGGACTCATCCTCTTACCTCACTTTAGCATGACCAAGATGCAGTATATTTAAGCAATAGGCCCCGAGCAGTGGTAATGCCCTGCGGCCCATAGTTACAGGCCCGAGTGAAGCAAGGGCCTTAACGAAGGCCGCAGGGCATTAACTGAAGTGGTAATGCCCCCCCTGCTTGGGTCCTATTGCTATTAATACCCCGGCCCGACCCGTAAGGCCGGGGTACTAAGAGCATTTTTTTCTGTTCTGTTCTGAAACTCTCAAGCATTTGGGAACAGAATTGTTTTTTTTGTTTTTTTAAATGGCTGCCGAGAAAACGAAGTTTGAGGGAAAATGAAGTTTGTTTCCCCTTTCCATGGCGTGCATTGAAAATGAAAGTAAAAAGGTAAACAAAGAAAATGGCCATCATGGAAAGGGAGAAGGGACTACAGGTAGTCCCTTCTCCATATTCCTTGGCAGCCATTCAAAAAATAGGGAGAAATGTAAACAAAGAAAATGGCCTCCATGGAAAGGAGAGAAGGGACTACGTAGTCCCTTCTTCCTTTCCATGATGGCCTGTCACGGATTGGGAGCAGACATGCTGGGGACAGAAGTGTTCTCAGCGCATCCACTCCCAAAATGGACAAAAAAGATGGTAAGTGGGGTTGGGAGGGCTGGGAGGGCATTCTTTGGATTGGGGGGCCAGGGGGAGGGAACAACACTTACCTCGATCCCTGGCAGGGGACGATGGCAGACTCCAGCAGTGTGGTAGCTTGGACCAGGGATTACCTCTTCCGAGCCTCCTCATTGGCTGAGTGTATGTCACACACCCCCTTCCAGGGAAAGAAAGGAAGGAAGGTTAAGGGGGAGAGGTATTCCCAGTCGGGTAACGCCCCGGTGAGGGCCAACGAGATTACATGTTACGATCTCATTGTCCCTCACCGTGTACTAATCCATAACAGACACTTTGTCTGATAATATTGAGCTAATCCCAGGTTTTGCTGAGTACGGTATCTTTGATGTAATAATGCGATTGATATCTTCCAGAGCACCAGGCCCCGATGTAATTCCTAATGTTGTGTACAAAGCTAATCCTAGCTATTGTGCGAGGCTATTGGTACTATGGTTCCAGTATATATTAAGTAATGGTGAGATACCTGCTAGTTGGAGTGCCTGTATAGAAAAAGGGTGGCACGTATGAGTACTCCAACTACAGGCTCCTGCCATGCTGGACACTAGTACAAAGATTTTTGCTTCGTTAATTTTGAGGAAGCTTAACAGTTGAGCCAAAGAGAAGTGTTTGCTAAATACATTCTCTACGGGATTCAGAAAGGTGAACAAGACGAGCAATGATATCTGCACACTTCATTATCTTGCATCTGAAGCATATCATCATGAATGAAAAATGTACCTATGCTTCCGAGGCTTCTCTAAGGCCTTTGATACTGTTTCTCGCCCTTTGTTATGGAATACATTTTAGAAATGGGGCCTTGATTCCACCTTTTTGTATTAAATCAGAACCTTTCATAGTGATACTTTGGTTGTTATTCGACTTGACAAAGAGGAGACAATTTACCGTCAAGTCACTACCAACAAGGGACTGAAACAGGGGTGCATCCCTGCATCCCTTTTATTCAATCTGTATGTGTCAGACTTAGATGTGACACTGGGAAAGGAACGTAATTTTCCCCCACGGATAGGAGGTGAACTCATATCATGGCTCACACAAGCGAGGACAATGTCCTTATGGACTATACGGCCATTGGCCTCCAATGTTCTATTAATGCCCTTTCCCGATTTGCAGTTAGTAGCCACTTACATACTAACATCTCTATAACCAAGCTCCTGGTGATAGGAAATACGACCAAGCCTACATCTATTTTCTCATGGAAACTGAACGACTCCACATTAGAAGTTGTAGACAGGTACATCTATTTGGGCCCCCCTTCGATTCCCTTCCAACCTATACCTTTTACATTTATTTACATCTCACCGAAAATCCTTAAGAAGTGGTTGGTGATATACAGATTTATAATAAGTAAGGGTGGTAGTAATTTGGTTGGCCAGTTGAAGATATAACTGACCAGCATTATACCAGGGTTGATTTATGGGTTGGAGCCATTTTCCGAACAACGTGTAAGAGGTTCCATGTAATAATGTCCCCTCAAATATCTCGCCATGCAAAAATATCGCCGAAAAATTGCCATTTTTTGTGGGGACATTATTGCATGGAACATGCAGGGGACACCACCGCAATCCCCAAACCCTTTTTTTTTTTTTTTGCTGCCCCTATATATGGTCACCCATATATTATCACCACAACTTTTTCCGGCGATATTATTTACAGCGACCATATATATGGGGATAATATTACCTGATACCGTGTAAGATGGATCAGGATAACCGAGGGGAAAACTTTAAGATCTATCATGGTGGTACCGTGAGCAACTCCGGTTGAGGCCCTTGTACGAGTTGGGTTTGCCCTCTATTAAGTCGATCAGGCTAATCCAATGATCTAAATTATATATGTCCTTGCTGTCATCTGTCACGGACATTAGTACACCTTTCGGTCGTTATGCATTCAATTTATACTCAGGGAAAATGAACACTTTTCTGACTGAATTAAAGAAAACAGCTCTAATGCATTTTCCGAACAACAATTTCCCTGTGGACGAAGTACTAGCACTGCCAAATGCCCTGGCAATACTTAAGCAGAAGACACAGGTTTGGGATTGAGCAAATAATCTACATATATTATAAAATAAAAAAGTGATTCCGTGAATATTGTTGGCGAGGTTTTCAAGTTAATGCACCTTGCACGTATTTAACTAAAATTTGTGATGACAAATTAAAAAGATGTATTATTTATTTATGGTTCAATATTCAGCCTACTTTTGAATATTATGGTGCCTGGTCTAATATTCCTTATGAGGCCCGATTATATAGGAAACTAGTTGCCATGTCCTAGCCCTGTGTCCCTGCTTAAAGCTTCAATATTCGAAGGGCTTTCAAGTATGTGTAGCACATGACGTGCATATACAGGGCCAGCAGTTTTGAAGTACCCTTTTTGGAGCTCGCTCACTAGCGATAACTTCTGCAGGTTTGTATGTATGCAAGGGATCTCTTGCTCTGAATACATTAGACTGTGTCTATCTATTGTATGTGAAGTCAATACTATACTTGTGTATAGGCGCGTTACAAATGCCATATCATATCATATCATATCAAATAGCCAGGGTCTAATCATGCAGTAATTGTTATGACTATTTTAGATGAAGCTTGATGTCTCTTTTAATGGTCTAGTTTTAAGGTTATTTTATTTTTAACCAAATAATGTTATTGTGAATATATATTGTAACTTTGCAGTGTGTTTTAAGTTCTTGCGATACTGTGCTTAAGGTTTCTTTTCTGTTTAACCAAATGCACATAAAAAAAGAGAAAAGGGAAAATAAATGTGGAGGTGGCAGTGTTCATTGTGGCAGTGTTTTTTATGGAAGTGACAGTGCTCTTTATGGAGGTAGCACTGTTCATTATGAAAGTGGTCGTGTTCATTATGAAGGTGGTGGTGTTCATTATAGAGGTGGCAGTGTTCATTATGGAGGTGGCAGTGTTCATTGTGGAGGCGGCAGTGTTCATTATAGTGGTGGCAGTGTCCATTATGGAGGTGCCAGTGTTCATTATGGAGGTGGCAGTGTTCATTATGAAGGTGGCAGTGTTCATTATGGAGGTGGCAGTGTTCATTATGGAGGTGGCAGTGTTCATTGTGGAGGCGGCAGTGTTCATTATAGAGGTGGCAGTGTTCATTATGGAGGTGGCAGTGTTCATTGTGGAAGTGGTGGTGTTCATTATGAAGGCGGTGGTGTTCATTATAGAGGTGGCAGTGTTCATTAGGGAGGTGGCAGTGTTCATTGTGGAGGCGGCAGTGTTCATTATATAGGTGGCAGTGTTCATTATGGAGGTAGCACTGTTCATTATGAATGTGGTCGTGTTCATTATGAAGGTGGTGGTGTTCATTATAGAGGTGGCAGTGTTCATTATGGAGGTGGCAGTGTTCATTGTGAAGGCGGCAGTGTTCATTATAGAGGTGGCAGTGTTCATTATGGAGGTGCCAGTGTTCATTGTGGAGGCGGCAGTGTTCATTATGGAGGTGGCAGTGTTCATTATGAAAGTGGTGGTGTTCATTATAGAGGTGGCAGTATTCATTATGGAGGTGACAGTGTTCATTGTGGAGGCGGCAGTGTTCATTATAGAGGTGGCAGTGTTCATTATGGAGGTGGCAGTGTTCATTGTGGAGGCGGCAGTGTTCATTATAGAGGTGGCAGTGTGCGAATATGAATTGTGCAGAGTGATCAGTGTTTAGGGCTTCATTTAAGGAGTGATTTATTGAACGGTTTTTTTATGCAGCTGGGGTACATGCGTTTCTGTCTGAGATCTTTTGTGATGGAGTTCCAGTGGGTGGGGGCAATGGAGGCGAATGTCCTGCCTCCGATGAGTTGTTTCATGAAGTTGGCTGGAATTACTTTGACTGATTTCAGAACTCTAAATGAGTGTTGTAGTTTTAGGAGGGGGCAGATACTCGGGGACCTTCTTTGACACTTCTGTGGACCATACACACAAGCCTACAAAATAAATCCTAACTCTTTGCCCTGCCAATGCTTGTTTTAAGTATCTTCAATAGTCAACTTAACTAATATTTGTTTTAAGTGGGAAGTAAGCAATATGTGTTTTGTTCATTTTGCTCAGTTCCCAATATTTTTTTAAGAATCACTCAGTTCTGTATTTGTGACTGATACATGGTATAAGGCAGATATCATACGCATGTATGAGAAAATAGTTATAATGTACGATTAATGTGATTAATGTGGGCTCGTTAATCTAAATCTTCAGAAGCACCATAGACATGCGAGGCATTGGAGTCTTCTCAGTTAGTCTTGGGCTGGAAGTACTGCCCGCTCACCGGGATAATGAAAACTGGCCATTTTCTGGCTCCTTGGACAGTCTCAGAACTCATTGTCTGAGTTCCACCACTCTCAACATTAGCTTGCATAATATCTCCAAGATATCACAGATGGACATATTTCATCTGGTTGCTGCCCTTCTTTAGATTCTTACTGCCCATGGCTACAGAAATCCATTGAGATGGATCTGGAAGTACAGGGACCTCCATAGCAAAGAACCCAAACTCCCCCACATCGCAAGTCGCCCACTATGTGTCTGTGGGTGAGTCAGGGGGATCTCTCGTAATTAGCCTCACCCTATTTGCTGCCAGAAATACTCAGTCAATATGGGTGCAGTGGGTGAGGTTGCCAGCGTTGACGCTCTCCGGGGGGAATTTGGAGAAGTCTCCTGCTGTCCACTTGCATCACTCTGCTACTTGAAACCTATCCATGATGAGTAAGGGATTCGTAGGCGCACTACCTTCTGTTTTGTATGTATTGTCAATTTTCTAAATTCTATGTAGTAATTAGATATTATTTCCAGGTGCGGGGGAGGAAACGTGACCCTGGCACAGGATCACTGCAACATATACGTAGGAAAAGAAAAGAGGATCCAAAGATAGGAGCCCGCCCGTACCCTGTACTCTATTATAAATCCATCAACAGATGGTTCATCAAAGTCAAATAAACTAGTTGTTATAACTCAAAAGTATATAGGTTCATTCATCTGGTAAAAAAACAAAGACATTTTAATTGTAGTCACAATTAATTCACCAGTAAAACTTAAAATGCAAAAGCCAAATTAGCTGTCAACAGAATATGACGATAAACAATGATAATCCAGGGATTATCATTGCTTAGCATCATATTCATATATCATTGCTATCTTTGGATCCTCTTTTCTTGTCCTACCTCTCCATGAGGAATCAGTCCAGAAGTAGGGACATTATCAATTCCACTTAGGCCAGTTCTCAACTAAGCCCTGTATTTCTTTTGTTTTCAATGTCCCAAAAAAAGTCTGATGTTATGCAAAGATTAACCTTTTAGAACAATGGCAATTAAATGGTTATTTATTTAAAAACAAATCAAATATAATGTGCAAATTGATTAAGGTTTGGTTTACAAGAGACTTCAAATGGAGAAATTGCTGGAAAATGTTATGAGTAGTGTGAGGCAAATGTGTATTGTATTCGTAGCTCGTATTTCTTTGTTGAAGTCTTTCTAACAACAAACAGTGCAGAAGTGCCTTAAAGTTGCTGCACACCTGATAGCTGCAATATGGCAAGGTCGTGCCAGAATGGAGAATAACATACAGTGGTGGCAGCAACCAGGAAAGGAGCTGTGGGATATAAGGGAGTACATGACACCAGTAGAGTCACTATGCCTCATTACGGGTCCGGCGGTAACAGTACCGGTGCTACTGGCAGGTTGCCGCCTGACCCGTAATTAATTACTGGCACCTGACTTCCCGGTGCCACCGGGCGATTCCAAGTCCGGCAGCCGGGAAGTCAGGTGCCAGCAATTTCGTTAATCCCCATTGCCATAGAGTCCCACAGGACGCTATGGGAATGGGGACACGGAAGCACTGGCACTGTTCTTAACAGTGCTGGCTTCCGTGACGGCTTTGCCTGCCATGACCGCTGTGCCTTGCAGGGTCAGATCTTTCGGCACAGTGGCTCTGGCAGGCAAACCCGTAGCTTGCCGTTCTGGAAACAACGGTGCCGGAAAGCTTACAGGCACCGTTGTTTCCAGACCGCCATACTTAGAATGAAGCCCACTGTGTTTTAGACACACGTGGCCCAGGCTACCGTGCTTGTGCTACAGTGGGCAAGGGAAATGCCCTGGTACCGATCTAGTGATAAAATGCTACAATATTGGTTCAAATGCCTCTTGACATAGCCATAAATGGTTCACAGATAAATATGCATGTCAACCTTTTCATCTGCGTGGGTGGCGGCGTACATAGGCAAATGGCCAGAGCTGAGCTTGAGGCGAAAGGACAACCCGCTACCCATACACAATGCCATGCTGCGGCGTGCCCAACCAGGCATCCACTGTTCTGCAATAACAGGGAGGGCTTGTGTAATTATCAGAGATGTAGAGATGTAATAGTCACACTTGGGGGAGAGCGTCTGGACAATCAGGCGGCCTATGACGCAGTCAAAATCTTTCAACGTTCGCCCATATTCTAGGCCACCCTTGAGCCTCACCCAGGTGTCTGCCATTGTCTTGGTCTAGCGCCGCCTGTCCCGTTTCCCTTCACCCCTCCTCTGGCCTCGCACCATCTCACGCCACCCCACTTACCTGCTCATGTCCCAGGCCACGTCATCCTAGCTACCTCAGCACAGTCGCCATGGAAATAGAAATGAGACTTAGGGTCTAATTCATGAAAGTGTTTTATAATGGCAAAACCCCATTGGAAAACGTTCTGTTAATAAGGGCCTTAGTGACTAATTCATGTAACAAACACCCTGATTCACAGAGCGGTGCAAAGTGTATTTTTGCAGTGCAAAGTCACTTTGCACGGCGCTAAAAGTTCCATGAGTTAGGCCGTTAGTCAATGTTCTATTTTCCACAGTGGTGGAAATCTTTTTCCTTTTTTCTTTTTCATGGGACATTGGGAATGCACATAGACCATTTCCTAAACAAAAGCTTTAGAAGTAAACACATTGGTTTCCATTTTGTTGGGGAGAATAGAAATAGATGATGTTGTGATGTGTTACTGCTTGTTATATAGTGCTAGTGGAGCAGTTTTCATGGTTTGTTGGCGCTTGGAACAGTAGTGGGTCAGTATGATACCCTAGAATGTAGTGTAATGCATAGTCGGGTCAGTAATGTGTCTTCAATATATTGCATGCGAAAGAGGCTGAGAAGGTGGCCATCAGAGATGCCCACAGTCTCACCCGCCATACTGGCCCCCAGCAGAATGTTGTCACACTAGCCCCGTTAGGACTTAGGGGGCAATAGGGAAATAGGTGGTATTTTCAAATGGCATCTGTTTTAATGCTCCACCTAGTTATAGGTGTTGGTGCCGAAATACAGACCAAGCCTGCATTTGACAGCAGTTATTACCTCCAGAGAAGTGTGGTAATGGCGGCAGTAGTGGTGTTAGTGACCCTGTAAGACATCAGAATGGGGAGTAACACCAACTTTCAATCCGTTATTTTAGTTTTCAATCACTACAGGAAAGGTAATGGAGTGTGATGCACTGCCGATATCACCAAACTCGTAATGAGACCCAACAACAGAATTATCCAGATAATCATTATACATGCTGAGGCCAACCAACAATTCCAAGACCTCTTGGCCTGCATCCATACATTGGGTCCCGTTTTGAGTTTGGTGGCATTTCGGTGGTAATTCTACCAAAATACCACCAAATTCGATTACAATTACTGCCACTTGGCCCCACAGATTTATCACAGGTTTACAAGTGATAATAGGGTGGTGTGAATCCCCACTTTTGGAGCCATTTGGACTCAGTGTGTATTTTGATGGAATTACCGCAAGCAGTAATTATGCTGCTGACATTTTGGAGGAGAAAGAGGAGTATTTAACTCGAGCTTTTGCTGGAGATACACTCTACACTTTTCTTCAACTTTGAATTTGGCAGTGCAGTAAAAACAGCTGTTAATCTGTTACTGTCCAAAAAAGTGGTGATAAGGAATTACCACATTTTTTTACTGCACCCTTAGACTCATAATGAGGCTTTGTTTGGCTGCCTCAGAACATCTGTGTTGCACATATTCAGTCCTTATTGTGTCTAACATTGAGTACGAGAAGCGGTACTTCCAGTAGAAAGAGCATATAGCCCTCATTATGAGTCTGCCGGTGACCCGCCGGTAGCACCAGCGGATTAGCGGCAGACTCATCTTATCCTTTCCACTGCCCGATATCCTGGTTATATACCGGGATATTACGAGCGGTGGAGGAGCGGTAAGTTCCCATTCCCGTGGAATTCCACAGGACTCCACGGGAATGGGAACACTAAAGCACTGGCACCATGGCTAACAGCACCGATGCTTGCGTGACAAATCTGCCGTTAGGGGCCAGACCTACCAGCAGGTATGGCCTGCCAGTAGTTCACAGCCCCTACCGGCCAGTTGTTACTGGCACACTATTTCCATACCGGCAAATTTATGAGGGACAATGAATCAAAAATAGACAATAAAATGGGCCAACCTCTTTTATCTTGTCTCTATCAATGCAGCTCTGTGAGATGGAGTGGTGCCCCACTTATTTGATTCAGATAAATGGAGCAGGTCTCTCCAGAGCTCCTCAATCTGCAGCTCCTAGCAACCACGTCACAAACCGGTACTGCCAGCAACGAGCAACTATTCCCACATGTTCAGTCCTGACCCACCTCAGACACGAAAGCATTGGTTTAGACATTTGGCAGAAACCGCGCTACTCCTCATGGTGACCGCACCCACAGGTGAACACTGCGCCCCATTTAAGAAACAAGACAAGTCCTGCCTGGCAGGAGAGATTGATCAGGCAGAAGACCAATCTCTAAGGAAGCAATGGCCTAGAAAGAAGTGCATTACAATCACTGCCTTTATAAAGCACCTTTTTGCAGTGAGAACACTTGTGCTATCAGCGGGTCTCCCTACTGTTGTGGTTCTTGCACTGGACTTCATTATACATTTGATGGTCATTCCATTAGAATGATCATCAAATCCAATTAGCAAAACTGCCACGGTATTATGAGCATTAGTAGAGCAGTGTTAGTCTCGTTCGCGCAGTTTGGGGGATGTGTATTTATTTAGTTATCTATTGAATTTGTTGTTAGCGCCCAGAACCCGGAGGTATCACAGCGCTAGATTACATACATGATGATGCATGCAAAAGTACAGGGTTAAAGTTTGAGATGTTCAATTGGTTTAGAGTCAAGAGTACTTGGTAAACAGAGGGTTTTGATTTGTTTGTGGAAGTTACCATTGCAATAGAGGGTAATTCATACGGTTCTATGTCATTTCACTGTGGGATGTTTTTTCGCTGGGTTTTTTTATTGCAGATTTTTCAACGAAAAACTCATAAAATGTTTTATTTCATATTTTTGGGAGGGGTTCCCCCCAAACCCCATCCACTTTTATTTTGTTTATGATCCCGAACACACACACCCCAAATATATATTATTTCAACCCCCCCTAAAAAATGAGATGATTTTTTTTTGTCAAAAAATGTGTGGTAAAAAACCCTGTGAAAAAACGTCCTGCGATGAAAGGACGTTATACCATTTCTACACCTTAGCACCATAGTCATTAGGCCTCATCATGAGTTTGGTGGCAAACCCATGGAATTACAACCAAACGCGTTTACTGGTACTGTCACTCGGGTCAGTGAGATTACCACAGGATTGCACGCAGTGATAATGTAATGCAAATCCCCATTTTTTGGAGTTCATAGTACTCTATGGGGACTTTTTCCAGATTTATTATGAGGAGTAATACTGCACGCTAAGTCCAAAATTAAAACCTTTCTGCATAACACATAGTATGGCAGTGTGTTAAAGTGCTGATAATACAATTACTGCCATTGTATTGCTATTTGTATGGCACTGCCATACTTGTAATCAGGCCCACATTTGGAAGTGTGGTTAAAAAAAAAAAAAAGAACAGGCAGTAAAGGAATACTGCCCTGTCACACTGGGAATGAGACCCAATGTTTTTAAAGTCTTATTTGATATGTGCCCCATTAAATGACCTTAGGGAAATTGTTTGCTCCTTAAAAGACATCTCTGTTTGTCCTTAGGCTGTATCTCTGTGTCTTGCTTTGAGGAGTGGGGCTGTACAATCAGTGTCCCCTGTGAGGGGTCAGTAATGCGAGGCGGGCAACTGCTTGTAGATTTCTCAAAATATGCCATTTTATTAAAGAAATTACATAAAGGAGATTCCTTGCTTGTCCTACTCTATAGAGGAATTCCCTATCTGGTCTAAAGGCAAGGGAAACATTCTCAAGCATGGGGACAGTGGCCCTCACACTAAACAACAAATACACAAAATAAATTATATATCATCACAATATATTCAACAATATTAACACAATATCTGAAAGGCCTTCTACTGTCCTGGGTATGATCCATTCCCCAGGCTTCAAAGTTAACTCCAATACCTTGATTCATGGATTATTTGTGCCGAAAAAACGGGGTTTGTGCACCATTCTGCCCGCAAATCCCCATTTGTTAAACAGGGATTTGCAGGCAGAATGGCACACAAATCCTGTTTTTTTTTCGCGGATATAATCCATGAATCATTGACCAAATGTTCAGCACAAGAAAAGAAAGGTTTTGAAACAGTTCTGGAAAGTTTGAAGACAAAACAACATGTTCATCAAACAAACATCCACTGGTAACAATCCTTTGTTCTTGGGTGAAAAGATACCTTTCCAATTGCCAGAAATAGCACCAATGGTAATTCTGGTTATGGTAGTAAATCATTGATTCTTCAAGATCAATAGCCACAGTTCAAATGACAGTGTAATATTCCCAAAATTCCTATACAGCTCTTTAGTCCCTACTCATTTACAACTTTACATTGGGCATATTTGTCAGGGTGTTTTATCTCTACTGCTGTTTTTCCTATCAACAACCCATCTGCTACTGTTGGTAGTATGAGAAAATCACCTTTGTCCCACAGTATGTTACTGCTTCAAACTACTTCAATGTAACAAACAACTCAATATACCACCATAGTTCAAGTACTCCTACCACTTCTCCTGGCTTTAGAATTATTAGGTAGGTTTTGAAAAAAAGAAAAAACACTTAAACCTCTTCAGATAGGCAAGGCAGTCTTCCCTTTGTTGACTTTCAAAAAAGGGCCAGCCTCTTTGCCTCTTCTGTCTGTCTGATCACCAACGACAAGAACAACCTGTTTCTGCCCAGAAGACTCCCTGCTTTCTAGCTTCTATCCAAAGACTACAATCTGTAGTCTTTGGCACTACGGGTTGTATACAACTCCAGAGTATTCTTCAAAAGAAATTAGCTCCCCTTGCCCAGCTTCACTTACATCTTTCTGCCAGTTCAACCCAGTAGTTACCCAGAAGCTGTGGTGCCACTCTCTCAGCTTCAGGTGACAATGCAGGCTTGTCTCTTAAGCCACTTGTTAGCAACTTCACAGGTCAGTTGGATGGCTCTTTAACTCTTGGGAAGACTGGTTTCACTATAGAATCCCTCTTGGCTTGGGTAATGCGTGTTCTTCTCTTCAATACCTTAAACTCTTTACTTTTTAGAGATAAAAGGAATGTCACTTCTGGATGCAGTATAGGGTTAAGTCTTACAAGTGAAAACACAGTTAGGTACATGCAACCTTTCTTGCAACTAGATTTGAGGGTTTTAAAGTGAATAAAGACTTGTATTCCCAGGTAATGGCAAGGATGATGCTTTGACTTCCTTTGAGAATAGAAATAAGGCACAAACAAAATCCTTTTGATGTGGTTTCTCACTTTTGTAACTTGTAATTTAGTTATTGTTAAGGTTAGGTATTCAGAAGTGGTTCATAAAACATTCCCTCTATTAATCAGGGACTCGCGACTACTCCGTTATACAGCAATAGTTTTTCAGATCAACAATGGGTTTTCAATGTGCTTTAAAATATGTTACAAAGTGATGGCATGACTATTATCTATATTTCTAAATGTCCAAAAACAGAATCAGACTCTACAATCTGAATATTAGGCCTTCAATTTCTTCCTATACACAATGTTGATGACGTGGATGTTTGCATTGCAGTTTTTACATATTATAATTGACATTTATTTTAAAAAAAAGTGTGCCAGAATCTAATGCACTCATCTATATATGTAATTTGTTGTACTGCACACCATGTCTAAGTGCTGTTGGCACAACATTAATGAAGTCAATTAATTATAACATATATGTTGACAAGAAATCAAATTGATCAGTATTAATATTCTCAATTTGTATTCTCAATGTTAGATAATAAATTGCCTTCACTAGCACGTGTTTCGACAAGTATGGTCCTTGCCAAGGCAAAACTCAGGTTAACAATTCTTGACCACAATCCTACAGCACGGTTGCCAATCCTAATTAAAAATAAATAAGGTCTTATCCTTGGACGTAATTGTCTTAATTGTCCTTAGTACTGCAGCACTATCATAGAGCTTGAACCAATATACATGCTATGCTGTTCTGAATAGAGTGTTCCTTGGTTTCCATGAACCTATTATTAATTTATATATGATTCCATTCAGGTTCCCATGGTCAGGAGAACCGTGCCGTCATTTGGCACCCATGTGCTTTCGCAATTATGATTGCATGCTTTTCATTCACACGCTCAACCTACATTGCACGCTCCACCTAGATCAGCGGATACTTTAAGCATAAGAGATGCAGAAGCTTTATCATCTCTGGAATCACAAGAAACAGAGAAAGAATCAGCTTAAATATTTTTTAACTTTGCGCATTTATGTTATTGAAATTTAGATTATAACAGTCATTTCAAACCTAAATCGTGTTTTGTCCCTACTCTATTAGATTATCATTCCATTGCACAATTTGAAGAAATGTTCAATTCAATTTACAAAAGATCAATTGGTTCAAATGTACTACTGGTAATTTGTCACCTTCACATATTTATTTAGTTTTATTGAAGCTGAAAACCCATGAAATGGTGCTGATAAAAAAGCATACAGTGAAATGATGCCTCAGTGTGGGGTACTATATTTATTTCAAGTTGGGACAACATGCAATGGGGTTGATATAGAAAGATCCAGTGTAATTAGGCCAACATGTGTTTCACTCTGAACAAGAGCTTCCTCTGGCCCTTCACATTTTTTTTTTATTCAGACAAACCTTTAATTGGTTGGTTGGGTATCATTGTTCTATTGTAATTGGATGGACACCTTTGAAAGGCACATCATTAGTGCAAAGCTTATTGCCATAATTTATGAAGAGGCTGTTACTTTGATGGAACTACTCGGTTCCTACACTGAAGCGCCCAGCTAGAACTTAGTATCGGATACATGTGACCCACCGAGTTAAGATGGTTATCACTTCCCACAAATGCCGAATTTCAAGGGTTTGTTTGTGTTAGATATGAACAATTTAAGTCTCTCTAAACTAAAGATGTTTCACTGATTTCAAGGGTTTTGCTATGTTATAGTTTCCTCAGGGTCCACTAGCTAGGGCCTTTGGCAGTGGTTATTGTGCATGGTGCACCAATACTTCTATATTAGTAACAATATTAGGATCCTGTTTTGTTTAAGACATTTGCTGCTGAAATCATTTCCTGTGCACCCCTGTATAAATGAACTAAGAAAAAATGTCTAATTCTGAAGACACTCCCATCCCCTGCACACCATTAAAGCTGAAATAAATCAGTCAATACAATGTTTAGATTTTCACAGATGTATAATAAAGTTTAAAAAATGAAGCACAAATAAATACATATGTAGATTCAGGTTAACAATTGAATATAGACATAAAATAACAGGCTTCAGATATGGCCATCATGAAAAAAAGAAGAACAAAGGAACAATGTTCTTATGATGAGATGTAACTAAGTTTTTCTGCAAGTAACAGTGCCACAATGCCCTTGGGTTGCCTGCGCGCTATACAAATGTAAAAAATAAAATAAAGAATAAAAATAAAATAAATGAACTTTTCAAGCTCTACACGCTTCGGGGAAACACCCCTTCTTCAGGATCAAAACAAACTGCAATCACATATATACACAAAGTTATCAGTCAACTCATAATTCAACAGAATTTCAATATGTTTGAACCAATCATTACAATTGTTATCACTAGACAGAATTCCAAAAGATCATTCTATTCTACAAGTAATTACTTATTATTCCAGTACGCTATCTCTTCATGCATAGTGTGCCCTCATTTACACACGGTGTGACTCCAATAAGTGAAACTAAAAGTGAAAAATTAAGAAAATCAATACCTCTAATATGCCTGTCAGCTGGAACGTGTTCAACGCAATCTAAGGAAGAATGTGTGCTTCACATAATATACCGGTGCAAGATATGCACGGTTCCACACCAATTAAAATGTCCTGTGGTTCTGAAGTAACTACTGCTCAATCAAATCAAAGGGTGGTCTATGGAGAATATCGAAGATAATCAGTTAGGGTAAGATCTTCTAAATCTGCTTTCACACGGCTGAAATTAGGTATGAAAAAATGCTTACCCAATCCCATATAGGTAGTTTTGATCAAAGTACATCCTCAAAGGAAAGATGAAAAATATTGTGGTACACACGATGAAATCTATTTAGTGCACCTAAGGTCAATATCCCAGAAACTGGAGGATCTTCACATGATCTTATGAAATCTTTTGACCGTACACATGGCGGTGTATGCCTTTCATCAGTGTGTGCCTCTGCATACATTTGAACCCCTTAGAAGGTCAGTTTGGATTTTGGGCAAGCATTAAGAAGTTTTGTAGTCAGGTGACTTAGTCACGTGATCGCTTCCTTCCTTTCTTAGTTCATGTTTTGCACAAGCTCCGTGTCAGGGCTTGTATTCCTCCCCAGCACCCGGAATATATAAAAACTTTTTGGAAATTACTCTATTTAGAAATACTAAATTAGGTGTGCTCCTATTGAACGATTTTTTGTTCACCCCTGTATAAAAACACAGGGCGTCTCTTTAGTCCAGACTGCCCACTCTGAGATTTTCTTTACATGGGTGTGTCAGAGAGTTTTTAATTAGTTGTTTGTATTTTGTTAATTCAATCAAGGCTTTTATGTTTGAAGAACCTTGGCTGTACATTCTTTTATTTTGGTACTGCAGAGCTATTGTTGTTTTGTTTGCTACTGTGCAAGCTGTAACCCCTCCTGGAGCATGTAGCCTGCAATCAGCCTCTTTCCTCTGGTCTTCCAAGCCTGTTTAAATGTGGTCACCATCCTAACCAACTTGAAGAAAGCCCTGCTGACCCAAATAACCCAGCCAACTATGGACATGTCTCCCTCTTTCCACTCAATTTCAAAGGTCATGTAACATTCAGCCTTTTGGCCCAAAACAACCTCTTCTTCTCCCAGTGTGTGTTTCACAGCAGACATTTGATGTAGACAATGCTCACCCACATCACTAACCCCATCACTCCGGCTCATCACTACAATCTGTCATCTCTGCTCATTCTCTTTGATCTCTATTTTGCCTTTGACATAGTTAATCATCCCTTCCTGCATTATACTGTCTTGCATTGTGAGTTGCCAGGCACTACTCATGGTTGGGCAGCCTCCTAACAGGATGTCCCCTCTTCTTCTACATCTTGAGGAACACTAGGAACTCCTCTGATGAGGGTTCCCATTTGAATATGCTAAGCCACCTCCTCAACACCTGCTCTATTTCCACAAAGTCACTGACTCCTTTGGGTTCTCACATAATGCCTTTTTCAATTATGCTCATATGTTTTTCTCTTTTCCTTCTTTTTCCCTAGAGCTCTCCTTTCTCATTGCTAACTCTCTCTCTGCAACCTGTCCCTAGATGATGCTGTGTTGCCTGCTCAACTCCTCTAAAACTGAAGTGATCTTTCATTCAGCTTCCAATGACTGGCACCTTCTTTCCTCTCCTACATCCCTTTGCCCTGACTTCCTTACCTGGTTCCCCAATGCTTGCAATAGGGGGCTGCTCGAACCATGGCCTGAAACCTCAGCCGTTAAAAACACCTCCACTTTAATAGCTGTCAGAATTCACCTTCTGAACATCTGTACCACCTTACATTTCTCGTTTCCAAGGCACACATCACTGCCCTGGTACTCAATATGCTGTATCAATCTTCTAGCGTCTTCAAGGGACTAACCCTCTACTCCTTTGTTCCTCTCAGCAAAGAACTAAAGTTTGCTACTGGAACCCTCTTCAACCGCACATGATCCTTGACAATTGCCAAACACCACCAGCACGTTGGATGTTTCCTACTCAAACTCCTTCTCTTCTGTGCTCATCTATCCATGTGCAAGCCCCCCACACTTAGCTGAATATACCCCTGCTACGCACTTTATGCTCTCAAGCCCCTCTCAGCTTAAGGGATCCCTTCCGCCTGTGATGCCCATTGCTTTTACTTGTTCACCCTCCCAGCTAGTCATCGCTTAAATACCCTATTCCCAGAAAGTAAGGACATTGCAGAGTGTCTTGTTTCAAGCTCGCCTCTGCGATCTACCTTCTCACCCAGTATAGAGCACCAGTGACAGGTGGTATCATCAGGCTAGCAGTGAAACTAGACTACTGTCTCTATTGGACCGCATTTCTGCATACGTCTATGCTGTCTTCACTTTCCATCTCTTCTCAACCACCATTTAAATGAATGAACAATAATATCATGACTGTAAAACAATGAGCAGTGGGACTGCTCCAGTCATCAATATCTCTATTGTACTGAGCTTCTCGGAACCCTGCTTTCACTTTCAATAAAAACAATTAGTACCCGGCGAGGGCTCAATTAGAATGAAACAAACATTCAGATTGGCCCTCGCCGGGGCATTAATCGGCAGGGAATCCCTCTGCCGGGATTCCATAGCCATTGTTCCCGACGGGGGGGGCGTGGCAGCCCCTCTGCCAATTAGAAGGTTCGAAGTGGGGCTAGCCCCGCAACGAGCCTCCACACCGCTGAGAAGCTGCCTTCGTCCACCGCCGGGGACTCAGGTATGTTTTTTTTCCCTTTCCTCCCAACTCCCTGCCCTAATCCCGATCCCACCCCACTTACCTTCTTCCTCCTTTGCCCACAGTGGCGGACGAAGGCAGCCTCCAGCCGTGTAGAGGCTCGGATCCGCTCTGAACCAACACACAGCTGGAGGCTGCCTTCGTCCCCCGCCGGGGATTCAGGAACATCTATTTTTTTTCTTTCTTTTCCCTCCCTCTATCCCACCTCCCCTGCCCTCCCAACCCACTTACCTTCTTCTCTGTCGTCTCCTGGGAACTTCTGTTCCCAGCGTGTTCGCTCCTGATGGCCGCCATGAAAAGGGAAAACAGACTCTGTTTTCCCTTTCCCGGCGGCCATTGTCTAGGTCTTTTTTTTTTCTGTCCCGCAGTAGCGTTTCGGTACAGAAAAAACTGCTTTTAGTACCCCGGTCACGCAGATCTTGCAGGCCGGGGTACTAATAGCAATATGCCCCTTGCAGCAGGTGCATTGCTTTAGTAAGATAATGCCCCTGGGTCTTTGTTTAGGCCTTCGCTTTGCTCAGGCTTATAACTATGGAACCCGGGCATTAATTGACTTTGTAATGCCTCCGCCGCACGGGGCATATTGCTTAAATACAAAATAGCAAGACGCGTGCATTGACATGCATGTAAACATGATTCTGGCTCAGTAGACGACACGGGGCAGTGTTGGTCTAGGAGTGTTTCAAAAAATTAATACCCAGCGTTCATACAAGTGGCAAAGAATGCATGCATGTTTAGTTTACAGCAATGCAGAATGCTGAGAGTATGGGTCTGTTGAGTAGCAAGAGGCTGCAGGCCATTTTTAAAAAGCTTTTTGAGAAAGACTTTTTCAACCTTAGAAACAGTGTTAGCGCTCTGATGGAGAAGTGTAGCTAAATTGAATATGAAAAAAAGTAGAGATGCTGCAAATGGAGGGATGCCACAGAGGTTGACCTGGGCTTGGACAAAACTAAAACGAAGAGAAGCCCTCCTCTAGCGCTTCTCCAAAATTAAATGTTATAATATAGAGACTTTCTCGTTTTTAGGTTCCATTTGTCATTTTTATTCAGAATTCTATTGTGCTGTAAACAAATAGGGATTCCTTTTTACATCTTGAACATAACATATAAGTTGATGGGAAGACAAAAGAATGCAAAATTTAAATTGGTTTAAAGTTTTTCGTTGAGTTCACTAAGTTGCTGTGTCCCACGTTGTCACTAACACGTGTTTCTCCGCCACATGGTTTATGGCGGTTCTTCAGGAGGAATTTGTAGGTAGATAGGCAAATGGAAAGATAACTAAATATCAAATCTTGTTCATGTATATGATGGTTCCTTTGATGTAGGTAATATTATTAATTCCATCCGGAACACGTGTTTCTCCGCCACATGGTTTATGGCGGTTCTTCAGGAGGAATTTGTAGGTAGATAGGCAAATGGAAAGATCTGAGAGGAAAAAGGTGGGAATAAAGAGAAAAAAGAGAAAAATGGGCAATTTTGAACAGAGTGTCTTATGTTGACGTTTATACAGTCAATGTTGAGTTAGATACTTACAACTAAATATCAAATCTTGTTCATGTATATGATGGTTCCTTTGATGTAGGTAATATTATTAATTCCATCCGGTTTGGTCTGAAAGAGTGAAGAGCATCTAGTTTATATTTGTATCTCTGGGTCAAAGGTACTTTCCAAAAAAATTCTAGTCATAATCATCCTTATTTGTTATACTTCAATAGTTCAGTATTATCTTCATGTACAACTGATTCCTGGATTTTGACAATGTAAATGAACTCATATGTTGCCTTGGAACAGTACGGTTTGGTTTAGTATCTAAGTTTGCTTGTGCGGACTTTGAGCTTAAAGACTGTTCGAAGCAACGAAGTTAGTCTAAATACCAAGTTTTCTTAAGAATTGTAAATAGTTGTAAAAGACCTTGCTTACCATGTGAACGGTGTTTTCCTCGCTCTCTCGATACTGTCTGATGTGGTCAGTGAACTCCACATGTTGTGAATGGGTTTCACATAGAGTCGCGTGCGGAGTGACGTCATGCGTGTGTCGCGTGCGGAATGACGTCATTCGCACGTTGCATCACGTAATGACGTCACGCGCACGTATCTAATGGTTGTTTATATTTTTAAGAGCGCCATATTTGCTCGATCCAATTCTAGTGTTCCTGTAGCCTTATATTTGTTGCAAAATTTACAAAGTAATATAGAGGTAAATATCTCTTATTATGATTTACAAAAAATGACATATCTCCTGGTCTGTGTTAAGACCTGTATGGCAAGTGTCCATCATACAAATCCATCTTGCTTCTTGTTGTCGAAGTCTTAATTGTAGATTCCCTCCTCTTGGGGCCGGTTTCAATTTTACTATTCCGTAGAATTTTATCTGACTGATCTGAGAAGGATGATGTGATTCTGTGAAATGATTGGCTATTGGTGATCTTGTATCTCTGTTGGTAATAGCCCTGATATGTTCACTGATTCTTGTCTTGAGTTTTCTGATCGTGCTCCCAATGTATAATTTTTTGCATGCGCACTGAATGATATATATAACAAATTGACTATTGCAATTGATCAGCTGTTGTATGGTGAAGTTGGTGCCATTGGGTTTGATGACGGTTGTTTTACCATTTTCTGCATATTGGCACATGGAGCATTGACCACATTTGTAATAGCCTTTGATAGGTTTTTGAAGCCACATTGTTTGTGTAGTGGATTTTTCATCAGGATATTTCAACTCAAAATGTGACGGACTGAGCATTTTTTTGAGATTGCTTGCTTTCTTGAAAGTGATGGTAGGTTTGACTTCCAGGATCGGTGTAAGGTCAGAATCTGATTTAAGGATGTTCCAGTATTTGCTAAGAATTTTCCGAATGATTGAATTGTTAGAACTATAGTTCGTGGTAAAATTGATGGTTCTGTGTGGATCGATCACAGTTTTGTCGATTTTGGGTCTTACTTGTAACAACGATTGTCTGGTCCTAGTTGAAGATTTCTGATAGCTGTTTTTGATAAGTTTGTTTGGGTATCCTCTGGAGATGAATTTGCTCATTGTGGATGTTACTTTCTGTTTGAAATCATCAATTTTTGAACAGTTTCTTTTGACCCTTAGTATTTCACCATAAGGTATATTGTAGATGATGTGTTTGGGGTGGCTGCTTGAGGCATGTAGTAGACTGTTAACAGATGTAGGTTTAGTGTACAGTGTTGTACAGATGGTATTGTTATCGATATAGAAGGTGATGTCCAAAAAGTTGATTGAAGTTTGACTGTATTCTGTGGTTAGTTTCAAATTATAGGTGTTGTGATTTAGATAGTTGAAATAATCTTTAAATGCTGTTAATGGTCCGTTCCAAATCAAAAAGATGTCATCAATGTATCTGGCCCAAAAAATTATGTTGTTTAGGTGTGTGAATGATTGATGTTGCCAGGCAAATTCTATCTCAAAATGGCCCATGTAGAGATTGGCATATGATGGCGCATATTTTGCTCCCATGGCTGTGCCTTGTATTTGTCGATAGAGAGTGTTGTTAAAGATGAAAATATTGTTTTGAAGGGTAAATTGCAACATTTCTAAAATCATATTGTTGTGATCGTTGAGAGATATAGATCGTGTTTTCAAGAAGTATTCTGTAGTTAGAAGTCCTTTTTCATGCAAGATGCTTGTATAAAGTGCTGTTACATCCATTGTAACTAGCCAATAGTTGTCATTCCAAGGTATATTGTCGATCAATTGGATAATGTGCGTGGTGTCTCTGATGTATGATGCCAATGAATTTGCTAATGGTTGAAGCTGATGATCTATATATTCTGAAATGTGCTCTGTGATTGATCCAATACCATTAATGATTGGTCTGCTTGTTGGTAGGTTGATGTATTTCTTATGAATCTTAGGTAGAAAATATATTGTTGGAGTAATCGGATTAGTTGTGATCATATATCGGTATTCATCTTCATTAAGTAGTTCCAAGTCTTTCCAATGACTGCTCATGGTTTTCCATTGTTCGCTGATTTTGATGAATGGGTTTTCTTTGATTTTTTCATAACATTTATGATCTTTTAGATGGGTGAGTGCCATGTGTATATAGTCTTCTGTGTTGAGTAGCACAATGTTTCCGCCTTTGTCTGATGATTTTATGGTAATCTCAGGATTGTTCTTGAGATTATTTAATGCTTGATTTTGGTTGGGTGTGAGATTATCTTATCTTGAGTTTTGCATGTTGGTTCATTTTATTGTTGATGTAGATGTCTCTGAGTTCTTTTTGAACTACTTTGCAGAAAGTATCAATAACATTTTCTGGAGGTAAGATTGGTGTGAATTTGGATTTTTCTTTAAGTTTGGTTTCTTGTGCTAATCCCAATGGTATATTTTGTTCTTCCATGAACTTCTCCTTAGTATAGGGATCTGTCTCATCATTGATGTTAAGAAGATCGACTGTGAGTTCCACATGTTTAACTGTTAATTCCGATGGTACTGGTGTTATTTCAGTGGTGTGTCTTTTGATTTCCATATTTGCAAAATATTTCTTTAGTTTGAGTTTTCTACAAAAACTGTGGAGATCAACTACTGTGTTGAAATAATCATAATTACGACCTGGACAAAAGGTGAGTCCTTTATTAAGTGCTTGAATTAGTGGTGTCGTTAGTTCCAAACTTGAAAGGTTGATGACTAGGTCTTCCGTTGGGGTAATGGGGTCTGAGATCTGGTCTGTACTCTTGTTTTTTCTTCTATGTTTGCGTTTGATTCCTCCTCTCTTGCCACGTTTGGTTTTGGTAGAAGAGTCATAATAGGGTTTCTTTTTCCTGGTGCTGAATAATTCCTCATATATTTTTGTTGTTGAAATTCCTCTAAAAAAGAGGAAGAGGATCCAAATGAATTGTATTGGGATTCTTTGTTCCTGTTGGGAATTGTCATTTGAGATGCAGTGGGCAAGATTGATGGAGGTACGCTTCTTTCTTCCAATTCACTATCACTCACTGTGTCCGTATCTGAGGAAAGAGGAGTTGTAGCTGTTTTTTGTAGCTTGATGTATGCTGATCTGCCCCTTGATGTTGTTGTAGGTCTTTTATTGAATGTATAGACTCTTTTGAATTTATAGTCTAGTTCATCTCGCAAAAATTGTCTCTGTTTTTTAATCTTGATATCTGATGCGTATTTATCTATGATTTCATCTAGAATTTCATAATTCTTAAAAGTTTTCTCAGGAATATTTAGTTTTTCAATATTTTCTTTCACTTTGGTGATTTCTTGTATTAGCCGAATATGTTTTACTTTGGCATATTTGATTAATCTATGTATCATTTCATTGGATGTGGTGGTAAGTAGTTGTTCCCAATCTTTGATCTCTTCTATATCGTCGTCTTCAAATGGAGGAAATATACAGACTCTTAGTCCTCGTGGTATGCGTCCTATCTGAAGGTATTTGTCTAAAGATTTGATTTCCCACCAGCAAGTAAGTTCTTGTTTGAGAAGTTTTTCTTGGGTTAAGAATAATTGTCTTAATGATGTATTATTGCTATCCGGTTTGGTTGTTGGATTTTCTGATAATCCCGAAAAGATGAGTTCCGCTTCTTCCTCTCGTTTTTCATAGTTCCTAATCATAGTGTCCTGACTGATGATATCGCTTATTGAGTTTCTCCTTTTAGAGCTGCCCACTGCTGACAGAATATATTGAGAAAGACTTTTTCAACCTTAGAAACAGTGTTAGCGCTCTGATGGAGAAGTGTAGCTAAATTGAATATGAAAAAAAGTAGAGATGCTGCAAATGGAGGGATGCCACAGAGGTTGACCTGGGCTTGGACAAAACTAAAACGAAGAGAAGCCCTCCTCTAGCGCTTCTCCAAAATTAAATGTTATAATATAGAGACTTTCTCGTTTTTAGGTTCCATTTGTCATTTTTATTCAGAATTCTATTGTGCTGTAAACAAATAGGGATTCCTTTTTACATCTTGAACATAACATATAAGTTGATGGGAAGACAAAAGAATGCAAAATTTAAATTGGTTTAAAGTTTTTCGTTGAGTTCACTAAGTTGCTGTGTCCCACGTTGTCACTAACACGTGTTTCTCCGCCACATGGTTTATGGCGGTTCTTCAGGAGGAATTTGTAGGTAGATAGGCAAATGGAAAGATAACTAAATATCAAATCTTGTTCATGTATATGATGGTTCCTTTGATGTAGGTAATATTATTAATTCCATCCGGAACACGTGTTTCTCCGCCACATGGTTTATGGCGGTTCTTCAGGAGGAATTTGTAGGTAGATAGGCAAATGGAAAGATCTGAGAGGAAAAAGGTGGGAATAAAGAGAAAAAAGAGAAAAATGGGCAATTTTGAACAGAGTGTCTTATGTTGACGTTTATACAGTCAATGTTGAGTTAGATACTTACAACTAAATATCAAATCTTGTTCATGTATATGATGGTTCCTTTGATGTAGGTAATATTATTAATTCCATCCGGTTTGGTCTGAAAGAGTGAAGAGCATCTAGTTTATATTTGTATCTCTGGGTCAAAGGTACTTTCCACAAAAATTCTAGTCATAATCATCCTTATTTGTTATACTTCAATAGTTCAGTATTATCTTCATGTACAACTGATTCCTGGATTTTGACAATGTAAATGAACTCATATGTTGCCTTGGAACAGTACGGTTTGGTTTAGTATCTAAGTTTGCTTGTGCGGACTTTGAGCTTAAAGACTGTTCGAAGCAACGAAGTTAGTCTAAATACCAAGTTTTCTTAAGAATTGTAAATAGTTGTAAAAGACCTTGCTTACCATGTGAACGGTGTTTTCCTCGCTCTCTCGATACTGTCTGATGTGGTCAGTGAACTCCACATGTTGTGAATGGGTTTCACATAGAGTCGCGTGCGGAGTGACGTCATGCGTGTGTCGCGTGCGGAATGACGTCATTCGCACGTTGCATCACGTAATGACGTCACGCGCACGTATCTAATGGTTGTTTATATTTTTAAGAGCGCCATATTTGCTCGATCCAATTCTAGTGTTCCTGTAGCCTTATATTTGTTGCAAAATTTACAAAGTAATATAGAGGTAAATATCTCTTATTATGATTTACAAAAAATGACATATCTCCTGGTCTGTGTTAAGACCTGTATGGCAAGTGTCCATCATACAAATCCATCTTGCTTCTTGTTGTCGAAGTCTTAATTGTAGATTCCCTCCTCTTGGGGCCGGTTTCAATTTTACTATTCCGTAGAATTTTATCTGACTGATCTGAGAAGGATGATGTGATTCTGTGAAATGATTGGCTATTGGTGATCTTGTATCTCTGTTGGTAATAGCCCTGATATGTTCACTGATTCTTGTCTTGAGTTTTCTGATCGTGCTCCCAATGTATAATTTTTTGCATGCGCACTGAATGATATATATAACAAATTGACTATTGCAATTGATCAGCTGTTGTATGGTGAAGTTGGTGCCATTGGGTTTGATGACGGTTGTTTTACCATTTTCTGCATATTGGCACATGGAGCATTGACCACATTTGTAATAGCCTTTGATAGGTTTTTGAAGCCACATTGTTTGTGTAGTGGATTTTTCATCAGGATATTTCAACTCAAAATGTGACGGACTGAGCATTTTTTTGAGATTGCTTGCTTTCTTGAAAGTGATGGTAGGTTTGACTTCCAGGATCGGTGTAAGGTCAGAATCTGATTTAAGGATGTTCCAGTATTTGCTAAGAATTTTCCGAATGATTGAATTGTTAGAACTATAGTTCGTGGTAAAATTGATGGTTCTGTGTGGATCGATCACAGTTTTGTCGATTTTGGGTCTTACTTGTAACAACGATTGTCTGGTCCTAGTTGAAGATTTCTGATAGCTGTTTTTGATAAGTTTGTTTGGGTATCCTCTGGAGATGAATTTGCTCATTGTGGATGTTACTTTCTGTTTGAAATCATCAATTTTTGAACAGTTTCTTTTGACCCTTCGTATTTCACCATAAGGTATATTGTAGATGATGTGTTTGGGGTGGCTGCTTGAGGCATGTAGTAGACTGTTAACAGATGTAGGTTTAGTGTACAGTGTTGTACAGATGGTATTGTTATCGATATAGAAGGTGATGTCCAAAAAGTTGATTGAAGTTTGACTGTATTCTGTGGTTAGTTTCAAATTATAGGTGTTGTGATTTAGATAGTTGAAATAATCTTTAAATGCTGTTAATGGTCCGTTCCAAATCAAAAAGATGTCATCAATGTATCTGGCCCAAAAAATTATGTTGTTTAGGTGTGTGAATGATTGATGTTGCCAGGCAAATTCTATCTCAAAATGGCCCATGTAGAGATTGGCATATGATGGCGCATATTTTGCTCCCATGGCTGTGCCTTGTATTTGTCGATAGAGAGTGTTGTTAAAGATGAAAATATTGTTTTGAAGGGTAAATTGCAACATTTCTAAAATCATATTGTTGTGATCGTTGATAGATATAGATCGTGTTTTCAAGAAGTATTCTGTAGTTAGAAGTCCTTTTTCATGCAAGATGCTTGTATAAAGTGCTGTTACATCCATTGTAACTAGCCAATAGTTGTCATTCCAAGGTATATTGTCGATCAATTGGATAATGTGCGTGGTGTCTCTGATGTATGATGCCAATGAATTTGCTAATGGTTGAAGCTGATGATCTATATATTCTGAAATGTGCTCTGTGATTGATCCAATACCATTAATGATTGGTCTGCTTGTTGGTAGGTTGATGTATTTCTTATGAATCTTAGGTAGAAAATATATTGTTGGAGTAATCGGATTAGTTGTGATCATATATCGGTATTCATCTTCATTAAGTAGTTCCAAGTCTTTCCAATGACTGCTCATGGTTTTCCATTGTTCGCTGATTTTGATGAATGGGTTTTCTTTGATTTTTTCATAACATTTATGATCTTTTAGATGGGTGAGTGCCATGTGTATATAGTCTTCTGTGTTGAGTAGCACAATGTTTCCGCCTTTGTCTGATGATTTTATGGTAATCTCAGGATTGTTCTTGAGATTATTTAATGCTTGATTTTGGTTGGGTGTGAGATTATTCCTTATCTTGAGTTTTGCATGTTGGTTCATTTTATTGTTGATGTAGATGTCTATGAGTTCTTTTTGAACTACTTTGCAGAAAGTATCAATAACATTTTCTGGAGGTAAGATTGGTGTGAATTTGGATTTTTCTTTAAGTTTGGTTTCTTGTGCTAATCCCAATGGTATATTTTGTTCTTCCATGAACTTCTCCTTAGTATAGGGATCTGTCTCATCATTGATGTTAAGAAGATCGACTGTGAGTTCCACATGTTTAACTGTTAATTCCGATGGTACTGGTGTTATTTCAGTGGTGTGTCTTTTGATTTCCATATTTGCAAAATATTTCTTTAGTTTGAGTTTTCTACAAAAACTGTGGAGATCAACTACTGTGTTGAAATAATCATAATTACGACCTGGACAAAAGGTGAGTCCTTTATTGAGTGCTTGAATTAGTGGTGTCGTTAGTTCCAAACTTGAAAGGTTGATGACTAGGTCTTCCGTTGGGGTAATGGGGTCTGAGATCTGGTCTGTACTCTTGTTTTTTCTTCTATGTTTGCGTTTGATTCCTCCTCTCTTGCCACGTTTGGTTTTGGTAGAAGAGTCATAATAGGGTTTCTTTTTCCTGGTGCTGAATAATTCCTCATATATTTTTGTTGTTGAAATTCCTCTAAAAAAGAGGAAGAGGATCCAAATGAATTGTATTGGGATTCTTTGTTCCTGTTGGGAATTGTCATTTGAGATGCAGTGGGCAAGATTGATGGAGGTACGCTTCTTTCTTCCAATTCACTATCACTCACTGTGTCCGTATCTGAGGAAAGAGGAGTTGTAGCTGTTTTTTGTAGCTTGATGTATGCTGATCTGCCCCTTGATGTTGTTGTAGGTCTTTTATTGAATGTATAGACTCTTTTGAATTTATAGTCTAGTTCATCTCGCAAAAATTGTCTCTGTTTTTTAATCTTGATATCTGATGCGTATTTATCTATGATTTCATCTAGAATTTCATAATTCTTAAAAGTTTTCTCAGGAATATTTAGTTTTTCAATATTTTCTTTCACTTTGGTGATTTCTTGTATTAGCCGAATATGTTTTACTTTGGCATATTTGATTAATCTATGTATCATTTCATTGGATGTGGTGGTAAGTAGTTGTTCCCAATCTTTGATCTCTTCTATATCGTCGTCTTCAAATGGAGGAAATATACAGACTCTTAGTCCTCGTGGTATGCGTCCTATCTGAAGGTATTTGTCTAAAGATTTGATTTCCCACCAGCAAGTAAGTTCTTGTTTGAGAAGTTTTTCTTGGGTTAAGAATAATTGTCTTAATGATGTATTATTGCTATCCGGTTTGGTTGTTGGATTTTCTGATAATCCCGAAAAGATGAGTTCCGATTCTTCCTCTCGTTTTTCATAGTTCCTAATCATAGTGTCCTGACTGATGATATCGCTTATTGAGTTTCTCCTTTTAGAGCTGCCCACTGCTGACAGAATATATTGAGAAAGACTTTTTCAACCTTAGAAACAGTGTTAGCGCTCTGATGGAGAAGTGTAGCTAAATTGAATATGAAAAAAAGTAGAGATGCTGCAAATGGAGGGATGCCACAGAGGTTGACCTGGGCTTGGACAAAACTAAAACGAAGAGAAGCCCTCCTCTAGCGCTTCTCCAAAATTAAATGTTATAATATAGAGACTTTCTCGTTTTTAGGTTCCATTTGTCATTTTTATTCAGAATTCTATTGTGCTGTAAACAAATAGGGATTCCTTTTTACATCTTGAACATAACATATAAGTTGATGGGAAGACAAAAGAATGCAAAATTTAAATTGGTTTAAAGTTTTTCGTTGAGTTCACTAAGTTGCTGTGTCCCACGTTGTCACTAACACGTGTTTCTCCGCCACATGGTTTATGGCGGTTCTTCAGGAGGAATTTGTAGGTAGATAGGCAAATGGAAAGATAACTAAATATCAAATCTTGTTCATGTATATGATGGTTCCTTTGATGTAGGTAATATTATTAATTCCATCCGGAACACGTGTTTCTCCGCCACATGGTTTATGGCGGTTCTTCAGGAGGAATTTGTAGGTAGATAGGCAAATGGAAAGATCTCCATTTGCCTATCTACCTACAAATTCCTCCTGAAGAACCGCCATAAACCATGTGGCGGAGAAACACGTGTTAGTGACAACGTGGGACACAGCAACTTAGTGAACTCAACGAAAAACTTTAAACCAATTTAAATTTTGCATTCTTTTGTCTTCCCATCAACTTATATGTTATGTTCAAGATGTAAAAAGGAATCCCTATTTGTTTACAGCACAATAGAATTCTGAATAAAAATGACAAATGGAACCTAAAAACGAGAAAGTCTCTATATTATAACATTTAATTTTGGAGAAGCGCTAGAGGAGGGCTTCTCTTCGTTTCATTTTTAAAAAGCAGCTAACATTGTCTTGACCCAACCACAGGCATCTATCAGAACCGAAAATATCTATTTCTGCCTTAACTCAGTTTTAGTTATATAAAAAAACACAAGAAGTGACACACATGGTGGAGAACTTAAGAGGTCAAAAAACATGAAAAAAGTTTGACTTCACAGTATCTCATAACATATTTTAACTAATACTCCAAAAAATAGTTAGACTTCAGTAATTTACTGGACACTGCTGGTCACCGAACAATGTATTTATTTTATACCCTTATCTTAGTTATATACCAAAAACAAGAACCAGTGTGAATCACATACACTTTGGCTTACCAATCTATTTTGCAGAAAGTAACACGTTTAACCTGTTAATTATCCTGTTTTATCTTGCTATTGATAATGATGCTGTATTTTTTGGTTGCACTGTGCACCACTGCCTTCGTGGTCAATGTTGCACTTTATAAGATGTTTAAATACATATTTAAAGTGGAAGAATACGGAATCTGTAATCATGGCACTTTTTAAAAATACTGATATGAAGAAAAGTGCTGCGATTTATGACCCTTTGACAACGAACCTGGTTTACAGAGTTCCTATGTTTCAAATGTATACAGAACATGAACAGACTGGATCGACACATGTTTCGATGTAGGAGATAGTGGATTACTGACCACATCCTTCACCTTCCTCAGGAATAGTCTGGTTCCATATGCTATTATAATGCTGAAAACAGGTTCACAAATACTCCTTTTGTGAACCTAAATCAATGTGGAACGTAACAATTAGTATTGCAAATGCAATGCACTGAGTTAAAATAATCAAAACTATGACTTGTGCATCCCACTAGGCATTAGTGTGTCTGGGTAAGAATGTTAATTCAATACTGGCTGGGTACTCAAAAGTGTATTCTAAAATGGTAGTCTCCCGCATTACATACTTCAGTGCTAAGCAGCTATTCTTTCATAGTCACCCTTAAAGTTATGAGTGTTTTAATGCTGATGAGACAGTAACTGCCAGAAGAAAAAAAATAAAAAATAAGAATAATATAGCAATCAAACTTAGTCAAATATGGAAAATTTGTAGGGTTTAAAATTTCTTAACAATTATGAACATATAGCCCCAAACCATTTCTTTCTTTCTGGTAAGATGTTTTTCTTTCTGCTGTGTGGTGTCTCCGATTTGCTGTGTTTACTGGTAGCCACCATTTTGAATCTGGCTTATTGAGTATTGTCAGTGTCTGCACATCATCATGTCTGTGTGTTAAACACTGTCGAACATTGTTGACTTGAACATCAAACATAGGAATATCCATTACTCCAAGCCAAGCTGTTACACCAAAATCTTTGAAAATGGACTAAAGTTGTATGCTGAAATATCTACTGCTCTGCTGAATCGCCTACTCAGCCCCACACTACTACTAAACAAGCATTGATCCCAATTTTAAAGGTAAAATAGGCATAGCATGAAGTGCATATCTCCTCTGCATTTTGTGGCAACGTGGGCCGAGGGCAGACTCTACTCTCAGAAGGGCGGGTGGGGTGAAGTGATAAGAGCAGAAACCCAAAAAGCAACAGTACAACAGTACGAAATAAATGAATGTCCAACGAAGGTGCAATACAATAAAAGGCTTTAAGTAAACAATAAAAATGCAAATAATTATCTAAAAACTCAAACAAAAATCCCACCCCTCTAAGAAGAACACAGAAGCTGCTGAGAGCAATGTAATACACTCTACATACTTGAGCAGAAGTGTTCGCTTAAAGAATTACAGAATGTTCAAAACGAATGTCTTTCAAGAAAAAGGATTGACAAGGGTGCTTACCAGTGACTGTGGCCCCAAAAAGTGGAGTAGGGGACAGAGACTCTACTGGTACCTTGTTCTTGATATTGGGTGTTTCGACAGCATCAAACCAGGCTTTTCTTTACTTTCCTTGTGGTCACTCTAGGATTGAGATGCAGCAAGTCATATTAGCCCAGGCGGCATGTCAGTGTCCAGTCGATGTTAAGACAAAGCTCTGTGTACTTTGAGATGGCATTCGATGCAGTGCCATTTGAAGGGTCCAACAGGTTTCAGATCTGCAGTCGAGTCGGTTTGAGATGATTCTAATGCTGGGTCTAGTCGGCTTGTGACACAATGACTTAGAGTGGGTAGAGTTGTTGTTTGAGTGAGGTTGATGCGAGGTCCTGTATGTTTTATGCTGTGCTTGATGAAGTGGTGAGTCAACGGCTTCTACAATTCTGGTGCTCATAATTAGTCCGCAAAGAGAGCTACTGGTGCAAAGTGACATGGAGTGGGTTTGAAGATGCAGTTGAGCATTCAAAGTCATGAAGTGCCAAAAGCAGCACTGCGGGTCATGTGTTGCCTTGAAAGGCATTGAGCATGGTTCAAATGCAGTTTGAAGCTATGAAAACTGGATTACAGTAGCCCTTTAGGATTTCCGATTGCTGGGAGTCCCGATCCTGGGTCTCCAGTACAAGGTAAGTCATTTTCATCTGCACTCCCAAATCTGGAAGCTTGGCTGGCAGATAGAGCGGATCCTTCAATTCCAGGGAGAAACGTGGTTCCAGTACAGCTGGCAGAGCGGCAGATCTTGGTCCAAACAGCAAGGTCTCCTCTACCTTGGATGCCATCCATATTCACTTCACTTCACTGTCAGAGGACTAGTGAATGGACTGCATTCACAATAGAGGTTGAGTGAATTATTTGTGTTTTCTTGAAAGTCCACAGATGGCTCAAGGAAGGAGTGGGACACCCCTTCCTTGTATCAACAAAATGTGACAGGGAACAAGAGAAAAGCAAGCCTGATGTAAGGGCCATGTTGCTAGAACAAGTGACCCTTGCCTTCTTGCATAATATCCAATGTGCCTTTTCTGCAGGAAATGGAGGGGGGGACCAAACGGGAAGAGCCCCATCAGAAAAACAAGATGGTGGAACCCCTTCTCAGGTCCACATTCCCCACTTTGATTCCTCTAGCTCTGGCCCTTTCCCGTGGCTGTTGATATCAAAGGCACTCTGTGGTGCAGCACCCTGGTGCGATGTTGGCTTATGTGATTTGAAGAAGGTTTACAGGGAGATATCCCGGTGAAAGCTACTATTTCCCTAAGGAGGTGTTACCCTTCTTCCAGGAGAATAAATGGATGACAACAGCCTGCTATTGTTTGTTTGTTCAGGGCGAAGTAGTTACAAGAATATGCAAAGCTTAGTTACAGAAAATCATACAATGAAATACATTACTTACAAAGGCAAGATATACAGATATTTACATTTACTTGCTGTGGCAGGATAAACCAATATTTACAGATATTGTGGGCGTTGAACATGTGCATATACATGTCAAGTTACCGCAATTAGGTATTACTAGTTGCATTTTGGATACACAGGCAAGGATCTTGCATTATGCAGATTAATGATCTGTGGATTTTAACCACAGGATAGTATTTGTTCTGAAATTCTGGTAAGACTGGTCCACTCTCAGTGTAGGAGGCAGGGAGTTCCATAATTTGGCCGCTTTAACGGGGAAGCTATTACCACCAATCGTGGACAGTTCAAATCTGGGGACAGACAAACAGTCCCGCTTTACTGTTCTGGATGGTCGTAGGGATGTCCTTTTGTGGAATCTCTCAGAGAGGTAGATTGGTACAGCATTATTGAGAGATTTATGGGTAAGCGAGACGTTTTTGTAAGATTTTGTCGTTTGTCCGGAGCCAGTTGTTCTGTCGTCTACTCTCAGAAAAATGCTCTTTTATGGAGATACCTAAGGCAGTTCTAAGGGAATTGTTTTGTAGGGTTTTGTTTTTTGTGATGACGGCTTTGTTAGAGCCTAAGTATAGGGCGTTACAATAATCCAGATGGGACAGAATAAGGGCTCTGGCTAGGATGGTGCAACTATTGTCCAAGAGAAATGGCTGATCCGTTCTAATAAGTTTACACGTGGACGCCGTGGATGACGATAGTGTGTTGACCTGTTTAGAGAAGGACAAAGTAGAGTCGAGGTAAAAGCCTAGTCTTTTTACCTCCTAGGCTACCTTAATGGGGTTGCCGTCAATTATGAAGGAGGAGTAGTCGTCTCCTATTTCTTTTAGGTTAGTAGGGGTACCCAAAATGATGAGTTCTGTTTTATCATCATTCAGGCATAGACCATGCATGGCCATCCATGCATGGATGATAATGTACACTCTATTCACCAGTGCCAAATCCTTGTCATAATCCCCTGTAAGTGGGAGGAGGATCTGAGTATCATCTGCATAGTTACTGTAGGTGATACCAAGATGATCCAGATCCTCGAAAAGGGGCTTAGTGAAGATATCGTTCAGTGTGGGTGAGACGTTGGACCCCTGTGGCACGCCGCAGGTGATGGGTATGGGGTCTGCCGCTGCTGAAGGTGAGAAGACCCTCATTGTTCTGCCGCTTAGGAAAGATCTAATCCAGGTTATGGCATCTTTAGAGACATGTGCTGCTGTGTCGAAATGGTTACATAGGATTGTGTGATCCACCAGATTGAAGGCAGTTGAGAGGTCCAGGAGAAGAAGCAAAGCTGAGTTACCACTATCTCTAAGCTCATCAACCTGGGTCTTGAGGTCGATGAGGGCAGTCTCCGTTCCATGGGAGCATTGGGGACAACCAGGCTAGCCATGAACATACATTGCCTTGACATCACTGCCCTTGGCTCACAGGTTTGATTCATATATGGTATCAATTTGGTAAGGCTTTAAAATTGTGAGCTATTATCAGTCATACCATAACCAGGTATATCTTATTCTTAGAGATTACCCTACCACCAGACTGATAACGCAGCAAGTATAACATTTTAGTTCAGAGGTGCAGAAGTTAAAATGCAATCTCTGGCTGCATGTTAGGGATGCACGTGTGACAATTCAACCTTCCCTATGCCACTGGAGAAAGGGAGCTGCAGGAATCAGGAGAATGGTGCAGCAATGGCACATGGATGCACTGTGCATGTGGCAAGGAATTTTTTGAAAGGGGGATCTGATTAGCCGGCCTTCTATACAGAAACAGAATTAGCTGCATCATTTTATAATTTAAAAAATGCTAAACAGCCAAGGCGATCACACCCTGGCTATATGGTAATGCACCAGAGGTTGACATGTTGTTCTTTGAGATGTAATTGTTCAATGGAAATTTCTGATGACGTTACCCATAACTTAATCCTGGCAAGCCAACACTGCCTGTAGTCAATCTACCAACAATATAGGCTGGATAGTAGTCTTTTTTCATGCACTCCAATATTTCAGGACATTTCTTCTTGATCATTTAAACCCAAATTATTTGAACACTGTTCTCCAAGACTGACATTTTCAGCAATGTCTTCACTTTTTGGAACACATTGATTCACTATGTGATAGTCCATGTGAAGGCTGATTCTGTGAATATGAGTCTGAACGTTTTTGACGCATTTCTTAGTTAACGTTCTTATTTGTATTCATGATCAATCTTCATTTAATCTGGTTGCAATGTTTATTGTTGACATTCCAATACATGGTAAACAACATGGGCATTTAATAAATGAATGGAAACATCTCTCCAATCTTATTTGCCTTCACAAGAAATGACATTTATGAGTGATTTGACTTGCTGTGTTATTAGCATAGGACATTACCCCATTTCAGGCGTGGAACAACACACACATGTGTTAAAGATGATGTTGTAGGTTTCTTATATGTGCTGACTAATGTAGCTTTGCTGTAGCTGTTTGCCTTTATTAAGTCCTGGGACTACCACATAAATGTTCAGTCCCGTCTAATAAATGTCCTTTGTGTCTATGTGCGCCCTGATGCCCGAGGGTTCCCAGGGCTACATAGGTAAATAGATAAAATAGAGAGAGGAATACGAGAAATTCTGAAATGTGTTACCTGTCCCTGAAAATGTGGCAATTACTCTGTGTTTTAATTAATATTTTGTTTAAGTGGATCTTAACGTGATTACACAAACTGTCTTATATGCGCTGTTAATATGTATTTTTTGAATGAGCAATGTCGAGTGATCAGGATTGATTGTCTCTTTAAATGAATTGTGGACCACCTTTTTAGGATGGGCTCTCTCTGTCAATTTAAATTTGAATGAATCTGCCTCTGGGATTACGTAGGCTATCAGAGATTTAGAAAGAGCAGAAGAGAAGGAGAATAACAGACGTTCCGTCTTACATTGATTGAATGCTGTTATGGCGTTAGTAACCCATTCCACAGGCTATACCGTGGAGTAATGGCCGGGCAGCCCGAGTTAAAGACCGAACCAAAGCGAGGGTGTTTAAAGAGGTCACTGGGACGTTACCCCTGGCATAGCCCATGGAATGGGTTACTAATACCATTAGCACCCCGGGTTGCCAATCTGGTAACCCAGGGTGCTGATAGTTGGGTCTTTTCTATGAATGAACGGGATGCTTCACGGCGTCCGGTTCATGCATACAAAATACTGTTCTAAGATGGCTACCACAGAATTGGAAGGCAGGGCTCGTTACAAGCCCCTCTTTCATTTCCGTGGCGGCCGGCAAAGGGAGACAGAGAGAAGCTGCAGCAGCGGCTGGCATCGCCACAGAAATGATCTGATAAGTAGGGGTGGTTTTGGCATATTATTAAACAGAAGGGAAGGAAGGGTGAGGAGAAGATGGTGGTGCAGAGTGAGGGAAGCAACCTGCTGGTTCCATGGAACCGGGCTGATATCAGCGGTTGCAGCCTGTGATCCCCAGAACCTGATTGGCTCCGCTCAACGCCCCGGGTGCTAATATAATTATGGGCCCTCCAAAGTTTAATACAAGTACGCTTATAAGAAATGCACTTCTACACCAGATCTTTAGATCTGTAACCTAACTCTGGTAAGGATGGGCAGGGTGGTAATGACTTTCTCCTCCACTTTATTACTTTTGCCATGCTTGCAAAACTAAACATGTAGCTTACTCTCACTCATGTGCTCACTCACAAGGAAAGTCTCAGAATTATTATTTTCTGGCACAAATTGTGTTGTGCCTCCACATGTCATATTAATGCCAAACAAAGATGGACCTTTTTCTGATAGGGCATTTCAGTATGCTCATCATAGATGGCATCCTTTTCTAAAATGTATTTTTGTATTTATAGGAAGGAACAGCACTAGCAACCGAAGGTATTACAGCACCTGATCTGATGAAAAGAAGGAATTCTAAAGGAGGGTTCCATAAAGATGGATCATTAGAACAAGAAGGTGTAAAGATCCTCGATTGAATGGATATTTAGTGACAGTCCATGCAACAGTCCCTCTGCCGCATGGACTAGCTGCCTGGTTCTGAGTCCTACAGGGCACCAGGCCGTCCTCACCCAGTCTACCCCAGCAATCCGGTCACCCTGACCCGCCCCTAACCTGCACTTGCCCATCCAGGCTCCCTTCCCCTAACTAGCCTGGCGGTGGAGGGCATCCCTTCCGAGCCTGGTCCACCCCCGTCCTCGGGCTTGGCATGTAGTTCTCACTCCCTGCATCCCCTGACACTTGCCCACCTGTCCTCCCTTTAGCACTTCCCTAGCTCCAGGGGCCCTCCCCTTGCCCCTCTCTTCCTCCCTGCACTTGTATGCTGCCACTCTACCCTGCACTTCCTTCCCACCCTAGCATTTTCCCTTCTGCCCCTACCTGCACTACACCCTCCACTCCCAACCCCCACTGCACTTCTTGTTACTGCACTTGCATGATCAGAATGACACAAGGCCTAGTTGGACCATTATTGTAGTTTTCTTCCCGATCCTCCCACCCCCTTTTTTGTCTCGTGGTGCCTTAAAACACCATTTGATGTGTAGGCGCTTTATAAATAACCAATAAATAAAATAAAGAATTCCAGAGTCTGGCAGCAATGATGATTTGCCAAAGTGCTGCACATACAACATATTTACCTACAAATATCACACAACCGAAGTTGGTACTAATTTATTGACCTTGGATGGATGAATGGTTGAGTTGGCTTTGCACCTTGGACACCTTCTGTCACACACAGATTTCAGCTAAGAATGCACAATAAACTGAGCTATCTTTCCAGCAACCATAATTGTGCCGGATTTCCCCAGGGCTCAAGATCAATTAGATATGTAGTATATTTGGTGACGGGTCCCGAAGGTCAGGAAGGTGCTTAATGCAAGTATGGGCCAAGCCAGAAATGGCTTTCTGTGTTATTGTAAGAAGTTTGAAATTGATTCTGGGTGTAATGGGGAGCCAATGTAATTTACAGAGCACCAGTGGGATGTGAGCATCTCTAGGGGCGTTGGGAAGAACGCGAGCAGCTACATTTTGAAGGACTTGCAAGCCTTTCTAATGTGTAGACCGCAGCTCCAGCATAGAGCGTGTTCCAGTAATCTAATGCAGCTCCCGATATAGAACAAGCAAGGTGGGCACAATGTTCAGTGGACAGAAGAGGTTTGAGTTATCTTAATAACATTAGATGATAGTTGCAGGTCGCTAAATGCCTGACTGGTCTGAGGGACCACGGAAATAGAGCAATCTAATAGCATCCCTAACGTTTTCATGTTACAACCCTTTGCTCAAATCAGGGGCATTTCTGTACATTTTAAAATGCACCCCATATTTAAATGAAGGGGATGTGTTGTGCATGGGAGGGTAATTTCTGATCTTGCAATGTTTATTTTTGCTTGTTTTAAGTGAACGAGCAGCAGCAATATGAACCATTGCTGTCCCACTTGCGCTTCTATTCCTCATACAGAGTAAGAAACGTTATTGTTTGGTAGGGCCTGTCACTGTTAAATGCACTCCCAGGCCCCGTATGGGTGGTAGGAGACCATCATACGTTATATTTGCAAGGTGGAGGGAATGGGGGGAGGGCAGCACACTTGTTGCACTGGTATCCAGGCCCCTGGAATGTGTAGGTCACCTTTGACAGCGCAGTGACCTGCACATGTCTAAAGCTAATGCCAATAGTCGAGCATTGTCCATGCCAACAACGTTGGCTTTTGTGTAGGCGCGGCATAGGCACTTGCCAGGCATGGTCATAATGGTACCACTGGCCATAACATGGCACTCGATTGTGTACACACTTGTGCATAGACGCGTTACAAATGCCATATCATATGATTTCACTATGTGTGCATTTAATAGCAGCGCCTGTCAAATGCCTTTAGTATCTACTACCTTTGCACAAGCCAACACTGTTGGCTCTGTCAATACTTGTTTTTTTACTGGACTTCAGTGCAAGGAACCAATATAAATAAAGTGGCTGAAGGGACACTTAGTTTAGACATTTTTTTATGACATCAGTAGCACTTGCAATTACGACATTAACTCTCAGCAGACTGACCAGAAATAACACTGGCAGGCCAGAGTGCAAAGTTAATGCTTTATAGAGGGAAGTGAAAGAGAACGCAGGAGGTTGTGTATTGGGTGGGAAAGGACGCTGGCAGTTGGTGGAAATGGCCATAGGAATGAGCATGGTTCAGAGGGCGGGAGACTAACCAAACAACACCCACACGCTGTGTATCCCCGCTAATATACCATCTCCATCCTAGCTGAAAAACAGGGCGATAGTTGGCGGTGCTTAAGTGCCAGATAACAGCTAAAACTAAAAGGTGCGACCTCTGCGCTTTCTTTATTTGCATCAGTCGATGAAGAATGTATCTTCAGTATGTTAATCACTTCCACATTGTCCCCATCGCTGCGTGACTCAATCTTTCACTTACTCGATACCTGCCCTTAATTCCACTCTCACATGAGCTCTCATAGACCCATATCCTTCTAACCCTTCGCCCTCACGTACTTCCTAACCCTCTCTCTAATGAGCTCGCTGATCATGCTTAGCACCGCCCCGGCCACCCCTTGGTGCATTGCAGACTTGCTTGCAGCATTATGCAAATGAAACCCATAGAAATCCATGTATACGTACATTTCCACATACATATTCATTGTGGGCCTCCTGATCGAATCCCTCTATTGTCTGGGTCCTCGAGCCCACCAGCCCTGGCATTACTATTCGTATGATAATGCACCCGCTCACCGGCTGCTTGTGGGTCAGAAATGGTTTCACATTAGGAGAGAAGCCTAGAGTGGAGGCGGGGTGGGGGGTTCTAGGGGGTGGTTGGGGGGGGGGGGGTCACTCGAAACCCATCATCGACTTGATTAATGGTATATCAGAGATCTCACGAGACTGCTTTCACTTGTTGCTGTCCCTTTAACTAGTCATACGCCTGCATCTATATGACTACAGTATGTGCATATACATCTATGCACAGTGGCGGAGTCAGGGGGGGGGGGGGCGGAGGGGCTCTCCCTGTGCTGGTATTTGCCTGGGTTTCTGACAGGCGTAGCCTCAGCCTTGCCTGCAGTACAGTAATCGTGCAATGCTCCCTGCAGACTGCGCGACACAAATGGGTGCACCTATACAGTCCTCGGACCTCGCCCCCTTGGAAATGTATTCACCCGCTCGTGCCACCTGCACTGTCTGTGATGTAACAATTGCATACATTTGCAAAGGATTTGCGGTTATTTGTGCTCAATCTGTTTACGTGAGGGTACATGCACAGACATGCCAACAAGCAACATGGCACTAGGTAAAAGCACGTCAGGTCCTTTTGCATTCTGGAACTTCAAGTTGCTGTACCTTTCATTGCACTAATTGATAATAGTATGGTGAGATGGCCGATGCCTAGAGACTTCTTCACCAGATGGTGGTCACCTTATAAATGAGCACGAGTTGCTCGGTTATTACGTGACCACCACCAGTTGCAGAAATCTCTGAGACTTTGAAAGCTAATGCATCTATATATACAGAATGCACATTAAACAAGCATTGGCAATGCCAGCAGTTTGGGCTTTTGTGTAGGCAGGGGAAAGCCACTTGCCAGGCACTTTCGTAGTGGTATCTATTGGGCCATTAATGGTAGCAGGTGCAATATGGCTCACATTCCTGGGCATCTGATAGCAGTGTCTGGCAAATGTCTCATACTTATACACAAGCCAAAACTGTTGAATATGCCAATGCTTGTTTTTAAGAGGACTTCAGTGAAGGACACACACAAGGCCCAATTCATGGAATTTTTTGCACGGTTCAAAGTGTCTTTGCAATGCTGAAAAGTGACTTTGCACTGCCGACACAAACCCTGATTCATGGAACTGTGCAACGTGTATTTTTCCAGTGCAAAGTCAGTGAAAAGTAATTTTTGCGGTACAAAATGACTTTGCACTGCAAAAATACACGTTGCACAGTTCCATGAATCTGGGTTTGTGTCTGCAGTGCAAAGTCACTTTTCAGTTGTGCAAAGTCACTTTGAACCCTGCAAAACATTCCATGAATCGGGCCATAGTGCTTGTACATTGAGTGGCTGAAGGCAAACCTGGTTACATTTTATTTACACCAGTAGGAGGTTTACTGTTCTACTTAAGTCATTAACTCACAGAAGACTGCTTTGAAACACTGGCAGGCACTTTGAGTGCAAAGTTTGATGATAAGGCTTGATTAAAATGAGCTCAAAGAGTTCAGTTGAGGTGTGTTAAGGATTTCAATCAGGCGACACGCACACCTTGGTCTCGGCCTAGTATGTAGCACCTAACTGAGGTACTTTTCTCCTTATTTATACAACACTTATATCACACTTCCTTTTCAAATACCCCGGGTCACAATGGACCATGAACTAGGCTGGTTGGTCAAATGCAATATTTATTTATGGATTTAAAATTCAAAAGAAATCACACACTGTTTAATATGGGGCAGCAATCACCAACGGGGTGATAGTTACAATGAGAATATGAGCAATGCAATGGGTTTGGGTTTTAGTGGAGCATATACACAGCACAGCAGAATAGGAGCACTTTTTGATTTAGGACAGATAGCACCCAAGTTAGAATTTCCCCCTGCAATGTTCTCTCAACCCACCAATAATCAATTCTGAGTGGATACAAAGAAGCAGCAGGTACTCAGGAATAAAAAACTGATAGCGTAATCTAAATCTGACAATCCCTCCCTCCAAAAGCATACAGTTCAGAAATGAGTGTAAAGTTTAAAACAGATTGAAGTCAAATAACACGTTTAGAATTTACACTTTTGCAATTCGCGCCTAAAATCACCCAAACGGTTTTTAATAAAAACGGGTGAAATACACAGTTGGGGAATAGATATATATCAGAGGTACAAAATGAAATTGAAAGTAAGTCTCTAGCTGGTAAATTGAAAGAGTTATGCAATATAGAAGGAGGCGCACGTTGAGTAAAATGAAGGGAGAAATTGGAAAGGAAATCAGTTTGTGAAAAGAACAGTTTACTTTAAACTAGATTTAAGGACTAAGCAAAGATGAACGTGATCAGTGAATTCTCTAAGTTACCCTGCATATGTAACCCTTCACATAGTGTACCCCTTTTCTTTAAGGAAAATTACTTTATTTAATCAAAATATCGCTAATGACATATGGTCTATGCAAGACAGAAATGAAGGGAAAGTAGCGCCGATGCTTGGAGATGAATGACAAAATGCACAGAGAATTCTGACAGTTGGACAAGTTATCAGGATAAGGATTGAAGGATAGAATGGGATAAGGACAATGCAAGACACGGTATACTAGGGATTTCTATGGGGTGATGAAATACTCATAATCCACTTTTTAGTTTTGGGCTTTTTGGACAGTCAACCGGGTCTGGTCCCTACACGGCAGGGCACCTGGCAAACAGCTTTGCGGCTCTGGTCACCGGCTGGCAAGGACTGGATGAGCAATTCTGGTCACTGGATACTAAAGGTCATCAGGGTAGCAGGATTGCATCAGCATGCAGTGAGTGGCAAAAAGCCAGGCTGGATCAGGATGCGAACGGTACCATAGCTTCCCCCTTGTTAATGGGAAATTACGTGGTTTTTTGGATTTGAGGCTTTGCTGGGAATGGGATCAGCACTGCTTGTGTTTTGCAATGGGCCCTGGAGTAGGTTCAACAATGCTTGGCCTTGTAGTTGGAGTCTGGATCTGGAAGATGACGGGAACAGGAACGCAGCACAGGAAATCAGTTTGCCAAAAACATACATTTATACAATTACAATATCTCAGCAAATTATATACACAGGTGATATATTTTGTGCAGCACATTTCAGTCCAATCCTCCAGTCTGTGGGACCTTGTTTGACCCTTCTGATACATTTTGGTAATTTTGAGCATGAAAGATTCGGCCTAAAATTCCATGGGCCTCATTACGAGTCCGCCGGTCCGGAATCCGGTGATTCCATGACCACGGTGACACCGTTTCTGCGACCGCAAGGTTGCGGAAAGAATGGCCGATTACGGCTTTTGCGTTACGCGCAACACACCAAGGTGGAAACGGTGTCACTGTCGTCACGTAAACACCCACGCACAGAGACATACTACCACAAAAAGCGGTGCAAAACCTGTGTCCGTCCCCGCCATCACGGACACGGAATCACCAGAAGCGGAAATACCATGAACGTGACAAAAAACGGAAACAGAGAGGGGGCCAATATATAAAGCACAATCCACTGCCATCCTCAGAACACCTCCATGAGACTGAGAATATATCTACCACCATAGCATCCAGGATCCAAGCACGTAGACAGCAAAAGCAGCGCTTCAGTGAGGCCGAGCTCACAGTACTGGTCGAACACATTATGGAGCATGCTGAAATGTTCTTCAGCGCAGACCAGTGGCGTGCCACCCAGCAACACTGCAAGGAGGTGTGGGCCGAAGCAACACGCAAGCGCACAGCAGTCGGGTGATGACACGCACTGTGAAGGACTGCCATAAAACGTGGGATGACCTCAGGCTCCTGGTGCACAGCCTCATTGCTGCACACCGCCAGAACAGCACTGGCACCGGCAGAGGCCCTGCATCCCCTCTGAAGTTGCAGTCGTGGGAGGAGCGCTGCAGCAGTGTCCTGCACCTCGAGGGCATCCACGGCATTGGAGATGCAGAGGCAGGTATGAGCCCACCAGCAGATGCCGGTAAGTGCACAAAGTACAAAGTCTTAAGTGTGAATGCACCCCGGAAGTGACCCAATGGACCCACTGACCATGCCCCTCCCAGCCAGGGCAGGAGTGACCCAATGGACCCACTGACCATGCCCCCCCAGCCAGGGCAGGAGTGACCCAATGGACCCACTGACCATGCCCCGCCAGCTAAGGCAGGAGTGACCCAATGGACCCACTGACCATGCCCCCCCAGCCAGGGGGGGCATCACTCAAATAACAGCATGCCCTCTGTATCCCCACAGCCATGTCAAGTGACAGTGACGACAGGCAACAGGCAACGCAGCGGCCACCTGCACGCGCCCAACGCAGCACTCCTGCCCAGGAGGACGATGCTAGCTGCTCTGGCACACAAGCACCAGCTGCATTGGGCACACAAGCACCAGTGGAAGCCACCATCCCCATGCAGGCACCCACCATGGCCCCAGATGCCATCCTGCAATCCATCTGCACTGCTGAGGAGGCTGCATCGAGTGATTACAGTGCCCCGGCCATGCAGGCTGAAGTTGTACAACAGGGTGAGGGGGACAACACGGATGAGCTGTCATCCATCCATGGCCTACAGTTCGGCCCCCAAACACTCCAGAGCCCCATACGCTCCCCAACGCCCTCCATGGCTGAGCTCAGTACTCGCATGCAGCGCATTGAAGAACAACATGCCACCCTGATGCAGCTCATCGAAATGCAGCTGGAGGAGGCCAGGCTGCAGCGTGAAAATGCCAGGCTGCAGCGTGAAGAGGCCATTCAACAGCGGGAGGAGGCAAAGCTTCAGCGTGAGAGCAATGCAACGTTGTTGCGTTGGCTCTCCAGGGCCATTGGACGTTTTGCCACCACCATCGTCACCCTAGCTTGCCATGTCAGGGAAGGCAACAGTGTGCAATCCAGTATAGCAGAGTCAATGTTGGTTGCCCAGCCAGTGATTCAAGGACGTGTGCCCACAGTCACCCCAGCAGACACCTCAGCCAGCACCACCCCATCAAGCTCTGCCACTGCCAGCCCACAGAGGTGCTCTAGTCGGCTGACTGGACCAGCCGGCAAGGACACTCCTGAGCATAAGAGCCCCGCAAATAGTGCTAAGTGGGGATGGTGATGACATGACATAAGGGGACATGATGGTTGTTTGGGGATCGGTATGTTTAGGTGGTGGAGGAGGTCCATTAGGGAGTTAATAGTTTGGGACCTGGTTGGGGTGGGTACGTTTGGGTGGTGGGGGAGGTCCATTAGGGGTTTAGTACTTTGGAGCCTAGTTGGGGGTGGGCACGTTTGGGTGATGGGTGGGCATCGGTGTACAGATTCCCTACCCAATGCACCTTCTTTCCTGTTTTGTTTACAATGTATCACCTTTGAAAAAATCTATAATGAGTGGACATCCATCATTTAATTTGCAGTCAACCCATTTATTCACCGGCATCGTCATATCCATGCAATGCTGTCAATGTGCAGTCTCTCAAAAGTAAATGCGAATGAGTGTATTCTGTGCTTGTTGGCCATCTTGTGCACCCCCGGGAGGGTGTGGAGCCATCCCATCCCCATCCCCATCCCCTCACCATCCCCGTCACCATCCCCATCACCATCTTCAACTCCATTCTCATCCTCTGTGTCTGGGGGCAGCGCAATTTTACCCGTCTTCACTGGGTTGTAGAGCAGTGATCCGCCAGATCTGCTCATGCAGTGGAACCTGGCCTTCAATTGGCCATATGTCCTCTCAATCATGCCACGTGTGCGGACGTGTGCCCCGTTGTGCACCTCCTCATGCCTTTTCCTTGGCCTCCATACAGGCGTCATCAGCCATGGCGTGAGTGCATATCCAGCATCACCTACATGGGATGTAAATGTGGGGGACATGTCAGTGTTTGTAGTATGATATCTTGATCAGATGCAGTGCAATCTTGTGTCATCATTCATTCTTCCATATGGCCCAAGCAGTGGGCGGACTGGTGGGTGATTACCATTCCTGGGTCATTGTTGTCGATGTAGGCATTTGGACATTGCCCAATGACTTGCTGTGCATATGTAGTTGCCCTTGCGGACAATAGTGGTTGGTAAGTATGGTATTGTGCAGTGATGTACACACATGGAGGGGTCAATCAATAGACTGTGATGATGTGGTTGATGCAGGATGTCTCATGTGCAGGCATCATGTGCATTGGGGGGCAGTGGTGCATAATGTGGGTGGCTGTATTGAGTGGCTCAAGTTATATGGCCTTGTGGTAGTATTGGTTGTGTGTCTCATTTGGCTGGGTGTGTACGGGCACACTGTGACAACCTGTCATGTGTAACTTTGTGATGCGTGGGTTGTGCTGACTGTCCATTACATGGGCTAGGGGTGATGCATGTGCAGTTGTAGCAGCCCACTCACACAGGTCATTGCCCTAGACACCCCTTCCAAAGGGCCTGTGCATTGGCAGTTGTACTCATCCAATATCCATGTGCTTTGTCCAGCGTAGCGTTCCATGTACCGTGGCAACGTTGAATTCCGCAGGACCATTGAGTCATGTGTTGACCCCAGGAAACGTGCGCAGCAATGTGTTATCACTTGTCCGGCGTCACATACCATCTGTACATTCAGTGAGTGTTATTGCGGTACACCATCTCCATTGCATGTGGTACTGTCAGCTCTATGTGGGTGCAGTCTACTGCACCTATGCAATTTGGCATGGCCACAATGGCATGGAACGCCAACTTTGTGGTAATGACCTGGGCAAGGGTACGGGGTAGGGTGATGTGTTCCAACACATGGCGCAGCAGGGCATCCAGTATGTGTATTTTTGAAAAACAGGGTTGTGAGAGCCCGTGCAGCTCACCAACTGTGTGCTGATAAGTTCCGGTGCCAAGAAAATGCAATACCGACACCACCTTCAGGAGGGGGGGGGGATTGCGGTCGAAATGCCAATGTGGCTGCTGATGTCATCCTCAATCATGGTGGTGATGTACATGATTGTTGGACGGTACAGCCTGTATAATGTGTGGATCTGTCCTGGGGTCAGGTTCCAGGGTGAGGCCCTGATGCGGGTATTGGAGGCTGCCTGTGGGGTCATGCCAGCTGCACAATTGGGTTTGGCATGGGTGCAGGGTTTGCTAACTGCCGCCTGCGCCTCCTCCGCCTTCTCCTCCTCTGCACCATTACCGTCACCATGTGCAGTGCTGCCTGTAGGTTCAATAGCCCCGTCCCAATGCTGCTACAGCTGCTGACTGCATAGTTGTGTTTGGATTTGGCCTGGGTGTGGGTGTGGGCCTTTTGTATGCTCCCAGTGGCCTGCTGGGTCCAGCGGGGCTCATTTGGTGCACCTGTGGCCTAATTCAGCTCACCAGGCCACGTTTAACATCATGTTCACGGTGGCGGCGATACCGCCACCGTATCCACAGGTTTTCTGCCATTTTATGGGAGGTATTTCCATGTCCGTGATACACGTAATGCGCACGGTGTTACGTATTGCTGGTAACTGGGGGATTTCCCTGCCGACGCAGTTTACGGGTGCCTTAACTCCGTGGTATTTCCAGGATCATAGGTCAGAATTTGCCGATCGCGGAAATGGTGCTGGTATGGTTATACCGGCAACGTTAAGTCTGGACCGGCTGGACACGTAATGAGGCCCCATAACTTTATACACTGATGCAAATTATCCCAAGGGATGTATGTACAAATATTCATGTTTGCAACATTGATACTTTTCTATTTTTCTTCAATACGTCACCCATTTGTCCCCAAGGTGTCAGTGAATTCTACCATGTCTCACAAGAAAACACAAAAAATCACTTTTAAACTGCAAAATGTTTACAATTTTTCAAAGTCTTGCTGCAGAGATAGAAGTCGTTAAAGTTTATTCCTGAAATAGTCTTTGGGAACAAATGGCAGTCCCTTTGTCCCTGGATCATTTTTTTTTCTTTCCTTCAACTGCTGCCAACTGTCATTTCCTTCAGAGCATGGTGGGGGTTTCTCCCTTGCTTGAAATTTTATTGCCCCTTCACACTTCAGACTTTCATCCCTGGGAGCGTCATTGTCAGGGTCCCAGCAGAGATGAAAGTTTGTTCAACCCCGTGATTATCAGGGGTTTGTCAGTATCTGCTGAGAGAGAGCCCTCCTTTTGGTGCCACCCCTCAAGCAGAAAACCTGTTTTTCAACTTGCAACTCCAGCCACCATAGTTTTAACCTTTATTTTCTGATCGTAGGTCCAGAACTAAAACAAGCCTGTTGCATAAAATAACCCATGTTATATAGTCTCACCAGCAACAAACCACTTCAGATTGCTAAAGACTGGGTGGCTTTCATTCACCAGTGAACTGTTCCAAAACACAGGCATTTGTTTTTCTTTATTTTGCAAAGGCCCATTTCATTTAAGTGGTGCAACTGGCCTTCCTCCTTAAATTCAATTTTTCATCTCCAGCAGATTCACACACTGCCTTGCAGCTATAGTTATTCTCTTGAGTGCTGGAGTTGGTCTGCAGCACAGATACATTGAAACAGACATGGCTCAGCTAGTTAGAGTCTCTCTGTGAACAGCTGAGTTTTGGATACTTTTGCAAAGAAAATGACTTTGTTTCCCGTGTAAGTCAAAGTAAAGTTCCCGGTTGATTTTTTTTTTAGAGTTGGTTTGACAAGGCTTGTCAACTCGGAATCATGCATGGTTTTGCTGAGGCACAGTGAGGCACACAGGGCTGGGTAGGGCTTATTAATCACAGTGGCTTTAAGGAACAGAGGGAAATAGCGTCAAAGCCACATTTTCTTTTAAAGGTGAAAAAGCGTTTCTTTTCAATGGAGATTTTGGCTTTTGCAGCAAAGCCACACAGTTTTTTCCACTTTCTTCCTTTTGTTTTTGTCGGAACACACTGGCAATCTCCTTCAATGTGCCCCTTTCATTCCATCTTGCCCGATGTGTGCTTGGCAGGACAGTGCAGCCATTTTTGTTGTTGTTGCAAAACGCAATTTTGAGCCATGGCGCTCACAGGAGCCAGCGCAACCATTTTGTGGTTTCTGCGCAACTGCAGCTTGGTGATGTGGGGAAATGCTGTTAAGTGGGTCAATATATCCAACAGGTGTTTTAGGAGGGTAGGGGCAGGACTTTTGTGAGAATGGCTTTAGGGATTAGCAAGGCCACGGGCAGTCAATGGGTGGGCAAATAACCAAACAGCACCTACAAGCATCGTGTCCCTCCTCTAGACAATTTCCCTGTATCTGTACTTTAGCACAATAGTTTCGGCTTATAGGTGGTGCAAGTGCCACCTAATAAAACAAACTAAATACAGCACTGTTCTTTATTGATACATGTCACATTGGCATTCATATGGTTTCCAATGGCAATTTTGAGCTCAGTTTCGCAAAGGGTGTCCCTCTGCTTACATTTGAAATGTGCCCCGATCACTTTCAGCTGGCCATGGCTACATAAGGGCTTTCAATACATCAGACTATACACACATATTTTCCTTGAGAAGATTACATAAAAAGAGGGTGTCAAAACCAGACAATCTTTATCACAACCCCCTCTTTGCCTGAAGCCAATTTGCAGCCAAACTTTCCTCACAAGAGCACAGTCTGTAGGAGTATGAGAAAGCACCTAACAGACTAGGGGCTTGAATGAAAAGGCAAGAGCAGCAGCAATAGAGCTAGAGGAAACAACAATAACAGCTGTTTACTACTTTGATCAAAAGTACCAACCTTATCCGACACCACCCCCTATTTCCCACTATTACCTGCTCCGTGAAGAACAAGACCCGTAACCTACTTGGCCACAATGGAGGAAATGGAATGAAGAACCAGATAAAGAAGGTCCAGGAGAAGTCCCGTAATCCCAACAGAAAAGGATTGACAACAGTTTGTGTCATACTGCAGAGCGTCCAGGTTTTTAGTGAAAAGAGTGACCAAAGAAGAAAACAGGAGAGCGACCACAACAGTCACTCTTGTGTCCAAATGAAACAGTCCTCGTAGTTCAGCAGACTCGAGTACTAACATGGAATGCTGGATGCTGCAGTCCACACAGAACCGCTGTGTTTTCGGCGTTGAGCCAAATGCCAAGGAATCTTCCGAGTGATTGGAGGGGCAATCGCAAGTCTTCGTGACTTTAAATAGGGTCGATTCATGACAGTACCCCCCCGCAAAGGGCAGCGCTTCCTGGAATTTCGTAGGCGTGTTTGCCAAAAGGAGTGCAAAAGTCGAGGAGCATGTAGATTGGAAGCCGGTTCCCAAGTCCTGTCTTCCGGACCATAGCTTTCCCAATTGATCAAATATGAGCGCACCCCGTTCCTCACTGGGGTGACCAAAATTGCGTTAACCTCATATTCTTCTTCACCCTGCACTTTTAGTGGAGCTGGGGATACAGGGAGACGAGTGCCAGAAACATATGGACGGAGTAAGGAAACATGAAACACAGGGTTTATACGCCAAGTGGAAGGGATTTGTAGACGCACAGCAGCTGGATTGATACAATGCGAAACCTCATAGGGGCCTAGATAGCATGGCAGAAGCTTCTTCTTGCCCCGAAGAGTAAGGTGTTTGGTTGATAACCATACACGGTCACCTGGAGTGTAAACAGGGGCTGGAGAGCGATGTTTATCCGCTTGTTCCTTAGTGCGATGCTGGGCGGCTTGGAGGTGGCAAAGAAAAGAGGTACGTATAGAGAGCAGTGAATCCCTCATTTTCTTAGCAGCATGAACCCGGTCTAAAGAAGGAAGGACGGCAGGAAGAGTTCTCGGGTGCAGGCCATACAAGGCGTAAAATGGAGAACACCCAATCGATGAATGTCGGGAATTGTTGTAGGCGAATTCAGCGATCCCCAACGCAGACAACCAATCTGATTGATGTTGTAGACATAGACAGCGGAGGTACTGTTCCATGGAACGTTAGTACGCTCCGTTTGAACGTCTGTCTTTGGATGATATGCTGAGACAGACGAGCATAGATGCCCAGAGCAGTGGTTAATGCACGCCAGAATCGACATGTAAATTGCGATCCCCTTTCGGATATCACCACTGTGGGAAGTCCAAAAAAGCGGAGTATATTGTCGAAGAACAGAGAGGCCAATAGGGAGGCAGATGGGATACCTAGACACGGAATAAATCGAGCCACCTTGGTAAACTTGTCCGCCACTACTAGGATTGCCGTCTTACCTTGAACCATAGGAAGATCCACTACAAAATCAAGCGTAACCATGTACCATGGGTGCGGAGGCAATGGCATATTCATCAGAAGACCGACTGGTTTACCTGGTTGGCGCTTGCATTGGCTACAGGCGGCACACGTGGCAACATATAGATCGACTTTTTTTTCATCCTGGGCTACCAACACCATCGGCTTAATAACTCATGAGTTTTGGTCCGGCCTGGATGTGCTACCAGTTTGGAATCTTGGGACCATTCAAGAGCCATTCTCCTTGTCTTGTTGTCTGGCAAATGCAAGAGGCCATGAACATAGGGAAGACCCGACACCAGTGTAGCCCCCAATTCTTCAAGAGAGGAGACATGATCCTTGGCCCATCGCCAGACATGATCCAACAGTGATGGAGAGGCTGCACAAACACAGACTACCGATCCAGTAGGCAAAATCTGTGTTACCGGTTTGTTGGGAGTACAATCGGTGCCAATCCGGGACAAGGTGCCTGCCTTCCCATGTAGGGGGCCAGGACGATAGGTTACAGTGAAATTGAACATTGTGAAAAAAAGGTGCCAGCGTATTTGTCGAGCATTGGTACACTTGGCCTGTGACAGAGCTTGTAAGTTCCTATGATCAGTATAAATAGCGACCGGATGTCGGGCACCCAAGAGATGATGCCTCCATTCCCAAAATGCAGCCCGTATGGCCAAAAACTCTCTGTCCATTATTGTATAATTGTGTTCAGCAGGGGACAACTTCCGGGAGAAAAATGCCACAGGGTGCAACTGTTGCGTAGAAGGGCAGATTTGCAAAAGGATAGATCCTACAGCAACAGCAGAGGCATCAGCTTCTACAATAAACAGGAGAGATGGGTTTGGATGTTGTAGAACAGGCGCTGTTGTAAAGGCCTCTTTCAAAGCTTGAAAGGCAAACTGTGCATCAGAGTTCCATATAAAAGGAACAGTAGGTCTGGTAAGGCGTGTAAGGGGAGCTACGGTTTCTGAAAAGGAAACAATGAATCTGCAATAAAAGTTTGCAAAGCCCAAGAAGGATTGTAAGGCTTTTACGGAAGTAGGGACAGGCCACTCGAGCACTGCATGGACTTTGCAAGCAGACATATGGACTCCTTCTGCTGATATTTGGAACCCTAAGAATTCAACTGAGGATGCATGAAAAACACACTTTTCAATTTTGCGTATAAGGAGTTTTCTCGTAAATGTTGCAAAACAGAGGAAACATGCTGAACGTGTTGAGACAAATTATCCTAGAAAATCAAGATATCGTCCAGGTATACCACTACTTAACAATCCAGCATGTCCCTGAAAATATCATTGATAAAATGCTGGAAGGTGGCTGGGGCGTTACAAAGGCAGAAGGGCATTACACAGTATTCATATAGACCGAACTTGGTTTTAAACGGGTCTTTCACTCGTCCAACTTTCGCATCCTGAGCAAATTGTAAGCCCCTCTTAAATCCAACATTGTAAAAATGGTGGAGGAGGTCATTTTGTCGAGCAGTTCAGATATCAAAGGCAGTGGATACAGATTTTTTACAGTGATTTTGTTTAGAGCTCTATAGTCCACACAAGGACGTAAATCCCCCTCTTTTTTGGGCACAAAAAAGATGGGGGACGCTGCAGGAGAGCGAGATGGCCGGATATGCCCCAGCCATAGGGCACTGTCTACGTATTCTCGTAGATGGTCCTCCTCCTTTTGTGTCAGGGAGTAAACCCTCCCATGTGGAATCACTGCCACAGGGACCAAATAAATTGGGAAATCATAACTTCGGTGCAGAGGAAGTTTTTCAGATAACTTCTTGTCAAAGACATCGACATACTGCCTGTATATCGCAGGTAACTCCGGGGTAGGTGTTTGCGACGTGGCATTAACCGAGGACACATTTGCGACCATGGCCAAACAAGGCGAGAGCTCTGGAATAACCGGAGAGTCTAGACATCGCTTGCGGCAATGTTCGGAAGAGAATTGCACTGTTTGCTCGAACCAATCAATAACAGGATTATGTGTGTGCAACCAAGAAAGGCTGAGAAAAATCCCGAATTGTGGAGCTGAAATAAGGTCAAACATAATGTACTCCGAGTGACCTTCAGCAGTTGACATCTGAAGAGGCCCTGTCTGTTCCGTTATCTGACCTGATATCAGACGCGAACCATCAATGGCATGTACTTCTTCTGGGATCTCTTTGATTATAACGGATAATCCATGGCGATTAGCTAGCTGGACGTCCATGTAATTCCCACTTGCGCCGGAATCGAGCATGACAAGGCTGGAAAATGCCTCCAAACCAGGAGCAGAAAAGGACATATGAAGGTATACGTGAGAGGGAGAACAACTAACCCCTGAGCATTGTATCTGCTGACTCATCCTGAAGGCTCGAGTTAAGGACGAGTCTTGGCATTTCCCACCACTTAGCTGATCTTTTGGGACAGACACGAATGTAGTGACCTGCCTGGCCACAATAAAAACAAAGGTTGTGAAGTACGCGTCTTTCCCGTTCCATCTTGGACAAAGGCCCCCTGATAGCCCCTATTTGCATGGGCTCTGCTTCACTCGAAGCGCTGGCAGTACCCGTGTCTGGTTTGCCGGAGGTGCGGCGTTCCGGTGTCTGCGTTCTCCCCGTCTCTGCCGCTGTCTGGCATCAACTTGTAAGACTATGTCAACCAGTTCTGAAAAAACAGACTGTACTGCTGGTACTACTGCTAGGGCATCTTTAAGTTCGTCGGAAAGGCCTTTATAAAAGACAGCGGCTTTCTTTTGTTCTGGCCACAAGGTTTCAACCGCTAGCTGGTTAAAGCGGGCAAGATAGGTCACAAGGTCTGTTTTTGGGTCGGCAAAGAAAATGCAAACGGCACTGGTTTACGAAAGTGCGATACGTTTTAGGGTCTCCCATAAAACGTTCTGGTGGGGCAAGAGGAAAAGGCCTGGCCAATACTACTGGGGTCGGAACAGGAGTGACAACTGGGGTTGTCGGGGGGCCTGCAACTGCTGCAGCCTCACCAAATTCCTCATCAGGAGGTAACGGTTGTACAAAGCTCTGTAACACGTTCATACGTTGGTTTAAAGTCGTATGGGCCCATGCAATATCTGAACGCAAGGCTGACAAGGCTTGCATGAGCGCCTGTACTGGATCTGGCCCCAGATCCATTTCACAGGATGATAATAGAGTCTCCTTAATCTGTCAAAACCAGACAATCTTTATCACAACCCCCTCTTTGCCTGAAGCCAATTTGCAGCCAAATTTTCCTCACAAGAGCACAGTCTGTAGGAGTATAAGAAAGCACCTAACAGACTAGGGGCTTGAGTGAAAAGGCAGGAGCTGCAGCAACAGAGCTAGAGGAAACAACAATAACAGCTGTTTACTACTTTGATCAAAAGTACCAACCGTATCCGACACCAACCCCTATTCCCCACTCTTACCTGCTCCGCAACGAACAAGACCCGAAACCTACTTGGCCACAATGGAGGAAATGGAATGAAGAACCAGATAAAGAAGGTCCAGGAGAAGTCCCGTAATCCCAACAGCAAAGGATTGACAACAGTTTGTGTCGTACTGCAGAGCGTCCAGGTTTTTAGTGAAAAGAGTGACCAAAGAAGAAAACAGGAGAGCGACCACAACAGTCACTCTTGTGTCAAAATGAAACAGTCCTCGTAGTTCAGCAGAGCGTCCCAGGGTGCAGATAAATGAGTCTGTGTATGGAGGTCTGGAGGAGGGGGCAAAACAAGGATAGAAGGAGTAAAGGAATGGAAATGAAAGAGAGGAAAATACAGGTAAGCAGCGGGTCCAAGCGGGAGCGGGAGGTACTTGACCAGGTTCCAGAAGCGATAACGCTGAGTTTCAGAGTTCCGGGGTCGCGACATAACAAAATGGTAGGCAGTGGAAATCCAGGTAACCTATGCCGTGTCAGGGGTAACAGGAATCAATCCGAAGGAGCCGAATACCAGAAATCAGGGACAGTTCAAAATGGGCAATACGTAATAACAGGCCAAGGAGTCAAAACAGGTTCAAGAAACAAGATTGCAGAAAGCAGATACTACAAAACTGGCTGTAGAACTCAGTTAAGGAGCAACGTTCCGTGTGCGCAGCAAGAATAAGTAGTACTCGCATACAGACGCGAATTATGGTCCGTGCGTATCACGTGACCGTAACGTCTGACTCGAGTACTAACACAGAATGCTGGGTGCTGCAGTCTACACAGAACCGCCGTGTTTTCGGCATTGAGCCAAATGCCAAGGAATCTTCCAAGTGATTGGAGGGGCAATCGCAAGTCTTCGTGACTTTAAATAGGGTTGATTCACGACATAGGGGAGTATCGTATACAGTCGATTTTCAGTCGTTTTAGTGTGCTATCGTAAATAACAGACCCAAAGAGCAAATCCCCTACACCTCCCAGGGCTATAGATGTATGTGGAGGAGAGAACATCTTGGCATTCGAGAGCAGAGATATTTTCTTCATGTTAACACCATTAGTAGGCTTTCAGATGAGACACTGGATAAAAACAGAAGATCCAACTATTATGAAATAATTGCCTTTGGTGTTTAGTAGCATGAGGCAGAGGCTTGACAGCCACCAGTTCAATATAAGGAGTAGTTTGGCACCCTGAGCATTGTTGCAAGCAAACTCCTGTGCAGTTGTCATCTGCTGGTAATTTTATGTATATCATTTTATTGTCTAGTTCTCCTCATGCATATTGTTTTAGGAGCACTCTCAGAAATCTTAATGAACTTTTATTCTTCAAATTCAAAAAAATAAACACATATTTGGTACCCAGCATTTATCCCTTGGTTATAATTGTTTATTTATTAATACCCAGAGGTTTCTAAGTGCGGACCCATGGATCAAACCTGTGTTGCTCTGCATTGTCTTGCTTCCAAGCTGGGCGCATTGCCCCTGTGCTATCTTCCTGGCTGCCGAGCAATTTGGGGGATTGATATCTGTTGCTGTATTTGAAATATGCTGGTCTTGTGTTTGCTTGTGTGTTCCCACTTTTCTTAGGGTACATCTGGTAAAATGTATAGCTTCTAGTTTCCAAAGGTGGTTTAATCTAAACATTTCAGGTAAATCCAATGAGAGGAAAGGTTTGTGTCAAAGCTTTCTTTGCAGTCTTTGTTGAAGGGACACATCCATCTCTAGCAGATGCTTTCCCTTCTATGGAGATGTGTAGAATTATGTCTTCCACTGTCTGTTCTCCTTACATTTTCTTTTACCCCTTTCAATTCCTGTTCTTCTTGTCTTTTTCTCCTTATCTGTTTTCCCTTCCCTGTTTCACCAATCTTTTCCATTTCCACCCTGTTCTTTACAGTTAAACTATGTTCTTGATCATTTTTGATTTCATCTTCTCCTATTTGTATGTACTATTCACCTCGCTATTTTTCTGCTCGTCTTATGTTATTTCTTCTTGATTTTCTTTACTTTTTTTCTTTTCTATATGTCTTTCTTTTTCTGATTGTCTTTAAAATCCTCTTCATATTGCTTCATTGTGGCCATTTAATGCCCTGTCCAATAATCCTCTACACGTTAATGTTTGTTCTTAACTTTCTCATTATGTTTCAACTCTTCTCTGTTAACTCTTCCTTTGAAATAATTATTGTTCTGTTAGACTTTTCCAATCTTAGCCTCTGCTTTCTTTGCCTATATCCACTTATCTTCCCTTTCCTTCACCCTTGCTCTCATTTATTATCTCTTTCTGGTCCCAATTTCACTTCTGTTTGATTCCTGTATCTTTTTTCTTTCACCTGTACTTGTGAATTATGTTTCTTGATCTGAAATGAGCCCCAGATGTCTTCGCGTTAAGCAGTCTTTTTATTGCTAGAATAAGGAGAGTACAGATGGGTAGAAAACATCTGCTTTAGAACCTATTATTTTAAAGTAGAAAGAGAACATATCATTTCTCATCCAAGTCAATTCCTGAATGAAAGCAAGTCGCATATTAATCATTAAATAAATGATCATTATAGTCTACTTTTTAAATTGCTGAGACACATTTGTGATGCAATATCAGGAGTTCAAAGAATCCCCTCTTGTCACTGCCTCAGATCTTTTAATCTCTTTATACATTTATATGATTAAACCAGTAACAGTATCAGCCCTAGCCCTTTTTCCTTTTTACATTCCAGTGAGGTCATTTGATCTACCGTAAGTTCATCTTCTTCATTGTAGTCTTTATGGAAACGTGAAGCCTGCACTGCTAATCTGTTCCAAGTCTATCACATGTGGATACTGAAATCTGCAGCCCTGCCTTACTGGGTAACAACAGTGTATGTTTCCAAATCATGTGTTGCATGTGCCCCCATTTGGATCAACACTGGAGAAAGGGTGGGAGGTTCAAGGTTATGTTTTAGGATGTATTTTCTCCTCTGTTATTTATTTATATTGCCTAAAATACTAAGAAATACAAGGATACTGTATATGGGTTTACACTACAACTAATTATTTTATCCCATATGTGTGCTAAATTTTTGTATGCCTTGAATGTTTGGATAAATAGAGTATAGAAACTATCTGAGTACTTTGGTAATGCTTCCAAAACAGGTTTTCTGTGGATATAGTAGGCCTCATGGGCGGGGATTTTTGAACATCCTGAATGTTTGGGTTTGATAAAGGAGATTTGTTTTCTAAGAGATTCATGTATGACAAAATCCTTTCAATATTTTAAAAAAAACCTCACAGTTCAGTTCTAAAATATACTTAATTGTGTTTGAAAGTTGTTTTGTACAGCCAACATCCGGTCATGCAGTGTTTTTTGTAACCTGTACCATCCTCTTGAGATCTTAATCTATCCATAGCCCTGTTTTTTTCCCTCTGATTCTTTTTCCAGACATCTATTGTTCCACATGTGTCTGTGTATTTGATTGCAATTTATGCTTTGTTAATTTAAACTAATGAGGTCTTTTTCACTGATTAAAACCATCGCTTCTTGGATATTCTGTTATTCTTTGTACACTCTTCATATGCCTTATCACCAGACCTTCATATGTAATTGAGGATGGTGTAGTACTTAGTTCTAGTAGGATAGACCTCAACGCATTCCTCAATCTAAAGATGTTTTGCTCATAATTATTATTTTAAACTACCTCAAGACATGTAATGTTATTTATTGATTTGACATTTGTATGGTGCCTATACACAGGTGTTTCCAGGCACCACAAGACAGAAGGGTGGGGGGGGAAAAGGGAAATCATAAGTATACAACAACAAAGAAATGGTTATATTGGCGTTGTGACATTATGATATGCATTTCTTTTTTTAAATCTGCAGGAGAAGCCAAGCCATCAGGTGATGGTGCAGCTTGAGTGCCATGATTTTTCTGCACTGCCTTGTGTTACACTGCTCTAACTTGGAATACACATACATAGACATAGAAGAAAGAGGATCTTCTATCAATGGTATAGAATGGAAAACTGTAGTTCCTTTACTATGTCTTGTCAGGGTTGGAACCAGATGGGGGACAACACTACCTTGTTGGGCTTAAAAAAGAAACTATAAAATGTTTTCCAGGCCTACCCACGGCAAAACTTCCAAATAGTCCAAGGGACTCTGAAACTCTGTGAGTGAGTACGATTATTTGGGTATCCAGATTACTGAAAATTCAAATTGGGCCTTCCATGTGTTAAACAGGAAATCATATTTGCTGTATATATTGGCCTAAGCCCAGTCGCTCTGCGAAGAAAACCGCGTTACAAAGTTCTGATTTTAGATCGACTTTGCCAATGTTTTACGATCATCCGCCATTTTGATTTCTGTTCAAATGTAACTCTGTGTTTTAAGATGGTGGACTGTGTTTCCAACTTGTAACCGAGCCTTCCCAAACCTTGCACCTTAGTTAATGTTTAGGCTGTTTAGACTGGGTAAAGAGACCTTGTCCCATGCCTGACTTGTGGTCTAAGGATTGATTGCACCAATAAGTCTGATCCACGGACATACATCAAAACAATGTAAAGCAAATATCGAACGTGGATACTGGCTGAACTGCATTGTGATGGACATCTGCTAAGGCTTACTGCTAAATCTGGAATACACTTTTTCCATTGTAACTTGTTTGTATGTAAACCAAATGTAATCCGTGTGCATATTGTCATACAAGCCATAAGTGAACTCGGCACAAACTCTAGACCATGGATTATTAACTTGTAGACGGGCTGGACATTATTTCTGAAACTGTATAAATGTACAAATGTCCAGATGTCCAGTACCTCTCACTTCTCACACTGAAGGGCTGGTATTCACTGTGATGTACTGAGGGCCAGATAGCTATCTGTTTTGTTCTTTGTAAACTGTGCAGTAGTATTAAAGATCTGTGAATCTTTATAAGCCTCTGTTTGGTATATTTCCCTTTGTGGTACTCAGCCTTGATATTTCCTCTTGCTTTTACAGATGGCGCCCGAATAGGGACCGTCAAGATTGATGCCATCTCGTTGAAGGTTGACGCGACTATCAGACCGGGATCGGACGTTGAAAAAGGGGGCCCCTTTCTTGAATGAGAAGCGATACCTCAACAGTACTGCACGACCCGATCCCTGGACGGTGAGCCCACGGTCCGAGACGGCATCTTGACGAGGGTCCATATATCGAGGTGGGCAGATTTGCCGAAATCACCAACCACGTGAGACCTTTGTAGTCCTTTGAAATGCGATCGGACCTCCTTAATTATTTGATCAGGTGAGTCGTGACCCGATTCTTAAGTATCCTGATAATTTGTTTTGGGGCATTGCACTCACGAGTACAATTATTGATCAGTTAACACCAGTAATCTGATATGCCTGGGAAATTGCCTGCCTGCTTCAGGGCGTTATTCCACAGTGACAGACAATCTTTGGAATTTGGCGACCGGCGCCAATGGGAGGGTCTCCCGCGTGTACTATGTACTGTAAGCACGGCATTGGTAGTATAGTGTTTGATGATATTTGGCACGGACAAACTAGACATGCTTCCGAACTTCAGTGGCCAATCAATAGTAGTTTTGAAATTCCTCGTATAGAATACTTAGAGTCTATATTATTAAAGAAAAAGGCTAGACCTGCAGCATTTGATGTATTACAGAATTGGAAGAAAGAAGCTATGCAGCAACTTAAAAGTAGGGAAAAACATGCACGCCGTCATATGACAACGCCGAAAAAGCGTTGTTGTACGATCAAAATAAAGAGTTTGAGTTAGTTAGGAATATGGATAGGGCCTTTTCACTGGGTATCCAGAAAATGTATCCGTCTAAAGACTTTCATGTATCTGATGAACTGATTGACAAACTTCTAAATGAATGAAGGCCTGGTGCCACTGCGCCACCTCTGTATGTTCATATTCCTGCTGTTTTACCTCTTTCTGCTTTTGTTCCTCCTCCTGTAGTTGTTCCTGCTCCTCCAATTGTTCCTCCTATTGCTCCTCTTCCTCTGGCTATTGTTCCTCCTCTTATTGTTGTTCCTCCACCTGCTCCTCCGCCTTTGCCTGCTGTTACGGGTCTGGTAGATTTGCCTTCTGCACCGGTGATAGCACCTTTGTTACCAAATGTTGAAGATTTGTCTACTCTTTCTCTTCCAAGTGGTTCTGTCCCACTTGTACTTGATAAGGGAGCAGAATCAAAGATTGTAACTCGAAATACTGTATCTAAAGAGAAAAAGAATGATTTGACTGCATGGACTAGACAGTGCATGGAGAAGGGTGAACACGCTGATGTTTTTGCCACAATCTCTAATCTAGCAAGGTTTCCTGACAAAAATGTTTTTATTGAAGGGTTGGGAATTAATTTATGTGTAATGTGGAACAGACTAGATGATATAGATCCCCCACAAGGGTTGAGGTATTTGAATGTTTTAGCATATTCAAGAGATACTGCAGAGAAAGTACATGAGCACGTTGAGAGGGTTTTTGAGTATAGAAGGGAGTTGGAAAGGTTATGGCATGAAGAAATTGATGGTGATAGTTTGGACGCTATGTTTGTACAGAAACGGTTCCTTCCTTGTCGTAAATCGATAAATGAGGAAACACGAATTTGCTCAAAGGATGCGATTAGGTGGATTTCAAACATGTCGATAACTCCCGTAGAAGTATATGACACGTATAGTCAGTATACGCCAGAAATGCAGAGGAAAGTGATACAGATAATCGTAGAATACCTGCAGGATGAATGCATAAAAAGAAAGATTTGTTGTCCCGCAGAATTATTGAATATCTACAAGAGAGCTTTTCAGCTCTGTTGCTCAGTAAGCGTTCAGAGTTTCCTATCTCTCAGTTGCCTATGAGAGAGGTTCCTCCGACATTTGTCCCAAAAGTTGAGGTTCCAGCTAATGTTGCAACAGGTGTTGCTGCTCATGAAATTCCTGCACATTATGTGTCACAGTTTGTTCACGTCCCATTCTCAAGACAGGAAGTGAACACCATTAAACAATCCATTCCTGATATTAGGAAGAATCCGACAGGGTTCTATAAAGAGATAGAATCTGTTTTACAGTCATCAGTATTTTCCTTGAGCGATATTGATTTGTTATTTCCCATGCTCCTACCTATTGATTTGTGGAAACAGATTAGGACTTTAGACGATGTACCTGGGTTAGGGGATACATGGGTAAATATAGTTTGATTAGATAGAGAAAGGCCAGCTGACGAGAGACCGCCACAGGTAATACTGACTTGGCTTGATAGAATAGTCATGAAACTAAAAGATATAATTCCTGAAAGAAGGATTATTTGGGACAAAGTTACTGCTTGTGTCCAAGGGAAGTCTGAGGGTGCTACCAAATTCTTTAATCGGTTCAAACAAGTGTTCTCAGATTACAGTGGACAAGATTTAAGCAAAACGGTTATTTGTGGACATATTTGTGCGTGGATTGTTGCCTGACATCTAGTCGCAAATTATGTCTTCAGAGGGCGCTTGGCAAGCTAAGTCTCAGTCTGAAGTATTGCATATGGCTGAGAACTGAGTCAATAATGAGAAAGAAAGAATTGAAAAGAGAAAGGGAGACCTGAAAACTAAAGTTCTATTACGACAAATTGTTAGAGGCCCTTTAGGGGGTAATTCACAATTTAGAGGACAGTATGCTCCACAGGGAAATGTGTCGTTGGGGCCTGTAAACGTGAACCAGTGTGCTTATTGCAGACAAGAGGGTCATTGGTGTGTACAATGCCCGATCCTCCAGCAGAGGTCAAATAACACATTTGGTACCATGGGTAGACTATCCAGAGGCCGCCTTGGGGCAGAGGGTCGTGGTAGAAATCAGTTTTCTCAGGATAATCAGGCACCAAGTGTGGATAATAGAAACATTTTTTTTCATCCTTCTGCTGCTTACCTCTCTGAAGAACTTCCTTTCGATGACATTCTGTTTTGCTAGGATTGCCTGAAGCAGGGTTTGGAACCGACTCCTATTCCCGTTAATCAGAAAGGTCCCTACATTGAGATGATAGTGGGACATAGGAAACATCTATTCTTGATAGATACAGGAGCACAGAAGTGTTCCATTGACCATTCACGGGTTCCAAACATTCCACTGTCAGGGCAAATCTGTAACGCTTACCTGGACTCTGCAGGGACCCTCTGAAGCTCCATGTCTTTTCTAGTTCGATATTAGATTTGGCAAGTGGATTCTGTACAAAACATATAAATAACAGAACCTTCCTTATTATTCTGAACCACAAGGATTATTGTAATACCCTTCTTGAAAATCAAAGGCTCACCTGAACTTTAATTTTGTGAGCTATCCATCCCGTTCTACACAGGGGCGCTAGTCCCGAAGATGGTGACTTGAGTGAGGGGTAATTGCTATTTCGAGAATGGAATCTCCTATGCCAGAGGATAGAGACTTTCGGAAGAAAATCTGTAAGGAAGAAAAATGGACTGGGCAAGGAGTGCTCTAGTATGTGAAACACCTTGGTAAGAACAAATCTGAATGGAAAGGTGAAATAAACAATAACACATGTGCACTGCCTAACTAGTCCAAGAGAAATAAGGCTCTCAGTGATTATGGTAAGTAAGCGCACCAAAATAAACCTTTCAACTCTTCTAGTAACTATAAGGAGCGCTATTTCCTAAGTGAGTGTAATGCGGGTTAATGCCTTGTTGAATTCCTGACTAACAGCAATACCCGCACTTCGCTTCAATGTAAATGTTATCACGGCAGAGAACAAGCCCACACACGTAATCTCTTTTACTAAGAGAAAACTGAAGTGACTGTTTTAAACTGCGTACTAACACTTTCAATGACACCCTGAGTTAACAAAACTGTGTGCTAGCAATTTCAAATGACTTCCACAGCAAGAGGAATGATAGGTAACAATTTCCAAGGCATAAAACCATAAAACGGTACTTGCGTGACGCAAACCAAAACTCTCTTCATAACTCTGTGAAGGGACTGACAGGAACAGAAAACACCTGAAGAGAATTTATGGGAGGGGAATGGTGAATGGAACAGAGACGTAAGTTAGGGAAGCGGAAAGGGGAAATAAAATCATACAGGGCTATTGACAGGAATTCTGAGGGAAAATAACTGTGACAGGAATGAGCTGTTGAGACGGAGGAACCGCGCTAAGCGTCGAACTGCGAGGCAGTCGATGACGCAAAGTGCGAGCCTCCAGGAAGGCGGGGCTAATATAAGGCAACAAAGGTAACAGCTAGACCAGCAAGGTTAGTTATTCGTAGGAACAAATAGGCGGCCATTAAGGGAAACCAGAAAGCCCATTAACTCTATGAGAAGTACACTAATTTGGTCTAACCTAGAGCAATGCCGCTACATTCCCACAATTAAACCCTGTAAGATCTCCTAATTAGAGCCCAAACGATAATCCTATTCTGTGGTCATGACAAAACCAATGTTTCTGTAGGGTTTTCTGGTACGCCAGTAGTTTGTCCGGCTTCTTCGCCAGTACCGATTACTTTGGGTCCATTAACGTACCACTGTCCATTTCTTTTGACTACAAATTGTGGAGAGAATTTGTTGGGGTTGAATCTGTTGAAGGAATTAAATGTGGTAATTCATTGTTCTTCGGATGGAGTGCGTTTGACGATTTCACCACAGCAACTTTCTGTCTCTCAGTTCTTGACTAGACCTTTGCCGCCAGAATTTAGTGATGTTCTGGAGTGCTTGTGGGCAATTGATGACAATGATGTCGGTGTTCTACAAATTGAGCCTGTTAAGATCATTTTGAAACATGGAGTAAAGTTGCCACGTATTCCTCAGTATAAGATTTCAGTTGATGGTGAGCAAGCTTTGAAATGCATAGTCTCTGATTTTGTGCATCCTGTGGTAATTTAGGAAATTGCAGGTAGTTTGTGCAATAGTCCTATTTTGCCCGTGTACAAAAAAGGTGATAATGCAATTCTTTTTCGTTTCATTATTGATTTATGAGCCATCAATAAGGCTGTTGTTCCACAATTTCCTATTGTTCCTGATGTAACGACAATATTAACCATGATTCCAGCTTCTGCTACTCACTTTAGTGTTGTGGATCTTAAGAATGCTTTCTTTAGCATTCCTATACACAAAGATATCAGATATCTGTTTGCGTTCACCTTATGGGGACGCTTGTTTACCTTTAACAGTGTGCCAAGGTTACACAGAAAGTCTGAGTATTTATACTAGGGCTTTGAAAGAGCAGCTTGATACACTCGAGTTGCCTATCACTTGTACACTGCTTCAGTATGTAGACGATCTACTTTTAGCTGCTGACTCAGAGAGTGCCTGTAAGGAGGGCACCATGTTCTTGCTTATTCACCTAGCAAAACATGGATACAAAGCTTCACTCAAAAAGTTTCAGTATTGTGGACAGGAGGTCGCCTATTTAGGCTATCTCCTGTCAAAGGAGGGAAGAAGGTTGACGCATGAACGGATAAAAATAATTTCTAGCATGTCCGTCCCAAATACACAGAAGGAAGTCAGAGCCTTGATAGGGATGGCTTCTTACTGTATGCAGTGGATCCTGAACTTCTCGTTAACGATTAAACCAATGTTGGCTTTGACAAAGAAGGGCATTTCTGTGCTATTGCCGTGGAACTTGGAACACCAGCAAGCGTTTGATCTGCTCAAGACTGCACTGTGTTCGGAACCAGTTTTGGGCACACAAAATTATGAAAAGGCCTTCATGTTGTATGTGAATGAACGTGATGGATGTGCTTTGGCTGTATTAACGCAGCAACATGGAGGGAAGAATAGGCCGTGCGGCTACTTTTCTTCCGCCCTTGATCCTGTTGCATGCGCTTTGCCAAGATGTTTGAGAGCTGTTGCTGCTGCGTCTGTAAAACAGAGCGAGGGAATGGTCCTAGGCCATGCTTTAAACCTGATGGTACCTCACTCTGTAGATGTTCTATTAAACAGAACACAAACGCAACTCCTCACCTCCGCACGATTAATAAGATACAAATTGATCTTGTTTGTGCTGCACATTAAGGGGGTAATTCATAGAATTAAGCGCACAAGTGGCACACGCGGCTGGCGCACAGTGTGCGCGTGCAATAGTCTGCGACAGCCACATGCGCCAAAATCCATTTCGGCGCACAGCGTATTCATGGATTTTAGCCACCAAAAGCAGCCGCGGCGCAGAGTGGTGCAGCGACCCTGCAGCAGCGCCAGTAACGCCCCCAAGAATGCCCCTTGCGCAAGGAAAAGCCATCAAAATCCCCAATCCAGCGCAAAGGGCTGCGCTAACCCTGGACCAGTTTACAGGGCCGCCACACAGCACACGGCAAGCGGGGAACGTGTATTCCTGGGGTTCGCGGGAAGTTTCACCCGCGATTTCAGCAGGGTACGTGTATTCCTGGGGTGCGGGGAAGTCTAACACGCGATTTCAGCAGGGTACGTGTATTTCTGGGGTGCGGGTAAGTTTAACACGCAATTTCAGCAGGGCACGTGCATTTCTGGGGTGCGCGGGAAGTTCCACACGCGATTGCAGCAGGGTACTTGTATTTTTGGGGTGCAGGCAAGTCTAACACGCGATTTCAGCAGGGTACGTGTATTTCTGGGGTGCGAGTAAGTTTAACATGCGATTTCAGCAGGGTACGTGTATTTCTGGGGTGCACGGGAAGTTCCATGATGGCAGCAGGGTACGTGTATTTCTGGGGTGCGGGCAAGTTTAACACGCAATTTCAGTAGGGTACGTGTATTCCTGGGGTGCGGGGAAGTCTAACATGCGATTTCAGCAGGGTACATGTATTTCTGGGGTGCGTGGGAAGTTCCACACGCGATTGCAGCAGGGTACGTGTATTTCTGGGGTGCGGGCAAGTTTAACACGCGATTTCAGCAGGGTATGTGTATTTCTGGGGTGTGGGGAAGTTCCACATGCGATAGGCCCTGTGCGAGTGGGGTACGTATATTTCGGGGGTGCAGACCACACCACAGGGGACTACCCTGCACCCCTGGGCATGTCCCGCAGGCAGCCCAACCACCATGGGCATGCCCCCCCAGCCAAGCCACATGTCACCTTGCACTAGTGATCACCAACGCATTACCCCCTTGCACCCCCACCCCCCAGCTGTGCAGGGCATCTGCCAGCAGGCCCCCACTCATGTCCCCTTGCACACCCACCCCCCAGCAGTGTGGGGCACCTGCCAGCAGGCCCCCACTCATGTCCCACTCATGTCCCCCTGCACCCCCACCCCCCAGCAGTGCAGGGCACCTGCCAGCAGGCCCCCACTCATGTCCCCTTGCACACCCACCCCCCAGCAGTGTGGGGCACCTGCCAACAGGCCCCCACTCATTTCCCACTCATGTCCCCCTGCACCCCCACCCCCCAGCATTGCAGGGCACCTGCCAGCAGGCCCCCACTCATGTCCCCTTGCACACCCACCCCCCAGCAGTGTGGGGCACCTGCCAACAGGCCCCCACTCATGTTCCCTTGCACCCCCAGCACTGAGGGGCACCTGCCAGCAGGCCCCCACTCATGTTCCCTTGCACCCCCAGCAATGAGGGGCACCTGCCAGCAGGCCCCCACTTATGTCCCCTTGCACCCCCACCCCCCAGCAGTGTGGGGCACCTGCCAACAGGCCCCCACTCATGTCCCCTTGAACCCCCAGCACTGAGGGGCACCTGCCAGCAGGCCCCCACTCATGTCCCCTTGCACCCCCACCCCCCAGCACTGAGGGGCACCTGCCAGCAGGCCCCCACTCATGTCCCACTAATGTCTCCTTGCACCCCCACCCCCCAGCAGTGCGGGGCACCTGCCAACAGGCCCAGACACATGTCCCCTGCACCCCCACCCCCAGCAGTGCGGAGCACCGGCCAGCAGGCCCTGACACATGTCCCCCAGCCAACACGTCATCACAATCTCGATACCTGGCCCTTATGGCCAGCCTCCACATGCCAAAGACCCACCCAAGTATTGCATCCACCCACATAGAAATGCCAATTACATGACACAACCCCAATGGCAAGTATGTAAATGAAGACATGTCCCTCACACACACACAATGGGTGCAAGTGAATCTCAAAACCCATATCATGACATGCATGAAACCAATGAGATAATACCACACATCGAAGTTTGAAGAAAAAAATGTTTTAAAAGCAACATGAATGGAATTAAAATCAAACAAACGACAATGGAAATTAAAAAAGAAAAGCTGCATGTCTGTAAAATAATGAAAAACAACAAATCATAATCCAAAGGAAAGGTGTCCAAAGTCACAGTTCCAAAAATGAAATCCAAGGGAAAAACAAAAGTGAAAACCATTGCTCCATGGGGAAATCCAAACAAAAAAGTAGAATCCAATGAACAATCCAGGGTCCATGATCCCAACTGAAGAAATGAAACCTATCAAAAACTCCTACCTAATAAAAAAACTATATACAAAAATGTGGTCCATTGTCCAAAAGGTCCAAAATAAAGAAAAAACCAAAGGAAACCTAATACTAACCAAATAACTATTTACAAGGGCAGCGGGCAAGTCCAACGGCTCACATGTTGATGTTCCAGGCCAGGGCATCATCGATCTCCTGCTCGATGTCCCGGAGGCGGTCCTCTCCATGGCCCCGAGGGTTCTCAGGGACGATGACATCTGGAATTCCAGGTCCCTGCGAATGGCCTCGAGGCACTTGGACCGCCTCAAGGCCCTACGCATGGAGTTCTCCGCCCTGACCATCGTGAGCCGTGCCTCTTCCGCCCGCTGCCGCCCCGCATCTATCGCATGGCCCAACCGCTGCCACATGGAAGACACTTCCCATCCAGGGTCCTCCTGCCCTCCGGCCGATGCCTGCCCCTCCGATATCCATGGCCCCGAGCCATCATTGCTCCCACCTAGAGCCTGCTCCTGCTGTCCATGTGCCCTGTCCGATGGTGCCTGCACATCCTCCATCTGCTGGTCTCCAGTTGTGGTGTCCACCCCTGCTGGACCGCCAACTCCCGACTGTGGCAGGGATGGGATCTCCACCAAGCTGGCTGTGTTGGTCAGGCCAGGTCCACAGGGGGCCCTGGTGGAATCTGGGCCGGAAGACGATGTGGAGAACGACCGGCGCATAGCCACCACAGAGGAGGAGAGGTCAGCCAGAGTGCACGTCACATATAGGAACACTCCGACCAGGGCCCCTCCCAGCAGTGCCACGTCACGACGCTGCTCTTCGTGATGGCGTGCGTTCTCCGCCCAGGAAGAACTCACGTCATCACGAATGACACGAGTGCGCAATGCGACACCCACCAGGACGGATCCCATACGGTCGCGGGACCCCTCGTCCGCAGGTAGTGGAGAAGCAGGTGATATGGCACTCTCCCCTACCTGCGGACGGGCCTGGGACGGGGCCTCCCTGCTGGTGCATGATGGTGCAGTCACAGGGTCAAGGACAGCGACATGCACAGGCCCCTCTGCGGTGACCTGTGCTGCCTCCTGACCCTGGCCCTGGACTGCACCACTTGCACCAGTGGTACTACCCCCACCAGGCGACAAGTGCGGCTCAGTAGCGGGCTCCTCCTCCTTTGTGGAGACCACCAACCTGGATGTCTCAACACCGTCTTCCGCGATTGGAAGCCCCTGTGGGGGCTCACCCGACCCTTCCGCCACAGCCGTTGAGGCAGACGCAGCACCAGCCCCCTCACTCCCGGATGATGGTAATTCCTGGGAGGGTGGCTGGGCCTTGCGTCGCCGCCCAGTGGAGGCATCCCCGCCGCTTGGCTCCACAGCGCTGTCTCCGCCCTCTTCTTCACTTGACACTGCGTAGAGGGAGACATAGAACACAAGCATCAGGGCACAGTACAAAATACCCTACACAGGAAGCAATAACACATGAGTGGCACTTTCAAATGTCACTTCCATCCTGTCATTCCACAACACATGGGTGAATGCACACAACACACATACAGAAACAGTCCGGGCGCCTGCAATCAACATCAACATCCATGTAGAAGGGCCCCTGTAAACCAAGATGTTGCCTTCAAAGTCACATGCATCCATGGCGTTTCAAAGTCACACACACACTTCTCAGGCACACACACACACATGTGCACCATACATGTACATGACATCAGCACCCATTCCTCACCCCCTCCATGTCCAGGAACAGAGACAGCCATGCATTCATGTGTGCATTCCACATAGAGCTCCCCATGTTGCTTTAAAACACATGCACCAACCATGTGGCTCACACATAACTGGTCTCACATGCATGACCATGATGTCCCTGCACACACACATCCATACATGGCCTATGTCACACATACAGGCAAGCATCAGACTACCAGCACACTGCAACATGCCCTGTCTCACCCAGCAATGCTTGGCCACTCACCGCTCAACTCCAGACGGGACTGCCTCCGAAGGATCTGGGCGTGGAGCGCTGGGCCTATGCGTGCCAGGACCCTCATCTGGATGGCACTCAGGCGTGCCCGGCCCCCCTCCACGAGGCGCCAGGCCTTGTGGAGGGTCCTGGACCTGAAGTCCTCCCAGCGCTATTGACATGTTGGAAGTCGCCGACTACCACCCCCTCCGTGTTGATGGCAGTCACGATGTCCGTCCAGATCCGAGTCCGTCCTTCCTTGTTGGCGCATCTTGTTCCGAAGAGGTCATCATACTGCCCCAGGACTTGCTCCACCAGGACACCAACTTCGGTGGCAGTGAAGCTGGTGCCCCTCTGCCTCTCTGGCTGGGGGTTGCCAGTGGTGCCAGATGGTGTAGTGCCCGACATGGCAACCCCAGAGGCAGGTGTGGGTGGGCAACTGGGTCCTGGGGCTGGGCTGTGGAGCGATGGTATCCCAGTCGGAAGTCTTCAGTTCCAGCAGGGGTGGTCACAGCAACTGCACCCCTGGCTGATGTGCAGGCAGCAAATAGCAGGGCACGTGGGCAGCAGTCAGGCAGCAGCAGATGGCAGGTGGGAGCGTGCTCGGGGCCCTGGGGGGCAGTGATTCGGCCTTTTGGGCAGAAGCGTGGTCTTCCATGTGTTTTCGCGTGGCCAGCTTGATACGGAGTGATTTGGCACGTGAAAAATGTGCACATCAGCGTGTGATTCGAGGAAAGGCCCCTAGCGCGTAAGCGCGTCAGCACTCGTACGCGCTTTCATTGGACCAAAGTCCCTTCAAGCGAAAGCGCCTCTGTGACGTGAGGCGCGCGGGCGTGTGCGGGCGTTTCCCTCGTGATGTTAGCATAGTGGTTCAGCGCGCGTGAAAAAACTGCACGTCCGCATATGAATGTGTGTAATCCGAGGAAAGGGCCCATGCGCGTAAGTGACGTGACGCGCGCGGGTGTTTCCCTCAGCATGGGTTAAAGGTGACCAGGGGCAGCAGTTCGCTGTACGTGCCTTTCGTGGAGACCGACGTGTGTTGCTGCTTCCTGTTGTTTCGCGCGCCATCACAACTTCACAGCTATCAAGGACGTATCTCTTCTTTTGGCGGGGGTATTGGTTACGCGTGTTTTTCTGCATCACGCTAGTCAGACGGTGAGTCGCACACGCTATTTTTCCCACTGCGGGTGCCCCTGTGTATCGCACCCATTTTCGAGGTCATAGTAGCCTGCGTGTCCCACGCGTACGCGTTATTCGTGTTACTGGGTGCCACCGCGTACTGCGGGAGGTTGATTCCACGCAAGTAGGCTGCAGGGTTGCGTGCACAGTTTTACTGCAGTTTTGGGGTGCCTGAGCGTTGCGTGACCCGTCACTACATCACCGGGGTCACATACAGCCTTGCAGGTGTAGGGTGGCTGTTAACATCTTGCTTCCCACCCCCTTCACCCCAATTGCCCAGGTCAATTGTGCTGTACACCTCCCATTGGCACTACTCCACCTGTGCCGGCACTACTACATCTGTGCCATGGTTGGGAGGCCAGCAAAGGTGAGGGGCACCTCAGCTGGGCGTACTCCTCGTGGCGGGCGTGGTCGGGGACGTGGCCTTGGTGACCAGGGAGTAGGGGGGCTCCAGGGTGTCCAGGGCAGCCACAGAGGGGGAAGAGGCAGGGGTGCGCCACTTGAGCACAATGTTGTGCCATGTGTCGGTGCTGTCATGCCACCACCCCCTGTGGTTCCGGGAGATGCAGCTTCGGCATCTGGCACTGGCGCCTATGTGACCCGGCAGTCCGTTCCATCGACTGCCACGGGCCCAAGGGTAGTGGTAGCTGCAGGTGCAACTGTGGAGACCGCCACCCAGGCTCAGGGTCTGCCAGCGCAGGCTGCGTTGGCACTTGAGGAGCCCTTGGAAGATTTCCAACAGGCCAGGAGGGAAACCGTAGGGGCATGCAGGGCTGCTCTGACCAAGACACGTGTCCCTGGGGCAATTATGTCATCTGCTGCCCCGAAAAGCCGGGTGTTGGCAAGTGCAGGGGCAGATGCACCCAACAACACCCCGGTTGTGAGTCTGCCAACCAGGACCGTTGCGGTCAATGACCCTGCCACAGCGGATGTTGCTGCGCAGGGTCCATTAGAGGGCACCCAGCTGCCACTGACACAAGTCAGGCCTTTGGTCGTCCCTCCACCTGCCACTCCCTTGGCTCAATCCCCCGAACCCACTGGCCATACTGGTCAGGGCGGCATTAGCCATCCAGGGTCTGCACCACAGTCCAAGATGAGGAAGGTTGCGCCTGCAGCACAGGCTTGGACCCCACACACAGCCACGACCTCATGCACGTCGAGGAAGAAGCCTTTCTGCAAGCAGGAACTGGATTTCCTCGTGGACTATGTGCGGGGCCACAGCCGTGAAATTCTAGTGGGTGCCAATAGTCAGACTACGGCTGCCCACCGTGACACCCACTTGAAGCAAGTTGCAGAACATGTCAGTTCATTCGGCCATGAGGTGCGCACGGCGCAAGAGTGCAAAAAAGCGTTGGAATGACCTCAAACGCAGCGCTAAGGTTAAGCGTGCCTCAAATTACAACTTGACTCTGGTGACTGGCGGTGGGCCTGCACCAGAGGAGGAAGAGCTCACTCTGCATGAGTCACTCATTGCGGAGTTCATACCACCTGAATCGGTCGAAGGAGTGGGAGAGATGCTGGACTTTGATGCCCAGTCCAGTGAGTGTTGATGCGTGTTTGTTGAGGACTTGTGCGTTTTACTTGTGGGATGTGTTGTGCATGATTGCCACTACATGTGACGTGTACATGGTTCTGATGTGCAAGTAATGCAATGCTTCCATGATGCATGTCTGCTCTACTGGATGGTGGACATGTGGAGCAGACGGGGCTGTCCACATCACCACTATTGCACCCTACTCACATGCTGGTTACCAGTATACCCCTCCGGTCCATGTTCCAGCTCACTGGCCCTTCGGCATGTGGTGTGATGTGACCTGCCTCTCAGCCCAGGCACATTGTCATAGCATGACTGACGTGCATGTGTCCTCTGCCTGCATGCGGGTACTCCATGTAGGCATGCTCCATTGCCCCTTCTCCGCCACTCTGCACCCCAGTTCCACCTTTGCACTGGTCTGCTTCAATCTTTCCATTGGGTACTTTCCTGTTCATGCGTCCTGTTTACATGCTAACTTCCAGCGGACAATCTGCCAGACATATGCTGTGTGGTACAGCCTTAGTACTTGATGCAGGGTATCTCACTTGCACTGTGCATAGGTCAGATGCCCCGCAGGGACATGAGTGCCCATGTGCCCATTCATGCTCCATGTGCATTGCACGCATGCCCCTATGTGTCCTTGACTGGATGATCACTGCAATACAACTCCTGGGTGACATACATTGCATGGCATCTCATCAGCCTTCCCATGTCAACTGTGGCTCAGTACTGCGTTGCACACATGTTTAGGGTCGGCACAATCTGTGTGGGTCACAGGCATCAGCCTGTTTAATGGCCAATGACTCTGTCCGACTGTTGTAGTGTCTTCTTCACACGTGGGCGGCCTCCAGAGTTTTCATCATGTGTCCTGCTTACTGTCCCATCATCATTTGCAGTGTTGTCACTTGAATCACATTAAGCTGTTGATGCCAGTCAACACTGCCTGTCAATACACAGGTCTATGGTCAGCCTTTTGATACCATGCTAGGCATCCCTGCTTTTGCACTTGGGTGGAGGGGTGCTTTGCTTGTAGATATGCTACCCATTGAATGCACATTGCACGTGATGCCTGAATTTGACCTTGCACTGCCTTCACATTTCCAGACACACACCATGAAGTCCTTGTAAATGTAGATAGTGAGTGACATACACATTTGCTGCACTGCATAGACCAACTTCTATGCAAACTGCCACCTTTCAACAGGTCTGATCACAGAAGCAATTCAAAGTTGACCCAGCATGCATGCCAGGTTCTATTTTGTGTGTCACATGTCTGCCTGATGTTTTTGTTGTCGGTGTTCGTGTGTTGTGTGCTTCTGACATGTGTAGTGACCTTTTTTCTCTATATTTTTCAGATGATGACGCAATGGAGCCAGAGGATGGTGTTGTCATGCCAGACACAGGGTTGTTACCACTACATCAACCCGGCACAAGTGGGGGTCGTGGGGTGGTAGGCCACGAAAACCCCCAAGTGCTACAGTCCATCTTGTCTCTGGCTGCCTATGAGTCCAGCCCTGATGACGACTCTGACGTCCATGTCGAGTTGGATGAGCATCAAGTCCATGTGTCAGGGGTGAGTGATTCTGATGTGGACACTCCTCTGTCCGCGACACCTGCACTGAGGGGTCAGACAGTCTTGGTACCTCCGCCCGTGGTGGATCGGGACATAGGGTCACCCTCCACACCAGTCACTGATGTGCCTGGGACATCACGTCTACGGGGGCATGTAGTCGTGCAGCCGCGGGCGGTGCCAACACAGCGAGGACACCCGGTCCTTGGGTCCCGCAGGGGTCAAGCCCAGCAACACGGTCGCCGCGTGCAACCACAGTATACTGAGTGGGAGCAAGACATGACTGCCAATTCAGAACAGCAGGGGGCAGCAATGGAGAACATCGCTGAGAGCATGGAGCGTGTGGCCCGATCTGTGCTCCCGCCTGCTAGGCAGGTGCTTCTCCAGCAGCAGGCGGCACGGTCCACGGCCCGCTCGCTCAGGCTGGGCATGGCGGCCTCAGACAGGGCACACCAGGCTGAAATGTCGTCTCTGCGTCTAGCAATTGCTGCTCACGCAGAGGCGCACATGGATGCCCTGAGGGAGGAGTATGCTTCCCTCAAATCCACTCTGGGTGTCCTTCTGATGTCCAAGAGGCAGCGGGCAGAGGAGAGGTTTGCACAGCTTGAGCGTACCATCTCAGCTGAGCTACAGGCTTGCCGGGAGGTGCAGCGGTTGTCCATCCAGGCCTTGCAGGAGGAACTCTGTGTTACACGTGCTACCTTGCAAGAGGAAGCACGTCTATCACATGAGGTTCTGCATGCAGACCTATGTCACATCGCCACACAGAACCAGGCTCACCCGTCCGGCAGACTTGCTGCCGTCGAGGGGCAAGCTGCGGCTAGGCGTGGCCAGGCTACTGTGCCACGTCCTCCTTTCCAGGATGAGCCAGACTCGGACGTCCATCTATCTCCCACATAGGTCGGGCTGTGCAGGCGTTGAGCCCATGGAGTTTTTCTTTTTGGCTCAGCATCATCGCATGTGGGTGTTGAGCAGCACCCTGTACCTCCCCCCTCCTGGGTGCCCCCCCCGGGTCGTAAGTGGCCATTTTTGATTTTTCTTTTAGTTTAGTTAGTTAAGTTTCTGTTTGATAGTTAGCTTAATTAGGTAATGTAGGTTTTTCATAGTTAGTGTAATTAGTTAATATAGTTTAAAATTGCTTGTCTATTGTGCTTTCATGTGACGGTGCGGTGCTTTGTGGCTTTTGAAAGCATCCACTGTCTGTTCCAGCAGGGCCCTTCAGGCTTGTCCTGTGTATGTTTTTGCTGCTTGGGGTCCTTGACTCACATATGCCACTCCTGCTTCCCTTATCCATGGGCTCGCAAGGATGGTTCGGTTTAACAGCCTATTACAAAAGGGCTTTGGACTGTCATATCTGTCGCATGTCTGGTGCTGATAACTTGTGTTAACACCCCTAGTGGGGATGATTGCGGTGTTATTGACCACTGTTCTGCTTTTGCTAGATGGGGTGTTTCATGATTAATGTGTACATTCATTGCTATGCATTGTGTAGTATGTTTCTTATCTTTACTGTACACATGCTTGTTGCAATTCATGCCGTAGATAGTGTGTTACACACTTTGGATGTGAAAGACGGACTGATTTCTGATGTACGTCTCTGACATGGTCCAGTAATGAGATGCCTGAAGAGACACACACAGGTGACTCTAAAGCATTAATCATGTGTTTCATGCCCTTTCTGCAGGGGGAAGAGCTTCCAGACCACCTTTGCCAGCAGACATGGCCCATTGGACGTCTGGATTCTGGACACGTTTGTTGGTGCCCACATGCACATGTGTGCGCAAGCAGAGGCACAGGGATTGCAGACATACATCCTAGAACTGCTGACGTGTTTCAAGGAACTCCAGGCAAGGTGAGCAGCACAGGGGGGCACAACACAGCAAAGCTTCCACCAGGCCAGTTGCACATGCAGGCTTAGTAGCAGCACTGACGGTGAGCTTGGACGAATATTGGTGTTGAAGCGCACAATACAGATGTGTTGGTGGACTGATGGCTAGTTGATTGTAAGGGTGTCCGGGGCACCTGCAGGGGCAGTGGCACATACCCTCCGGTCCACCATGGGCCATTGAGGCACTTGTATCACCCATGTAGCCTTCCGAGACATGGAAAGGAGCAGCTGACAGGGGCATACAGCAAGGGACAGACTCCGGTGCAGTGCATTTAATTTCCATGTACATTTTGAAACATGCACTGCCTATTTTTTTACGGTCATGGTGGGACACGACTTTTTCTGAAGTCATACCTTGCTATATGCGTCTGTCTGCTTATCCAGGGAACATTGCATGTTGTGTGAATCGTGACACATTGGTGTTCCATTTGCCACGCACCCACCGGCGCCTGACTTACTGCATTGACTGTGTATGAACCATCACAGGGGGAAAGTTACGTATGGGTACGAAGCATCCAGACCAGATTGTCTGTTTGTAGAGTAGTTTGTTGCTATGGGGCATATTTGGTGGTGTGTTTGTGTGTTGTGTGTTATGGGCACGCACAGATTATTAACTGTGTCTCTCTTTGCAGCATTGAAGTGTAACTGGACCTGAGAGTGTGCAGGAAGGAGGCCAGCACTCAAAACCAGAGCTGAGTGTCTTGTTGTTTTTCTTTCAAACTGCTCTACATAGGCTTGCTGGGGGGTGCACTGATGCGTGGATGAATGTGTAATTCAATTTGGTATGTTTTTTTTCTCCATAATCACCTCGAGTCCTATCCAATTCTAAACCCTGTACCCTCTACCCGGTGTTCCTGCTTCCCGTACCTATCCAACCAACGTTCCCTAACCCTCTTTCCCCGCTGGGAATGCGGATGCCTGTGTAAGCCCCAAGCTTGAAGGTGCCAAAACCCTAGAGGGGGTGGTTGGTTCGTGCCACTCCTGCGCCTGGACTCTGGAAGGCCCTGACAATGATGTACAAGTGTGTTATGATTGTGTATGTGTTAATGCAAGAACTCCATTTTAGTGCATTCCCTACTTTCACGTGTCATTCCTACTCCCCTCTCCTGCCCCTCATTCCAGTTATCCAGTATGCCAACGGCTGTCCCGACTGCATATCCCTGACCCTCCTTCCCCACCAGGGTCTCAGAGGCCTGTGTGAGTTTGACCTTGCAGGCACCCATGCCACGGTGGGGGTGGTTGGTTCGTGCCACTCCTGCGCCTGTACACGGGAGCTGTGACAGTACACACACGTTCGTGGTGCATCATTCTATGTTATGTACCACACATGGTTCACATCCTGTTGTGACATTGTTTTACTGTGCTACCTTGGTTGTTACATCATTGTGGTAGTACTTGGACTTTGTATGTTACTGCTACTTTAAGTCATCTACTGGAGGCTGTTCTGGTTCGTTTTTCTGCCTTGGATTTTGTGTATTTGCAAATGAAGGTGGACTCTGAGGGTGCAGGCAACTTTTAACACATACGGCGGGAGATGGTGACGAAGGGGAAGGGTGATCCTGTGGCCAGGTGAAATTGAGGGTTGAAGGCTCCATGACCCAGGTGCAGTTGTTCAGTGGGTCATGGTCATTTGTGAGGGGGGGGGGTGTTTTGTTGTTGATAGTTGCCTTGCCCTGCAGTGTGATGGGAACCCTGACATTGTAATTGTGGTATTCTATGTACATGATGTGTTCTGCTGATCAATGCATGTTCATGTGTTTACCTTTCAGGTGTGAGGGGATAGTTGTGGTTTGACATGCTGGGGTGTACACATGGTTAATGTTCACATGTGATGTGTAGAGGACACTGATGGTCACTTGATTGCACATGCATATGTTGAGTGCATGTCCTTGCTGACCCACACACTCGCACTTTGATGCACTACATGTACAACTACCCTTCGATATCCACATGTACACTCTGTTTGCCTTCTGCTGCCCACTGTGTCCCTGCAGCACATGCTCTGTGACCAATTATGGATCCTGTACATGCCTATTTTGCTTTTTGATGTGGTTTGTCGCTTAGATGTGATGCTCAGGGTGTGCATCACACACAATGGCTGTTCACTGTGCTGTGCGCTGAGCAGTGTGTTGCAGGAGTTGGACGCAGCACACAGAAGCAGCAGTGTTGATTTTGCAATGCACAATGTGCATGTAGACAGGCATTCATTGTTATGTTGCGGCTACTACTTTTGTGATGCATTTGGGAATTACTTATTTTCGGTGGGAGGTTGTTGGTCAGTCATTTCATCTGATTCCATGTCAGGCATCATTGTCTGATGCCAATTTACATTTTTCACATGGCAATGTGTACCTTATTTGTACTGTGTTGGTGTATGGCTATTGCTTTCCATGTCATGTTGTGGTTTGGGAGGGTTTGAGTGACATAACAGTGATGGTCATGGCCTGTTTTGCAGGTGTGTGTGATTCACACCTTGCATATCAGGGTCAGCCGCTTCTCGAAGCAATGAGTTGGGGGTAGATCTCTCTCCGCGGCAGGGGCCTCCCTCTGGAACAGCCTTCCTGCCTCCCTGAAACTCGAGGAGAACCATCTCTGGTTCAGGAAGCACCTCAACACCTTCCTCTTTGCTTCTGCTTTCTCTCTCCCTCTCCCTTGCTAATTTCTTCACTGAAACTGCACTGAATCTGCAACTGGGCCACTCTCACCGACCTTGGTCGTTGGCCCAGCCACTCTCCACTTGCACTACCTCCCTGGCAACCCCTGCACTGCGGGACTGTCTCTGTATCCCTACAGCCCCCCTTCCCAGCACTTGTCTGCACTTACCTTTGCACTTGCCACCAGCTGGCCTATTTATTTATTTTTTATTCTACTTACCCTGTGCTGCACTCCCCCCCTCCCCTTCCCCTTGCACTTTTCCCTTCCACCTACCCCTGCACTTGCACAATCTAAATGACACCTGGCCTAGTAGGATCGTTGTCTGTCTTCCCTTGTTCCCCTCTCCCTCCTCGTCGCGCCTTGCAACACTTGTGTATAGGCGCGATACAAATGCCATTTCATATCATATCATATATCATATGTGTGCCTTTTGGTCACACAGGATAGCTTGTGTTTAAGTAGCTAGGGATGCACACAATGTGGCACTTCAATGGCAACAATCCCAGTGTGGTAAGGGTGTGACAGTTGACTTTCTCTTTGTCATCATCGATTGTAACCTGGTATGCGCCAGGCCTGTGTGCACTCCGCAGGGGTGGGGGTTTAGGTGAAAAATGTGGCCACAAACTGGGTCCGGGATTCCTCGCCACGTGCGCTATCCCCTCCTATGGGCAGCGCCTGTGGTTGGAGATGTGGGGGCACCACCATGTCCACCGGTACGCCCTGCCGTGTTGCAATATTGTGCAGGACACATGCTACCACAATGATCCTGCACACTACTGGGGGTGCATAGAGTAGCTGCCCGCCAGAGCGATCAAGGGAGCGGAAGCGTGACTTGAGCACTCCGAATGTGCGCTCCACTATGGCCCTGGTTGCAATATGGGCCGCGTTGTATCTTACCTGGGGTGGTGTGGTGGGGTTCCGGATTGGCGTCATCATGTGGTTGCTCAGAGGGTAGGCACTGTCCCCTGGGGAGGTGATAATAGTTGAGATTATTAGGGTTTGGGTATTTGTCTGTGTGTGACTTGCATCCATGTGCACAGGCATTTGTACTCACCTAGGAGCCATGTGTCACCATGCTGCCCAGCTTCCAGGGCGGACATTCTCTATATGAAACTGTCATGGGTGGAGCCAGGGTAGTTTGCATAGACAGAGGTGATGATTCCCTTTGCATCGCATACCACCTGTACGTTGATGGAATGCCAGTGCTTGCGGTTTCAGTAGATGTGCTCAGTGGCCCTAGGTGGACGTAGGGCCACATGGGTGCAATCTATGGCACCGAGCACTTTGGGGAAGTGTGCCACCCTATAAAAATCCAGGACAACGGCCTGCCTTTCTGCGGGTGTTCTGGGCATGTATATGTGCCTGAGGACTGAGGGGTGCGCTGTCATAATTGCCAAGACCTGGTGTAGGCAGCGTGACTGCGTGGCCTGTGAGACACCCCCACTATGGCAGTGGTCCGCTGAAATGACCCAGTGGCCAAAAAATGCAGGACATTGAGCACCTTCTCCAAGGGGCTCAATGCTTGGGAGCAAAGGGTGGGGGATGTAAGGTCATCTTCCCACTCCCTGACCAGGTCTAGGATGATATGGGGTGGAAACCTATACCTGCCGTAGACCTGGTCGTCAGGCATCCCAAAAAGGCTTGTCCGTGGTGAGAAAATGCGTGCCCTGGCTATTCTCCTCCTTCTGCGGTGTCCCACGATCAGTGCTGCGACAAATGGGGTGTTAATCGTAGCTGTATATATGTGTTTGTTGTTTGTGCGTACTTTTATACTTTGCACGGGGACGCTTCCGCCTGCCTTCGTGTGGCGGACGCGTTGACGCCTGTTTGCATCTTTTGCCGTGCGCGGGTTTCCCGTATTCGAATCCATGAATACGGGTTGTTCGCGTGCGTGTGGGTGTTCCGTGTAGTTCTCTGCAGTACTTCCCCAGTTACGCCTTCTTTTTCACGCGTTATTCCCCATTCCGCGTGTTACGCCCACTGTTCTGCCCACTTTTGTTGTGTGCGCCGCGCAATGTGCGCTTTTGCTGTGCACGTAGCGCACGCCGTTTGATGACGTGTGTGCCCGTGTGCGACATGCATGGATTTGGCGCACGACCAGCAGGAAACTAGCGCAGCGCCTTCCTTGTATCGCAGTCGTGCGCGTGAGCTTGATTTCTCACGCTTGCGCCACCTTGCGCCTGCTTGCGCTCGGATTTTCGGCGCACGTTTGTTCCATGAATCGACCCCTAAAATTCAGAGGTTTTGCGTACTGAATCCGGCTGAACTTTTACCTTTCCCGCAAGGTACTGCTTGCAGTGATGAAGCGTCACATGACTGCCTTTACACCACAGAGCAAGAGACCAAAGGCAGAATCGATTTGAAAGATACTCCTTTGAACAATCCACAAGGGGAGCTGTTTTGTGATGGCTCCGGTTTCAAACTTCCGGATGGTACATCCACGGCTGCTTATGCAATCACCACATTTAGCACGATTGTGGAAAGCAAAAGAATCATGCATAACTCCGCGCAGGCCGCAGAGATTATAGCATTGACTCGAGCTTGTGAACTTTCCAAAGGGCTTAGAGTAAATATATATACTGATAGTCAGTATGCTTTTGGGGTGGTTCACAACTTCGGTAGACTTTGCGCAGAACAAGGTTTCTTGACCAGACATGGAACTAAGATCCAATATGGCTCCTTGATAGTACGGTTCCTCTCAGCGCTTGCACTCCCCACTCAGTTAGCGATCATGAAATGCGCAGCTCATCAGAAAATCATAGATGATGTGGGAAAAGAGAACGCTTTTGCTGACCAGATAGCCAAACAGACTGCCACTGATCTCTATTCAGAAATGTATACTTCAAGGGAAGCCACAAATGTTTGTACTTTGGATGAGGGTATTGAATCTGTAAAAAGTATTCAAGCTGATGCACATTAGAAGAATCAAATAAATGGGCTGAGGGTTTGGCAAGATTGGATGATGATGGGTGTTGGGTGGACAAGGTAGAAGGAAAATGGTTGTTGCCGTATGCGTACATTACAATGATGGTCGCTATGGCTCATGGACCCACCCACATCTGTGCACGGAAGGTTTACAAAATGTTACAAAATGTCTGGGTGAATGATAAAATCTCCAAAATAGCTGAACGTTTTGTTCAGAGTTGCATGATCTGTCTACAGCACAATATGGGAAAGGGCACATTGACAACAAGGGGTAGTTTTGGTCCACCTTCTGTCCCCTTTGAGGTCATCCACTTTGATTTTATTGAAATGGAGCGTTGTGATAACTATAAGTATGTACTAGTTGTAATCTGTGCCTTTAGTAAATAGGTTTAAGCGTTTCCTGTTAAAGATGCCACAGCAATGACAGCGGCAAAGACCATGCTCAAGGAATATTTTCCTAGGTTTGGTTTGCCAAACGTCATCTGTTCGGACAATGGTCCACATTTTATCGCTGCTGTAACTCTGCAGATATGCGCGGGATTACAGATCGATAAACAGTTCCATTCGGCTAGACATGCTCAAAGTGCTGGATTGGTAGAGAGACACAACGGCATCATCAAGAGACGTGTGCCGGCACCAAACTGAAATGGCCGGATGCCTTACCGATCGTGTTATTATCAATGAGAACTACCCCTCAGACTAAGACTGGGCTTTCCCCATTTGAGGTGGTTATGGGTAGGCCAGCTAACATTTGGAACCTGCCCAGACCGCGATCATTGCGTGACATTGAACATGTACTTCTTTCTGACTACTGTGGCCAGTTAATTGAAAATCTGTATTTGATTTATCAACAGGTGCGAGAAGCCCTCCCTGTAAAGTACGAGGACCCAGGTCACAGCATACGGCCTGGATGCTGGGTGCTAGTCAAAGCATTTGAAAGAGCATCCTGCCCCACACCGCATTGGAGGGGCCAGCATCAGGTTCTCTTGGTCACACAGACAGCGGTACGAGTGTCGGGACGAAAGCATTGGATTCATGCATCGTATGTCAAGAGGATTCCCTTCCCTTTGCCACACGATACAGAAGTCCTTACCTGCACTGCTCCCAACGATCACGTAGCATCGAGCAGCATCAAGAGTGTGTCAGAGACTCTCCCTGAGCCCATGGGGCCTGGGGAAACAGCCACTTTATCTCCACACCCTCCCACAGATCCTTTTGCACCATTGCCAGAGTCTGTCATAAATTCACCACTTCCATCAGGAAGCAATGACATATTGTTCGCAGATCACGCAGTACCAGGAGTCACAAGGTACGATCTGCGAACTCGGAGCTAGACTTACTGCATGGTCCGGCTATGCCACCAGGAAAAATCATTGGAGGGCTTGCCTTTTTTGGCCGTGTTCTTTTGCACGTAAGGAATTCTGTTGGCTTGGGTTAGGGAAGGACTAAGAAAACACACGATCAGGAGATCGCCAGCAAACAAGCTCTGGAGTGTTTGTTTGAAGAAACAATGCCTGCAATCGCTCCCACTCATACGGAACAAATAAGTGACTGTGTGACCGACCGTAGCAATGAACAATTGAATGCGTGGTCCCCAAAAACATATTGTTGTCTTGTAATTATGTACATCCGCTTGAATTTCTGTTACCCACTGAAAACGTACCTACTGTTTCTACACCCTTCATGCATCTGCACACTCTATCTCCTAGAGACTCTCAGCACAGACAGAGTTACCACAATAACACTTTATTACTCATCATGAATGCCACACATGCTATTTTTAATAAGTCTAATTGTTGGATCTGCTCGCATTTACCGCAACACGGAGATAAGGGGTTGGGCTGGTATATTCATCTTTTACCTCTGACTAGTGCATGTTATGCTTCTTTAACAGCAATATTCTTTGGTTGATGGAATGATAGCATCTTGAGGAACTTTGATGGAACTAATTTGAATGATTTTGAGAAACGTGTTCTAACGCCCGTGGGATGCTCACTCTTTGCGAATAGGAGCAACCTTAATGTTGCTTCTATTAGGCCTTCCGATAGACTGTCTCGTCCTTTTCAATCTTTGATCTCTTTCAAGATGGCTCCTATAGGCAATAGGGATGCCACGGCACCTTCCTACACTGTTAACCACAGCCCTGATTCAGTTTCTTTCTGCATACAGAGGAATGCTACTCAGTCAATGGGTGCTTTCAAGGGCTGCCCCAACGTTGCGAACTTGCCCAGTGAGGACAGACCTTTGTATGTAGGCGAACCTGTCTACTTTGTTTGCAGTAATTAAGCTTTCCCATGGCTACCTAGGGATTGGCAGGGAACCTGTTATTTGGGAATTCTGTTACCCGGGGTATTCATAGCAAGCACCATAGAAGTCTCTAAGGCTTGTCCAAGGCGGGACGAGAATGGCGATACTTCCACACAAGTTCTGGGTGACGTAGCTAAAGCCTTCGTACCATTTTGGGGGCAAATAATGAATTCTGAGATATCAAAAGACTAGCGAGAGTACTGGAGAGGACCATCAACCGGACCACTGAAATACTCTATAACATGACTTTAGAACAGAAAGTGATAAGGTTAGTGGCACTTCAGAACTGGAAGGCATTAGACGTCATCCTGGCTGAGCGTGGCGGGGTATGTAAATAAGTGGGGTCCGCTTGTTGCGTTTTCGTGCCAGATTCCTCTCCAACCATCTTTAAGGAAATACAAAATCTGCACGTCCTTAGTTCAGAAGTGCATGTTCCCGAGGGAACCTGGGATCTTAGCGCTTGGTTCTGGGACTTCTTACGATCTTGGGGATGGAAGCTACTTTCATTCTTGCTGATTATTTTGGGTATTCTGTTGTTTTTCTGTTGCTGCATACAGTGTCTTCCTGGCATATGTTCGTTGTTAGGAGGATGTTGTGCACAAGCGATGGGAACATTAGGACAAAAGGTACGTGCCCCGGAGAAAATGACAAACAAATTTGTGTTAAAGGAAATTTCTGTTTCTGACCTTATGGCGATCAATATCTCTGATGATAATGATTCAGGGTGTATGGACATTGAGACGAGGAGTTACTCGTAAAGTGACTAGAAGCAGTTTAGTGCTTGGCTTAGGCCAAAACGAGGGTTTGTTAAACGGGAAATCATATTGTTCCTCCTTCTCTGTATATATTGGCCTAAGCCCAGTCGCTCTGCGAAGAAAACCGTGTTACAAAGTTCCGATTTTAGACCGACTTCGCCGCCATTTTCGGATCATCCACCATTTTGATTTCTGTTCAAATGTAACTCTGTGTTCTAAGATGGTGGACTGTGTTTCCAACTTGTAACCGAGCCTTCCCGAACCTTGCACCTTAGTTAATATTTAGGCTGTCCGCGGGCCGAATGTTTAGACTGGGTAAAGAGCACTTGTCCCATGCCTGACTTGTGGTCTAAGGATTGATTGCACCAATAAGTCTGATCCACGGACATACATCGAAACAATGTAAAGCAAATATTGAACGTGGACACTGGCTGAACTGCATTGTGAGGGACATGTGCTAAGGCTTACTGCTAAATCTGGAATACACTTTTTCCATTGTAACTTGTTTGTATGTAAACCAAATGTAATCCGTGTGCATATTGTCGTACAAGCCATAAGTGAACTCGGCACAAACTCTAGACCATGGATTATTAACTTGTAGAGGGGCTGGACATTATTTCTGAAACTGTATAAATGTACAAATGTCCAGATGTCCAGTACCTCTCACTTCTCACACTGAAGGGCTGGTATTCACTGTGATGTACTGAGGGCCAGATAGCTATCTATTTTGTTCTTTGTGAACTGCACAGTAGTATTAAAGATCTGTGAATTTTTATAAGCCCGTGTTTGGTGTATTTCCTTTTGTGGTACTCAGCCTCGATATTTCCTCTTGCTTTTACACATGTAAGGCTGATATTATACTTAATCGCTACAGTGGAGTCATCGTTAAGTCTGTCCATGATTATGGCAACGTGGCTGTGAAAGTATCCCTGGAAGAGTATTCTGGTCAGTCCAAACAAGCAGCGCTTTATGGGGCAGACTTGTGAGGAGGAGCCAACTGCGAGCAATGAGGTATCAGTGAAAATAAGTGTGTGAAAAATCTACTGGTACATCCAAGAAGTACTCCTACCATTCTGTTCTTCCTAGAGGAGCATGTCGGAGGATAGGGTTACTATGTTAGTCCAAACCCGCATTATATTGGATTAGGGTTTGGTCCACGCCTGGACTATCCACGTATAGATTGGCCTTGGAAGGTATCCTATCACAGTAAGGTAGCCATGTGTTACCCGGGTTGGGGTGCCTTAAGGAAGCCTTCACTCTGCTAGGATACCGAGAATACTGACAGGAACTTCAACTCATCAGGCAGAGTTGATAAAAACAGATTAAAGAAGCCCTCTTGTACAATGAAGTGCGTGGCCTTCTCTCCGACATTCAAAATAGTGACAGTGAAAGGGGATATTGAAAATTATGTGACTTCATATCTTCAAAATCCAGCAGGGCATTGTACCTCAAGCTCCGTTTAGTCACATCACCTGTGGCTGAATTATTGCACAAGTTGAACCGTGATGTTAAGAAATAATGCTTTCTTTGCCAAATTGAAATTGAGAACATTTTACATTTTCTCTTGTTCTGTCCTCTTTATCATGCCATTAGAAAAACAATACCTCAAGCCTCTATTTAGACGTAGGGCCGCCAGAAGTTTAAAGCAACACTGGCTTTGTGTGTAAACTCAAAAGGTGATTTGGCAGTGCATTCTGTTGTGAACTTTCTGTCGAGGGCATGGAGGATAAGATCAAGTCATATCTTATAATGTAGTGCTTGGCTTAGAAATATGGACCTTTCTTACTAGATTGATATTTTTAATTGGGCATACTTGTTTAGTGACATCAGGCATTCTAAAATCTGTTTTTTAGAGTTTTAAATGAATTCACATGAATATGATTGACATTGATTACCTGTATTTGTGAGGACCTACTGAAGGGTACATCTGCAACTATTTTAACATGGTATTGATTGTGATTATGCTTTGTAGGTGTGTGTTAAGACTTTCATTATCTATGACTGACATAAAGGTAAGAAGAAGAGACGCAGAATCACTTGAAATTTCAAGTGGTCAGGGTTTTGCAGGGCTTATTCACTGGGGTGTACAGCCTAAAAAAATAAGGGTGACAAATTATGTTAAGATGAGAAAGCAAATTACGTGCTCATCTCTGCCATCTGGGTTCAGCCTGTAGAACATAGGTACAATTTCAGCATCCACAATAAAGCAAATCACCTAGGTACCTTGAGAAATCGAATAACAATAATAAAATAAATCTATTGTTCCAGCGCTTAGAAGCGGTAGGAATCCCATAATACACTATGTAAAAATAGAATATTAATATTTTCCTGGAAGGATAGCTCAGCGGCAACACACTCGCCTTGGAAACAAAACGACACGAAGCAACACAGGTTTGATCCCCGTGTCCGTGCTTAGAAACTTCTGGGTTTTAAGCATGTTATAAATATGCAACTAAGACCTATTCCTGTAACAGTGCCTCCATACCCCGGGCTGTGTGTGCGCTTTAAAAATGCAAATAAATAAAATAAATAAATAATAGTATTTATGACTCCACTGTATGTTTGTATATGGTCACAATTCATCACAAATCTCAATTTTCTCCATCAAAAGAAACCTGAACCAGGTAAACATATGTATTTCATCCATTTTGTGTGATCCCCGGTGCTCGACCCTTCCCTTCTGACCTGTTTCCTTGTTTGCCAGATGTTTTTACCTCCTTATGAACAAACCCTCTCCCCCGAATGGCCCATAGTCGCATATTACACATTGCACTTAGGAAGACCCCTGCCTGTGCAGCCCCATCGGTGAAGGGCCCCAAGGGAAAGGGCAGTTCCTGAAGTTTCAGCTCCAGTCCGTGTCTTCCTGTGTTCGCCTCGAGCCGTCAACCAGCAGCTTCTGATAAGGCAGGAGTGCTCCGGGTGAGGAGGGCAGCAATTACTGTACTCCATTAGAACCCTACCATTCTTGTTACCCTATAAAAGCCAGCACACCCAGGTATGTTAGCTGTCTCAAATTTTAGGTGTTCGTTCTCACATGCCAGGTCTCACAGATCTGTGTGCTACCGATTCTCTTTGGATGAGGCGTTGTTGACATATACGTTGTTACATTTTACATTTCATATACAGTCATATAACTGATGGCTCTCTGTTCCTTGACACTTTGTTGCCTTGAGAGTCAACATCCACTGTTCTAGCTAAATAACTTATTTTTTGCTCACCACTTGATCTTCATCAATTGAGAAGTCTGGAAATGTGATTTTGATTCTTTGCTCTTCATTAAGCGCATGGTGACTGTTGGTTGGGTCTGTTGCTTCATCCTCTTAACAGTGTGTGAGACACTTTGTCCTTCATTATGTGCATGTTGACTGTTGAGTGGGGCTGTTGCTTCATCCTTTGAACTGTGCGTGAGACTCTTTGCCCTTCATTAAATGCAGAGTGCGTGAAATTGTGGCATTTTCCTTTGTATTATAATAAAATACCTGGCGATTGTGAAGTGAAGCAATCCTCCTTTCTTTGTGCTGAGTGATTGTACCCTCTTTCCGTGGCTCTTTGCCTGGGTCTGGGAAGACAGACTAGTGATTGTAATAAACGGGAAATTATTAATTCTAACACCCATAGTGAACAAGCCGTGCTAATTGAAAAAGGCCATTACACAGCAGCAAGAAGTTATTGCCTCTGCCCTGAGAAAGAACTCTCCCACTAATACGGATCGTACCATGAAGAATATCCCAACTACCCAATTAATTGTGCCCTAAAGGAATACTAATGTATTATCTACTATTTTTCACGCTGGCCTAAAGATCACTGACTTTTTTCCTACATTGATTGGCACAGTACACAAATGAAATCACTGGTGCCGAAAAAAAGTCTGCTGTGTACAAATGCTCCTATGGTAATATGCAGATTCAGCATTAGAGGGTCAGGATTGCTGCATGGGATGTGTGACCCAACAGACCTGTGACACATCAGCACCCGATTGCTCCACTGAGTTAACTAATTTTATTGAGCAGACAGATAGCTCTCCGGTAAACTTCAATGAGAAGCCTTCCCTTGACCAAGGACCTTTACATCATACTTTTAAAGACATAGATGACAGTATACGGCTCATGTCTCCTACTGTTTCGGCCCTAAATATGGTGCTTAGTTCATTTGTGGACCTTTACGATAACATCTGGAACAGGGTTAAGGCTCACACGATGTTGCCTAACTCCATTAATGCCAAGACAGAGGACCTTGAAACTAATTTGGGTCAAATGATTTGAAGATCTATTCCACCTTACACTTGTCTGGAAGAAATGAGGGACAAAATCACATTTATTTGCCCCCGATTTTTATTAGTGATGATTCAGGCAGTAATTGTGGTTAGCCGGTGCCACAAATTATAGAGTATGATGTTATTGAAAAGATGCTTATATCTGTTGTTTTGCATTCCAAAAAAGATAGTGATAATTTAAGGACGGCCCACTCTCTGGTTATATCCTTGCATGAAGAAGCTCTGTCTCCTCCTCCCGCTGAGGAAAGGATAAGGCAGAGGAAATACAAAAATCAAAGGCCTGTGAAAAGGAAGGATTTGTCCTCTGGCAAGTATTTAAGAAACCTTACTATTGTAGATTCCCCTAAAAGAGTCCAAGTCAGAAGTCAGTTGGTCTGTCAGGACTCCAATACAGGCTGGTTTTAGTATTATGGATAACAACTTGAATGGTCAAAGTGTAGTCAACTGTTCACTATCAAGTATTCCTGTGGACAGCGGGATCAGACAACCTGAACCTGCTGTAAGTGCCACAGTTGATGCTAGGATGCAAACTGACACAAGACATGTTCATTTTGATGAGGGAAGAAAGACGTCATGTATCTTGTCTGATCCTTCATTAGTTTCCGCGGTGGAAGTGTTCAAATGAATTCTGTTTCTTTACGTGAAGGTTCTGATAACCCAATACGTGTTACCTCATCAGCTACAATGTCCACTGCTTTCCCTACCTTCCAAGTCACTTTTAAAGATTTGGTTTTGTCTTCAGGCAACAATTTGCAACCAATTAGATTACTCTGTGCACCTTTGCAAGAAGATGACCCATATATAAACTGCATTTATTTGCCTGTAACATGTCCTACTTTTTTTTTAATACATTGTATTTGCCTGAGAACACAAAAGTTAAATGTACTAAGGATTCCTCACAGGACAGATGGAGGGAAATCCACACCTCTATTTGTGCACAATTTGAATACCCTAAAGATGGTGCCCCCCGTGTGACGCCAAGTCCCCATGTGCCTGGCAATTTAAAACCATGTAGAATTTTATGACTGGCCAGAAGTTACGATGTTATTAGCCCTGATGGAGAGATTTTGACGGAGAAGAATTGCATTGCAAAAACAAATTACAGGGCCCCAACTGTTACAGGCCCTTTAGCTTCTTCAAATCTGAGGGGTTCATTTAAAGTTAAGGTTTCGTGCTTACTGGGTGATAAACATCCTGTTTGTTTGAATAGGAGTAATATCTTAGTAATATTTTCTGAGATACTCAGTCTAAGTGCCTTGTTATCTGCTGATATTGTGAGGGTGGAATTTCCTAAACAGGCAAAGATTGATCAATGTTTACTCAATTTTGTATCCCGGTTGGTAAGGGAAATGGTCTTGAATGAAAAGGATAACTTAGAAAGCATGGGATTTTCGTTAACACAGTCTGATGATTGTCAGGACGAGGAGACTAGATCCACATTTGGGGTAAACTATCCATATCAATCTTTATAGATGGCACAAGGTTCCAGGAATTTCAAGAGGGGAGAAATGGGATGACCCCAAATTGGTCGGCCATAACCTCGGTGTTGTGGAATAAGAGAACAAGATGATGAAGTGTATGGCAGTCAAGGCATATACAATCTGGTGGAATTTCGTTTTTTGACTTGGAATACCGGAGGGAATACTCATCTGTTCATCAATGTAGACACAGGGAAATGGCTTAGGGAGGCGAATTACATATTCCTCCAGGAAAGGTGGCTTATAGTACCAGTGGTCATGGATGGGTAGCAAGTATTTCCTCAGCCCGCCACACTGAGTAATTTGGGTAGACATGTTGGGGCTTTAACCATTGCAGTACGTAACGTTATGGGATTTGAAGCCAATGGTTTGCCCACCCTCCCATTGGCTGTTACTTTAATGAATTCAGAAGCCATGAGTATACTTTTGATTAATGTATATTGTCATAGAGAGGCTTGTACCTTACATACCTTTCTTGGTATAATTATGGATTGTGTGATTCAATGGCAAGGTATTACTAGAGAGGGCCATATCCACTTAGCAAGTGATTTGAATTCAAACTGTCTGTTAGTAAATGAACTAGAACCTTGGGTTGTAACTTCTGAAATGGTCCCTGCTAGTTTTAAAACACACACAGGGAGGAAATGGAATCTGGCCATATCATCATTAGGAATGAACTTACTTAATGACAAAACAGGTTTGAAAGCAAGAAATAATTCAACGTGGTACCGTAGATATACTGAGTCCACGTTGGATTATATTTTTCTGATTTATTGGCACTTTGAAAATTGTTTGGATTTTTCGATCAAAAGAAATCAGTGGCCTGACCAATGCATGGTAAAAGCTCAACTTAGAATAGCGATTAACTATACTTGGTCAGGCGGGCCTACTAATTTGGATGTCAACTGTGGAAAGGACACTATTTATTGGAACCAAAGAAATAATGGTATTTTGAATGGTTACTTGAATAAAGTTATGAAACATACTTCGTTCCAGTGGAAAAATAAAACTTTTAAAATAGTTCATTATGATACCGCGGTTGAAGATCTTTTAACTCCTTTTATGTGGTATCCCTTATCTAAAATTGGCAAGGTGAGGAGAAGGCATATTCACACATTTGAAGAAAATGTAGCAAATGTGAAGCGTTCTATGCAACTCAAATTAAGAGAAATTAAACACCGAGATGCCATAAGGGAAACCCAGGACTATAGATGTAAAAATGTAAAACAAAAATATAAACATTTGAGTAAGATAAACATTTGAGTAAGTCCTACCTGGCTAAGATATTGCAGAGAGACTCTGAGTTGATGCGTCAACTGCTCAATAAGAAGTAGATGCAGGCCTTCTGGACTACTGCAAAGGGACAAGATGTGAGTCACTCTGTATGTCAGCCGAATTCTGTTTCGGAGACTGAATGTGTGAAGTTTTATGAAGAGTAATACACATCTAATAATGAAGGTTTGGAATGTGGGTCTATTAAACCTCAAACTTTGGATCGACTCCATAATCAACATACACCTATTAGGGTAGAAGTCAATATGGTTATGGATGTAATAAACTGAGCAAAATTTAAAGAGCTGCTGGACCAAATGATCTAACTAATAACACATTGAAGGCAGACCCTATTAATTGGGCTAATGCTTTGAGCATCTTGTTTAATAGTATTATCAACTCTGGAACTTTTCCCTAAATCTTGGCGCATGGCTGTTGTGGTACCAATGTACAAGTGGGGTGAAAGTCTGAGCTTAGAAATGATTGCCCCATTGCCCTGCTAGATGCTGATAGTAACATTGTTGCATCTCGATTCCTGGGCAGGTTCCACACATAGGCTGAACAGGTTACAGGCTGATTTTAGAAAGGGTAAATCCACAAATATAAATGGTTTTATAGTAAGAACTCTCCAAGAAAGGGCATGGTCTGATTCTTCAAACTGTACCTACATGACACCAATCAATTTATCAGCTGCTTTTGACAGAGTGGATTGTAGGACGTTTTGGGTGAAGTTGGACGCATGGGGGATTACGGAGGTTTACTTAATCTGCTCCTGGAATTATATAGTGACTAAGGTATACGAGTTTGATTGGACAAGGAGGGAACCCTTTCTAAAAGAATAGCGACCACCTCTGAATTGAGGCATGGTTGCATCTTGGTTCCTTGCCTCTACAATTTCTATGTGTCTTGTATAAATTATTATCTTTAAAAAGAGGCTTTTCTCTCCTCAAAATTGGGAAATATAAGAATTTCATGGATCGCCTATGTAAACTACATTTTGATTCTTGATAATACAAGGGTGGAGTTGGCTCCTGGCTTTCTTGAGATTTCCAGCAGATAATAACTTATTGTTTCATCCTTCTACACAAAAATGTTGGTCTTCTCTCAAAGAAAGAATCATGCTATATAATGACCTGGCCCTTTGATACGATATGCCTTGAATCATCCCTGAATATTGTTTGTTTGTTTGTTTGTTTGTTTATTATTTGTAATGCGCTGGCATACCCTAGGGTAACAGGACGCAACAGTTGCAAGGATATGCGAAGCTTGGTTAGGACAACAAAAATATGTACATACACACAGTCAAGGTAAAAGCATAACTATACAAGATAATGTACAAATGTACACATGAGCGCAAGCGGAAGCAATATGAGCAGATGACAAGAATGTGATGACTTGGCACCTAGGTATGTAGGTGGGCCTACGTTTTCAACCAAGAAACAGCCTTAGTTCCGAAGTTTTGATACGGCAGGTCCATTCTAAGGGTTGGCGGTAGGGAGTTCGACAGTTTCGCTGCTTTCACTGGGAAGCTATCGCCCCCTAAGGTGGAGCGTTTAAAGTTGGGGACAGAGAGACAATCTTTGTATGCTGTTCTTGTAGGTATCAGGGAGGTCTGTCAGTGAAATCTGTCAATCAAGTAAATTGGTGCAATGTTATTGAGAGATTTGTAGGTAAGTGACACAGTTTTTAAGAGAATTTCGTCATTGATGGAAAGCCAGTTATTCTGTTGGCTATGTGCAGTAATGTGTGCTCTCCTGGAGCTGCCCAGTGCCGCTCTGAGAGCGTTATTCTGAAGAGTTTGTAATTTGTTAGTAGTGGCTTTGGCAGAACCAAGATAGAGGGCGTTGCAATAGTCCAGGTGGGACAGTGTAAGGGCTCTAGAGAGGGTCACACAGCTAGTGTCGGACAGAAAGGGTTTGGCTGCATGGATCAGTTTACACGTGAAAGCTCTGGAGGAGGCTAGAGAGTTCACCTGTCTGTTGAAAGAAAGGTTAGAATCCAGGTAAAAACCTAGTGTTTTGACCACTTGTTCTACTTTGATGCTATTGCCATCGATAGTGAAGGAGGAATAGTCAGGGCCTAGTTTCTTTAAGCTGGTGGTAGTACCCAGGATGATAAGATCGGTTTAATCATCATTCAGGCATAGTCCATGTGTGGCCATCCATGCCTGGATGATGATTTACACTCTATTCACAAAGGCCAAATCCTTCCCATAATCTCCAGAAAGCGGATGGAGGATCTGGGTATCATCTGCGTAGTTGGTGTAGGTGATACCGAGATGATCCAGATCATCGAAAAGGGGCTTGGTAAATATGTTGTACAGTGTGGGGGATACACAAGAACCCTGGGGCACACCATAGGTAATTGGTATAGGGTCTGCTTCTGCTGAGGGTGAAAGGATTCTCATAGTTCTGCCGTTAAGGAATGATTTAATCCAAGTAATGGCCTCGACGGAGAAATGAGCTGCTGTGTTGAGGTGAGTGCACAGGACAGAATGGTCGACCAGGTTGAATGCTGCAGAGAGATCTAATAGGAGGAGTAGGGCGGCTTGGCCATTGTCTCTGAGATTGTCAACCTGTGTTTTAAGGTCGATAAGAGCAGTCTCAGTCCCGTGTAGAGGACGGAAGCCTGATTGTCTAGCTCCTGGAAGGTGATGTTCTTCCATGTACTTCTGTATTTGTACGTAAGCGACCTTGTCCAAGATTTTTAAGAGGAAAAGTACGGTCGTTATGGGTCTGTAGTTTGTAGGAGTGGCTGGGTCGAGAGTGTTTTTTTTTAGTAATGGAAGTACCCAGGATTGTTTTAAATTGGTGGGGATAGAGCCTTCGTAATGAAGGGGGATAGATCACGGGAAGCATCCTCAATAAGCTGTGCAGGGCACAGGTCTCCCTGACAGTTGGAAGGTTTCAGGGATAAGATGATTTTTTCTACTTCAAGTGTGTTGACTTTAGAGAATTTGAAGTGGATGGTTTCCCTTGCGGTGGGCTTGTCAGGCAGTTTGGAAGGGAAGGGGTCATTCAAGGAAGCTTTTTTGCAAGAGATTTTGTTTTGTAGGGTAGCAATCTTGTTACCTACGGCATATTGGATTTCTGAGCACCAGTTTTTATCTTTGGTACAGGTATCTAGTGGTACTATGGGGGTTTCTACTTCTTTCAGGATCGAGAATAATTCCTTCATGTTTGATTTGGCTTGGGATATGCGAGAGTCAAAGGAGGTTCATTTTGCTAGGCAAATTTCTTTTTTGTAGAGGGCAGCGAGTTTGGTGAGTTTGAGTTTATTGGCTACTGAGGGGAGTTTTTTCCAAGTGGCCTCGCAATTTCTTTTTTTCTGCCTTAAATTTTTGAGGAATGGTGTACACCATTTGTTCAAGTGCGCTTTAGGCTTACTTGGTCTGAGTTTGAGAGGGGCCATTAGGTCCAATGAGGTAGTCATGATTTTATTGTATTCCTCGACCAACGTCTCAGGATCCGAGTTGTCGGGGAGAGTGTTGAGGGTGGGGTGTAGGTTCAGGATAAGTCTCTCCACAGTGATAGTCTTTTTGTTTCTCGTGAGTGTAGGTGAGGCTCTGCTAGTTGGTGCGGGTGGGGGTCGGCTGGTAGAGAGTGTGAATGATACCAGATGGTGGTCAGTCCAGGCTAGAGGTGAGATGCTGGTGATGTTGGCTAGGCAGTTGTAATCAGCCACCCAGTCAAGTATTCTACCTTTGGCACGTGTGGGTTCCATGCTTCTTTGGGTAAATCCTAATTCAGAGAGGATGTTGTGCGTAGTAGTGGCGAGCTGGTCATTTGGGTCATTGAAGCCCATATTAAAGTCACCAAGGGTGAGTACCTGGGCAGAATTTTAAAGGTTGCTAGATAAGATAGTGTCAATGTCCTCATCAAATGTGTCTATCGGGCCTGGAAGGTGGTAGATCAAGTGGATGTTGAGGGTTTGAGCATGAGTGAGTGGAACTTTAACTGAAAGTAGTTCGCATGAGAGGACATTGATAAGGGTTGCTAGTCTCATGGTGAGACTACACTTGTAGATAATAGCAACACCCCCTCCTCTGGAATTGGGTCTGTCTTGTCTCAGGATAGATTAATTATCTGGGACTAACCAAGTCTCTGTGATAGCGAGGAAGTCAAGGTCTTCTTTGAGGATCAGGTCTGCAATTTCTGTTGCATGAGCTACTAGAGACCTGGCATTGACCAGTGCTCCCTTGATTTGGGGACTCGCGGTGGTTATAGTAGTAGTAATGGGGTAGTTATGTGTTGTATCGGGTTTGCTCTGATTAGTGGCACTGTGTGGAGGTTTAAGGTTTTGAGATAAGTTGGTTTTTAGGGTGGTTGGGTGAGGCAAGACTGTCATGGTTCTTAGTCTCTGTATGGTAGGCATAGAGCGGGCAAGAGGCTCATAAATCTTCGCTAATCTAGCTCTGAGTCTTAGATTCCTGTCAGTAGTCTGGCAGGGGAAGCTAATAGGTAGTGATGGATGTGAGTCAGTTATGTCTTTAGATGAGCTGCTGGATGACTTGTATTCTGGTATAATCGGGTACATGGTGGTAGGAGGGTGAAGTAACATACTAAGCAGTGTTATGCTAATCATAAGGATCAGGAGGCAAACGAACGGGCTAGTGGCCAGGGGAAACATGCTGCGCAGGTAGAGCAAATATGCTAGATACTTGGAAGGTCTGCCAAGCTAGGCTGGGCTCTAAATGGTTTATAAGCAGTCGGTAATGTACAGTGACTAATGGTATGCATGTAAAGGCACTTGACAATATGTCAAGGACTAATAGCTAGTAGCAAGTAATGGACTCAGGCTAGTGTTCATAGCATAGTGTGGCACTCAACAATACTTCAATGACTTACAGCTAGTAGCAGGTAATAGACTCAGGCTAGTGTACATGGCATAGCGTGGCACTCAACAATACTTCAATGACTAACAGCTAGTAGCACGTAATAGACTCAGGCTAGTGTACATAGCATATTCTGGCACTCAACAATACTTCAATGACTAGCAGTTGGTAGCCAGTAACAGGCTCTGACTAATGTGCATGGCAGGTAACAAACTCAAATCAATGTACATGGCATTGTGTGTCACTCGACAATGCTTCTATGACTGCCAACTTGTAGTAAGTAATAAGCTTGGGCTAGGATCCAATGCGTAGATAATGCGGATAGGTATGCGGTAGGCCGTTCGCAGATTTAAGTGTTAGCATGAAGTTAATTACATACAGCATCAGCTAGGTCCTAGGTATATTAAACAGCCGTGTACTGGTGACTAATAACAGTTGAGTGGTAGTTAAGATAGCGGGCGCATGTAATAAGAGCAGGCTCGCAATGGTCAGTTAATAGGCGGGCATTCAATTATACATTAGTATATAAGCAATACGTGAAACAGTAGGTCAGGTGGCACACTCAGGCGAGATCGGGAACTGTGACAAAGTTCGGTAGTTGGCTGGTGGGAAGCCAGGCGTGTGGGATGTTTTTATCCATGCATCCAAGCCCTACCTCAAAACTGTGCAGTACTGACATGGAAAACATCATGATGGCCAGAGCTTCCCAGAAAATGCACAGGGAAATGCATGAAGAATAGGCTGCCACTCATTTTTGCCGAGGTTATGGGCACAGAAGGGCAATGCCTAAAACCACCATTGGACTACCCACACAGTAGTCTGAAACCATTGGGAATGGCAATGCTGATTGCCAAAAGCAACCTAGAATTGTGGGGAATTTTCTTAAATCCCAAAAAGGGGTGCAGTACCAGTACTCACCACTATCAGAAAGCTGGCGTTTTAAAACCACCAGATTTTGTTTAAAACTGAATAAATGAACCCAAGGCAAGCCAAAGAAAGACTTACTGAGAGGTGGATACAATGTAAAGTGATATTCTGAAGTGACTTGAAGGTTTATAACAAGACTGGCTGAGTTGTGGATTTCAGCAGTTTAAGTAAATTTGGACTGAAAGACACTAAAAATCTAAATGTTTAAAAGAAATGAGTGACCTACTTTTGAGTGTCACATAGGTTGCAATTGTTTAAATGTCATAGTTTTAAACTTAGAATCAGCATTCTAGCTGCATATGTAAATATTGTCTTGACTTAAACTGGGGAACAAAAAGTGACATTTTATCTGAAACCTGGTTTAAGGAACTGATTTCTGCCCACCAGCTACCCCCGACAGGAGTTGAGACTTGCACAACAGCTGTGTTCCCAGGCCTAGCTGCCCTTTTGCTGCTCCCACCAAAAGGGATATGACACTTCCCTGATTGAATTACCTGGGCTTTGCAGGAAATTGAACAAAGCCCTGTCCTGAGAGAGCAAGCTGGCTTGGCAGAACTGGAAAAACCAGAAATTCAACCTTGTGCTGGGGGGAAACCACACCCCTTTGGGGCCAGAACATAACTCTAAAAAGATGAATAACTCATAGTACGGACTTGTGAAAATTATTTAAATGACACCATAATTCTTGTGATTTTTCTGCCCACATTTTAAGAGGTTTTTAGAACCGGTGGCATGATTTGGGGGCAAGCTAGTAGTTAAGAGGGTATTACTTAAAATGTAGGCATGTTAAAAATCTGACACTTCATCAATTAATGTCCATACTCCTTGCGCACATGTGTGTAAATTTGGGGTAATGTCCGATATTGCGAAACCAGTTAAAAAGTGCAAATGTCGCCATTTCTGAATGCAAGCTCCCAGGAAGAGCAGATTTGGACAGGGTTCACCTCCTGTGATGCATGATGGGTGCATGTAATTTCAAACCACTGTGTAGCTATGAAATATGTCTTTTTGAGCAAATATAGATTGTGTGTAAAGTTGACAGGGGTGGGTTCTCTGTATCATAAACAGACCTCATCATGATGACACTTCATTTCATTCCCCCAATCAATGGGAAGAGGATGAAGTGGCCAATGACGAGTGGAGAGGGGTAGAGCCTAGTGATGCTGCACACACACCCATTTTCAAAACACATAAAAGCAGACAGACAGGACAGATAGGGACCTTCAAATCCATTTGCTGCGGGACGCTCTGCCGGGAAAATCCATACTTTACCTCCATCAATCTCTAGAGAAAGCTGTGCAGAAAGATCCAGACTTCAAATCCATCAATCTCCAGAATCCAGAGAGAGAGAGAGCTGACCCAGATCACTGTGAAGTGCAGAGACCAGACCAGAGTCCAGTCTAAAACCTGACCAGATCCGTGGCGAGGCCCATTTATTTCAAAAATATCTTGTGAGTACCTAGAAGACTGTGCAGAACCAATCTCTTAGTTAAAATAATATAATTCAATCTATTTTAATCTAAGTAGAACTGCCTCCTAATTGTCACCTGTCATTTTCTAGTTGCTAGCTGTCACTTGTCTTTTTGAACTTTAAAATTTCAAATCTGAAAAACGACCTTTACCATATCGCTCATATCTCCGTGTCCGTTTGTCCTAGAGACTTGCAGTAACTTTCATCTGGAAGTTGAGATCCTAGGCTGTGCTAGCTGTGCTAGGACCCCAAAAAGATAGTGCTAGTCCTTGTAGTTCCTCTGTAATCGCGAAAAACGCACTCGCGAATTTGCCGCGATTTGAAAATTTCACCACGTGTGAAAACAGCAGCTTCTTCCTAGAACTGTTAGAAAGTCGTTTGCAGCCTGCCAATCATTCCTAGAATCATTGCTAGAGTGAGCCTGGACTAATATTAACTTGATACCACTCACCCTGAACCTCCAGAGGGAATTACAATTATTTTAGCATATTTTTCACTTCATTGCCAGCACATATAAAAGCATTTTGGGCCTGTGTTGTAAACTTCTGTAGTCTAAGCTGCTGGGGTGAACTGAATTACATTTGATTGCATTTCTGAGAACTGTGTGCTTTCCTTCCATTTCCTTGCATTGCATAAAGGGGGGGGGGGAATGCCAGAGAAAAGCGATTACATTGTTTTGTTGAACGCATATTGAGTATTTTCTGTACTGCATTTTTCATTCCATCTTGCATCCATTTGAAACCATAAAGTATTGTTGCTATCTTATCCATCCTATAACCACTCATCATTGATTATAAAGAAGTGTGCTAGTGCCAGACTATCCATTATTGATTACTGCTCAGATTCAGTGTGATATTCAATTATTAATTATTATAAAGTGTGATATATATATCTATTGTTTAAATTATTAAATAAACCTTTTAACTTGCAAAACAGAACTACTTCTTGGCTCAGTGGGGTCAGGGTTATTCAAAGAGAGGGGTGTTATATAGGGGTAGTCATCCAGAACGCATGAACTGGACATAAAGATATATCAATAAGGGTTTCCATTCAGTATCCCAGACTAGGCATTGACTTAGCTGTAGTGTTGAATTGAATCCTCTTACAAATTGGGGGCTCGTGCCGGACGTTTGGATTAGATTTATCACTTGTGCAGATTAATACAGCGTGCCAGCTGACCAGATACACATATCCAGTCGGATCACACGCTGTGTTACGCTGTAAAGCACTCCTCAAAGGAACGCTCTAAGGAAAAGGTCTGTTTTGCAAAAATAAAATACAAACTTCTGTAAGTCAGGACAGAGACCAAATTCCAGAATGACGACCTTAGTAGACATGAAAATAGCCAGAGAGCACTTCTTACATAAGTTATTTGTGAGAGGTGAGTGGACTCACCAGGACCGCATGGTCTGGTTGCAGGCCATCACGCAACAGGTCACTGAAATAGGGTCAGATAAATGGGGAGATCAGGGTCCCCTACATGTGGCCCTGAGTGAACTATACATGGCTCCTAAAGCTAAGGATGAACAAGACAAGATGGTTAGGATAGCGGCATACCTGTACCTATATATGGGAGACATGCAGGATAAATGTACTGAAAGCCAAGATCTGGCGAATAAGCGACAGATGGCATTAGAGAAGGTCCAATCTGACCTGGTCTCTTCTGAGCAGAGGCTGCAGGGGAGCCAGGAGTCAGAAAATGAGAGTAGACAGCACATCATTAAAATAAAGAGGGATATGGACATCCTGCAACAGGAAAAGGCTGACCAGGATACCAGATTTCTGGCCTTGCAGAAGGAGTACCAAGAAGGTTTGGATTCCCTACTGCAGAGCCAGAAAAAGCTGGAGCAACAGTTAGACTTCAATAGGGCATGTGCTGAGCAGGTAGTCACCCTGCAAAGCCACCTAGATAGGGAGAAGGCAGAGAGCAATAAAGTGATTCTGAAAGACCTGGATACCCAGGCAGAGTTTGATCAGGAGCGCCAGAAAGCTGGTGCCTTCCAAAGGCAAAGGGACGACCTGGCGGCACAGATGCAGGCTCTTAGTCAGGAAAGGGATACCTTAGGCCAGGAAGTCTGCCACTTAAAAAGGAAAATGGAAGAAAATCACCTGGCCCTCCAGGGACTGGGTGACCTCCAAAAAGAAAACCAGAACTTGTTAGAGCACACCAGGAAGGTGGAGGATGCTCTGGCAAGAAAGGAGCAGGCCAATAGAGACACAGCTCAGGAGGTAACCCTCCTGCAGCAAAGACTGGCCCAGTGCTCCAGGACCAATCAGGAAACGCAGAGAGAGAATGAGGCTCTCTGCCAGCACAATGATAGGCTCCAACAACAGGTAGCGATGCAGGAGAGACTGATAGAGTCTAGTAAGGCCTTAACTGAGGAACTGAAGGCGCAGGCTCTTGCATTGCAACAGGGAGCAGGGGCGGATAGAGATGAGGTTCGCTGGGAAAGAGAAACTCCTGAGCATAACCCCAGGAGCCCTAGTACCAGAGGCCTTTATTTCTCTCAGTCCCTGGACTCTGCCACCCCCATGTCCCCTGGCGCATATGAGCACAGGGCCACAGGGATGGCAGATTACTATCCAGCCAGAAGCATGGGGCTCATCGGCCAGTACCACCCAGGAATGGAGGGGCGGGCATCCGGGTATGGGCACCCAAGCATAGTGCAATTTAGTGGGGAACCCCAGGAGAGTAGGCCCATTAAGGGCATCCTGAAAACCTCTGCCCAGTTAGGTCAGTGGGGGGGGTACCCATCAAATCCTGGCAGCAAGGAGGGATCTGAAGACTCCTCTGAGCGGTACAGGACACAGGAGACCAGGTCCCCACATTCTGCCAGCCATTCCCAGGCTCACAGAATCCGGGAAAACCTGGAAGAACAGACGGGAACCTCTGGGAGCAGTGCCTCTGAGTCAGAAGATGAATGGACCAGGGTTACCCGGACCAAAAAGGCCAATAAGGCAAAAAGGGCCTTGATTAAGGACCCATTGAAACAGATTAAGGCAATCAGGAGTGTCATCACGCCTTATCATAAGAACGCCAAGTATTCTGTTTGGGAGCACTTAGAGTTGTTTGAGCAAATGATGGAGACTTTTCATTTGAAGGACAGCCAAAGCTGTATTCAATATGTAAAGTGGACCTTCTCCAAGGAATACTCCAGTTTCTTTGCGGGGCTGGAGGACCAAAATCATTTAAGATGGTCCACCTATAAGGCGGCCATATTGAAACATTTTTCTGTTCACAGAAATCCCCAAGAGGCTCGCAAGGCAGCCTACAATTTACAATGTGGGGAGGATCAGGCCCCACAAGAATTTGTGCAGGAGTTAAAGCGTGCCTTTGCGCAGACCACCAGAAGGGTGCGCACAGACAGCAGAGAATTTATTAATACGTTTTTCCATGCCTTGCCCAAATACATAATGACCCAGCTCGTGAGGGATTTTCACGAGAAAAGATCTTTAGACTGGGTCATTGAACAAGCCACCCGCATCTATGAGGTGCAGAAACCAGTGGGAAACAAAAACCAGCCTAAAAACCCCAAAACCAACAGCACCCCTGCTGCTGCCAAGGTGGCAGAAGTAAAGGTCACCCCCGTTTTAGATTTGGAGATGGGGGGGCCTAAAAACCTACCTGCACCTAATAATGCTAGGCCCAGAAGGTCCTCGGGCCAGTCACAGACAGGGAGCCAGGGAGGCAGCCCCACAAATGGGGTCCCTTGCTCTCCTGATTATGTAAGCCCCCGTTACAAGGGAAACAGACCCATCCTGGGTTATGTGTGGACTCCTCCAGCCCAAGGGGGGGGATCCAGCCAAGCACCTAACCCAGGGAACTTCCCTCCTAACTTCCCACTGGATGGCAGAAATTCTCCAAACCCTGGGCAGAACTTCTTCCCCAGGTATCCACCCAACTTCCAGCCCCAAAATCCTCCACCCTTCTTTCCCCAATTCCCTGAGCCCAGACAACCGAATCCGGGAGAGGGGAGGCCAAGGGTGGAGGGGTATCAAAATCTTCCCAACCAGGGGTACTACCAAAGAAGGGATAGCTACCCTTCCCGGGATCAGCCCAGGGGAGAAAACAGGGCCCCATATCAGCCTGAGCGGGTTTCCCAGTTAGAGCGTCAGGTTCAAAACATGGCGCGTGATCTGGGTCACATACTGAGGGCTCAGCAGAACCCTCAGATCGGCATGCCGGCGCAGAACGCACCCAACTCTGGACCTGGTGCTCCAGAACAATGACGGGGGCAGCACCCCGATAACTCGCCGGTTCCCAGGGAGGAGGCACAAAGGGAAGGGGGGTGTAAAGCCTTGGAGGAAGCTTCCTTCCTCACTTGTAAACAGCCCCTGGAAACCCAGGAACCGGAAACAAAATCTCTTGCCCCTGAAAGTCTGCCTCCTAAGGAACAGAGGGGGGGTAGGAGAAACAAAAGACCCAAACAGACACAGTTTGAGGAGGAGGTACAGATCTTCCAATTTGAGGGATAGGGATCCTCAGAGGATCCTGGGAAAAGGATCTTCTCCTTCAGAGAGGGGGGAACTCCTCCCAAAGAAAAATGGGTCCCTAGGGATGCAAATCCAGACTGGGGAGAGGTGGAGACTGAGCTACCGCCGCCCACCATCTCATCCCAGAACCAACAGCAAGAAAATCCCCTGGTTCAAACCCATCCTGGTGACTGCCTCCAAAAAGGGGGGGGGCGGCCCGGAACCAGAGCCAGGGGAACCCACAATGGCTCTGATCTCCAGTTGCCAACTTTTTCTTTCAGATTCCCAAGGCTCTCCACAGAATTCTGCCCAAATCTCTTCGCTAGCGATGTCCAAAACCAGAAAGTTAGCCCACCAGTTGTCCAAAAATGTGCATTATCTGTGCCCCCTTGAGGAGAAGGAGGGAAGATATTATGCCCCGGTACAAGTACAGGGGCAGGGTACGATTTCAGCGCTGGTGGACACGGGATCTCAAGCTACCCTTCTGTCCAGAAGGGCCTTTGATGAACTGAATGCAGGAAGGGGAGGGAATTACCAAATTCCTCTCACCTCCCTTCCTGGACAACTGCAGAACTTTGACGGGAAGGAAATTCCCATTGAGGGGACTGCAGACTTGGACATTAAGATCGGGCGACACAAGGTGAAACACCCGGTCATAGTAGTGACTCCAGAGGGCACCCCTTGTTTACTGGGGAATGACCTCCTGAGGAGGTTGTCACCCTTAATAGATTGCGTAAACAAGGTCCTCTGGACCCAGACTATCTGACCAATAAAATTAAAACAGAGTGTCAACCATGTTAGTTTAAACGGCACCTGCCACATGGTTGAACAAAAATCTGACCAAGTAGAATTTCACTTCCAGAATAGCCAAATTCCAGACGTGACAGTAATAGCAGTAGGACAACAGACTGGTGATGGAGGGTCCTCTCTATTTCTGAAAATCAACCTTCCTTCCAGTCTAAAGTGGTACTCCACGCTGGAAGGAAACACTCTGAGATTCTATACTAATCCACAATCAGAAACTCCCACTCCTATAGTCCAGAAAGATGTGAAATCAGCTCAGAGCCTGGCTGATATTCAGCAAATTGGAGAGCAGTTGTTCATCCCTGTTCAGTTAAATGATGGGAAGGACTCTGTTCTCGCTCGAGTGTGCGTGAACAATGGTAAGAGCTTCATCAGCGAAGCCATGTTTCGCCAACTCCCAAAAGATCCAGCCATTCCCACCTTCAAACTGATAGGCAAATGGGAAATGGACCTGGAAGCACCTAATTCCAAACATCTCCTGCCAAGCAGGTGTATGCTCAAAATCTCCATTGGCAACAAGAGCATAGTCCACAATTGTTGGGTCGTGCGAGACGTCCCTGCCGCCTTTTACTTAGGCAGTGACATTCTCAATCGCTTTGCCATTAGTTTGGACCTAATAAACTTCAAAGCTTGGTCCCGATTAGCAGATAATCCCATGGGCTTTGATGATCCAGAAAAAGCATTTAGGTCAGCTCAATTGCTACCTTATGCAGTTGAAATTCAGATCAAAGAGGAAGTCACCATCCCAGAAAGGACCCGACAATTCTCCCTGGAAGTGAAAGTTAAAAGAGGACAATATTTGCAAAACCCTGATGCTTACATACATCTAAACGCTTCTCTCCAACAGCAGGGGTTGGGGGTAAACCCAACTCCATTAGTCAACATAGAACATGACACCATTCTAATAGAGGTGGATAACAGCGACTTAAAGAGTATTACTCTAGCCGCAGGCACCATTATTGGAATGGCAGTTGATGACCGACATTTTTCCATCGATTTAGGTAATGAACTGTTAGGGCCAAACCCCAAGGACTGCTTTGACAGTGACAGTGATGACAATCCAACACCAGACAGGATTTTTACCCGCCATGGGGGGAACTTCCTGGTGTACACTTCTTGCCCTTATGGTTAGGAAGATGTGACTTGTGACTTCAGGAGGGATGAGGTGATTTTCCAGGTCCATGAGGGCTGCCTTTCCCACCTGAAGCCTCCAGTCCAAATCAGCACTCTGACCAGGGACTTCTCCACCCAGCTGGAGGAGGCCGCGGAGATAGCCAAACCAGAAGTCTTTCCAGGCTTCAGGCAGATGGTGGAAGAGAGAGTCAACCTAGCTGATGCCTGTGTGACTCTGGAACAAAAGCAAAAGTTGAAACAAGTTTTCTTGGATTTCCAAGATCTCTTTGCGGTAGACTCATATGACTGTGGTTGCACTGACATCCACACAACAACAATCCCCACGGACCCTGGCATGACTCCTGTGTTTGTGAAGCAATATCGCTTGCCTCTCGCATCAATGGAGTCCCTTACTGAAATAATTAAGAACCTTGAGTCCCGGGGAATAATCCGTCCAGTCCACAGCACCTTCAATAATCCGGTGCTGGGAATATTAAAGCCAAACGGCCAGTGGAGACTCTGCGCTGACCTCAGGGAGCTCAACAAACGGGTCCATACTTCCCGATGGGCTCTTCCCTACATTGACCAAGGGCTGGCCCAGATCCAGGGGTCACAGGTATTCACTGCAATAGACCTGACCAATGGATACTGGACTGTGCCTGTCAGTAGGGAGGACCAATACAAGCTGGCTTTTACCTTTGGGGGCCAGCAGTACACATGGACCCGGACTCCCTTCGGATACCTTAACTCCGGTAATGAGTTTAACATTTTCCTACATAAGGCCATGCCCGACCTGGGTGCGAGGGGTAACCTGGCTTATGTAGATGATGTCCTCATCAAAAGTTCATCTGTGGAGGAACACATAGCGGAGATCCGTTATGTTCTGACCCAGTTGAGGGCCGCCGGAGCAAAACTTTCCTTTCAGAAAGCACAGTGGTGTAGAACCCGTGTTAATTTCTTGGGGCATGAGATTACTCCTCATGGTCTCTGTCCCCAGGAAAAGAAAGTGGAAGCACTTCAGAAACTGAAAGACCCCACAACTCTGCGGGAACTAAGGAGCCTCCTTGGACTGACTAATTACAGCAGAAAGTTCATTGAGGGCTACGCAGAGATCACCAGACCCCTGATTCATCTCCTGAAGGGGGGGGTCAAGTGGGAATGGGGTCCAGAACAAGCTGAGGCAGTAAAACAACTCAAAAGAAGCCTCTCACAAGCGCCTTGCCTAGCTTACCCTGTCAGAAACAAGGAGTTCTTCCTGGAGACGGGGTTCTCTAATACGTGCTTGACGGCAGTATTATACCAAAAGCATGACAAGGTCAATAAAGTAATCTCCTATGCGAGCAAAACTTTATCCTCTGTGGAGGAAAAATTCAACGATTGTGAGAAGGCACTCCTGGCAACGGTGTGGGCATTGAAGAATTACCGCCCGTTTATCCAGGGGGAACACATCATAGTGGAGACTCCACACCAGCCTCTGCAATATCTCCAAAGTGACAGAATCCGGGCCGGAAATGTGAGTAATTCCCGAATTACTTCCTGGATTCTGTCAATGCAAGGCTTTCCTGTGGAGGTCAGATATGGCCAAAACAAGAAGAGTCCCCCCGCGCAAGGTCTGGCTGACTTGCATGATTGTGCCAGAGAAAACTGTCTCGAGGACGAAAGTCTAAAAATGAAGGACAACACGGAGGCATACCTTAATTCCCCACACAAAGTCTTTGAAGAGGACAAGTGTGAGGGAATGCCCACTGTCTATGTGGATGGATGCTCTTACCATGTTGACAACGACGGGGAGAAAGAACTGGTGGCCGGCGTAGGGAATGCATGGGTGAATGAGTCCCCAGGACCCTCCGCTGGATACAAAATTGGTCCCCGAAGTAGTCAGGTGGCAGAATTGATGGCTGTGCATCAGGCCATCCTCACTGCTGTCCAGCATCAACTCCACGAACTGGTCATAATCACAGATTCGGATTATGTACGGAACGGGTTTGTGGAGCACCTGGTTAATTGGAAAACCAGAGGCATGTCATGTGCTAACAACAAACCCTTGAAACATGGGAAGTTGATCCAAAACATTGATGATCTGGTCACCTCGAATGAGATGACCATCTATTGGAAAAAGATCAAGGGTCATCCCAAAGTAGAGGGACCAGACAAAACTGGAAATGACTTAGCTGATCAGCTGGCCAAAACCGGGGCCATCCAAGGGGATCTAATTGAGATTGAGTCCCTGTTGGGGGAAATCCAGGTCACTGCTATCACTAGGTCCCAGACAAATGCTCACAACGACCTTTCAATTGCACAATGGAGTAAGGAGACCCCTGATGCTGATTTGATTACCGCTCAGAAGGGGGATCCAATAATTGGTAAATTTTACCAGCACCTTGAGGACCCTGAGAACTTTCCCCTGACGGATACCGATTACACTGGGAAAGAGGACCTAAGGGTGTTGATGAAATGTCCAAAAATGTTCCGGATCCAAGACGGTTTGCTGGTAAGGAAATCCAAAGCTGGCCACGATCAGTGGGTGGTTCCTACCTCATTCCGAAGCCTGATGTTAAGTCACGCCCATGATGCGGCCACCGCCGGTCATAGGGGGTTTCACACAACATTGGAAATCTTAAGAGAGGTTGCATACTGGCCACACATGGGGCAGGACTTCGACCAATACTTGAAGGGGTGTCTTGTGTGTGCACAATTTCAGCCATCATCCCTCACGCACCGTGCGCCTCTCCAAAAGAGGGGGATGACACTGCCATGGTCAGATTTACAAATCGACTTTGTAGGCCCCGTGATTCGCTCTGCTAGGGGGAATAAGTACATGTTGACTGTGACATGCTTGTTTACCAAGTGGGTGGAATGTCTCCCAGCCCCAAATTGCAAGGCAGAAACCGCAGCCGCCTTGATGATTAACCACATCTTTTCCCGTTTTGGTCTACCTCAAAGGATTGAGTCAGACAGGGGTAGCCACTTCACCAGTGAAGTAATGACAAAGATGTGGGAGATACTGGGGGTCAAAAGGAAGTTGCATATTGCTTACCGGCCAGCTTCTTCTGGGGCAGTAGAGAGATATAACCGAACCATTGTGAGCATATTAAAGACGTTTGTGGCATATTCTGGGCCAAGTTGGGATATCCGATTACCTCTGGTCCTAATGGCCATCAGATCTACCCCTTCATCTGCAACCAAAATGTCACCATTTGAGTTGATGACTGGGCGCAAGATGGTGCTTCCTCAGCATTTGCTCTACAGGACCCAAGAGCAGACACTAATAAATGCCTCCACAACTCATGAGTATGTGGAGAATTTAAGGAAACACCTTCAACATGCTTTTGCTTATGCTCAGCGGAATCTAGAAAGATCAGCTGATAGCATGAAGACCCACTATGACCTGAAAACTTCCAGGAAGGAATATCAGGTGGGGGACCGGGTCTATCTATACAATCTCCAAAGGAACCAGGCCAAACAGCGAAAATCTTTGCCTACGTGGAAGGGACCCTTTGAGATTATAGACAAAATCTCCCCTGTGGCCTACAAGATCCGCATCCCCAAAGGCGGTTTGGCAGAGGGGGAAGACAAGTGGGTCCACATAAACCAGTTGAAGTGTTGCCATCCCAGGCACACTCTGCAACAACTGGAGGAATCCTCTGGAATCCTAGAGGGTACTGTCTCTGATTAATTCAGTTCTAACTTAAAAGATCCTACATATAGCCTATCAAATTCTGTGTTTCTCAAGTTTAGGTGTTCCTGTCTCTTATCTTAAAATAAATGTGCATGTGCATATCTGTTGAGTTCTAAAATTCATATGCCACCCCACTATATCAATGGTGGGGGAAAAATGTCTATGAATAGGTATTGCCGCTCTTCCTTTGTCGTCCTAGGAGAAAGAAAACCTGGAGACGGGCCAAGGAGGACGATCCGGAGACCGGGAGCAGAGACGCAAGAGGGCCCAGTGTACCGCCCAATATTCCCATCAGGACCGGCGAGGAGAACCGATCGATCAGTACCGGATGGAGGAAAAGATGCTGAACTGTGCCATCTATTGGAAGAAGATGAGGAAACATCCCAGGTCTTGCGAGTCCCATCAGTGAAACAGAATGGCCATCGCAAGAGGGGGGCTTGTGGGATGTTTTTATCCATGCATCCAAGCCCTACCTCAAAACTGTGCAGTACTGACATGGAAAACATCATGATGGCCAGAGCTTCCCAGAAAATGCACAGGGAAATGCATGAAGAATAGGCTGCCACTCATTTTTGCTGATGTTATGGGCACAGAAGGGCACTGCCTAAAACCACCATTGGGCTACCCACACAGTAGTCTGAAACCATTGGGAATGGCAATGCTGATTGCCAAAAGCAACCTAGAATTGTGGGGAATTTTCTTAAACCCCAAAAAGGGGTGCAGTACCAGTACTCACCACTATCAGAAAGCCAGCGTTTTAAAACCACCAGATTTTGTTTAAAACTGAATAAATGAACCCAAGGCAAGCCAAAGAAAGACTTACTGAGAGGTGGATACAATGTAAAGTGATATTCTGAAGTGACTTGAAGGTTTATAACAAGACTGGCTGAGTTGTGGATTTCAGCAGTTTAAGTAAATTTGGACTGAAAGACACTAAAAATCTAAATGTTTAAATGTCATAGTTTTAAACTTAGAATCAGCATTCTAGCTGCATATGTAAAAATTGTCTTGACTTAAACTGGGGAACAAAAAGTGACATTTTATCTGAAACCTGGTTTAAGGAACTGAATTCTGCCCACCAGCTACCCCCGACAGGAGTTGAGACTTGCACAACAGCTGTGTTCCCAGGCCTAGCTGCCCTTTTGCTGCTCCCACCAAAAGGGATATGACACTTCTCTGATTGAATTACCTGGGCTTTGCAGGAAATTGAACAAAGCCCTGTCCTGACTCAGGCAAATGTTTTATTACGGGGGCCGTAAAAAAGTGGCTTCCTCCTGAAGGAAAGGGGAGGAGCACTGCCTGTGAGAGCAAGCTGGCTTGGCAGAACTGGAAAAACCAGAAATTCAACGTTGTGCTGGGGGGAAACCACACCCCTTTGGGGCCAGAACATAACTCTAAAAAGATGAATAACTCATAGTACGGACTTGTGAAAATTATTTAAATGACACCATAATTCTTGTGATTTTTCTGCCCACATTTTAAGAGGTTTTTAGAACCGGTGGCATGATTTGGGGGCAAGCTAGCAGTTAAGAGGTTATTACTTAAAATGTGTGCATGTTAAAAATCTGACACTTCATCAATTAATGTCCATACTCCTTGCGCACATGTGTGTAAATTTGGGGTAATGTCCGATATTGCGAAACCAGTTAAAACGTGCAAATGTCGCCATTTCTGAATGCAAGCTCCCAGGAAGAGCAGATTTGGACAGGGTATACCTCCTGTGATGCATGATGGGTGCATGTAATTTCAAACCACTGTGTAGCTATGAAATATGTCTTTTTGAGCAAATATAGATTGTGTGTAAAGTTGACAGGGGTGGGTTCTCTGTATCATAAACAGACCTCATCATGATGACACTTCATTTCATTCCCCCAATCAAGGGGAAGAGGATGAGGTGGCCAATGACGAGTGGAGAGGGTTAGAGCCTAGTGATGCTGCACACACACCCATTTTCAAAACACATAAAAGCAGACAGACAGGACAGATAGGGACCTCCAAATCCATTTGCTGCGGGACGCTCTGCCGGGAAAATCCATACTTTACCTCCATCAATCTCTAGAGAAAGCTGTGCAGAAAGATCCAGACTTCAAATCCATCAATCTCCAGAATCCAGAGAGAGAGAGAGCTGACCCAGATCACTGTGAAGTGCAGAGACCAGACCAGAGTCCAGTCTAAAACCTGACCAGATCTGTGGCGAGGCCCATTTATTTCAAAAATATCTTGTGAGTACCTAGAAGACTGTGCAGAACCAATCTCTTAGTTAAAATAATATAATTCAATCTATTTTAATCTAAGTAGAACTGCCTCCTAACTGTCACCTGTCATTTTCTAGTTGCTAGCTGTCACTTGTCTTTTTGAACTTTAAAATTTCAAATCTGAAAAACGACCTTTACCATATCGCTCATATCTCGTGACCGTTTGTCCTAGAGACTTGCAGTAACTTTCATCTGGAAGCTGAGATCCTAGGCTGTCCTAGGACCCCAAACCGATAGTGCTAGTCCTTGTAGTTCCTCTGTAATCGCGAAAAACGCACTCGCGAATTTGCCGCGATTTGAAAATTTCTCCACGTGTGAAAACAGCAGCTTCTTCCTAGAACTGTTAGAAAGTCGTTTGCAACCTGCCAATCGTTCCTAGAATCATTGCTAGAGTGAGCCTGGACTGATATTAACTTGATACCACTCACCCTGAACCTCCAGAGGGAATTAAAATCATTTTAGCATATTTTTCACTTCATTGCCAGCACATATAAAAGCATTTTGGGCCTGTGTTGTAAACTTCTGTAGTCTAAGCTGCTGGGGTGAACTGAATTACATTTGATTGCATTTCTGAGAACTGTGTGCTTTCCTTCCATTTCCTTGCATTGCATAAAGGGGGGGGGGGATTGCCAGAGAAAAGCGATTATATTGTTTTGTTGAACGCATATTGAGTATTTTCTGTACTGCATTTTTCATTCCACCTTGCATCCATTTGAAACCATAAAGTATTGTTGCTATCTTATCCATCCTATAACCACTCATCATTGATTATAAAGAAGTGTGCTAGTGCAAGACTATCCATTATTGATTACTGCTCAGATTCAGTGTGATATTCAATTATTAATTATTATAAAGTGTGATATATATATCTATTGTTTAAATTATTAAATAAACCTTTTAACTTGCAAAACAGAACTACTTCTTGGCTCAGTGGGGTCAGGGTTATTCAAAGAGAGGGGTGTTATATAGGGGTAGTCATCCAGAACGCATGAACTGGACATAAAGATATATCAATAAGGGTTTCCATTCAGTATCCCAGACTAGGCATTGACTTAGCTGTAGTGTTGAATTGAATCCTCTTACAGGCGTCTGAAAGTGGCGATGCAGAAGGCGCTGAGGCGAGTTAGGCGAGGGGCTGTATCTACTATATTGTATACATGGGTTTTCCTATTTGTGATTAACTGGGTTATAAGTCTCTCTCTCAAAAAAGGTCAGTTATGTCTAAACAGATGTCCCTGATAAACTATAAATTTGGTTGTTTTTTCTTTATTCAAGCAAATCATTTTTGCGAGGGGAAAGTGATACCCAAAATTACTTCTGGTATGTAACTCTATTTGGAACATGCAAGTAAATGGTTGGATGGTTTGGAAGCTTCAATCTGGAGACAAGTTTTAGGTATCCCCAATGCTGTTCCTCTACCGGCTATAAGTGTGAATTGGGTTTACTTTTCCTAAGAATTTGCCTTGCGTGGAATTTGTTGTCCTTATTTCGAAAGATCTGCTCCCCTGATCCGCAGTCATTATATGATGCAATGGCTATTCACTTGATGAAGCCAGGGACATCTGTTTCTTTAGATTGTCCTTCATATGTGGGAACTGTGCGTAAAGGTGTTCTGTCTACATTGTGCCTTGATATTGAAACACTGGTAATTAATCCAGAAAAAGCGAAATAAAGCACTGTTCGATAAATGCTGGATTGATACCCTGGATAGTTTTCATGGTGATGTGTCAATGAGTCATCTGGCACAAGAACATAAGAAGTGGGGCGAGGTGGCCGATTATTTGGTACAGTTACATTGTACAGAACTATTTTTCTAAGGTTCCGGTGGAATCTCGTGCCTACTAAAGAGGTTCTTTTGAGCAGAAGTAAGAACGATTCCTCTGACGCATGCTTTAGATTTTGCCAATTGGAAAATACAGTTGAAACCCTTAGACATTTATTAATACATTGTACTAGTTTGAATATTGAAATGCTGAGGTATTTGGGGAAACTGTGCACTACGGTTAGTTGGGTAAACGTCAAAGGTTTTTGGCAAAGATGTTTAAATAGTAATAATATATGGGATTCATTGGCGGTTGCTACTATTTTGAAAAATATTCAACTAAGTAATCTTTTTTGAATTGCTGAATGATTTTATTGCAGGACTGTATATATATGGATGCATTTGAATGTATTATTTATTGTTGTAAGACAATCATGTGTTGTAGATGGGAATTAACAGTTTTTATGTTCTCTTAAAATTTAGTCTTAACTAATAATGTTCATGTGCTATAGTGCTTAGAAAGGCGTTTTTAGCTGTGCATGTTTTTTAAAGGTTTCTTTGTAAACCATATATAATAAAAAAATAAATAATCCTTCACAGACACCTTCACAGAAGCCATCATGTACCTAGCCATCAATTATGACCACCTGATCATCCTTGGGGACTTCAACATATGGTTTGAAGAAGAAATTGCAAACTCGCTGAAATCACTGACTAATCAGCTTGAGATATGAAACTGCGACAGGTGGTGAAAGGAGTGACACATTCAGCAGGAAACACGCTTGACACAATCTTTGCCAACATAAATCTGATCTCAACAGTGCCGCCATTACAAATATAATGGAGCAACCACCTCATTATACCATTTGTGATCCAACTACCATCAAAACCAACCATACAGCCCCTAAGTACCCTCCGATATGGAAAGGAAATTGGAACACTGTCAAAAACAGCAACTTGGAAGAACAACTAAAATCCTCAAAACCATTGATCGCAACCTTGGAAGCAACTGACCTAGATGAAAAAGCAGAAATAATCCAGAAATGGATTGCTGAAACAATCAACAGCATCGCCCCCGAATAAATGCTCACGCCATGACGAAAGAAAGCAGTGGAGAGATGGTTCATGCCCCACCTCAACACATTGAACAAAGCAATCCGGAAACTAGAACAAGAATGGTGGAAAGATTAAGACCAAGCCAAAAGAATAATTTATCAATAACAAATCCGAGCATACAAAAAGGAAATCCTTAAATTAAAAAAGAAATTCTATGACAATCGTATCACAAAAGCCACCAACACTCAGAAAGAACTATTCAAGATCATAAACAAGATAAGAAACCCCCTGGATGCAGTAACACACCAGTGCCTTCACAAAAACTATGAGATGATCTTGCGGATTACTTTGAGAACAAAATCAACAACATGCACAGGATATGATATGATGATATGATATGGCATTTGTAACGCGCCTATACACAAGTGATCATACAAAATAGACCAATCAACCAGACCATGCACCGTCCCCCACCTATCACGCAACCAGAGAACAGGCTGTGCAGTTTCAAACAAATGTCAAGAGATGAATTCCTCAAACTGGTAAAAAAAAAAAAAGCAACAAGGCAGGCTCCCTAATGCACCCCTGCCAACCAGACATCTATAAATCAATTCTAATACTGGGCACACCATCTGAAAGCTGTATAAACCTCTTCAATATATCACTCTGAAAGGGGTGAGTACCGCGGGCATTCAAATCTGCCTACATCAAACCACTGCTCAAGGACACAACGGGTGATGTGGAAGGCCTCTCAAACTTCAGACCAATCTCAAACATTCCCTATACAGCAAAACTACTAGAGACCTATGTCTACGAACAAACAGCTGAAGTAAGGCGTGGTCTGTTTATTTCTCCAAATATAACTGGTTCAGGGGAAAGTTCCCACACCCGAAAATGTGACAAATCTCACTGTTCATTAGGAGATCTCAAAAAAGGGATTAAGAGATGGACATCTAATGGATTCCAATGCTCTCTCACTGGTTACAGGCTTGTCATGGAGTAATTCTATCACAAAGTGACATCACAAACAAATGATACATTGCAAAAACTGAAGATGAATGAGATTGGTTAGCACGGTGGGCTACATATAGAAAATCCGGTTCTACGTTATTTTGCCGTGGGATTTTTCGTCGCAGAACTTTTCATCGCCGTTTTTTAATCGGTTACCCCCCAAAATCCCCTTTATTTATTTGTTTACATGATTGCCTTCCACCCACAAATATTTATTTAATTTTTAAAACCCCCCCACAAAAAAAGATGATTTTTTTTTCAATAAAAAAAACGGCGATGAAAAGTCCTGTGACGAAAAATCCCACGACAAAAGAACTCTATACCGAAAATCCATATGATTAGTTGTTTCATTGGCTAAAAAGTGTCTTGTGGCTCCTCCTCTGACCACCTCCTACATTTTGTAAATACAGGCATGTCAGGTTAGCGCATTACCATTGGGTCTTGCAACAAAGTGTTAGGGTTTTGTCAGTGAGGGTCTGTTCAGCCATGGCGCTTTGGAAGGTTACCAACCCATGAGCAACAATTGAAGGTGCTGTCTGTACCCAACAACATTACCATCTCCATCCTCTAGGCCTTGAGAAAGAACATTTAGCTTTCAACCTGCTAATACTTTTGTATCGTCTGTCTTCAATTGGATGGCAACAGTGGTCTATGGGCCTCATTAGGACCCAGGCGGTAAGGGGTTTACGGCGGCGTAAACAGCGCCGACCCTTACCGCCTGATTCCGAGGTCCCTTAGCGCCATGGAGGTTTTAACACCTGCTTTTAGCAGGTGTTAAAATCTCCATGGCGCTAAGGGACCTTGTTGTTAATTACGCCACCGTAATTTACGGTGGCGTAATTAACGCCTTCCCCACTCCCATTATGCCCTATGAGGCAAAAATGGGAATGGGGAAGGGTAAATGGGTTAATGGGGACTTACCGCCCCACTCACCTCGGAATGGGGCAGTAAGTCCGCCAACCACCATGGCGTAAACGTAGTTTACGCCATGGTGGTAAAGGTACGACCCAGGCGGTAACTTACCGCCTGGGTCGTAATGAGGCCCTATGTCTGGTTCAAACTAATGGGCTCTGTCTTTGCGTTTCAGATCAAGTATGTAGGGACCACAAACCTAATTTTCCTGCTCTAAATAATGAGGATGTTCAGCTTATAAACATGCAGGTGTCCTAACTCTTCTGCAAAGGTGAAACTCGCTCTCCCTCGGTGTCCTTGGCAAGAAGATGCCCAATGCCTGCAAAAACAGACTGATCCATGCCTCTCTGCAAAATCAGTGTGTCGGGTCTCTCTCTGTGTTCTCGAGCCTTCTCAGTGCTTCCCATTCACTGTAATGCGGTTGCAGCTTCCATTTTGATATACATGGACACTCATGTTAGTGGTGTTCAGTGTAAGCAAGCAGTTTATATGTATTATTGTGCGACTTGCGGTTAATGCATACCACAAGTGTATCCATCCTCTATCTAAATGGGTCATAAGCATATTCTTCATGTCTAGGAGTAGTTTAATCTAAGTGTATGTGTAGCTTCATGCAGGAATCCATATGTACTTCATATTTAACGCATATTTGTCATGGTCTTGGTTGTGATATCATCAGCTCTTGCATGATCCCAGCCAGTCAACTCGCTCCATCGCTGAAAATGTATCTCTTCAATGACACAATCAAGAAAGGGGCTAAATAGCTGTCGGAGTGGATAACATTTCTCACATCTGCAGTACATCAGTGATGGGGAGAAGAGGGCCAGGAACAATGTACACCTTGAATTTCTGTAACAGCGGGACAAGGGTGGGACTGGAGCAACAAGGGCCACATTCATATCTCCCTCTCCACAGCAGAATATGTAGAAAACAATCAGCTACTGGACCAGACACAAGTTGGCATCAGACCCATGAGAGGGACGGAGACAGCACTACTCTCTCTATATGGGACACCATGAAAACTATTGCAGACTCCAACACGAACTTGGCACTGATACTACTCGACCTCTCTGCAGCATTTCACACAGTCTAGCATAAAATCCTCACAAAGAGATTCAAAGAAATAAGGATAACTGATACAGCACTGCTCTGGATTAAATCCTTCTTGTCTGAAATAACAGAAACAATATGGATTAAACCATTCAAATCCACACCACGGGACACCCCATGTGGAGAACCACAAGGATTCTCGTTATCCCTGCTCTTCTTCAAAATCTTTATGATGCCAACTAATCATCCTCATCAAAAGCCAAAGCTTCACCTGCTACAACTACGCAGATGATTCCCAAATCATCTACATACTCGGCAATGAACAAGAGGAGAACACAACTCTAATAAACTATCTCACAGAACTCTACCCATGAATGAACACTAACAACCTCAAACTCAACCCTGGATAAGGCGGAAATTATGATTACATCAAACAACCAAGATGGAACCAGTATATCCCATGGTCCACAGAACTAGGAACTACACCCACACCGTCCATAATTTGCAAAAACCTTGGAATTCTAATGGAAAACGAGGTACGCTTAGAACAGCAAGTAAACATGATAATTAAGAAATGCGTCTTCCATCTAAACATGATCAAAAGGATTCTACCATTCCTCTCCTTCACACTCAAAACAATGGCCATTATCTCTCTCATCATTTCCAGGATAGAATATGCAAACAGCATATACTTAGGAATGCCAGACTACTTACTGAAGAAACTGCAACGTATTGTCACGATCACTGCTCCTGGCTCTGGCAGTCAGGCCCCCTGGTCTGCACCACGGTCTCCCATCATAGCCCCGAGGGCCCCATCATGTTCCCAAGACTCTTCTGGAGTCAGTTCTGGCACCTTTGGTGCCAGGCTCATATAGGAAATGGGGGAACTGGAGTTCAAAATGGCAGTGTCACAACATGGATGCCCCCGCATGGTTCAGTTCCAGAACTGAACAATGCGGTCTAGCATTCAGGTGTGGTCTGGCCTGGAGGCACCTGGGATACCTGCAGGCTATATAAGCCACACCCAAGATGGTGAACACGCTTCGCGTTGCTCTGCTCTCACAGGGTGACGTTCACCATGGTCTGTCGGAGTTTCCCCAGCATTCCGGGCCGACACCTGCAAGAAGAAGAAGAACACCGTTAGTATTTGCTTACCTGTTAGCGAGTCCAGCTCCTGTCATCCGCTCCAGTATCCCAAACACCCAGCATCTCGCTGAACGCTCGCTCTCTCTCCTGGAAGCTGCAACCTGGAGGGGGGGAAATAGAAAAGCAGCATTAGTAAGCGTTTATTCTTCACATTCAAAAACAAACAGAAGGCGCACGCTTACCTGAGTTGAACTTGCTTTTGGTTCATGTCCATTCCAGGCCTTTCGACGTCCTGCAAGAGATAAGACAAGGCTGATTAACACGCATAAGTGCTTGAAGGCGGTTCGACAACACCTTACTCACCGTGCTCCATCTTCTCGGCAGCTTACCATCCGGAACATCACGGCGGCCTGCAAGAGAGGGACAACACAGGTTAGCACAAGAAACGCACATAGCACTTTCACTTACCATCTCGTGCACACCCCCAGCCAGCGCAGTGCCTCCAGAATTCCTCCACACCTAGGAAAAAGGAAAGACATTAGCAGGGGCAAGTACAAATTAAGGACAAGCTGTCAAAATAGCAGACTTACCTGAGGAACTCAGTCGGAGCAGGCCTGGACTCTGCAGGGCCCGCACCAGTGAAGCAACTCGGTTGCGACGCGCCCACCCCTGCACAGAACAGCAGGACGGAGAGCGCACCATATCAAAAACCAAGGTGAGAAAAGCACTATGGGGTTGTTGGGTCCACAAGGGAGGTGGGCTCTGGGTTAAAAGAGACTATAAGCTAAAACCAAGCTCCTGTGTTTTCAGACTTGGTCCTCGGCCAAACAAGAGTCCAAGGGAGTGGGTCCAAGGTCGGAAGCAGTCCAGCCAGATTGGGTGGCGTCCCTGTGGATACCAGGTGAGCGTTCAGAACTCAGCTGCTAAAACTGTCACGAAGAGACCACATCACTCCAGCAGTAAGGATGCTACATTGGCTCCCTGTCAAAAAATGAAACACCTTCAAAACTATGTGCATAACATTCAGTTTAATCCATGCCCTAGTAGCGGAATTCATACAAAAGCAAATCACCATCTACAAGCCAACTAGAACACTGAGATCCAGTAAAGGCAGTCGCCTAGAACCTAAACCGTACATGAGAAAGAAACTTGGTGGATCAGCATTCTCCAGCTTAGCTGTAAAACTTTGGAACCCCCCAAAGAAACAAGAACTACGAAGGACCACCTATAATTCAGAAAACCTTTATATACCTGGCTCTTTTAATCTGAACAGGACAAAATCAATGAACAACATCGCCTCACCATGAAATGAACACACTGCAGAGAGAGTATGCCAAACTAGAATAAAGTCCAGGGAAGACGAGAACAATTGAATGGGTAGGAGACCTAGAGGTAACCTTCCCTATAGAGGATCAACGGGAAACTAGGGATAGAGAGATGGGTCTGACTTAATTGGACCACTGAAAGAAAGGCTGAATTTAAAAAGGGGATAGAGAGTAGCCCAGATTTAAACTTATGGACCACAGGACACGGGGAACACATCCCGTTCTCGAAGAACCCATGGGGGTGGTAATTTGCAGCACATTGAAAAATGTCTTAGAGGGGAAGATAGAGCCCTTTGAGGACCCACTATTCTACACATATCATAGGAGGGGCAAGCATATCACACTGGAATACAAAAGAGGGGATAGGATACGTGCAACAGTCATTCACAACAGACTTTGTAGGATAAGGCACCACACAACCATCCTTACTAATAAAACCTCATATTTCTGCATAGACCTCTCAAACTCCTAACTAAACACAACCATACCTCCATGGCACAACAAAACACACACTCTTCACTACACCACAACAATTAAACAAACCACACATAGCCTTGCATAACAGCACATGACGACTATCAAATGCACTTTTGCTAAGTCCTGCTAACTTACCCCCCACCCTTTTGATTTACAGAACTGCCAGAGTGCCAAGTAACAACACAAGTGGTGACAGTGCATGGTATAAGAACCATTAATATAACATAAAATATCAAACCCCACCTGCTTAAGGTATGTAAAATTTCCCGCCGGCATGTGCCCTTCTAGCTTTCGTCTTTATAATTATTTCATAGCTGCCAGTGGGTGCCATGTCAACAATTATTTAAGTCACCCCAGGTTATGTAGCTAGCGTTGCATGCATTGTGAGAATTGAAGGTGTGTCTGTCCCAGCTTGAAAGATATGTGGCTAAAGAGGGTCGCTTTGGACATATCCATTTAGGTGCTCTGTTACAAACTTATCTATTTAATTCATTTGAAATGTGGGTGTGGGAGGGAGAGGGGATTAGAAAAATATACAGCACTCTTCAACATTATAATGCAGACCCCCAACACAAGTGAATATTAAACATATTAAAATGACAGCGAACAAAGCCTCATCTGTTGGATTTCATGTTAATCTTGTGCAACACTTTGCTTGAGAAGCCTCGCTCCCCATCTACAAACAAAATCATACCACCACCTACTGCACCATTAAGGGACGTTCACACCCTTAGGCATTTGTATCAGTACATTTGTGTATTTTCATTTGTGTTGTCTTGTGTGTTTTATTAAATCAAACCCTCAGTGCCCCCTTCCTTTTTTCTATTTCCACTTGAATAAAAAAACAAAATGTTGTGCTTGTTCCCTGAAAAAAGCGCAACACCTGTGTAAATGCATGTACCACGACAAATGCTGTGAGGAATTCGACCATCTGCACTGTGGGTGTGTGGTCGCCTGGGCTATTTAGTTTTACTGTGAAAAACAAGGAGTGGAAAATATTGTCGCAGGAAAGGGGGAGACCAAACTTTCCCCAGCCATGGTCAGCCTGATAAACTGACAAAGGCTCCATGGAACCGCTGTGCTCTTTTGGTAGGCCCTGCACTGGTGGCATCGATTATCATACAAACAGAGCATACTTCAGAAAGGCCAACACGGGGGCCTGGCTGCAGAGGATAACAAAGGACACAGGAAACCCAACAACTTTTCATATGTGACTGTGCCAACCTGAAGCTTGCCCCCGCTTCTCAGTATCAATGGCAGTGTACTGTCATGTCTGGGTCTGTTGTTACAGTAGGCCACCCCGCTAGGGGTACCCCATTCATAAGGTATGTCCATTTGGCTTGCAGGAACTAGAGTCTGGTTTCTCATCAGTTTTTAGAGAGATCTGCCTCTTTAACGGGAACCACACAGGGAGGACTATTAATCAGAGAGACTAGTACAAGGCAGTGAGTCCGTAGCTCTTACTGTTGAGAGAAGGGTTCCACTATATTAGTTCTGCAGCACACCTTGTTCCTGTGTTCACCCCTTTACTTTTCCTGTTGCAAAACACTGTGGTTATGATATCACACATACAGAAGATTGTTGGCAGAGAACCCAGGATTGTTTCAATAAGGTAAGCTTAGCCTACACCAATCCTTGTGGCTCACTCGGCTTTAAAAGAGAGCCAAGCCCCTCTTTTGGCAGATCATCCGAAGGCTTTACCAGAAGCAGAAGGAATAACTCATCATTGAACCCTGGCTGAAGGTACAGTCTGTCTAACATCTTCTGCCAGTGAGGGAAGGCCAGGATTTCCAAAGAGAGAAGCAAGATCCCTTCCCTAAACTTCTCCCAGGGAACAGAGAGAGAAACAAAACTCAGAGGACCCTGCAGCTGCTCCAGAAATGGTATTCAGCCAGCACACAGCATGCCCTGCTAGGCACTGCAGTAGGTTTCCCGTATAGGGAGTGCCAGAAGGTCTCTGAACCTTACAGCCAAGGACAAGGCAGCTGCCTTCAACACACTCCACAGCTATGGGCTATCCGCCTTAAAGGACGACACAATCCCATTGAAGAACTGGTCAAAGTGCCTTGATGAGCATCTATCGAGGTCCGCATTAAACAACATTTTTGAGCCAGATGAGTACCTCGATCCACAACCGTCTGCAAGGCTAACTGTTGCCAAACCGCAGACGCTTAGACACCTGAGACATTTAAACCAGTGCTTCAGAACCACCGATCAACACTGAGACAACGATTCTGACCCTGTGCTGCTGTGTAGGCCAGCCTGCAGTCGTTCATCCCAGTTTCACTAGATGAACTATTTTGCCACTGGAACCGTCTTGCCACCTGATAACCGCAGCTGATTCCCATCTCAAACTCTGTCACAGAAGCCTGCAAAGCACCCTGATGTCGACTCGACGCTGTCGAGCACCAATAACACCTACAGCTCAAGGTACATTGTGGTTCTGTCATCCAGTCCCTCGCAGAAGGACCTTAGAGACATTTTAAGACACTTTTCCACCTTTGTGCTAAAGCCAAGAAAACTTAACAAACTGTTGTGGTTATTAACCATACAGACTACGCTCCAGTCAGTATACAGAGTGCATCCCTGTTCCATCTTTGAAACAATCTGTCCTCTGTATTCCTTTACACGGTGGGTTATATTTCATTGGCCCTCATTACGACCCTGGCGGAAAGGGGTTTACGCCGGCGTAAACCACGGCGCCCCTTTCTGCCTGAGTACGAGTTCCCGTAGCGCCATGGTGATTTTTACGCCTGCTTTTTGCAGGCGGTAAAATCCATGGCGCTAAGGGACCTTGTTGTTAATTACGCCACCGTAATTTACGGTGGCGTAATTAACGCCTTCCCCACTCCCATTATACCCTATGGGGCAAAAATGGGAATGGGGAAGGGTAAATGGGGATTGGGGACTTACCGCCCTGCCAAGGTCGGAATGGGGCGGTAAGTCCGCCAACCACCATGGCGGAGTTGGCAGCTTAGCGCCAATAGCACCATGGATCTCCGCCAAGGTCGTAATGAGGGCCATTGTGTTGTTAGACTGTCTGTTGTGATTAATAAAGTAGATATTTTGAATACAACCTTGACTGCACACGCCTTTGACCAGGGGGTAATAATTGTATTTTCGCTGTGTTGCAACTAATCAACGACACACAACCATCAGAGGAGATAAGCCTGCTGATCCACCCACGTTACCAAACACGGACAGGGAGGTTTATTATTTTAATTGTATGGTTGGTTATTCCAATTAGTTTGGATCCCTTCTGGTGTAATGGAGGTGTGGGGCTGATTGATGGTTTAGAAACCAATGTTCACCCCTGAACCACTGGTACCCCAGAATTTGATTTGTCACAAATGCATAACGATGCAAAGACACGGTGCCTTCAAGGATTAACAGGGAAGGCAGATCACAGAGAGGCACTGACACACATGCATGCTCACTCCCCCCCTCCGCTCCCTCTTTCACATTGCCCGCTGTGGTGCCTGCCCCCTCTGCAGCCTGATACAGTGTAGCCTGTGCCTGGAGGACTGCCCACGCCCCAGCCTGGCCAGAGAGGCTCTTTGTAAACTCTCCAGCAGCCTTTCCACTCTGTCATCAACTAATTATTCCGAGTCCTTTCCCACTCTCCCTGTGGTGCTGAGAACAAAGCAGCATCACTTCCGGTCTTCCGCACATTCAATACACATCGCAAGGGGGCTGGGGGAGGATAGCACACCATAAGTAGATCTGTGTGTGTCCCACTACAGGAGTGAGTATTCTACCTAATCCTGGCATTTCCTTTGATTCTGGTACAGTGGTAGAAAGTCAAACGCAAAAGCAGGACTGGATTAGCCTCTCACGCTTGACATGGGGTATCTCTTTCTTCGTTCTATACTTCTTATCTTCTTTTTAATTTCATTACTTAGATGTAGTTCGGTAGTCTATTATTGTTGTTAACCAAATGACTGGTTCATTTGGATTCTCTTGTATTGTTGTGATTTGATTGATTATTGATGTATTGTACATCTATATGCAATATTGAAAATACACATGTTTGACATACAAAAACAAAGAAAAGATCATGGAAATCCGCCTTTCTTAAGTCCCAGGTCCATAAAGGGTCAAGTTCAGAGCAGGGAAGCCACCAGCATTGAAATGTTGGGGGTGCATACGTGATCAGCGGTGTGTGTGTGTGTGTGTGTGTGTGTGTGAGACAGTGCGAGCGTGTGCACACACACGTAATTTCTTTGATGTATGAGTGAGGGGGCATATTAAGTGAGCGCCTGGACTGCTCAAAGCGTACCAAATTTGGACCACTTCAAAGTGCATTTGCAGGAAAATTCTAATGCTTTTTTACTGCACCAGAGGGCATGAAAATCTATCAGCAAAATGGAAGCGTTGTAGATCGCAGCAGTAGTGGGAAAGTGGCCAGGTGTGATTATTATTTAATGAGATTCCACTCTCTAGTCTACATGGTCAACTGGGGACTTGTCCTCAGGTGACTCTGTGGGACAACTTCAAAAACAAGGAAGGAGGGAATCAACCTTCAGACAAAGAAAGCCCTGGAGAAGGTACATCCTGGAGCATGGCCTGGGGACTGTTAGCTTCTCTGGACCTTGTCAGAGTGCATTATATCACACTGTTGAGATTCGATGAATGGATTCACCAGTTTGCTGGCCTCATTTCAATGTAAAAGCTCGTTCACAGAGTGGGAGGCTTCTGGGCTCAAGAAGAACTGCTTTATCACTTGGAGTTCATCTTCTTCTGACCATGGCCTGGGCAGGAATTGATATGATACCCATGTGTCAGGGTGTTGCATCTTGTCTCTGTTGCCCCTCTGCATGGCTTGGAAAGGCCAGAGATCGGTGCATTGCCGGCGTTGCAGATGTCTGTCGACCTAGCATAATGCACCAATGGAAAACCAAGAACGACTGCAAGGAAATACTCAAATGCATCCCACAGCTGATCAAGAGCGGACATTAGAGTCAATTAGTTGAAGCACATGATGGTTAGAGAAGTGTATCCAAGACAAACATTACAAATAGTAACAATATTCTTTGTGCTAGCTTTACCTCGCAGAAACGGGGGCTTGAAGGGGCGCTGTATTTACTTATGGTAACAAGAGAATAAGAGCAGCAGCGGCAGCCCCAGAGGTGGAGATAGGGCCAATATTTGAAGATTTATGGTCATTGCTTGTGTCCTGCCTGAATGTTGCCATCACATTTAGTGGTGATTGTCCATAAGGGGGGGAGTGGATGAGGATGGGAATAGGCTCTGCAGGGCGTGTTGATCTACTGACAGGCATTATAAACCATTTTACAAGTTCACAACTGAGCTCTTTGAAACACTTGTCTGTATAGAGGCGCTATATACATAAACAATACCATACCATAACATTTTGTTATATTCTAGTTTTTTTTAATTTTATTTTTTTATAGTTTAATTGTTTTGGTTGAATCGCAACCTTTCAAGAACAACAAGCAAAACACACATATTAAATTAGTAAAAAAAAAACACTGTAAAACAGTTGGGTTACATAGAAGTACAAGCATGTTGTTATTATAGGAGTTTTTACAAGCAGTGGCCAACATGCATGGCCTATTGCTCATAGAAGAAACAGGTAATTGGTTTTAAGTACAACCCTTTTCTAAAGGGTACAACCCTTTCCAAAAGGAAAGGTATTATAAGATACAACATTATGTATTCTTGGCAAAACAAGTTTGACAAAACAAGGCATTTCTACTTGTACCAACATTGTCAATTGGATCTTTTTAAATTGTTACACTATTAATTTGTAGTGACTACTTCTAGTATATTGAAGTCATACTAAGAATGTTACAATTGTCTTGCTGGGTAAAACACATCAAAGCCTAGAACAAACGTATACATTATTTTCTTGTAGAAGGTTATGATTCTATGATGGACACTCTCATAACCCCCTATTGTACGTTTTTTTAATACCCGTATAAAAAAGGTGAAGGGGACAAACAGCAGAAAGGAGGGTTCCTGGTTGCTTTGCATAAATCAAAGAGCATTTTAGGAAAACAAGACTAATTATAGATCTTTATTTTTGAAAACTATGTCTGTGATAATAGGGCTGTATCCTTAAATCACTTAAAGCATAATGAATAATGAGGTTCTAATTTAATTTTTCACAGCACTCCACCTAATATTAAAGTATATTTATGAACCATAGACACTAATTCAGACAGCCCCAGGATTCAGAAAAGAGTCACACTTAGATTCATTTCAATTGTGTGTTTCTTCTCTGAGCACAAAGACAATGGGCCTCATTACAAGTTTGGCGGTCTGGAAACAAGGGTGCCGGTAAGCTCACCTGCACCCTTGCTTCCTGGACTGCCACACTACGAATTTGCCCGCCAATGTCGCTGCGCACAACAGGTCTGACCCTGCCGGGCACAACGGCCCCAGCAGGCAGAGTTACCATGGAAGCACTGGCATCATCAGCAACAGTGCCCATGCTTCTGAGTCCCCATTCCTTGGACTCCATGGGAATGGGCACCTACAAAATCCGGCGCCTAACTTCCCGCGCCACCAGGACTTGTAATGTCCCGGTGGCACTGGGAAGTCAGGTGCTGAATTTGGTATTACAGGGTTGGCGGCAACCCGCCGGTGGCACCCGCAGGTTACCGCCAACCTCGGAATGAGGCTTTGGTATGCTATCTAATGATTACTGCTACAGAGCGGGCCCATTTGTTGTTGCATGTGCAAACACTGATTGGTCATCAAAAAATATAGAAAATGACAAATACAGTTGTAGATACTACAGCCTGGTCCTCTCGTCCCTTGCAAGGGCTGTAAGAATTCTAGCACTGCCCAAAGAGCCTATCCACATTACCCTCACCTTCTGCCATACAGACAATTTGATGATGAGTGTTATGATGACATTCCTGCAGGACATACACTGTAACAATATATGTCCCCAAATTGCATGCCTGTGTCGCTATGGAGGATAAAGTAACACAGCACCCACACTTCAAGATACTTGTTGTTTTTCAGGTTAGGCTCCTCTCGGCGATGCTTGGCGTGGCTCTAGCAAATGTGCAGTGAACAAAGTGACGCCTTCCCAAGGAGAGAGAAAGACAGAGCCATAGAGGGTCTTTTTCAAGTCTCCCAGATAACTAAAATAGGTGGACATAACATGGAAAGAACATGCAAAGAACATGGCCTAAAGTGTAACAGTTATTTTAATACCAATTTTAGTGTACCAGGTGATTTTGTAGGTTTTTGCAGGCTGAGCTGGGGCATGCAATGTGATTTCCATTTCCGTCGGTTCCCAACACCCCACTTGCAAAAACAACATGGTTAAACGCCAGAATGACATGTTGATGTTGGTGATAAACCAATGGATTTCTTTAGAATCGGCTAAAAGAAAGCAGATTCCATAAGAATTCACTCTATATGCCTCCGACAACAGTTAATTGATGGAGGCATTTACATGTCTTGTTCATGGTAGTGAAAAACTAGAACCTGTGTTTCATGAGGTTCAACATGCTTTTTCCACTGCGTTATGCAAATGTCAACAATTGATAGGTTACTGGTCCCTTCTGCGCAATTAACACTTTTTGTTTGTAAATGAGGCCAGTAGAGTGCAAAACAGTGCTAGATAGATTAGCATATGATACACCGCTACAGCTAGTAGGATATTTATGTGTATGTAACCATGAGCAAAGAAGAAAGGGGTGTCTTGAATGATCTTCGATAGAACACTGATGTGGTCATTTAAAACCCAAGCCAAAGGTAAGAATGCAGTAATTATATCATTGGAGAATTATCTGAAAGAGGCATATTGACAACTAAAGCACACAGTGAGTTATACCAAATTACAGGAAGATACTCCAATGAAGATCAAAGCTAGTTATCACCAATTGTTAAATGGGTGGTATCAGGGTGGACATACTGATGATGATTAACATACGTAGAACAAGAATGAACTTCCTATCACACCAACAATCTAATTGTCGCCCAAGCTTCATACGTTTCTCAAGAAACCACCTGTGAGACCAATAGTTGCCTTTAGTGTTTCTCTTTTGGAGAGCGCTAGTCGATACATTGACAATGTGCACTTTCCTTTTGTGTGGTTGGTGAGCGGGCAAATCATCTAATGAGTGTCTCCATGCCGGACAAGGAAATAGAACATGGGAAAAGAGACCAAGGCTAAATAGCCACCTGTGAGGGCTGCACACCCTAAAGACCACTAACCGGTTAACGCTTTTTATGGTCAATTAATTCTTGTACAGTTCTTTAGAAATCTAATATATTCCATTTTAATTGTGTTTCGTGATCACCATTATTGTGCCATATTGGTGCTTAGATTCTGTTTATGCCGATGCATTTCAAACTTGCAGGTTCCTCGTCAGGGCAAAACTCTGCATAACGAGGAGCTCCCACACTGGGATGTCCGCCACCCCCGACAACGCTCCTGGTATTTAGGGTGTGCAGACCTCACCAATGGCTATCTAACCTTGGTCCATTTTCCGTGTTCTTTCCTATGTCTTCCCTTGTATCTGAGAGACACAACTGACCTTTTAGGTAATAATAAAAATGTACCATTGGAAGATGATTTTGTCCTTGTAACAATGCAGCTATTCCCGTTACATGCATCCATTAACTATCACCTGGGGGTAAATGTATGCACACGCTTTTAAAGATCAAGATCTCTTAATTTTAGAGTCTCAGAGGTGATATTCGAAATGTTAACTTTGTACCCATGTAATAATGTCTTCCTTTTTGACAGCAACTATTACCTGCAAATGCGAGGAGTGCCAATGGGCACACATTTTTCTCCAACCAATGGCAATTTAATATTAGGGTGGTGGGGGGGAAATGTAGTTTGGCCTAAAGCCGATATTTAAAATTGCAAAAATAATTATTTAGTGGCTAAGGTATATTGATAACCTACCAAGTATTTGTAATGGTGAGATGTCCAAATAGCAGGAATTCATGTCAAATCAAGCACAAGAAAAATGATCTGCATTCAAGATGGCATTGCAATTTGTTCCTCCTTTCCTTTTAAACACAATACAAGTTTTGCTCCATTAAACACAGCCCTGCTGTGTACTTCATCTGATTGCCCAGAAGTAAGGCAATGTGTTCCAGAACTGCATTGTTTTCACTGAGAAAGTACATGCAGAGCAAGAATTCTGTTTTCAGTCAACACGCATATGATTTCCTTTGGAAATAGACCAGCACACTCAAATTACTGCAAAGGAAAGCAATAACGCAGCTCTCTCTCTTGTCTCGTGTCAAATACAAAGAAATTCTTTGCACCATCTGTTTGTGTCCATGAAACTACATTCTAATGAAAAAGCCTGCCAGAAGGTTAATCAAAAAGAAACTGTGTTCGGCAGAAACCGCATTTGTAATTTGACATAAAAGAAATATTAACCCACATGTAAAGCAGTGCTTTTGTAAATTAGGAGAATGCTGCTTGAAAGTGAAATCAATTACAGCCTGTGGGCACACAGAAATGGGATTAAATATTTGGGGAGTGGGGTTTTGCTATCAAATGTTTATGATATTTATTTTCAAAAATACTTGGTTTCTGTTGAACGAAAGAAGACAAAAAAAAATTTGAAACCAGTAGAACAGGTTTTGGCCCAGCCATTTGCTTCAAAGGTGCCTTGCCTCCCCTGGGAAAAAAACAAATTACCTCCACAAGTGAGCCAGCCCACATGGGCATATGAAAGGCCCAAAGTGTGGAAGTTTGTGGCCTTGTCAGACTATCCAGCATCCCTACAGAAAGGAACAAAGGAGCCAAGGGGAACTAGTATTTTAACACGAGGTGGAATTTCCTTTTACACCCATTCCCAGTCCCAACTGCATGGCTTCAAAGAGTGTCATGGAAGCCCTTTGCTCAAGCGGACCCAGGGGAAGACAATTTGGTTGTGGGCGTGGCAGGACTACCCAAACAGTGGCTAATCCATCCCATTGAATTTAAAAGAACTGTTGAACATTAAGACATTTGTTCCAGCCCCCTAAATGAGCAATAATTTGAGATTATGCCAGTATTTCTTATGATTTTTAAACAAGCAAAATAAGACCCAGTGCATGTTTTTAGTACTTGGAGAACTGGATGGCAGGAAAATGCATTTCTGGGTGAAGTATACATGGCACATGCATGAAACTTGGTGAAATAGTAGTGAGCATTTGTGTAGTTAATGACAGAATTTTTAATATAATGCTTCACCTAAAAATGGCGAAAGTGTGCCAACAAGAGATGCTACCTCGCACAGAGTTGGCGATCAGACTATCCAATTACCTGTGACATATGGAGTCTGCATATCAGTTTTTTTTTATGATGGTGACTAGTCTAGATTTGAAGTTTTGCTCCATAACTCATTTTGGTAAAAAGTAGCTTTGGGGAAACAGAAAGTAATAAATGCATACAATGAATGATGTCATTCTCCCCTGAGCCAATCAGTCCAGAGGGAGTAGGCAACACCAGTAGCCTGTCCTATCCTAGAATAGAAGAAACTCTAAAGTACTTCTCCCCAGATTGTAAAATTCTAGGATGTCACTCTGGCTATGAAAGCGCGAGACAGAGAAACATAGGAGATTCAAAAACTCAAAAACCAGATCCAGAGTCAGCTGATTCCATCCTGGCAGAACCACCCATCCATATCCAGGCATATGCAATAATCCAAGGAGAAAGGAGGAATGGCAGCTGATCCTTTTAGAAGCGCACAGTGACCAGACCTTGCACAGCTGATCCCATCCAGGAGAGCCCGGCTGTCCCAGTGACCAGATCTCTTGACCTCGCTGTCAAAGTGACCAGATCCTTGGTCCCACTCTCCAGAGACCTCACTGGCTGTCCAAAGTCCCAAACTCAATCTTATCTTGTAAGGACCATGTCACCCAGTACCCAAAAACTGCATATCCAGCTCTTTAACCCTTGCATCCTATTCAAATCCTATTAAAATTCCATCCAAAATCCCAAATTGCCAGTATCATCTGTTCACCTTTCCTTAGAAGAATCTGTGTTAGTGCATATCTGTTAGCGTGCAGAGGAGGTCCCAAGCACGACCTGCACTCCTACCACTCATTTTGAAGTATCAGGAACATTCACGCTGAAATATGTGACATATGACGAGCAAATAAACCAGCAGGGGGCAGAAGTGGGGCTCTGCCCAGTACATATCAGACTGACAGCACCTATTGAAGTACCTGCACATAGGAAACCTTGGACAATAAGGTACCCATTGAGGAAACCATATCGACAAGTGAGACAAAATGACGATTGTCAAAACACAATGCCTGAAGAAGCCAAGAAAGTCCTAAGCGAAGACAAATGGTGACATCACAGGAACCGGGACTGACTCACATATAGAAGATATATGATGACCAGTGAATGACAAAAAGAGACGATAGATCATGGATAAGTGACATCCTAAGTTTAAAGTAAAATGAGTGATGTCAAATGTAAGAAGCTTATGCCATGAGTGTGATGAAAATATGCAGCCAGTTTACACATCATATGCTTGGAACTGCAAGAAAGCTAAGAAAATCGTGTGGCTTGCTAAGTTTAGTAGTAAGCTAGATTACGGCAAGCACCACCTATACATATCTACCTTGGGAAATAGCTTTATATAAGTATACTCCCACTATTCACAAGAGAAGAATCGACCAAAGGTTACTAAAGGTCTCAGGAGAGGAGCCCCTCAGCAAGCAAATCGAAAACTAAAGGCAGAAAGAAACTCAGATGCAGGCAAATCGTGCCAAGAGGCCAAGGTCGTATCGGCTGAAATAGACCAACAGTAGATACAATTAATGAAGCAAAGAACAGAGTATCCTGTTCAGGGAGGTCATGATAAGCCAAAGAAGGCAGGTGGTGGGCAAAACTAAATCAAATACACAAATTACATGGAGAATGAGACGATTTCACAGTGACTGAATCACATGACCAGCCAAGCGAGAAGAGATGAAACTTTCACACCTATGCGTGGCCTTGTGCCATGCACAGATATCTGACCTTTTCCAGACAGAGATGCAATCTCGAGGCCAACCACAAAGAAATAATTGACACATGACAACTGAGGTGATGATTAATTTTAGCAATAATTGGAGGAAGGCTGGGGGAGTAGGCAAGCTCTGTGCACCTGGCCAGCTATTCTGCATGCTGCTAAGCTAGTGGAAAAGTATGAATGGGGTTGGTGCCAACCCAATCATAATGGACCAAGTAATCTAGGGTCCTATAGTTAATAGAACCAATGAGAGGTCATACTTTTAATGACATCTACAGTAGCCATTTTGAAGGTAAGGCTTAGATATCCCACCTGCCAGTATTTCTCCAATCCCCTCACTCCGTTACCATTTACAGATATAGTACCTATATTAAAGTTACCTTCCTATAACCAATAGAATTGCATGCAAAATTTTAAGCGCTACACGTCAGTAATGATGATTTTTTAGTATAAAAGAGGTGTTTTTTTTAATGAAGTTTGTTGGGGTTGTTGAAGCGAGAAGGAAGATCAAGCAATAGCTGATGGTCGTGAATGCCCCGATTTTTGTACTTGTCATTAAACGGACTCCCTTTGCCAAACTATTGAGTTGTCATTATTGATCTGATGCTAGAGTATTAATCTGCATCCCCATCCATCCCACAGGTATTGCTGCCTCATCTTAAAGTGCTATTGGGCAATCCCCAGCTCTATGGGCTGGTTGGGGTCTTAGTACACACTTGGTAGCAGAGGTAGGATGGTTTATTCGTTGAACGTCGACATAAAGTAACTCTAGGTCCTCAGCAATATCACGAAAAGTTTAAAACCTGCAGGTTGAAGTCTGAAGGAACCTGTGCTTTCCCCCACTAACCCATTCCCACTTCTATGAGAGAGCCGATTGAGCGAAAGTCAGGAGAGGTAGTGATGAAGGCGGTGATCCAGAGGATCAAGAGAGGAAAACATGCGAACGGTGAGTGAAAAACACTAAATGCTTTGGCAAAACATTGCATGTCTTAGAACAAGTAATTGAAGATAACGGAGGGAGGGGGACACAAAAATAATGATAGAGTAAGAGTAGACTGTATATATATATATATATATATATATATATATATATATATATATATATATATAAGGGGTAAGGAATATTGGCTGGAGTGTAATAGAGCTAAAACGAGGATACCGGGAGGCTACCCGAGCTAGATAGAGGATACCTGAGCAAAGAGAGGATATGCCCAAATACCTACGATTTAACATAGCGGTTAGATGAAGCCTGCATTCAAAATCCTGAATAAAATAGGACGAAATAGGAGACCAAAATGGTTAAAGACGTTTTTTAAAGGAATGGGCTTATACTCCATGTCGGGGTAAATCATAGGGGCAGGAGATCTGTGTAGCCGGCTGGAGTCTGTCTAGTCAGTCACGTCTGCTTATGTTTTTTTTTCTTTTTTCTCTCTGACGTCATAAAAAATAAGACATGTTTGGAGGAATTAGCCCGAAAATTACTCGATTGTTTAACTAAGATATTGTATAGTATGAATTGATGGTTGTTTTGTGAGGAAGAAAAAAAAATATTAATAATTTTTGTAAAAAAACGGAATTGGAGCTTGCAACGATTGGTGCACGCTCATATTGTTGATTTTCTTTAAGTAACATAAAATGTAACAAAGTGTTGTGTGAGGAGAAGAGACATAATTTTAAGTATGGAAGCTATTACACTGTTAATACACTTGTGCAAACAGTTGCCGAAGCATGCACCTAAGCTGAAAAAGTACAGTGCAGAATGGGTCAAAGGAAGCACCCACAAAAATGTAATGCCATGGCCCCAGGGTGGATCACTATCTAAAGCAGTCCTGCAACACATGACAACATATTTGCATGCCACATATACTGGGAAAAAGTTAGATAAATGCCTAGCTAGTTTAGAACTTTGGAAGATGTACCAAGAGGATAAGGAGGAAGAGCCGCCGTTAGATTGGATACTTAACATATGCACAGAGGGGAGGGGGGTGAGATGCCTTCCGCGCCACCCGCCCCGTCTGAAACAAAAAGTGAATTCAGTAAAGACGAAGGATTATACCCGCTAAGGGAACTTAAATTAGCCACGGGATATAGAAACCCGGCATATGAGTGACCTACACAAAGTAGTGATGAAAACGCAGACAAAGATAGAGATAGTGATATCACCTCCAAAATCCTGAGGGACAAGGAGAGGCCTGAGAAAGAGAAAGGAGACCAGGCACAATCAAGTACATCACTATATACCAAGAGCGAGGGCAAGAGATGGAAAGGAGATGTGGATAGAACTGACTGATGAGATAGCATTCACACAGAATGAATGGATGTGAGGTCAGATTCTGTTGAAACTCAATGGTAAAGGCATTGAGGACGTGAGACAAAAGGGAGAGCCAGACGATTTACAAAGAAAAGTGAAGGAAAAGGAAAAAGGATTGAGAGACGAAAGGATCAGGAAAAAAGATATATAGTGACAAGTACACCTGTAGCGCAAAGAGCAAAAAGGGAAATGTGATCATAATCCAAGAGCAGCTAACGATCAGAGCAGGCAGGAACAACGGTGTTAACTTTAGCGTTAGTTGTAATTGTGGGAACGTAATGGCTCACTCAGTTTCCCCCCAACACCACACAACAACTGGAGATTTCCTACCTTGTCTTCAATAGTGAGATGAGGCTATCAGGAGTTCACCTGTTACACCCTCCCTTCGCCTCTAACTCGGCAAATGAAGGATGCGGCAGGGAAACCCTTTGTAAAGGGGAAAAAACCCTGTGCCGCTTGAGAGCGTTGAGTTAATGGGATTTGACAAGACTTCTGCTGCAACCTCGAGGTGGAAATGTTTCAGCGTGCGGGTTTCTCCCGGAGGTTTTCCGATAGTTCGCCGATTGCTATGCCGATTCTCGGAGGTGGGTTTGTTGAGAGGTTCGGGACCGGCGAGAACTTTGGGAGAGGAAGAAAACAAGGTCAGTGATGTTTTAAGAGAAGACAGGTTGTAGGAATATGTAAGGGATTTGGCTCCACCTACCCAGTCTGAGTACGAAGGGGGATGTGAATGGAGATTCCCGGGATGAATGATGGGAGATGTAGTCCGGAGATTCCTAATGAATGGACACGAGGGGGAAACAATGAGAGGTAAGTATAGAACGAGGCTTCCTGTGTGATGAAATGAGAATCGAAGGGAGAGGGGAGGTAACCTACGGACTGTGAGCAGGTCTGAAGGCGACTTCACCGGTAACGAGCTCTTGAACACTATGAAGTGACAGTGATTGGTCGCGGTCAGCCTGGGAAAGAGAAAAGAGGATAGACAAGCAGGTTTCAATAAAGGGAGGAGGTGGAAGGTTGGAACCAATTCGGAAACGAAATTCCAGTATTTCTCCTAAGCGAAGACTTACGGAGCGTGACCACTAACAACAGTAGCAACGTGCTGAGTCTTCCATTCCGGCGGTTTAATTAACGTGATCAAATCACCGGGCGGAGATTCCTCAATGGATGGAATGGGTTCTAGACCGTCCATTTGATTCCGCGACGCCATCTTGGGAGTGACGGCGTGAATAGATGGCATGAAGCGCCACCGGCGCAGAAAAGACCACCGTTGGGAACGGTTCGTAACAAACGGAGAATAGAAGAAGAAGAACAAAAGATATAGGAAAAGAGAATAAAAAGACAAAGGGATGAGGAAATACGAAGGGCAAATGAACGAAGAGATGCAAAGAAACAGGAAGAACATAGGGTCAGAGAGAAAGCTAGGAAGCGCAGAGAATTCAATGACGACATAGAACATAAGCAAAGACAGAGAGTACGCAATCTTGATTATCTGGAAAGAGAGGTTAAAAAACCTGATCCAGTAGTAGATTGGGAAGACACAGAAGAATTCTTTCCTGAGTACGTTTCAGTACAAGGCATGTCTAGGGCAAATATCGAAGATGACTTCGACACCAGAAGCATCAGAGAAATGATCTATAGGATATATGATGAAATGGGGTAAGAACAAGTGCTGCATGGGAGAGGAGAAGATGAGAGGCTTGAGAGCACTCAGCTGTACTATACTGAGGATGCCTCTCGAAGTAGAAGAAACAGAGAACTGTCCTTAAATAGGTTGACACTAAAAAGGAAAGAGGAAGATGAGAGGAGTTACACGAGTTGGACACAGATAATATCAGATGCAGAGAGAGAGGAATATGAAGAAAATGAAGAAGAGAGGAGATGCGAAAAATGCTTCTACGGAGGAAAAGGGATAAGATGGTCAGATTCTAGCGAGTCTGCAACTAAGGCATCAGAGTCAGCCACACAGTCAGACTGACACAAAGGAGAATCTTACGGTCAGAGGGGGGTGTCTCCACCACCCTATGTGAGTTGACTAAGGACATTGCCCGGTAGACGGCGATGCAGGACTATCACTCTTGCAGTGGATAGAAAAATAATGATAGAAGAAAAGAAGTGCCATGTATTACAATTCCTGTTGCTTGAGAAAGGAGGAACGAGGCCACAGAATATTCCATGGCCACACATGTATCTAGAAAATCTGAAAAATAAGATTCCAATGTTAACACCGGGAGCCGGAAAATGGATACATGAGCGAGAAAACATGACAGGAGGGAAAACGTTGGCTATTGGGGATATTAAGGGTCTTTTAATTGCCATACTTGGTGATCGAGCTGACAATGTGTGGACACGTGCAGGTTACACTGGCACATATTTTTATCACACCCTTCAAACTTCCTGCGGTCTTTATATGTTCATCTTTATTCCATGTCATTAGCTGGCATTTTCCATTTGGGCTGCAATAGATCAATTTCCCTTCATACTTTCTTCGTTTCCTGGGATATGTAAACTTTGTTCCGTCTGGCGCAAATTCACTAGCCTTCACAAAGTCTCTTATTTCTTCATCAGTCAAATCTCTGGGCTTCCATCCTGGTTCGACATCGACCATTATTTTCATCCGAATGGCTTTCTTCGCAGTTTTCTGGCACTGTGTGCTGATTATCTTGATAACACATCATCCTAGCAGTATCATTGCTAGTAAGGCTCCCAGAAACTTGAATATATCCGCCATCCATTGTGGGTCCCATGAGAATAGGGCTCCAAACCAGCTATCGTTGTCCACCTCATCACTTTCATCGATCATCTGGTTGTTTAGGTTTGTCAGCATACCTATGGCTTCTGTTGGGGTTCCATTTTCTTTATCGTGCAATGGTAAAAAAATGTGCAACACTATTCTCCGATTTTTGCACAAACACCTCCATCCATTGCTGTGATCATGTCTAGTACATATCTGTTCTAGAGGGTCATCAGTCGGATTGCTCTTAGTTCCTCTTTGATCGCGTTAAATCCCTTTATAGTAGAGTTGATGGTCTGCAATAATTCCCTTCTGGTTATTTGCAACCATTTAGCATTCACTCCAACTTGGATGTGTGGCAGGAGTAGTGTTGTGAATACTATTGAGGTGAGGCTGAACAGCCTGTGCTCATGTGGGATTGTATGGAATGCCTCTTCTGATTTGGCAGAAAAGTCATTTTCTCTCTTCATCCTGGATATAATTTCCACAGATCTCCTTTTTCTGAGATGAGCATCTGCCTTCGGGAAACTGTCCAAATTCAGGTCATTTTTTGGGATCACTAGTGCGGGAACGTGGACATTCACCAGTGTGCATATGCCTCCCCAGTTCTTCGGTAGTCTTATATATGCCCTGGATGCACACGCCCAGTAATGGTCCATAATAACTGTGGTTCCTTGTGTCATTCCTGGGGCCTCATAAATTTATCCGCAGTTTTGATTCTCCCTCATTTTTCTTGTGCCGTTGCTTCTGAAGCATAGTTTCGGGCTTTCCAGTGGTAATATTTGCAGGGGTCCTCCTCTGTCCACGACCCATGTAAGCAGCTTTACCAATTTTGGCCATAGAGGTTTGCATAACCTCTGTGACTTCTCTATTGCTTTTTGGCAGGCTCCAAGGACCATCCAAGCTCGGCAGATTACTACTCCTTCTTCCCATCCATCTGGGGAAACCACTGTTCCATTTGGCGTCTGTTCTTCCAAATTTGAGCCTCTTCTGCAGTTTTTCCTTGAACGTTCAGTCTCGGGTTTATTTCCCATCTTATTCCTGATCCTTTGACGCTAGGGTTCTTGTATCTGATCACGTGATTCCTGGTTTGCGCCCTGTTTCTTGTTTTAACGTCCTGGACGTAGTCTTCTTCATCTGGGTAATCCTTTTTGTTGGCCCATATCAATGAGGCGTCCCTTCCCACAAATTGTCCTCTGGTGTTGCACATTACTATGTGTGACATACAGTGTGCTGTAGGGACATCAATTTCTACAGCTACAAAGATCTTGGATTTTCCCATGCTGTACGGTAGAAGTGCACAGACAAAGCATTCTCCTTCTGATTGTCTTTGTCCTACTTCCTTCATATGTTGATACCATTTGTTGTTTCCTAGATGGGCTGTGCTGTCCAGATGATCATTGAGTTCATTGTTATCCTCATGCGGGCTTCTCTTGATTCTCAGTGTTCTTCTGTAATTTGCTATGACTATTGTCTTTAAATGCATCTGTGCTGCTTTTCCACTCTGGGTGTCTTGGTGGAGCCGGTTGCCTTGGCTGTATCGCTGTGGTAGGAGAAGGTTTTGTGTTCCCTTTCCTTCCCTTTTGTAATTTTTTATAGAATTCGTCTAACCACCATTGGCTCACCAACTTCCCAACGTGTGGCTGTGTCGTAGGCCTGGTGCTTGTTCCTTGTGTTGGAGCTGGCGTGCTTGCTGTTACAGTCTCTGTAGTTCTATTTCTCAGCTCCTCGTGCAGTTTCTTTGCTCTAATTATGGGAACAAATGATTTATCAGCAATTGTGTTTTCTCTGTGAGTTCCTTTGTGGTTACTTCTGTTCTTTTGAGGGATTTTGTGATGCCCTCTCTCTTTGGTTTTTCGCTTGGCTCCTCTTGGTTACTTCCACTATTTTCTGGGGCTGGTCGTTTGGTAGGCAAGTTTTCTTTTTCTGTTGTCCTTGTTTGAGGACCTATTGCCATTGACACTTGCCCTTGTTCATGTGCATTCAGTGTGTGCGTGCGTGCAGTGGTCAGCACTACATTCTCACTCACTCTGTGCTGACCCTGTCTCCAGCTTTTCTCTTCATTCATCACCTCGAGTGTGTTTATGTCACCGCTAATTGCATTCAATTTTAGTTTGTTAACTTTACCATCAGTTTTCCTTGGAACTGAGAAAACTATATAGGGTCTTGGTGCTTTCGTGGGACCCAACGTTCATTATCTGGCGGATGCAGTGAAATTGGGACACTTAAAAAATGCATTTCTGATAGTCAAAGACAGAAATACAATGATAATTACTATGCATATACACATTATAGACTTGTAGGACAGTTGGCAGCATTTCCTTCCAGGGAAACGGGGGTGCCCCTCTGTTGGTGGTAAAACCAAGTTACTGTTCGGGGCTCCCATCTCGAGCATAAGTCTATTTTCAGCATTTACTTCTTTTATTACTCTGATTTCGTTGCTCAAGAGTTCGTGAATTTCTAAAGTGACGAGTGCTACTCAAGTGTCCCCCCTCTTGCAAGTGATGATGGTAGTCTCTGGATATAGAGTACAGTTCTTTTGCTAGACTATGGAAAAAGGTTAGGCTGGCATCTTTGGCACGTCACATTCATCATGCATATCTATGATAGGCAAGATCCTGGTGCAGTCCTCGAATTTGCTTTGGTCCTGAGGACCTGCTGGAACCTGTTGAATGCGAAGGAATGAAAAGATGGAACTGCTAAAAGCACACAAAAATAAAATGTCGTAAAAATAAAAACAAAAATAAAAAATAAAAGTAACCATGGAAAAATAAGAATAAAAATAAGAAAAATAGAAGAAATAATAAAAGCAAAAGAAAAATAAGATGGTGAAGTTCTCGTTTCTGCCCTTCTCGATCTTTCCCTCGGTGAAAAGATGATGAACTGTACCTCTATCTCATCGATCTGTCCCTCGGTGGGAAGTTTCACTGGAATCTCTTCAGATATTCTCGCTGGAACTTAAATAGTTCCACCTGGAGCATGATTCTGTGGAGGAGTGTGCCCATAAGCTGGATATTGGTTGGATTTCCAAGGAAGGTGATGACATCAACATCTGCAGGCCTTCCCAACATTTCCAGATAGTCTGTGACTAGTCTGAACAAAACGTTATGTGCCAGCTGGGTGTCCTCATATGATAGGGACATTTGTCCACCTTTGCTGGATCCTGATAACAAGCTTTTCTTTTGACTCGAACAGTCTCTGCATTTCCCTGCTGCGTGGATTGCCACTAGATAGTTAAGGTTAGTCCACAGTTGATTTAATCATTCGATGTTTCTTGGATCTCTGATGAATGTGTGTGTATCGGTTGTTCTCCCGACAAGGGCTGGGCATTTCTCGATTATTTGAAAGAACAACGTGAAGGTGAGTTCTTCAATGTCTGCCTGTGGTGGAAGCTTTTGTGTAATTTTCAATGTGCTTGGGTAGCTCAGCGAAGGCTTCCGCGATGACAGTCAGCAGTTAGCAGATTACTTTCTTGTGCGCAGGATCTCGAATAAAGTCTGTTACACTGGTTTCTCTCCCTACGAGTGACGGATATGATATCACCACCAACTGAAAATATGTGAGTACATCCCACTTGAGATTTCTGCTGGGAGATACCATAAGTTCTGTGAACAAAGCCTTGACACTGGTTGCTTCTGGATACTGTGTTACGCTCTCAGAAAATGTCTTATTTGTAGTCTAGCAGAGTCTTGATTCTTTATACTACTTGAGTGTGACGTGATTCAAAAGTTTGTTTTATCAACGTTGTTGTGGCTTTGGATGTGTAGTCCTCTTCTTCACCCTGCAACTGTGGTGCACAGAGTGTCCGTAATATTGTTTTTTATCACTTTTCTCTGGTCTGAGGAAATGTCCTGTTTAAAAGCCACAATTTAAAACAGAGTTCTTTTGCCTTTATTTTGCTGCTTATGCGTCCTTCTTCCTCGCCATGGATCTTTTCTGCACATGCTGAGGTTCTTCCCCGTCGTCTGTGGTTTCTTCGTGGTTAGATGCAGTTGGCGGGCTCTCCCCTATGTATGGTTTAATGTCATTTAGGAAGAGCCATGCCCTCCTTCCCTGAAGCTTAATGGCTGAAGAAGTGCAGTCCTCCACGATGAAAGGGCAATTAAATCGTGGCTCGTCCCACCTTTTCCTTGTGAAGTTTCTTATAAGCACAGCATCACCAGGGAAGACGAGAGGCGCACATAGACCTTGTGCAGCGTCTGTTTCAGCACTTCCTGTTTTGTTTTGTACTGTGCTGCACCCTCTTCGATGTTGCTGCAGTTGGCCTGAAATGACAGAGACGCTGGATGTCATACAGTATTCCTGCATCTCTCTCCCCAAGACCTCTCTTGTTGGCTGGGCATCACATCTAGCTCTATCTTGGGGGGTAAGAGGGGTCCTCATCCTTCTGTCCGTGACTATCTTGTGTGGCGTGAAATGATGGTCGGAGCAGGGTTGGTTCCGAAGTGCATACAATGCCAGTGGTAGACAGTGCAGCCAGGCCTTTTTTAATGTGAGTTTCAGCTTGGCTATCCTCTCCTTTAACAAGCCATTGAGCCTTTCACATATGCCATTCCCTTCCGGATGATACGCCGACGAGATCTTGTGCTTTATACCAAGCAACAAGTTGATTTGCTCTAATACTGCATTGACAAAGTGAGCCCCATTATCTGACCTCATTACCTCGCACAACCCCCCATCTAGGGAACACTTCCCTCATCAGAAATTTGGTGGTACAGGTAGAGTCTGGGTGTGTACAGGGACCTGCTTCTATCCATATCGAGAATGGACACACCACCACAATTAAATACCTGTACCCATTGCACACTTGAATCATGTCGACATAATCAATATGCAAGTGCTGGAATGGCCCATTTGGCCTGGGGATAACTCCTCTCACTACTTTCAATGTGTGCCCAGTGGTGAATTGCTGGCAGATAATGCAGTTCACCATGAAGAATGCAACATGCTCCGCTAAATTATGCGAGAGTTGCAGCGAGATTTTCTTTTGACATATGTATGGGGTAGTGTAATTACTCCAATGCTACCTTCAGTAGGGCGACAGGCATTACTGGTTTACCAGTGCTGTCTTGCCTCCACAATCCGTCAGAGGGGCTTAAAGAGCACCCACAATGCTTCCATAAATTCTTCCAATCCTCAGGTGCCTCCCCTTGGAGCTCCATTAGCTGAGTCTGCCCCATGTTGCTATTGGCCTGGGGTGTGGCTCATGCTACCATCATCCTCTCATGGGTACGTGCCAGCCCCACATCCACAATTGTTTCACTCTTGGATGCCATACGCTTGGCTTCCGTGTCCGCTTCATTATTTCCATGTGACACAAAATCCGTTCCTTTGGTGTGGGCAGCGCATTTCACGACCGCTATGCCTACTGGGAGCTATAGTGCTTTTATCAACCTGTCCAATAAGGCTGCATGTTGCAGTGGCGTGCCGTCTGCTGAGAGGTAGCCCCTCCTTTTCCAGTGCGCTAGACCTGCGTGCACGGTGGATGTCACATAGGCAGAGTCACTGTACACTGTTACATCCTGCTCTGCACGATTCTCGATGGCGAGTATCAGTGCCAATAGTTCTGCAGCCTGTGCTGAGTAATGAGATGGTATTCGCGCACTGACGAGTACCTGAAACTCTCCATTCACTAGGTGTTTTACCACGTCCATGCCTTTATATCTTAGTCCATCCTCTTGGTCGATTCTTGATGAACCGTCAATGAACACGATCTCTCCACCCGCCAGGGCATTTTCCTTTACCCTGGGGATTTCATCATAGAATTCCTCATAATTCGCACAGTCGTGTATAGGTTCTACCTCTGTGACTGGCTCAGCTATGAATGTAGGTGGATTTACAGTTTTACATCAAACTATTTTGATTGATGCGTTAGAGATAATCACCTCATAGGTGAATGTTCTCTGAGATGTCAGTGTGCCCTTTGGCTTCTCTAGTATAGCAAATAATGAGTGCTCGACGTACAAAGTCATGGAGCACCCCATCACAATGGATGATGCCCGCTCGATGGCGAATGCGGCAGCAGCTAGATTTTTTTCACATGGGAAGTGGCCTCTCATAACCGGGTCCAGATTCCCGCTGTAATACGCTAAGGGTTTATACCCCAGCGAGGTTCGCTGAGCGAGTACCGTACCGCCGTCATAAAATTGCCATCGGTGTTTGAAAACAGGTAGAATTCCTCTGCATAATTTGGAATCCCTAGAACTGGGGACTTACAAATCACCCCCTTGAGTTCTGCAGACCCCTTCTCCATTGCCTCAGTCCATTCAATATTTTCTTTTGTCGCCTGGGCCTTCTTTAGGGCCTGAAGGAAGGGCTTGGTATACGAGCTGTAGTTGAAGACCCATGCTCTGTCATAATTGCACAGGCCTAAGAAGCTTTGCATTTGTTTTTTCATGAGCGGCTTAGCCATGTTCATGATAGCTTCAGCCCTTTCTGGGGTTACCTTTTTCCCTTCGTGTGAGATTAGCTGGCCTATGTACAATACCTCTTGTTGACAGTATTGTAACTTTTCCTTATCAACTTTATATCCTTTCTCAGCTAAGATAGTCAGTAGCCTAACAGAGTCACGCCTGCATTGTTCCTCAGTGATGCTGCAGATCAGAATGTCATCCACATACTGCAAAACGACACTGTCTACCGTAATATTGCTTAGGTCAATTTGCAGGACTCTGTTGAAAATGGACGGAGACTCACAATACCCCTGTGGCAATCTTGTGCTTTTCAGATGCATTTGTCTGAAAGTAAATGATGTCAGGTCTTGCGAATCACGGTGCAACAGGATTGAGAAAAACAAATTTTTCAAGTCAATTACTGTGAAATATTTTGCCTCAGTGGGTATGTTGCATAAAAATGTGGATGGATTAGGGACTAGAGGGAACTCGGCTTCAACAATATCGTTTAATGCTCTTAAATCTTGGATTAAACACCAAGACCCTCCTTTCGATTTCTTGATGGGGTAAATCACTGTGTTGCAAGGTGATTCTGACGACACTAGGATGCCCACTAGGATTCCCACTAGGATGCCTTGCTCCATCATAGTGGATATGTCTTCGCAATCCCTTCATCTGCTTCCCTGGACATGGGATATTGTCGCGCTCTTGCTAAAATTGCTCCTGGTTTCAATTTAATTTTCACTTCACCTGCCCCCTTCAAGAGGCCTACGTCATAGGCCCTGTAGTCCATACTGTGACAGGCACTTGGGCCATGTCATCATCAAAGTATTCTGGACGCATCACTGCCAACATCATTCCTTGTAGCACTTCTCGTTTGATCATTTTGACCCAAAATGTGAGACTCACTTCCACCCTTGTCTCTTTTAGGTCATGGTGTTCTTCGAACAGATCGTCATCGGTGACGTCAGTCACTCGATACCCTTCTTCGATGGAGATAATTGCGCACCATTGTCTACGTTCGTCATCGTATCCTTTGACCAATACCACTTTCCCTCGCACTGTGGCAGATTGTATCATTAAGGGAAACACTTGTCCCTCTTCTTCAAGCATAGGTATTGTTGGTCTGAATAGGAACTCATCAGGGGTTCTCATAGTTCTATCTGCGAGGCCTGGCAATCCCGCCACAAGCACACGCACGCCATATGCGAAGACTTCTCGTTCTAAGGGTATAACGCTCATGGCTATGTGTTCTGAGTATGCTCTAATTATTTTGCATACGTTTGAATAATGCATTCCTGGAGTGGAGCACCCTATACCATTCTCGGTAAACGAGATTGTCATATTCAACATTGTCATCAAGTCCCGACCCAGGATGTTTACTGGGGTCTGATGTGAATACAATAAGGGTACATTCATTTCACGCTCTCCTACAGAGACTGGGAGCGCGTCTGTAAAGGGAACTCTACTGTGAGCTCCTGTGAAACTCTGAGTATCTATGGCCTCGCCGGACAAGGAAAACTTGCCTTCTCGTGTACACGAGCATGTTGCACCCATGTCAACTAAGAAGGAATATTCTTTGCCCCCTATGATGACATTCACCCTAGGTTCCCTATTAGGGTCTGGTGTCACTGATAGGATAGAGCACATCAGAGTCCCCCGTGAGCTGTCCTATTTCATGTATAAGTTCGGCCCACTGTATACTTGTGGATTTCCCCCATTTCCAGGGTTGACTCCCCCTCCGGAGTTAGTGCCCTGGGGCATTTGCGGCGGTGCCTGTTGGGATTGTCCCTGTGGCAAGTTCCCCATGTTTGAGGGTTGAACCACTTGCTGTGCACCTTGCTGCAAGCCTGAAGCCTGCTGCTTCACTGTGTGATTTTGTGCACTGCCCTGTTGTGGGACGGCAGGATGATTCACCATGCCTGCCCCACTTCCTTGGCCATTTCGCCACATGCCTTGGCTTCATCACACGCGCACCATATGTCCTGTCATTACACACAGCCAACACACTGGCGCTGGTCGGGCCATCTGTCCATCTGGTGTAGCTGGACTGCCCATTTGCACATTCTGAAATCCACCTTGGTTAGTCTGAAAACATCCCTGCTTACCTCGAAAGCCTCCCTGGTTACCCTGCCATCCTCTTCCTCCAAAACCCCTACCCCTCGGGTAAAATTCTGCGCTACCCTGGTTATTCTGGGATGGGTTAGCAATAGATTGTGTTCTTGGTTCAGCTGGGCTTGTTAACATGGCTCCCTCGAGAGCATACTTTGAGAGTTTCTTTTGCACCAGCTTCGCCTCCTCACCCTTACCAGTTGCCTCTTTTTTTCGGTTCTTCTCTTGCAACAATCTACAGTAGTGAGCAATTGTCAACTGTATTTCGGCCCAGCATTTATCTTCTACTCCCACTAATTTCTTGAGCTGTTTTTGCACCGGTTCAGGCAACCCTTGACACAATATGTGGTAGAATACAGGGATAGATTTTGTCCAAGACTCATGCGTTTTGAGCACCCACGCGTCTTGAAAATTCTGGATATAACTCAATGCATCCTCTGACTCTTCATTTTCCGAGTCATTATAGCTCCCATATCAGAAGTGTCTGGGTGTAGCGTTTGTAGCGCTTTCCACACTGCTGCTGTACAATTATTAAATAGTGCTCCGTCATGGGAAGTGTTAATTATGGTTACCCTAGGGTACCCTGCCCTTTTCCATACATCGTCTGCTCTTTCACCAAGTATGGCAACCAGGAGGCCCTTAATGTCCCCTATGGCTAAGGTGACACCCCCTGTCATTTTCTCTAATTCATGTATCCACTTCCCAGCTCCTGATGTCAGCATTGGAAGATTGTTTTTCAGGTTCTCTTGATCCATGTGTGGCCATGGAATATATTGTGGTCTTGCTCCCCCTTTTTCTAGCAATGGGAATTGGAATGCACAGTCTTCCTTCTCTTTCCCCATAGCTCTCCTGTCTACCGCTGGGGTAGTATTCCGGCATTGCCGTCTACCTGGCAATGCCCTTAATCTGTCTGCATAGGCAGGTGCTGACACCTTCCTCTGACCGTGGGGAGTTCCTTCATGTTGGCCGGACTGCGCGGCAGACTACGGTGGCCTAGTTGCGGACTCGCTGGCGTCTGACCATCGTACCCCTCGGTCCCTAGGGAGCTGTTCTTCACACTGTCTCCCTTCTTCATGTGTCTCATCCTCCGTTTCCCCACTGGAGTCAGATTCTGAATGCTCCCAGTTTACACAACTCCTTGCATCTTCTTCGTTCTGCCCAATTTCCAGCCTGTCTAGGGACAGTCCCCTGCTCCCACTACTTCGGGTGACATCCTCAGTGTCATATAGCTGAGTGCTTTCCAAGCGCTCATCTCCCCTTCCCCCTTGGGAAATTTGTTCCAACCCCATCTCATCATATATTTCATCAATCGTTTCCCCGATGCTTCTGGTGTCGAAGTCATCCTCAATATTTGTTCCACTTGCACCTGGTACCGAGTCATTTGCAGGAAAGAATTCCTCTATGTCTTCCCAGTCTACAACAGGATTGGGTTTTTTAACTTCCCGCTCCAAATATTCAAGATCCCGGGCCCTCTGTCTGCTCTTACATTCTATTTCCACATCTATTTCCTTGCACTTCCTTGCTTCTTCTCTAGCCTTATCTACTTCCCTCAATCTTTCGTTTCTACGTTCCTTTGCCCTCCTAATTTCCTCATCTTCTTTTCACTCTCTTTTCACGTATTCTTTGCTCTTCTTCCAACTTTTGCTTGTTCTTTTTGTACTGGTCATAGGCTGCATTCTGTTTGCGATCAAGCTGTTTCTCTTGCTCTTCGTGATATAGTTGTTCTCGCCTCAGCCTATCCTTCCTTCTTATCCTTTTGTCCCTTATTTCCATCTCTTTTCCCCCTCTCTCCTTTGCGTCTCATCAGACTTCTCTCTCTGTCTCACACCATCACTTCCTTTTCCATCAAGTTTCGACAATATCTGTCCTCCCATCCATTCGTCTTTTGCGAATGCTATCTCATCAGTTCTGTCTCCACTTCCTTTGCATTTCTTTCCCTCTCTCTCCTTAATGAGAGGTGCACAACTCTGTGCCTGGTCCTTCCTTTCATCATCGTGTCTCTCCTTGTCCCTCGGGACTGTGGAGGCAAGATTGTTTTCCTGTTCCTTTCCCGTATTGTCTTCACTACTGTACGTAGGCGACTCATATGCGGGATTGCTATATCCTGTGGCTGCCTTAAGTTCTCTTAGCGGGTAGAGTCCCTCTGACTTACTTCCCTCGATAACTGGCTCAGGCAGGGCTGGTGGCGCGGTAGGCGTCTCACCCCCCTCCGTGCATATGTTTAATATCCAGTCTGCGAGCGGTTTTTCCTCCTTCGTCGGTTCGGACATTTTCCAAAGCTATAGAACAGTGAGGCGTTTCTCTAATTTTTTGCCCATATATGTGGCATGTAGGTAAGTCGTCATATGTTGTAAGACGGCTTTGGATAGGGACCGATTATGTGGCCAAGGCACAAACATCTTGTGGGCGGTACCCTTAACCCACTCTGTGCTGTACTTTTTAAGTTTAGGTCCATGTTTGGGTAACTGCCTACACAGATGCGCAAGTGGGGTAACCTCCTCCATTCTCAATTTCGTCACCACCAGTATTTATGCAGATTTTATCCTACCAATAGTATGAGAGATCACCAAATATGCAAGCTCCAATCCACTCTTTTCCCGCCAAAATATATACTATCAATTTACTCAAGACCATCAATTCACTGGCGATTCCCTCTTAGTTACGGAATCACGTAAAACCAAATTTAATTTCAAACAACCAATGATACAGTTCTTTTACATTTGACGTACAACAGAACACATATGACAGACACTTGATAGACTAGACGGACACCAGCTGGTCATACATATACCTGCCTTCTAATCAATACCCTGACATGGGGTTTAAACAAACTCCTCTGATGCATCTTTAAAGGTCACCGTAGTCTAATTGTCCCCCATTATGTGGGCTACGAGTTCATGTTTCTTCTGACCGCTGTATTAAAGCGCAGGAACAAGGCGAATCCTCTTACTTTTTCTCTCGGGTGTCCTCCCGGTAACCTTACGTTTTTATCTCAGTGCCCCCCCCCTGGTAACCTTACGTTTTTCTCTCGGGTGCCCCCCCGGTAACCTTACTTTTTTCTCTCGGGTGCCCCCCCAGTAACCACTTTTTATCTCTTATGCTCGAGTCATTACCCGTTATATATATGCAGTCTTCTCTACTTCTGACAATTTTATTTTTTCTCCACCACCCACCGTTACCTTTCCCTTACTTTTCTAATGCCTACAAGATTTTTGCCAAAGTAACAAGTTTATTGTTTCACTCACCGCTCGCATCATTTCCTCTCTGGAACCTCGGGATCACCGCCCCTTCCTCTTCAGCCTCTTGCAGTCTTTTTGTCCGATTGGCTGCCCGTGGGAATGAAAAGGGTTATGCTTGGAAAGGCGGGTTCCTTCAGACCCAATGCAGATTTTATGGACTTACACTATTATTGTCCACGGGAAACTTCTCAGTCTACTCAGCCGGAATGGCAAAAAGACTTGTGATATTGCTGAACACCTAGAGTTACTTCGTGCTGTCGGTCTATAGGTGTCTTAGAATTATATAATCAGTAATCAATAATTGATGGCCGAAACCATCCTCTGCTACCAAGTGTACAGGAGGGCAGTGTTTCCACTGACGAGCCCATAGGTCAGTGCTCACCCTCTAGAACCTGTAAGACAAGATAGCTGCACCATGTGAGGAATGGGGGTGCAGGATTCACTTACTCCAACACGACTCAATAACGAGGACAATAACGTAGTTTGGCAAAGGGATGTCTGTTTAATGACAAGTACATCAAGCAGGGAAACAATTAGAAATCAGCATCACTGCGATCGCCTGTCTCGCTTCAACTTCCTCGAACTTCAGTTGAACAGCAACTTTTATACATAAAACTCATCATCACTGACGTCGGCCTCTACAAATTCGTCATGCAATATAATTGGTTAGGAAAGGTAACTTAAGTATAGGTGCTATTTCTGTATATGGTAACAGAGCATGTGGATTGGATAACTCTTATCGGGTGGGCGTCTACGCCCAACCCTCTACATTACACGTGATAGACATCACTACAACTACAACGTCCCATTGGTTCTACTATCTACAGGACCCTAGACAACTTGGTTCATTATGATTGGGCAGGTTACACCCCTAGACGTAAATTTCTATTTTAATTAGCAGCATGCAGACTGAACACCCAGGTGCCTAGTGCCCCAAGATTCATCCTGCCTCCCTTCCATCAATCAGGGCTTTTTAGCTATGTGTCAATTAGTTGGCTGGGCATGGCCTCGAAGCTGGAGCCTCTTATCTGGAGAAGTTATGGCACCCTTGGATCTGGGTGACATCAGATGTTGGTAACTCTTCGCGCCTCACTGGTCACATATCTGTTCACCGTGAATCTGCTTCAGTTTCTAGCTTTTCATGTATTTGATTCTTCTTTAGCCTTGCCACCTGCCTGGGCACCGCTTATCTTGACCTTCACGGGGCTCTCCCCCTTTCCTTGTTGACCTCGAATTCCCAGGCATGAGCTGCTCTTTGTTGAGTCTCGATTCCGCTCTCCTTTCTGGCTTCAGCTGGAATATGGAACCTGGCCTAGTAGGCCTCTGGCCGCCTGGGTATGCCTCTGCTTACAAAATGGAGTTGCACTTGTATAATGTGCCTTATTGAGGTAGATATATGGTTGGCGCTTGCCGCTCTATTCTTCTACTAAGCTCTGCAAGCCGTATCGTTCTATTAGCTTCTTGCGTTTCAAGCCTATTTACACATGTTAACTGGTTGATTACTTCCATCTTGTCTCACAGCAACATTTCCTTACGTTTTAACATTGTCTCTTTCCTGTGTCCATCACATCTATTTTTATAGCTGCTCGCACTGGCATGCTATCCTTGATAGCCGTTTTCGTTCATTTGCGAGTCTGTCCAGGCCCTTGTGTCATTTCCACTGGCCCTCCATTAAGGCTCTTTGGGTCTCTTCGTGGACCATCTGTAGGTACTCTTCATTTCATCTCAGCTGCTAGTGTGATTGCCTAAGAGGGTATCATGCAGCCCATGCCTGTCTGGTTATGGGTGCTTCAACAGGTACGGCTCTTCTGATGTACACTGGGCAGAGTCCTAGCGCGACTCTCTGTTGGTTCATTTGCTCCTCATACTTCACATACCTTGGCGAGTATGCTGCTGGTAGCTCGAAATGGGGGGCAGCGTTGCAGGCCATGCCTGGGACCTCCTCTACAAAGGCAGTAATGGGTTTTACCCCACATGGAGAGGCTTTTGAGGAAGAGGATGGCAGAGTAATCAGGGAGGTTTCCAAGGTAATACAGGAGGTTTTCAAAACATACAAAATGGCAATCAGGATATGTCACATGGGCAAATAATCAGAGCACCGCGTATATGTTGGACGTGTGGGATGACAGGGCATCTAGCGTGCACATGCAGAGGTCAAGACATGCTACAAACGGACCAAGAAATCAGAGGAGGAATGGTGAATCTACCTGTCTTTTTACAGCTGGGAGGAAATGGAGTTGCACAGAATCACACAGTGCAACAGCAAGCGCCAGGAGCACAGCAAAGCTTGCAACCTCAGAACTTGATATGTTTTCCACAAGGACAGTCTCAACAATCGCTGATGCACCTGTCACAGACAAGAAGTGCAGGACAGGAATTGAACTCTGGAATGAGAGCCAACACTGGTGATGGAGGAAGTCCATTCTTGCAGCATGGGACAAGGTTATATATGGACTAGGACAGCTCACTGGGAAACCTGATGTGTTCTTTCCTATCAGTGACACCAGACCCTCATTAGGAACCAAGGGTAGATGTCTGTATAGGGGATAAAAAATATTCCTTCTTAGTTGACACGGGTGCAACACGCTCATGTATACGTGAAGGCAAGTTTTCCTTGAACGGTGATATCATAAATACTCAGGCCTTCACAGGAGCAACAAGTCATGTTCCTTTTACAAATGAACTTCCAGTCTCTATAGGAGAATGTGACATGAATGTGCCACTGCTATATTCAAGGCATACCCCAGTAAATAACTTGGGATGAGACCTATTGACAAAGTTAAACATGACAATCTTGTTCACTGAGAAGGGCATGGTATGTTTAACTCCAGGAATGCATTATTTGATCGTATACGAAATGATTAGAGAGCATATGCGGGACAAACAGCTATGGGGGCTGTCCTAGTGGAACCAGAAATATTCACGTATGGGATACACATACTAATGGCAGGGCTACCAGGCCTCACAGATAAAAACATGAGAACCCCAGATGAATTTCTATTTAGGCCAAGAATACCTATGCACGAGGAAAAGGGACAAGTATTTCCCTTGGCAATACACACAGCCATAGTGTGAGGGAAAATGGCACTGATCGATGGTTGTGATGTTGAAGGCAGACAATGGTGCACAGTTATCGCCATTCAGGAAGGGTACAGATTGACTGACATCAGTGATGATGATCTGTTTGACGACAAACAGATGGTGAGGAAAAAACAGTTGAGGTAAATCTCATTTTTTGGGTGAGGATGATCAAAAGAGAAGTGCCCCAGAGAATGATGCTGTCACAGAACCATCCTGAATATTTTTATGACGACATGGCCTAGGTGCCTGTCTCAGTGTGAATCACAACCCCCTATTATGTAGGTTTACTGAAAGGAGTCGGAGAAGTGAGGATTAAATTGAAACCAGGAGCAAGTTTGCCAAAAGCACCACAATATCCCATGTCTAAGGAAGCAGATAAAGGGATTTTCAAGACAATTTCTGCTATGATGGAACAGGGCATCTTAGTGACGTCGGAGTCATCATGCAACACTGCGGTTTATCTGATTTAATCCAGGATTTGAGGCCAATATATGATATTATTGAGGGCAAGTACGCTCTAATCCCTAACCCGTCCTCAATCCTATGTAGTGTACCTGCTGAGGCACAATATTTCATGGTGATTGACTTGAAAAATGCATTTTTCTCAATCCCATTGCACAAAGACTCACAAGATTTGATGTAATTTACATTCAGACAGATGCATCTGAAAAAACACGAGGTTACCCCATGGGTACTGTGAGTCTCCTTCGATTTTTAACAGAGTCCTGCAGATGGATTTAAGCAATGTTGCATTAGAAAGTGTTGTCTTGTAATATGTGGATGACTTCTTAATTTGCAGCACGACAAAGGAAAGATGCAGACGCGATTCTGTTCAGCTATTGACTATATTGGCTGAGAAAGGATATAAAGTTGACAAAGAAAAGTTACAATATTGTCAGCAAGAAGTGCTGTACATAGGCCAGCCGATCTTACATGAGGGGAATAGGGTTACCTCTGAAAGGGCTGAGGCCATATTGAACACAGCCAAGCCACACACAATAAAACAGATGCAGTTTTCTAGGACTTTGCAATTATGTCAGGGCATGGTTCTTTGACTACAGCTCAAACACTAAGCCCTTGTTGTAGGCTCTGAAGAAGGCACAGGTGATGAAAGAAAAAATGAATGGTCTAAGGCCATGGAAGAAGACTTTACTGAACTCAAAGGAACCATTTGCACGGCACCAGTTTTAGGAATTCCCAATTATGCAGAGGAATTCTACCTGTTTTCACACACGAATGGCAGCATTATGACGGCAGTACTCACACAGAGAACCACATTGGGGTACAAGCCCCTGGCCTACTACAGTGGAAATTTGAACCTAGTGATGAGAGGTAATTTCCCTTGCAAACAACGTTTAGCTGTCGCAGCGTTCGCCATAGCGATAGCTACAATCATGATGGGATGCTCCATGATGTTGTTCGTCGAGCACTTACTATTTACCATTCTAAAGAAACCAAAGGGCACTTGACATCTCGGAGAGCTTCTGCTTATGAAGTGATCATATCAAATCCATTGATTAAGAGCCAGTCACTGAAGGAGAGCCGATCCATGACTTTGAAAATTATGAGGAATTCTATGATGAGATTCCCAGAGTGAAAGAGAATGCATTGGCAGAAGGAGAAATTGTCTTAGTTGACGGTTCTTCGAGAATCGATCAAAATGATGGGCAGAGATATACAGGCACTGCTGTGATAAAGCACACGGCAAATGTAGAATTTTGAGTACTCATTATTGATCTGATGCTAGATTATTAATCTGCATCCCGATCCATCTCACGGGTGCTACTGCCTCATCTTAAAGTGCTATTGGGCAATCCCCAGCACTATAGGCCGGTTCTGGTCCTAGTGCACAAGTGTATTCCTTTTATAATCATTCCAGTTATCTGTGTAAGTCCTTAGTACCATTTTGAAATACATGAATGAATTCCCCTATAAGAAGGTACGCAGTGCTAGCTTGTAAAAATTCTAAATTAACCCCCTTGCGCAGTGTCTTTCTTTCATAATATAGCCCTTAAAATATATCCTCAGTAGAACCAGTCATTGTGCAACAAAAACCGATTTGCACGTGTATTGTTCTTTTCTCTAAATTCTGATTTGCCTTTTTCCCCATAAGAAAAACAAACAAAATCCCATTAAGAATATGCCCTTTCCTTCAGAATACTGTCTGTTATGTGCCTTTGTCTCTCATTTTGACAGCTAAGCCCCTTTTCTTAGCAGTTTGCCATTTTGAAGCCAGTGTGAAATAAGAATTGCAATTCTGCTGCTTGTTTTCGTGTGCATTGTTTTCCTCCCAAAATTGATTTCTCACCTGTGTTCACGTTGTGTTGGTGCCCTGCTGTCTTAGCTATCCTACCGCAATTGTAAACTGAGATACGAGTAACAAGTAAAATCCAAGTATGCCATTTTGCTCCTTTTGAAGGTTTTCATTTTCGTTTCTGTCCTCCCATTTTGTGGTGGTGGGCTGAATGTTAAATCTGATTAGTTATCTCTGACTCCTTGCCAGTGCTTTCCATCCACAAATAATTTAGTCAGCAGGTGTTTGGGAGAAGTGTTGCAGAGGGAGTGCATAACCTGTGTGCTATCTGTTATTTGAAGAAACAAGATTTTGTTTCTGTTTCTATTAAAAGTGTATGTATCTTATGTTAGGAGTGTGAAGTAACTGTATTGTGGGATTTTTGCATGTATACTGCCACACAGTGGTGCCTGCTGCACTAATTTGATTTGCTTGATTTTCTTTGAATTCTAAACATTAATAAATATGTAATTGTTACACACCGGCCTGGTTCATAGTCCACTGGGACACAGGGTATCTGTTAAGGAGGGTTTGCAATGGGCTGAGGGCCTTCTCAAAGTAGAATCCGAGAATAAATAAAGATAAAAAGTGTTTTTATTCTGTGCCACATTCATTGACAGTGTAAAGAGTCCCTGGCTGGATTGTGCCGTGTTCTCAAACCGTTACAACTACACAGGAGTGACTAAGCTAAGCTTTACTGAAATTAACTTTACTTGATAGTGCTCAGGACTCAAAGCTTGAATACACAGACCGGTATATTTTCAACCACCAAAGGACAAACCCCAGGATAGACAGCATAGCCCAAACAATACTACACATCCATTAGTGCTTGGTAGTACTTCTCCTTCATTCGTGCTTCACCCACTATTCAAATAAGAATGAACTGTGACTAAATGATAAAGCATGGAATTCCATTGAAGAATGTCCTTGTGTCTCTTCAAATGGTGTTTTGAAATAGTTGCCTCGACAAGACTGTCATATTGTCACATATTTGGCACAGCGGTTATCAGAGGAGATTGCTTATCAACATAACATATGGCGTGATAGCCCTGCGGAAGCTCTTTTTATTAAAGTAACTCTATAGTGAGGAAACATGTCAACTATATCTCTTTTGGTGTAGATTGTACACCTGCTAAATAAAATACATGTATCAATGTGTCCCCCACATTTTGGCCTTCATCCCCTACAACTTCACTCATTGGGCCTCATTACACGGTAGGTGGTAAGGGATTACCAGTACCGGTATTTTACCGGTACCAGTAAATTCTTACCGCCTTACTACGAGATCCCTTTGCGGGTTGGGGAATTTAACGCCTGCTTTTTGCAGGCGTTAAAAATCAACCCGCAAAGGGACCCAGGGAGCTAATTACGGTACCGCAATTTGCGGTGCCGTAATTAGCGCCTTCCTCATTCCCATTATGCCCTATGGGGCAAAAATGGGAATGGGGAAGGGCAATGGTGGAAGGGGGAATTACCGCCCCGCCAACCTTGGAATGGGGCGGTAATTCCCCTTTCCACCAAGGCGGTGCCGGTATTCTACCGGCATGAACCATGGCGCTAATAGCGCCATGGTTCTCCGCCTACCGTGTAATGAGGCCCATTGACTTTATCCCATATTCACCGCTATCTGTCCACTGTTCCTGTTATGATGTATAATCTGATGAAGGATGTATTAATTATTAGTGCTATTTATGTTCCGTGGTGGATCAGCTGTTCTCAGCACACGACCAAATGAAAAGTGAACAGTCTACAGACATTTTAGGTCTGCAGTGTTCTCTGATCGCGTCATTTCTCAGTGTGCCCATGGGCACTGCCATTTTACCTGTGTTACCTCTGCCCACATCTGCCATTGATTTCATTCCACCTGTTGCCACTGCTGCATCATAGACCATTTTGCAAGGAACCAAATAGAGTACTCCCGCTTGAACCAATAGAGTACTCCCACTTGAACAAATAGAGTACTCTCACTCGAACCAATAGAGTACTCTCACTCGAACCAATACAGTACTCCCACTTGAAATTACAGACGCAACAGTACCTTTATGCTTTGCTAAACATATCCTCCCTTTTCCTCTCACTGGCGTGAAACCTACAGTATTACAACTTGAGGAAGGGAACATACGAGACATTGGGCCTCATTCCGAGTACGGCGCTAACCAATGGCGCTATTAACGCCTTGGTTGACGCCGTACCCGGACCGGCAGCGCCTTGGTGGATGGCGGAATCACCGCCCCATTCAAAGGTTGGCGGGGCGGTAATTCCCCATTCACCAAGGCTCTTCCCCATTCCCGAATGAGCCCCCATAGGGCTCAATGGGAATGGGGAAGATGCAAATAACGGTGACCGTTCATTACGGTCACCGTTATTGGCTCGGAGGCCCCTTTGCGCCCTCGACTTTAACACCTGCTCAAAGCAGGCGTTAAGGGCGAGGGCGCAGAGGGAACTCGGAGTATGGCGGTAAGGGAATACCGCCACCGGTCTCGTTACCGGTGGCCGATATCCCTTACCGCCATACTCGGAATGAGGCCCATTGCCCTTGACAGTAGGACATGTATTGTAGCACCCACTACTGCACATCAATCATACTCTCTTGATTGCCCAAAAGAGAGCAGCTGAGGACCAAGTTGTAGCCATCTAGAACCAAACTTCTTCTTCAGAATTCTGCACTGATATTTCGAAAAACCATTGAACTTGCCAGCCGTCAGACGATATGATACTAAAACTGCTACTGGACAGTTGGGTTTCTGTGTATAGATTAATATAAGTAGCCCATCAAGTTAGCTAACTGTAGTCCTCAAAATATCTGCATAGCACGTACTCCAGGACCTCAAGAAGGAATCAAGATATGGTTACACAGCAAAGCATTGAGGGGATTCCACGTTGCATGGCATTCTGGGAAACTGTAAATGGCCCTCTCATACCCTGAGTCACATATGTGATCCAATGCCAGCAAAGCTTGGCCAGTCCAGGCATCTTTGGCAGGCATGTGTTTTTCAAACACAGAATCAGGGTATTCGTACTATATCCCTTACAAGGTATACTGGTGTGATGCTCTCCCAGGTCTATGAAAGCAATATCCATTGCCTCCACTGTCTCACAGATTGAAAAGTGGTGTGCTCTGACAGGTGCCTAGTCAAGGCATCAACTGAAGGGTATTCTCTGTGTGCAACCTGAGCTGTCATTTCCAATGGGTACTCGTTTCCCACAATGCTTTATATCACGTGTATGTTCTGACTGGCAGGTAGGCATATGTTCAACACTCATAAATTAAATGACCATAGTCCTGACTACTAACATATTCCATACTAACTTCCTTGATCTGGATACTGCAAAGGTTCCCTCCACCAATCCCAGACAGGCCACCATCTGTGTTCTGTTAGAGAAAGCCCTTGTGGAAGGGATAGATTTATATGGGAGTGTGAACACCTTCAATCGGCACCAATGACAAACCTTTAGGTCATAGAACCTCTAATCAATGCAGTACAATAAACAATATCTGAATTAAAAATGCTTAGAATCCCAAATGCAGGGGCCTCATCAACAGTAACACGAATGGGGGACTGCAGTGAAAGGGAACTGAAAATGTGTATAGGTATAATGCAACTAGGATCATTGCCTTAATAATGGAACATTGGTCCACAAAATGCAGCACACCTTGAGGGTGGTAACCCAGAAAAGGCACATTTGTAAAGTTAAGCTAATTCCTATCCACCATCACGATTTTTTGTAATCATCCACACTTGGTTTGGAGATGCTTCTTACATGCTTATTTGGCAATATGACATTTTCCAGCACAAATTGATACATAGCCATTACATTACCTTGAAGAACCTAATTTTAAGAAGTAAATAGTGAAACAGGAGAAGCACTGTTATAAGCACATGTTGCAGTAGACGAAGGTCTTTGGAGGTTGTATTAATCTTTATTTTATTTTTTTATTTATTTATTTTATAGAAAAGCTACAGTTTGAACATAAAGTTTCAAACTTTTGTTTCTAGAACAAGGAAAAGAAAGAGACCTGCGCAGCTACTCCAAGGAATTAAACATCTGCTTTCAAGATCATATCAAGGTAATTCGTGGTGGCACATACAAGTTTTATGTTATTTCCGGAAATGATTTTAGCCCACCAGTCCTCCATGTCTTCATCTATAGGGGCACATTTTCCGAGATGTGGTGAACGTTGCTTGACAGTCTGACAGCATTCAATTAGCAGATGTTTAGATGATTCAATCGACTGGCCACAAAAGCGGCAGAGGTTATCAAGTAGAGAATTATCTTTTCTTTGCCAAAGAATTTCTTTGGTTTTTAGAGTATTTACCCAAAACCTTAGAAACTGCTCTCAATGGTGACGAGACGGACAGTTCAATAACACGCGCTGGTTCATTTAGTTTCCTATGATCAACGCCCATCAATTTTATTGATTTCAGCTTTTGTCTTGCTTCGTTGTTGATAATCCAAGCCCAGTTATCAAATTTCTTTTTAGCATGCTGTGGGCGAGTTAGAAGATCGTAGTTAGTTATGTCTGCCGCCAATAGAAAAGCTGTTAATTTGTGGAACCATATGTTAAGTAAGCTTCGGTTGTTGTTGGACTGCTCGTTGGCAAAGATATTGTATGCCGGTCGCAGTGATTTTAGGGCGAATTTTGCGCATTGTGGCAATCGAATTCCAAACCACTCTCATGTACAATGAATTTATAGCTAATTCATGTCTCAGTAAGGTTGTCGATGTTGATGGTGAAAGCCTCAAGACTTTTCGCCAGAAGAGACCTTCTAATATATGCCAAGTTTGTTCTCTTATGTTCCAGCCAGCCTCAGCCCCAAAGATTATCGTTGGGACCACTTTTTGTTGATAGAATTTGAGGACAGGTTCTATTGAGAACTTTCCGTAATTTCTGTAAATTTTTGCACCTTGCAGAGCTAACTTCGTTATTTTTAATGTTAGTTCGTCGACCCATTGCTGTTCACAGACGGAATTATTAAATTGTATCCCCAAGTATCTTATTGAATCGACAGAAGCTATATTGGAGTCAGCGATTTTCCACTTAAATGCTTTGTCTTTTTTGCTTCTTACGTTTCCAATTGAAGCGATTTTTGTTTTTGAGGTATTTATTGATAATTCATTCCGGACCATGTACGATTGTAGACCTGTTAGCAGACGCTGGAGCCCAATTTGAGTTCTGTCCATCAGAACCAGATCATCTGCATATATGATGCAGTTGATCGGTGTTTGATTTATCTTGGGTGAGAAGCAGGGAACTTGTGCAAGGTCATATGGTAGATCAGCCAGAAATAATTTAAATAGCTCTGCAGCTAAAGGACATCCTTGTTTGACGCCTTTATGGGTTAAGATGGTGTTGGACAGCTCACCGCTGTTGTTTAATCGGATTTTGACTGATGTGTGGTCGTGAAGGGCGATGATTGGCACTAGAATGGATGCCGGACAGTGCCATTTTGATAGTTTCGCCCATAATCGACTACGGTTCACACCATCAAAAGCCTGTTTCATATTGATGAATGCAAGGTGTATCTTTACGTTATTCTTTAATGTTTCCAATTTTAAAATCGTCAGATTTGTGTCCACTCCGACACCCTTCGTGAATCCAGTTTGTCATATGTTGTTTATCTGTGAGTCTTCAGCCCATTTTGCAAGTTTGATACGCAGATTGGACCCAAAAAAAATTTCAATCGTATCTAGCAGGGCAATTGGGCGATAGTTGTTCGGATCGTCCCATCTGCCCCGCTTATGAATTGGTACCACTATTGCAGTCTTCCATGATTCAGGCAATTTTTTGGTCAGACTGATTTTCGTGAACAGTTTTCCAATAAAGTCAGCCCATTCATTTGGGTGTATTTTTAGATCCACATTTGAAATCAGATCTGGACTGGCTGCACGTGAGCTTTTTTAAGGCATTACTAGCACGGGCGATTTCATCGTGCTGGTCGTTATCAAGACCTCAGATTCAGGTTTTTGAAAAACCAAGGAAAAATGCGAGTCCCATACGTCGCCTGGTATGGTGTTTATTAGGGTTGGAGAAAATTTAGAAAGGTCCATGTTCAGAATCTTCCAGATGTCACGTGTATTCTTAGTCAAGATAAGGCATAACATGTGCTCAGCGCGATCTTGCTCGATGATAGTAGCATGAGACTTTGCCCAATTACGATATATCGTGCGTCTTGATTTCATCGCCTTATGAGCTTCTATTGGTGTTAAACATTTTCTCAATTCTCTCAGGTCTTTTCCGCAGGACCTTTTTTAGCATCATGTAGCACCTTGCTGTATATGTGTCTGTGTGACCGCCCGAATTGCGTTGAGGTTTTTCCTGGAATGGTGAATTCTGTCAGCAATGGAATATAATCAGGGCCTTTAGTAGCTGGATTATTCATTAACTTCATCTCAAGGCGTTGAATCTGTTTGCTGCTTAGTCAAAGTCGGTTACCGCTTGAATTAGTTTCCAGAGTGACCTTCTTAGGACTCGTTGGTAGATTCGAGTCAATCATGAAACGAAGTTGCAGGAGACTGTGATCACTATATTTCATCTTCTTTATTTGTAGGTCGACAATCTTGGTTTGGAACGTCTCCTTTTGTTGCTCCTTTCAACATGGATAGGTCGCGCAAGCCCATGGCGGTCAGCCATCTTTGTCCTCTTTCATCGATCAGATCACTTGGCAACCGCTGATACCTCCTCAAGGAATGATCAAACTGGAACCAAGTGCAGTTTAGGTCACCACAACAGATAACTGACAAGTTGTTATAAACTAACATTGCGTCGTCAATTACCTTTAGAATTGCAGTTATAATGTCATCTGTACTGATCTTTGCCGGGTTCCAGTAAGTGTTTATGATCAATAAGTGCTTCTTTGCTCCAAGAGTGTTTTCCATTGTATGCATGATGGTACCTTGCACATATGGATTGGGATTTGTTGACACAGGAGCTGACCAAGTTTGTGTGATTCTCACCATTGTTATGAGGCCTGAGCTTGGACGACCTTTGGCATTTTTGACTGCGGCATTTAATAAGGTGGTGAAACCATCGTAAATGGGCGGGTTGCAAAGCCATGTTTCCTGCAGACATATAATAAACACGCTTTCCAAAGATGTTTCGAAGTTGTTAAATAAGTGTTTGTAACCGCGTGTATTCCAGGATATAAATAATAGTGGATGTTCGTCATCGGTTAGTCATGGCTAATGCTGGTTCCTAGTCTGGTTTTGGCTAGATTTTTTAACTGAAGCATGTTTTTTCGAAGATTGAACGGATCGTGGAATCATGGTAGCACCCATGGACTGCCGTAACTCAACCAAATCAACCGGTTTCATTCAGGACTTGCTTCCTACATTTGATCTGTCAGATTGAGTTAATTCCTCCTGATCTGGTTCAGGCAGGATTTCAAAACCAAAGAACAGTAGCTCCTCACTAGCATTTAAAAGTGTGCTACGTACGCTTACTGAATTAATATGTAAAAGCACCTGATCCGAAGATTTTTCTGTGGAATATTCAACAATCCGTATGTCATCTGAATTGATTGTACGCAGCAATGGCACACATTTGAACAGTTTCATGACGTTTGCTTCTGCGTCATCACTTTGGATGTTTTGTAGGCGTAGTTTACGACATCCACGTGAATTTTTGATGGAATCGTTCTCATGTACTCTTGTTTTGAAGTGAACCCGTTGTTTCCGCTGATTTTGTGTGAATTTCGGGTTTAACTGCAGTTCACTTACAGGGTCTTGAAGGATCCTTGCTGAGCCTGCATTACTGATTTGCTGACGTGCAGCCACTGGTTTCGTTGCTTTTGCAGGCCCGTAGTTTGGGTTTTGAATAAAGTCCTGTGCTGATACCACTGGATTGCAGTTTGGGGTGCTGGCGGCATCTTGGTCGTCCTGGATCGAATATGTGGACAGGTCGCATAAGTTTATTGGAGTGGATGCGCTTGTGGTACAGCTTGAATCAGAATCAGATATTATTCTTCTTCGTTTTACAGATGGTTTAAATTTGTCTTGAGTCAAGGGAGCAGAGGTGATCTTGTTTGATTCCGGTTGTGGTTTGCTCTTTTTGTGGCCATCATCTCGTTTGAATAGGCTTAGTTTCGGGGGCATGGATAGATTCCTTATGAATGCCTTGGTTTTTGAAGTGCCAGCCAATTTAGAGCTCTTTGTTGTTTTTCCGCTTGCTTTTTTTCCGATTGTTTTGATTGCATCCTTAAGCGGAGTGAGTGAGGTTGTTTTGGCTGCTCTGATAAAAATGCCAAAAGAAGAGCATTGTAATCCGGTTGAAACTGTTTGTAAGGACAAGTCGACCTGTGGAGGTTCTGTGATGGGGACATTGGATCTTTCATCATAAGTATGACTTCTAGATGCACCAGTGCATTTTGCCTTTTCACTGTTGGAATCCGAGTCCGGCAGAGTGTGCGTTAGGCTTAAGCCTTCAGCCATGATGGGATCATTGGTGTTATGTCGACGGTCCGCAACATCGATACGTGATCCACTGTCAGAGACTGTTGCCACAGAAGTCTGTTTTGAGGTAATTCGGGCAGATTGTGTGTTAGAAATTGTTGTGTCAATATGCCTAGTATGAGGCTCAACGCAATCACGGGGCTCAGAATGTTGGCACTTGTTCGTTGTCCTGAGAGCTTCAATTAGGCTATCGACTAGTTTCTCCTGTTGGCAGCTATTTCGCATGGCTAGGTCGTGTTGCCTACGTTGCCACGCTACAGTACGTTCGGCCTCTGCCTGAATTTTATCTTGTAAATGCGTGTTGAACCTTTCAAATTGATTTATTTTCTGGGTCAAGTTCAGTAGCATCGCACCTTGGTCCTCGATCCGTTCACTTAGGGCTTCGTATAATTTTATAAAAGGTATCATCGCCAGAGAGGAAGCTGCTAGAACGTTATTATGGATTTGCATCGCCGCGGCTGAGGAAATGCTGGCCTTTGTTGGTATTTGGCTATTGTTGTCAGCACCACTTGTCGAAAGGCACGAAGTGTCCTTTTTTTGAACATGTGTTTCTGTTGTAAGGTCGATTTTCTTTGCCGACTCGAGACCTTTGATGTTTTTGCTTTTTCTCATAGGTGCCATCGGAGTGCTTGTATTTGGCTTTGCAAGCTCGAAGTTTAAAGGCGGAAGGCTACCTTTGAAAGGATTAGTTGACGCCTTGTGCGTTTTTTTGGCATTTACTAGTTCCAAGCATGGTGACGCAGGTGCACCCTGTTGCATCGGAGCTACATGTTGCTGAAGAGAGTTTTGCTGACAACCCTGAGCCGAGTGAGTCATCGATCTTTGGATGGGGTCACGGCCTTGAAAGCTTCCATTCACTTGAATGAGGGAGTTGACCGAAGGCAAGTGTACAGAGCTTATGGCTAGCTGCGTACCTCCACCATTGTTGTTTTCGTGAGGCATGTGAACGTTTTTACCCAAGATTGTTGTATCGTCTGAGGACAGTACTAGCGGATTGGGGATTTGACTTGGTGCTTTGTCAGAACAGGTTCTGCCAGCCATCGCGTGATAGCATATGACCTTTCCACCATGAAGTGCCAGCCCTTCATGGGTAGCGCGAAATTGGGTCCGATGAAGATTTTTTGTGGAGACATTTGAAGAGTCACGCAAAGGATCAAGTGGAGTTCCCATCCGACCAATTGCCATATTTGAATTGCTGTTGAGGGTAGTCTGGCTGCCCGTGTGCTTTGCGATTTCGGGCTCAGCTAACAGACAATCCTTTTGACCACCAGCTGGAAGATGGTCCTGCACATAGGGCACGGGAGACACATTCCCGTTTTGCTCGGTGCCGTTTAGGCATATCTGTCTTGTGGCTTTTATTAGTTCGAGGTTGTTGATAGCAGTGCCAACATATGATGCCGCCATCAGGTCGGCATCCGTAATCTCGAATGTAGAATAGAACATATCCAAGATTACAGGACTAACGGTCTTCTCCCATGATTCGCACATTGATTGTGAGATTGGTTTTAGATTGTTTAGTGATAACAGAGTAATTTTCAGAGGTGCAGTCGTGGGTTGTACAACAGCATGAGCCGGCTCGGATACAGTCAAGGAGCCAGGTTCAGCGCTGCAGTTTGAGTCAATTGGAGAAACATTGTTAGGTACGGTACCTGCGGGGTCCACTGAATCAGCAGGGCCGTGACAGTCAATAAAAGTAGGCGGGCCGCTTGTAGTCATGGCCACAATCGGACCAACAGGGGAGTTACAGACAGCTCCGTCACCCATCGAGACGGGCACATTAGGCTCATTTGACATTTCAGCCATATCTGGCAGCTCACTTGCAGAGTCAGATGTCGGCAAGGTAACAGTATGTTTGCTTACCTTGCCTTCAGGAGTTGTAACCTTGTTCAGGGTGGTCCATGGATTCAGCATGCGATGCTGCTGCAAGGTTTTATGGCGGGTCTGAGGCCCTGATTTCTTTTTCGTAGCATCAGCCATGGGTCAGACTGGGGCGCGCCCACGATCAGATCAGGATCAGAGTGGGTAAGCAACACAAACGCGGTGCTCCAGCCGCAGAACACGTCGTGCAGCTCCTCAGTCGAAGTATCACAATGCGAATGGGGCAGACTGTGAACTGGAGATGTAAATCAAATGTCCTTCAAGCCAACCAGAGCCAAACAGCGGCTCAACAGCGCAGTAGTCAACACAAAGCACAGCCCTTGACTCCGCGCAGGGCTTCACGCCGCAAGGGTGTTGAGCCGTGCCTTTTGTTTCCGGGTCTGGGTCCGGAGTAAGGGGGGCGTGGCTTAGCCTCCGAGTTCCAGGAAGTCTTTAAAGGTAAAGACACCTTTTGCCTTGGAACAACAAGCAGAACAAACAGCAGACAGGTGTTCGATTCAACTGCTGTTTTGTTTAGGTAATCTTCTCGAAAATAGCTGTATCTGTAACCAGAGCCACAGTGGCTCAACAGCGCAGTAGTCAACACAAAGCACAGCCCTTGACTCCGCGCAGGGCTTTCAATCTTTAAAGGCCTTTGCAGACAAATAGATATGTTCATTAAAAAAAGAGCTCCTGTTGGCACCTTTGGGCATATATATGTGCACTCATTTGTGTTGAAAAAGACTGAAGTCCCGGCATCCGTGACGCTATGTTTGTCGGGCAGCCAAATGGCGAATTCACCTTGCAATGCAGCCATTACATTGCAGATGAGAGGATCAGGTGAGCTGTGTTTTCTTTCTTCTTTAGTAAGTCACAAAATACAAAAATCAATGTAAATGTTCACAAAAAGTGAGATCCACAATCACTAATCAATACTGATAGTGAGTTATGGTGTGAGAGATTTTAAAAACATGTTTTCAATAGAACCACTACTGAATGTTCACTAATTATAGTAATTAAATTTGATGTATCAGAGAACAGATCCACAACTCAGAGAATAGTCCCCTTTTCCTCTCAATTTAAGAACAAAATCGAATAATATTGTATACCAGGGATCAGGTATTCTTGGAAGTGAACACAAAAGCAACTTTGTCTTTGCTTAAGATTGTGCTCATATGGCACAACCCTAGACATTGTTATTTTTGAAACTGATATGGCTTACAACTATTGCGCCATCATGCCCGGTTGGTGGGAGCGATGGACCACACGACAGTGGATATTGATTTACTGGGAGCTCGCCCATGAACTGCCCTCCACACATTCAGAGACCCCCTCTTTATTGTATTAGCTTAATGACACCTGCCCTCTTAAAGGGACAACACATCATAACAAACCACCTTTACCATGACAACCACATATCATAAACACTCATAACTAGAACATTACATGACAGCGTTTGTATACATAACCAAAACATACGCCTATTGATCTAAAATGTAGCCACTCAGATGCTTTGGTTTGTTGCGGGTTGCTCTCTTTGGATATTGTAGCAACTCAGTCCATGCATGGGCAACACCATTGTGTTACCCAGGAATTGGTGTGACATCCATTTGCTTCCCTTCCTTCTCACTCCTCCAAACCTCTTTCTCTGGTAGTTCATCTGGTGCCTCATCTGTTACACTAAAAATGTGACTCGTCACTAGAGACTCTGGTTTTCTCTCCAGCTTCTTAAATAAACTTGCGTCCTGTGTCACACTCTACTTACCATTGGATGAAATAGCCAAAGATGTCTCCTCTCCTACCCCCTAAAAAGGGTGTGGTTCATAAGTGAAACTCCATTTTCCAGTTGGCTTGCTGGTCCTCACCAGAACAGGGTCCCCCACACCTATGTGCTGATCACATTGTCCGCTGCACTTTTTTAAAAATTGTTCTTGAATTTTCTCAAATTACTCAATTTGCGGTATTAGCATAATTGACCTAAAAACATTTGACCTAACACATCGAATTCGTTTGACATTTTTTTCAGGTCAATTTTAATTAAATATATGTATATGGGGTGGCTAAGGGTATAGATTAGATTGAGGGGAAGTACGGTGGGGGGTTGTGGAGGGTCTCCTCCCGCACTTTAGACCGAAAAAAAGATCTAAATAAATTTGATCAAATGTGATTAGGTCAAATGTTTTGGGTCAAATAGACCCAAAACTGAAAATGGTATCCCTAGTTACATCATGAGGGATTAGCCCATGGGGGCATCTTCCAAATACCTCCCCCATTAACGAAAGAGGTGTTTATGATAGTACATCAGGAATTGCTATAATGCTTGTTAGATGCACAATCCTTGCCCCTGGACAGACCAAAATCTTGTTTAGTGTCTTCATAAACCATTCCACACCACCATTTCCACAATTTGGGACAGGGGTTACCTTATGATATGAATGCAGGTAAATGTTGCATTATGTAAGGCGCATTTGGATGAGTTAATACATGCTACAATTCATCCCTGCACCACACACTGATGACTGTTTGCTAATATGTTTTAATAACCAATTGCAGCACATTGTCCATTGATAAGATAAAGGTCCCACTTGAAGTTCAGAGGAATGGACACAAAATCTAATAGAAAGAGCAGGCTCGGAAAACAACATTTCGGCAGATGGCGAGTTGTGCTGATAATGAGAGTAGGGCAGTAAATAGAAGCCAGCCAAAACTGAAAGCAAAGAACTAAGTACCATTCAGCCAGAGGATTGGTGCCAGCCACAATGAAATTGGTATGAACGTCATTATTTAGAGCACCAACGTGCTAAGGAATATCATTTACATTTTTCAAAGAGACAAAGAACAGGGCTGCATTTTATGTGATTATGCGGTAAAATGGATTAGAGCAGCTAAGCATAGGGATACGATATGATATGATATTTTATTTGTATCGCTCCCATACACAAGGGTTTCAGAACGTGACGAGGCAAGGGAGGGGAAAGAAGGGAGGACAAAACAACGATCTTACTAGGCCTAATGACATTGAGAACATGCAAGTGCAGGGGAGAGTGAAGGGGGAAGTGCAAGGGCCAGGGCAGGAGTGGAAAGTACTGAACACGTGATAGAACAACAACAGGTAGTGAGGCCAGCAGGTGGTAAATGCAAGTAATAAGGTACAGACAACGGGTGTCTGATAAGTGCTGGAAAGGGACTGTAGGGTAACAGATACAGACCCAAGTACAAGGGTTGCCAGGAGGGAGGTGTTGGTCTGCATTTTATGTGGTTATACTGTAAACTAAATTAGAGCATAGAATTAAGATGAGGACTTTTTATCATCATGGATTCAGGTTTTATCCTCTGAGTTGGAATTGTTTGTGCAACACATGTAAGATTGAAAGATTACATGATGTGTGCATAGTTTGTGATAGGAATCGTTTTTTATTAAGCAGTGGTTTGTTTGGGCCAAAGGACATTTAAAAGGATTGATGATTTAGCATCACAGCACAGATTATTCTACACCCTTAATCAAATTATTTACAACAAGAACATGTTTTAAAATGAATTGGAGTCATTATCAGTACAATTGTAAACAGTTATTTGACATGTTTCAAAGTTAATGTGTGATGAATGTTTAGTGAAGAATGGTTTTTAAAAGGTTGAGATCTCTGTTGGAGAAAACACATCACTCTGAATGGATAGTTTTATTGCGATTGTTGAAGAATACATGTCAAAATATTTAAAACACACTTTAAACATATACAGCAATTTGTTATTCTTTCAAGCTTTCAAAACAGAACAATGCCTTATTCAATAAGTATAATTAATATTCTGTTTGTTATCAATACATGTGGAATTGAAAAGCATTAATGAACAGTCTTTTTAAAAATACATGTCACATTCATAAACAAGGAAGTGTCTAGGGGCATGGCATGATGAAGAAGAAGCAAGTAGACAATCACTGTCTTAATGTTGTTATTTTTCTGACATACATATAAGCAGAATTAGCAGAATTTCATGCTTGACCCTTCATGGGCCTTTCTCTAGTAAAGCTCTTTGATGGGTCAAATGGGATGAATGACTTAATAGGAAGCCCCTTGTAAATAAGTATTTGTTGTGATCTTTGCTCTGAAGAAAGGCTCTTTATTTGAGGTAAGAGTTCATAAGGTCATCTGTGTTTCAAATATGTGTCTGTAATGTAATGCAATCAAATGTAAGTGATCTTGTAGAGTTTCCTTGTACCAACTGAACACATTACCAGTCGTGTGGCAATGCTTCATGTTGCCTACATGGATGAGCTTGAGTTCACTATTGTATTTCAGGACATTGAGAAGGCCTTCGCTAAGGGGGCATGGGATTATTTCGTCTGGGTGATTGCTAGTTTTGGATTAACGTGCAAATTCATTGCATACATTATAGCAATATTTAGATTTCCAATACACAGACATGTTCGACCAATGCAACTGACCAGGTCAGTGAGATGTGTAAGTGACTTCAATTCAGCATTCCAACTAAGTCAATGCCTAGTCTGGGATGCCCAATGGAAGCCCTTATTTATATATTTTGATGTCAAAGTTCTTTAAATCTGGATGATGAACCCTTGTATAACACCCCTCTCTTTGAATCGCCCTGACCTCACTGAGCCAAGAAGTAGGTTTGTTTTGCAAATTAAAAGATTTATTTGAAGAATTAAACAACATATATATCCCACTTTACGAACAAATAATATCTGAATAGCACACTTATGAATATGCACGGTAATCAACAATGGGTAATATTACAAAATTGACAATGTCTTTAATCACTTAGGAGTAGGAATAGGAAGGATAAGGTAGCAGCGACTACTTTTATGGTTCAAGGAAATGCAAGATGGAAAGAATGCAACACAGGAATACACTTGATATGATTTCAACAAAAGATAATATGAACACTTTTTCCCCTGTGACTACTCACTCCCCCCCTATGCAATATGAAGAGATGTAAATGAGGGCACACAGGTTTCAGGAATACAATCAAGAATGCAGTTCAATCCCAGTTCCCTCAGCAAGCTTAGAGAAACAGGTATGATTTTAAAACAGGCAAAAATACTTTTGAATAAAGCTTAGGATCTTAGCTTTAAAATGACAGTTACAATTCGCTACTAGGACGTGTGGTTCAAAAGTTACAGAGGTTTTTGTGAAGGTAGATTTTCAGAAATAAAATCAAGATTTCAATTGACAGATTGTGCGTTACAGATTTGGAATCAACAGGATGGACACAAGATTCTATAATGCAGTTCTGAACAGGTTGCAATGGATGGAAGAGGATTACTTTAAACTAAGAGCTTGGTTCAGGACAGTTCTAGACTAGATACTCACTCCTAGTTTTGGAATGGAATGGGCCTCGTCAAAGATCTGGTCAAGGGGTTTGGCTTCACTCTCGCCACCGGACATGTCTCAGGCCCTCTGGGTTCTGCGTTCAGCACTGCACGGCGGTCTGTGGCCTCTTGAACTGGATCTGATGGGTTTTGGATTACAGCACTGCTTTCTGGGTCTGGACCTTGGTTCTAGCACAGAGTTCTTAGCTAGAAGCAGACAGCTCTGCCGGCTGTTGAATGTGAGAATCAGGTTTGCAAAAGATTCTGAAGCCTTCTGAAAAGGATTCAGCTTTTGGCTTAGGCCTCTCTGCTTCAAGTTTCTAGAGTTTGGGTTCTAGAGTTCTGGTCTTAGGATCTAGATCTGGAGTCTGGAGTCTCTGTCTGGATATTGTCTGGATCTGGTCGGGCAGAGTGCTTTACAGGATTCGGTGAGTAGTGGAAAAAAATGTGTTCCTTATCTGTCCTAAATAGTCTCTATTTATGTGTTTCCAAAGTGGGTGGGAAGGCTGATTCTCTATGCCCAACCCTCTAAGGATTTGATAGGTTAGAGGATTTCCTGTCCCCTGACTGGAGAAAGGATCAGCGTGTCATGAGGTGTCATCATGATGCTGCCATTTACAATCTAGGGAAGAAACTCCCCTTTGCTTTTACTTAGAAAATCAATTTTTCATAACAAACATATTTCCAAGGTGCACAACTTGTTCATAATACATATACACCTCACAAATTACTTAAGGTACATTCTTGTCCAACTCTGATCTTCCTAAGAGCTCTAGTTCAGAAATGACAACTTATTCGCGCTTTTGGTGGGTTTCCCAATATTGGTTCTGCACCAAATTTGATACATGCATGCAGATCCTCCCTGGGCATATTACTGTAAGTTCTAATGATCATAGCAACAACACTGCTGCTGCGATATTAATACATTCCGGGGTTTGGTCTCAGAACATCACACGGCGTCCAGCTTAGTCTTAAATTGTGAGTGAATTTTTCATTTTAGGAATACCAAAGTTTCATATTTTTGTCAGCTTGGTACACTTTGTTATAAGCAATTTTATAAAACATATATTTGCTTTCAATTCAATACACACAATGGTTTGTCTCCGCCCCCAGAGCTAGCTGACTCAGAGGGTCACATGCCTTGTTTCTCCCAGAGCAGTTGTTGACCAGTCGCACCCAAATCAGCATATTCCTATTCATCCCAAAGCCCCCATTGTCTTGACTGAGAGCAATATGCCAGGGTGCCTTGGCTAGTTCCTGTTCACAACAGTCTGTCAATCTCTTGGCCAAGGGCAGAAGGAAGCTTCTTTTGTCCAGGGAAAAGGTGTGGAATCTGTTTGATCCCAGTGTGGGAAACTTTTTAACTCTGCAACCAATGTCTACAATTTTTCTTTTCTTACAATATAACCCACATCTTTAATACATACATTAAACAATTGCTTCCTTCAAGTCATTTCAGAATATAGTTTTACATTGTTTCTATCCCTTAGCAAGTCTTTCTTTGGCATAGTTTGGGGTTCCATGTTCAACTTTACAAAGAATTGGTTTTAAAATGCCAGCTTCTGGTAGTGGTGAGAACCGGTATTGCACCCATTTTGACAGCTTTCTTCCCGCAAGCAATCCTCAAAAGTATACTTTGTTCAGATATAGATACACTTCTGTGGACCTTATATTTATGTAGATTCTTGCGGCAGAATTATGTTGACCACCCAACAAGGAGATTGGATCTTTTTAGTTGGTTTGTGAGCCATGATTTCAGCAATTTTTGACAATCAAGAAACAGATTCCCAAACAGCTCTGTATTTCTTTTGGCAGCCAGCATTGCTATTTCCAATTGGTTTCAGGCTGCTTTGTAGGTAGTCCAGTGGTGGTTTTTGGCATTGATCTCCTGTGCTCACTAAGATAGGCAAATGTGGATGGCAGCCTATTTTTCAGGTTTTCACTGCACATTTTCTGGTGATTTCTAGCGAGCAGCATGCTTTCCAGTGGCCATTATGATGTTTCTGCTGCCAGCAATGCCTAGTAATGTTGCAGGGCTTGGATGAGTGGGTTGAGACATCCCACAGATGCAAAAAATGGGTATAAGATACCCAGAATGTAAAAATCATGCCTTTTTAATTTGTTTTTTTGCTTCTATACACATCTTTTATTCTTTGTTTAGAGTGATCACGAATCTTGAACTATTGGGGAATACATGAATGTTGCATCATTAAGAAACTATTCATCCTGAAGAGGGCTAACATCAAAGAGCAAGATACCAGGGATGGTGTCAAATGGTGACTCTAGCCGAAACAAATGTAGACATATCTAGGAGAAAAATAAAAAAGTTGTGTTGTGAAAATAGATATTATAATATCTATCTCTTTCTGGCTAAGTTTTCCCTTAAAAGAAAACTAGTGAAAAGTGACAACAATGATGATATGAATACATCTGTGATTTGTAAATGCTATCTGTCACATACTAACCCCACTCTGTTTTAGCCCCAGAACGGGCTTGTTAACAATTGAGATAAATGGCTTTTTTACTGTGTGCCTTGTGGAAAACACCTTTAATATCAAATGCATAAGGATTTATGGAAGAACTGTGTGTTAGATGAAAACATTTTGTTTTAATGTTTGAATAACATTTGGCATGTTCTAATACATTTCCTCACATATATAAAATAGACAACGCAAACTGCATCCCATAGACCGGCCATAAGGCCAAACTCAGAGAGAGGTAATCAGGCTGTGTTTTTCTCTTTTTCTGCACTTATAGGTCCCTGTGCAGCCTAATCCCCCTTTACCAAAAAATAGGGCATCACCCAGTATGTTTTCCTACACAGACATCTTACAGCGTCATTTTGTGTTAATGGTGTCCATTAGGAACCATTACTATTTGTGTATCGCCTGACACATCAGAGATGTCCACTTAGACCACATAGATACACAGCTTTTTTCACTGCATTTGTTTGGGGGTACCCCCCCACAGACTTAGCATCCTTCCCTCAATATGTTCCTATCCCCTGACCCGTCACTCCCTTAAAAATACCATGAACAAATGCAGTGAAATGTGCAATGCCAAAATGTGGTGAAGAGGTTCCTGGAAAATGCGAATGTTTCTTGGTTTATCAGTGCTAAATGTTCTCTTTATGTCAATCAACGGTTATATCAAACAGGCGAGGGTAGTCCCTCTATGGTAATATTGTCAAGGACTCAGTCTATGCAGGCAAAATAGTAATATTCACAGCAAGAGAGCTCCATGCACAACTAACCCATACCTAGGTGTCCCTGAGAAAGAGAGGCTTGCATTGAAATAGGGACCACATCCTTTCAAAAGGTGTACCAGTTCTTATTGTGTCTGAAATATGAGCTTTAACAGTCTGAATCACTGTTTAATGTAACCATATAAACTTACTTATCAAGTGGTGCCCACAACACATGACAGCATGTGCTAGGCATAGTGATGACAAAGACAATACAATAGCATATGCTCTTCAGCTGTCAGGAAATTGTGAAATTCTGGGAGGAGATGTTCTGAAATCGCAAAAGTATCGTTTTTCACTAGATCTAAGATCAACCCCCACTCTCCAGCCAAACTGCAGCAGATCTCAGAATTTGGAAAGCCTTTTCTCTTTAAGCTGGTGTGGGGATCCTGGAAGCTGCACATGAAGGGGGTATGGTCAATTGCAAAATGATTTGTTAACGTGTGATAATTCCTTATTTTGTTTTCTTTATTGAACGTTGAAGCTCTATCAATCCCTGCACATATGAATACGCAATTCTTGAACAAATGAAGTGTGTTTCTGTACTGTACTAGACACTGGGCCTCATTAGGAGGCTGGCGGTAGACGTGCCTGTAATACAGGCACGGTTGCTACCAGTATTTTATTTGCTTCGGCTCCCAGAAATGGGAAATTACCGGGTCATTACAGCCTTTCCGGACCCGGTATTTGTCCATTCATGGGGGCTTGCAAAAATGTGTCCCCATTCCCATTTGAGCCCCGTAGGGTTCAATGGGAAGGGGAAGCCAGATGCAACAGCACCGTTATGAACGGTAGCAGTGCATCCGACATGCAGTACTCGCAGGTGCAGCTCTGCCCGCCAGGTCAGACCTGGCGGGCAGAAAGGCACCCGCAAGCACAACTCGTAGTTTGCTGGTCCATGAACTACGGTGCTGGCAAACTTAGCGGTACCGTAGTTCCCAGACCGGCAAACTTGTAATGAGGCCCACTTGTTGAAAAGGTCCAGAGGTGGCATTGAAACAAGTCAAGCTGTGGCACTTATATGAAGCAAGTGTTTTAGTAAAAAGGCTTAAGCATGTATTGAAAAGAGCCAAGTGCGGTACTGAAATGGCCCAGGTAATGAACTGAAATGAGACCTTAATGGAACTGAATTTGTCCATGTGCATTACTAATAAACATTCCAACTGTGCTACTTAGCACAGTCTGTAATGTCCTATCGTCAGCAAGCAGTGTTCCAAATTCCCTGCTTTACTTTTAAGTGCGGTCATGCCCCGTCTTACTTCGCCAATATAATGTTCTTGTGGTTTATCTGGCTATATCTGTTTCTAGATTCACAATCCAAATATTGACCCAGAGGATATTGCAGTTTTGCAGAGCAAGCCCCTCATCTCTGAAACCCTCATCTCTGAAACCCACTCACCTTTGCTATTTCGTGGAATAAGTTACCCAACATTTGCAAGACATTACAAACATTTCAATTGTATAACGCCTATATTCTATGTATGCACCAGTTAGTCTGACTTTCATGCCTAGGCGAAATTGAGTATGTAGTGTTGTGCACTACACATTCAATAATCCAAAACCAACCCCTCCATTAAGAATGCCAGGATGTTGGAACCTGACCACTGAACACAGTCCTTTTATAAGGACATGGCTACCCCCAAACCCGGGTCCGGGTCTGGGTTCCCTGAATGGGGAAATACCGGGCCATTCCGACCTAGGAGGGCCCGATATTTCCCCATTCAGGGAACCCGGACCCGGTCCATCCCCATTCCCATTGAGCCCCTATAGGGCTCAATGGGAATGGGGAGCATCCTAACAACGGACCCGTTAATGACGGCCCGTTGTTAGCATGCTGAGCCGCTTGCAGGACCCGCTAAGGATGTCTGGTAAAACCAGGCGTCCTGAGCGGGTCCCGCAAGTGGACCTCGTAATGGGGTGGTAAGGGATTAACAGCTCTGGCACCTTTACCAGTTCCGTTAACCCCTTACCGCCCTCCTCGTAATGAGGCCCAATGTGCTTATGCCTGCATTTCATGGGCCATTGCAGCATGAACAAAAACCTGCAGCTGTAGGCAACAATGTAGACATGTGTTCAAAATCCACTACCTGCCATAATAAAATGATGTTAAATTAATGTTAATTTCTGTCTTATTCTGCCGCTCAGAAGGCATTATAGGCAGAATATCTATACAAAGTCTCTCAGACTGACAACATCCTGGATGTCTCATGAAGCCAGCTTTTAAGAAACATATGTATTCCTGGATGAAACCTATGTCCTGGTTTGAACCTACAAACACACAGAATTTAGAGCAATAGTTCAATATTTCTCTTGAATTTGGAAAAGATCGCCCTCAATCCTGTGTGCTGTGCCAACCCATACATGTGGTGTGCCATTTCAACTCAGGAGAGTGTGGGTGGAATAAAGAAACATATGGCATTTGTGCAATCACACAAATACATGGGTTCCTATAGAAAAGATAGGGCACTGTAGACCTGCCAAGATCCCTTTGCTGTCAGCCATTGGGAAATCAGCATATTGTGCTGTCTGTGTACAGGAAAACCATGGAAGACTAATACTTTACCAAACACTTGTATTTTCCCCCCTTAGGATCCACAACTATGGTGTGAAGACTTTATTAAAAAGTCTGTGTTAGTAAACATTAGTACCCGGCATGCGGCTTCCACGGGATACACTGAACGTGGAATGGCTATTTTCTGAGCCATACCACAGTGTAATCCCGTGGATGCACGTACGTGCCTTCATTTGTTCCCGGCGGGTGGCGTGGTGGCCCCTTAGCCAATGAGGAGGCTCGAAACGGGGCAATCCCCGGTCCGAGCCTCCCCATGGCTGGAGGCTGCGCTCGTCCCCTGCCGGGGACTCAGGTAGGTTTTTTTCCCCTCCACCCCCTCCCATGCAAACTATCCTCTCCCCACCCTCCCAACCCCACTTAACTTCTTTTCTTCTTTTTTCTTCTTTTCTCAGGAGCAAACTCTCTGAGAACACTTCTGTTCCCAGCGCGTCTGCTCCCAATGGCCGCCATGGAATAGGAAAAAGGAAAACGTTTTCCCTTTCCTGTGGCAATTTTTTCAACTTTTTTTTTTCTGTTCCGAAACGTGGAACAGAAAAAAATGCACTTAGCACCCCGGTCTAATGGGCTGGGGTACTAATGGCAATAAGCACCTCGACGGCGGGCCAATATTGCCTGCGGAAATGCCCCCAAGGCCTCAGGTGCTGGGGCTGTATTGGCCCACCGACAAGGGGCTTATTGCTACAGTAACACAAGCTTATAAAATCCTGAGTTAGTGCCACATATCTTGAAACACATGTCGACTCTCTATGGTGAAGCATTTGTCTAGTTAATAAATGCATGGTGAAATGAATATGTCTACTGCAGCATGTTATACCAGTGTATTATATAAACCCTTGAACAGTTGTGGGAAGTCATTTCATTGCAAAGGCAAGCTTCAGTTTAGAGGAGCAGTTGCATACCTCTGCAGGAATTCCCACCTCCCTACCTCCCATATGTTGGAAGCCTGAGATCGTGCTGTGTTTGAAACCAGCAGTTTTGCCAATACTGCAACGTATGTTGAAAGAACATACGCAATGCGAACACCCTATTGAATGTATCGCCAAAGGGATGACAATTTGAGGGAGGAAATCCATGAAGGAATATGAGAAGGAGCAAAGAAAATAAACCTGTGACGTCATAAAAAGGTATGAATAACGTCTCAGGCTACTGGCTGAAAAGGATGTATGGATCCTACAGAAACTAATGAGGAAGGAAAGAATAAAGTGAACTTTTAAATACAAAAAAGAAGATTACACATGCACAAAATGCTGCAGAGAAACAATCGTACAATAATTGTGCAGATGCTGAAACGCAAGTAGACTACATCATCATAGAAGCTGGCTATACGTAGTGAATAGAATGCAGGCAAAACCGCCATTGTATGGATGCTGGATATCAGTATCACAAATTTAGTAAGCCAGGACCCATGAAGAGGGAAGAGAAAAACTATGATGCAGCTAGAATACGTTGAATCATGGAGCTGCATGGAAGTCTGTCTGGCCTAAAGTCAACATTGAAGCAGCCAGGTCAGCTATCTATACTGGAAAGGAGTGAACGTACAACGGATGAATCATCCCTTGTTAAGGTGCAAAGAAAGAACGACAAGAGTGCCAAGTTGAATTTATTTAAGACATTTAAAAGCTGCACAATAGACCAAATCGTGGTCTCCTGCCACGTGAGCCAAGAATTAGAATAGAGTTTGAACTCAGAGTCCTAGAACAACGATAGAGAGTGCCTGCACTCCGTGAATTCTCAGAGAAGGATGCTTCGCAAGGCCAAGTTCAAACGCATTCTTCATGGTAGAAGGCATGGGCTATGAGAGATGTTGGGCTAATTGTTTGGGGAGGTAAAGTCAGGCCCACCTCCTTGCACTTGGGTCTGGGTTTAGGTGCTGCTAAGCCTGCCAACCAATTGTAGTCGTACTTATAACAAAGGACCTTATAGTTTGAGACACCAATAAGAAACCGTACAGCTAATGTTTTTTTTAAGATGACATGTTGACATGTTTAGAGGTAGGCATATGTAGTTCACCTGACAGTGGGCAGCCAATTACAATCCTAGTTCCTACAGATAGAATACTTAGATGTTCCCCTTAAGCCTATTCCAATCCCCAGTAGGTGTGTCATAATTTGCCACATAGTATGAGGTCACCTCTGAAATATTTTTCAAATATATCCTTTGTTTTGTGAAAGGATCGCTGATAGAAATTGAGTGTATGTCGAATGATATTCATTGTAACTCCCTGTTTTAGATAATTGTTAATAAAACAGTACTTTGCCATCTTCCTTAGTTGGTTCGGTTATTTGGACTTGGAGTTATTTTATGTGATCCCATCCATTACATGACCGTTCCTAAAGGGCCCTAAACTCATCAGAGGTTCGGACATCCAATTGTACTTTCCTGTAAGCACATGATGAGCCCTTGTTTTAGGCCCCAGCCGCACTACTGCTGAGGAAAACCAAACATGTTAGTCTTGTGATTTTAAAGTCTTTTTTGGTCATTTGGAACAGTCAGAGATTATTCACCCACATCAGACAAGACTAAGAAGACTTTTGCCCTGTTGAAGGACGTTTTGATTTGAAATGCATTGCCATTCTGGTTATTGCCTCAAATACGGATTGATTAAAACATGTTTGATTTCTTGAATCTGCCAGTATGATACAGGTAGTAGGAACCCCGAAATAGTTCACCCTCAAGGTAAACCCTATCGCTACTGTCTGGAGTCAACAGATTACATATATGCATAAAGAAGGGATAGGAACAAAATACATTAAGCACTTTGAATGACTATCTCATATTCCTTCCTGCCGCTCAGTCCTGAAGAAATGGACCTCGTTGTCAAAAATATTTAAAAAAATGTATATCATCAATTTTATTACATTTTCATATAAAAATACAACATTGTACAAATCTAAAATATTTCAATAAAAGACTTTCATCTAAGTAACAACCACCAGCTTATTGACAACACCACAACAAATGAAACCATAAAAATACATATACACATTATCCAAGGTAAACTCATATTAAAACATCATACCAAGTCACAAAAGGACACACAGCTTAATTGCACTTGACCCAATTTGTGTATCCAGACTCCGAGGCCCGACATGTTTCTGTCTCTAAAACCAAATCGGTCAGACATTCATCAGGGGCTGTCCTTTGTAATTCTTTGGTCGAGTCTTTGTTTCTTGTATAGTGGGTGTAGTTTTTCCCATTAGGAACTATTTCTGACACTGCGATCCCCACATGTTCACAATCAAGGGAATAAGATGAAAAGAAAGGAGAAAAGTCACCAACCTGTTCATAAAGAAAAATAATTCATCTTTAAACACCAACAAAAACAAACTATGTTTCAGCTGATGTGAGTTTGTGAGAACACAAACATAGCACAGAAAACAGTTACCTGCTCCTCATGCATGGTAACGTCTGTGCATTGAAGAGTGAATTCGACCATCCTAATTAATAGGACAACAATTTCATCATGGCCTCCAAATGGCCTCTGAGTGCCACTTTTATGTGTCCAATGGGAGGGAGGTCCCAATACTGAATGCATCCCTATTAATTCAAATTTGCTGCATGCAACAGGAGCCTTTTTCATTAATGGAACCTTTTGTGTGGCAGGCACTATCCAGTTTAACATCTGAACATGATAAGTAAATCAAGGAAAAATAATACGTTATTCAATTAGAAACCCTTAGCATTTACATTACACCTACCACATGTTTCCAAATAATCCAAGCTCACAATTACAATGCTTCCATACAAAGAAAACCTTGCTCTTTAACCTCTATAACCCACTATAAAACTAACGTGTTACGTAAGCAACACATCTCCAAAACCTGCACTGTTATTAGTACTATCTGCCAATAGCCATGTAAATGTGAAAACATAACCCTCCCCCAACGCTATGGCCTGAGGCAAAGGCTACATTACCACATGCAGGCCAGTATTGCCCCTATGTTAGGCAATCAGAGTTCTCAATGTGCAGTCAATAACTACTGATATTGACTGCATTCTGAGCACTTTGACTTCAAAAGCAGACAGAAACAATGGAACACATTTCGCTAAGTTAAGACAAACAGGAATGCATTTCCAGAAAGGTTTCCTTCAACAAGACACTCCCTCTCTGGGAGGATTGTTTTTCACTGCACCTTCAACTAGACAGAAAATTCAATTTAAGCACCAAATTGAGAGTGTAAACATTTGAAAGATGCTTTCACTTTATTACAGCTAATCTGTTCATTTTTTTTCATTAGAACCAATCCATGCATATTTTAAAACTGTTCCAATTCAACCAAGTTTACAATTGAAATGCTTGACTTATACAGACAATCTTGTTATCTCAATATGACAAAATAAAACATATTAAAAGGTTGTGTGTATTTACTCAGCTCACTATTGACATGCTGTGTTAACAGACTTGCAGCAGACCTTGGGAGGGATCTTATCACTGTGAGATAACTATCCTTCGCCTGCCTGTGGTCCTCTCCTTCACATTAGTACATAACGTGGGGGCAAGTCATTAACCAGCAATAATGCTATAGGGCTTTATAATAGCGTTTGAAACCGCACTTTAACTAATCAAAGTGATGATCTATCAAAAGTAGATATGCCTCCAGCTTTGGCAGGTTTTATTAGAAGTACCTCTTTTTTTTATTTGCATCTATTCCTTAATCTTGTTTTATTTACAAAATGCAGCCTCCAATAAATGCCTCCATTATTCCTTCCCTGGCTGATTTCTGTAACCCCTCCTTTGCTTCCGGATCCATCCCTCAAGCACTCCCTTGTGCATCGTCTCCTTAAAAAACCCTCTTCTGATCCATCCTGCCCTACTAACTATGGCCCTATGTCATTACCCCCTTCCTGGGAAAACTCCTGGAGATGCTTGTCATCTCCCAGTTTACCCAACAAACCAAATCAGTTGGCTGATTCCACGACCACCAGTCTGACGTCAGAGCTGCCAGAGGTGTGGAAACCTCTCTACTGAACACCCGTGATGACTTAATCTTTAACCTTGACTCTCCTTCTGTTCTTATCTTCCTGGGTCTTTCCTTCGCCTTTGACGTGGTCAATCACACAACCCTGATAAATTGGCTCTGTGACACCTTTGGCATCACGGGCCTAGCACTGGACTTGTTGATCTCCTTCCTCTCCAACCGACCTTCCCAGGTTTAATTGGGCCCTTTTCTCTTCCCTATCACAGTCTCCACCTGTTCCACCCTCAAGGCTCTATCCTATTGCTGTGGCTTTTCAACATCTACCTTGTTCCCTTGGCCAACTTGATCTCTTCCTTCTCTCCTCAGTTCCAGTGTTATGCAGATGGCTCACAACTCTTCTTCAAGCTTCCCTCCCCTTCCTCCTCTCTCATCCCTGACTGTCTGACTGCCATTCAGTCATGGTATGGTGCCAATGATCTCTGCCGTAATGCCAGTAAGACTGAGATCCTTTTCATTGGTAACCAAGTTCCGACCTTTCCTCCGTCCCTCTGGCCGCCCTTCATGGTTCCCCTCCCATTACCCTCTTGTGAAGCAAAAAACCTTGGTGTCATCTTTGATTACTCTCTCTCTTTCTCTCATCACATTGCGGACCTTGCCAAGAAGGCCCACTATCAGCTGCACCTTCTCAGAGGTATTCTCACTTTCCGCACCTTCCCCCAAACACTCAATGTCTCCAGAGCTCTGGTTCTCTCTAGGCTGGACTACTGTAACAGCCTCTTCCTTAATCATCTTCCTTCATTCTCCCTTTGTCCCCTTTATCTAATCCAAAAGAGGACTGCAAGACTTATTCTTGACCAGGGACTGCATCTCTCCAGCCCTAAAATCACTCCACTGGCTCCCGGTTGTTGCTAGGATCAAATTCAAGACTCTCTGCATCATCCATAAGGGGTTTTGGGGCCTGGGACACCGCTACATCCAACTATCTCTCCCTAAATACCCCTGTGCTAGAGTCCATAAGTCTGCCAGCTCCAACTCTCTTTGAATCGGACGCTTCTCTAAGCAAAGAGTGCGAAACAGATGTCTCTCCTCTGCAGGAGCCTCCCTCAGGAACGGTCTCCCTGCCCCTCTCAGGCTTGAGCCACACCCTTCTTTTCTCCCCCTCCTTCACTCTCCCCCTCCCCTGCTAAGACCTTTATTCTGCCTCAGTGACGGACTGCGTGGTTCCCCTGGGTACTACAGGGCCCACAACGTTCAGGCTCCTCGTTGCACTTTTGAAACTAGGGATGCGCTTTAAAAGGCAAAGGTCTTCTGCATTACCTGCTTTAACAGTGGTAGGGGTCAGGGATGGGTGGGCAACGATAGAACAGAGACAGAACGCCGGGGTCTGTAACCCATTGTCCACTCACTTCAAAGCCCTCTTCTGGAGCAACGCAATCTTCACTCGCTTCCAAAGAAAGAAACACACACTGGCAAACACCTAACAGACTTGGCGTGCCTTTATACAGGCAACCATGTTCCCCCTGTTTTATATTTATAATATCAACTTTTGCTTCAAAGCAGCCCAATACGTTGAATGATATGTTACTATAAGTCTTTCCCTGTACGTTACAGAACACAACAATGGTAATGTGTTACTACTGGGTCTTACTTTCTTCATACAAAAGAAAAATACATAAGGAGAGCAAGTATTCGCTTTCGGCCCGTGTGCTTCGATGCAGCATTGTCGGTGAAGTCTTGGAACTTGACGAAGAAGTTGTTATTACACCTTTATTTAAACCAGAACCTGATTGATAGCTGCCATTAACCCACTTCATTTAAAAGGAGAAAGAACTACTGCTACTGGCCACGGTTCTGAGGCATATATATTCGAAGACATATTGCGTCAAGAGGAGCCAATCCCATAAGCGCTTTCTATACCAACAGTTCCCCCTCCCCTCCTCATACTGGTGGTTAGTGTCACCCTTGAGACAAACCTGAAAATTGCCTTCCTCAAACTGGAGAGTATGTGAAAGAAGTTGTGTGTGTCTTCCACTCCACAAATGCTGGCTGCTGGCTAATGGAAGTGAGGTTGCTCTAAGTGACGGTTGAGAAACCCTCCTCCTCACTACCCTGGATGAATGCCAACTCAGATATCAGCTGTTGGGGTCCATGACAAATGCAGCTGAATGGTCTAGTCTGTTTTTGATGCTATCTCCTTGAATGTCTTGTAAATGAAGGAGGGGGCGGGGGTTGCTCAGTTTCATCCTCTGAGTCTTAAAGTCTTAAGCCCAGCCTCGAGAGAGTGTGTGGGGGCGAGGAGGGCATATTCACATTGTCACTGATCTGCTACCGCGATTAACGGACTACTGAGATGATGGTAAGCATTAGCTGTTGCCATGGCAATTTCACTTGCCATGTAGTCTGCAGGCTGAAAAAGTCTCATTTCTCTGTCTAATCAAACACGCTTGACTCCTTCTCAGGAGAGGCAGCTGCAGCAGACGGCACCGCACTGGTGCAGCTGTACCCTGAGTGCCCCGGGGTTCCGAATGACTGGTTGGGAAAGGAGAGCCCCCCTTCAGAAATGCAATGACATCCCATATCTAATTGGCCAGGGGCAGCACAGGAAAAACACAACTGCCAAGCTGAATAGATTTAAATCAAACCCTCTGATTCAATTCTTTTCAATTCAATTGCAACAGACTTTTTAATGTGATAAACAGAGGTAAGGTGTACATTGCAAGGAAAATGGACGGTAATCGCAGACGACAGAGCCGGACCGAGAAAGGGGAGCTAAGTGAGTGAGACAACGCAGGGGTAAAAAACAGATAGATTAGATGGCCTATTTAAAGCTTCACTACTGGGGCTTTTAAGACACCCAGTGTGCATAACAGTGTGGTAAAAATGGTCTCTTATTTATCATTAGTAAGACTATTATTATCATAACAATTATCTTAGCTATCAGCCTTTTACTGTTATGAATATTTGTATTTGTATTATCATTATTATTCCCATTATTATCTATATGATGACTATTAGTAATAATAAATAGGTATTAGTATCATTATTATTATCATTATATATATGATGAATATTAGTATTATTAATATATCAGTATTATTATTATCAATATTATCATTAGTATCTATATGATTACTATTAGTAATATTATAATATCATTATTACCAGTATTAGTATAATTATTATTATCATTATTATGATCATTATATATATTATGAATATTAGTATTAACATATCAGTATTATTATCAGTATTATTATCATTAGTATCAATATGATTACTATTAGTAATATTATCATTATTATTGTCATTATTATCATTAATATTATCATTAATATCTATATGATTACTATTAGTAACATTATCATATTATTATTATTATTATTAGTAGTAGTAGTAGTAGTAGTAGTAGTAGTAGTACTGGTAGAATTGTTGTTATGCTTCTAGAAGAAAAGGAAACATGGGGAATGAGACTGTGCAAGAGAAAGTCTCAGAGGGACCAGGAGTAATAGATGGAGAGAGGGAGTGAGAGAGAGGGGGAAAGAGAGACATATAGGGATGTTTTAAGTGAGTTAATGTTAGGCTAGCCAAAACATGAAACACTGCATGAGTTTCAAGCTCATTCAGAAGGGATGACATGTTTATAGTTGTTCATTGGTGGGTGGTTCTTTTTTACTTGAAGTGGCATATATATTTCCCATGAGTGTGCAAGAGCGAATGACTGTGGTCTGGGCCCCCAACCAACTATGGGAGGTGCAATTATGAGTTGAAAGGTGCATTTTAATGTGATACTTTTTGTGGAACATCCAGTAAATAGCCATACAATTTGCAATCGCTTTGTCTGGGTAACACATAAAAAGTTTATGGTCACTGACAAAACACACTATATGCCAGTATTCTGCCAGTCTAAGAATACCTTTTCATGCTGGCTGTGCCCAATAATGCCAGTATTACGAATGTAGGAAAATATATCCTGGCTAGCTGTGCCAATCTATGCCAGTATTGCCATGCACAAACACTTTTTATTTGCTCATAATTACAGCAGCCACTGTGAGAAATATGAGTCAACGTTGATCCCTTCCTCTTAAACAGCAGGACGTTTGTTGAGACCCTAAAAATAGAATCTAGAGAGTTGTTATACTGGAATTCCAGGAATGTGAGCAAACTGGCAATGGTCTAGCAGAGCCTGATGGTATATATCCATGGCCGCTGCATATCCCAGAATTCGGCCTTGACGAGAAAAGCAAACAAAGAGGTAAAAGCCCAGGAGTTGAAGATAAAAACGGTATCAAGAGACAGAGTTGTAGTTGGGATAAAGATACCAGTTGGCAGAAATGCAACAAAATAGATTGAAATTACAGAATCCTCTATTTCAAGGTAGAGTATGCCATGTTCTACACAAATCAGTACGAGGATGCTACAGGGACGTAATTTTACCAAAATGCCCGGGGTAGTGGAAGTGACACCACACGACCTTGACTTATGATGACATCACAGGGGGTGACATCATGTGAGCCCCACCCCGAAGTGGCATCACGGAAAGCGATGGAATGCAATCTTTCACCCATTGACAAAACAGCAAGTGGCATCACATGGTATTATTCCTAAGTACACTTCGAAAAATATGGTTGCAGTATCACTGTAATGTGATATACATTTCATACAAAAATGGATTATCATAACAAACTTCAACACGACCAGAACTCAGCAACGAGTCTGTTTCCTCTCTCTACTCTCCACTGGGAGGAGCCACTGCTGCTGGCAAGGCGTTCAACACCATATAGACGCCCAACAGCGTGGAGCGCGTGCAGATCGTTAAGTGGAGCACTGAGTGGTCTTTTGGTCTTGTGGCTCGAGTGGCATAGAGAAGCTGGTATGGAGCAAATTGCCGTGACTTCACCATCCATCTACATGTCTAAACGGTGAGCAGGGTGCGGCACGCTTAATCAACACGGCATTGTGTGCACAATCATGCAATACCCACGATATGCCTATACCCAAACTAAGGAGTGGGAGACGCCTGATTAGAGAGAAGGGATTGGGGGCTTTTACTGGAAGGGATGTCGGGAAATTGCAAGATCCGTTGGAGGCAAGTGAAATGCTTTGTGCGGAAAAAACCCACAAGGAGCTATGTGGGTAGGGAGTACTCACCTACAACAACTACTAACCCCCCCCCCACTATTCTCACAAGTGGTTGGTAGTCCACCTCTAAGCCCTGCAAAACAAACCTTGGCTGCTGCACAAGTTTGAAATGCTACAACAAACTTGTGCCCAACTAATCTAACAACCGCCGGGACCAAGCACTGTTGAACTCTGATGGTAGAGCTGGAAAAAGCTTATACTCCACCGTGGATTCAACAAGGTCCTTCGTGAAGGAAGGGAGGGCCTCTGTTGAAGCATCCACGACAGTGGAGTCGAGTGTAAATCCCATGATAGCCTTTAATGAGTCTATGACATTGGATAACTTTTTTGAAAGGCTAGGTGAAAACGTCGAGGGGGTAATTAAGAGAGGCTACATATCTAATACTCTGGGAACAGCACCACCTGGCTATTCAATGGGCCTGTATCCAAGCCCTTAAACTGAAAACCTGGGAATCCCCACCATAAGAGACCCCAAACCTATTTTTAAACAACCTATGAACAGGGACTTCTTTACGTCCAGCAACATGGAAATGAGAAGGCACTCTACGCTGATGCCACCAATAGATTCCTTGGGTCCAGCATCGATTTCTGCCTTGCACCTTGTGCTAGAGTCCCTGCTCAGGTTGTACGATAACATAAAAGACATTGTGCAAGACAATGCTAGGAAGTTGGGAAAGCTTGACTCTAACATTGCTCTATTATTGGAAGGATCTAAACCCTTACACCACGCTCCCCCACTACAAAACATACAGCCGGGGTGTATCGCTTCTGAGTGCATGTGTTTTGTAGAGGATGTCTGGGAAGTGCCAGAAGGGCACGCTGTGGAACAATTTCGAACTTCCTGCCTGGAACACTCCGGACACCCCGACCGTCCTAGGTGACTATCAACATAGGGAGGAGGTCTCAGCCCAAGCAGAATGCGACACCCAAGAAGTTGATATGGATGGGGAGCACCAGGCTAGTGCCAATATTTCTCCCTCTAACTCCAATGAGGGTTTTCAATGTCCAAAGACAAGGAGACAACGCAAAAAGAAGGCGCAGCAGAGGAAAAAAAAAATCTTCCGGCTCCTAATCTGAACAAGCGAAACAATTTACAAAAATGTATAAGCACTTTATCGGACAGTGACATTGTTAAGGACTTAGCACTGGAGTCTTAGTTGCCTCTTCCTTCAACCATCACTGCCTCACCTGATGATTCTACGCTTCAGTGAGACCTAACAAGAAGGTAGCCACCAAACAAAGCAAGATAACCACATTGCTGGGTAACTCTATTTCATCTGACTCATCCCATGTGCGAATGGGAAATGTGGTATCAATGGCACCTGTTATCCTGCCGGACCCCTCCGAAGATACACTGGCTCCAACTTCTTGCATGGTGCCCCTGATTCCAGCAACAGAGCCACTGCCAACGACTCCGCGGTCTAATCGTTTGCTCGATCCAATAATGGTAGACAAATTCCAGGGGCCAGTTATGGGATGGGACTTTGTGCCACAGGGAGACGGTCAACAGTCTATGAACAGAACAAAAATGTTGAGGGGCTTTCAGGAAATTCCATCACTACGTGCCTTGCGATCCGATGATATTGTTCGAGTGATCTTCCCAAAGTCAGGGACCAATAGATCTGTCTGCCACTTCAAATCAAATCTAATTGCACAAATAGTATACGCTGAAGGTCTTTCTGTAGGCTCTGCATGGTTGTTGGAGGGGTGGTTGGACAGGGCTAAACTGGTATGGTCATCTTCGGAGGGGATCTTAATGCCTGTTGTATGGAGGGTTGTGGGACACAAGAACAAGATGTGTGGTCCTTCAACCTCCTATTGGGGGATGAAGCGCCACCTACTGTATGGTTAAATCAGGTCTATAATTGGGGCATGAGAATGTGTTTGAGTCCAGAGCACTCAATGGGAGATTTCTACACCTGGTCCAGGGGAACTAAGATCATGGATCGATCATTGTTTTGTATCCTCGCCCCTCTTATCGTGTTGCAAATCCCTTACTCGGGGCTTGCCTGCAGGCAGCTACCATCTCCCTTTACTTCTTATGCTGCATCTACACTATGGGCCTCATTCAATTGAGTTAGCCACAGCATTTATCTCACCAGTCAGGGGTGGCATGACGGTCAGATGGAATGTAGCAAATTGTAAACACTTCTTGAACATTCTCGACTATTTTACAAAGTCGGGGGATGCCTGACTAATATATTTTCAGTGGACTCCTTCAACTCCACAATGCACACCTTTTTGGCCCGCCTAGTAATGAAGTGTACATATAATAGTGACAAAGGGTACAGACATTGGTATGATGGTATTATTGCCCTGGATAAAACACATAAAAGGCAGGATATGAGACACTTACACCTTGCTTCAATTTTTCCCTTAGAATATGTATTAGCCAAGAGTAAAACACAAGCCAGCTACAATACACTGGTTGGTCAATGTAGGGGACAGGTCCATATCACCACAAACTAGGCGATACTTCAAACTTTGGATGGTAACAACCATGCCAACTTTTGGTCTACGGTTAAGCAAACTACTAATGGTCCCTCTATTCAGATGGGTTGTGAGATACCAGAACATACTTGGTTGGCTTACCTACAGAAGAAATGTGCTCAGCGCAGGGGGGAGGGTGAGTGTTCTCTCCTTAACAGGGGTCAGAAGGACTGGTGGTTTGCCCCTGGGAGGAATAGGATATACAGTGGACTATTGGGAGGGTGACTGCTTCTGCAGCCCTTGGGCCCAAAGGTATTCTGCCAATGCTTTTTAAGCATGACCAGGGGCATGGGTGGATCCCCTGCTGACACTATACAAGAGGATACATCAAACAAGTAGGATCCCTAAAACCTGGCATCAATCGATTATAATACGTATCTACAAACAGGGTGACAAAACAGACCCCAAAAACTTCAGACCGAGATACAGTGTAGGCATATTATAAGGAAGGGACCCTACGCCGTCACAACGTGCCGCATATGACGTCTGTGTAGCGGCACAGGGAGACGATACATGGCAGGCGAATGGAAGTTAAAGCGTCTGAAAGAAGAGCGCAGCGCTGGTTTTTCAATAACTAGGTGATAGAGATTAAAGAAGTGAAGCACCCGACGTCAGAGGGTGACATAAAGTTGGGCGCAGCCTCGGTGTTCAAAGAAACAAAAGGACAACCGAGAAGTTAAGCGGCCACAGTACGATGGGGTGAAAGAGCAAGTTTCTGAGCCACGGGAAGTTAGAGTATCTTATACTGTGTTTATTTCTGTCAGCAGCGCGTGTTTTGAAATATGCACTCAAGATGAATGTGTAATGGAATCATTAACACAGTAAGAGGTGAAGAAATCGTGCGCAAGAAGTAATATGGTATGACTTTATGTCGCATGCCCAGGATTTTAATAAGCGTCGTGTGACCTTTTGAGGATTTTCGTGATGGACTTTCATGGACACATCAAGATTGAAGTCAGGAGAGATGTCCAATGTTGATAAATGAAGAATAGTGGGCTTGAATGAGCTAGTTATAACCTACTTGAGGATTTGTAGGTTAGAAGATGCCTAAAAGCAACATGGATTTACAGGAGTTAAAGTGCCTATGGACTAATAGCAGTGTGAAGGCAGAATGCAAATGTTACTGTTGAAGATGTGGAGTTGAAGGATTTAAATGCCAAAGGTTTTAATGTCAAACGTAAACTGGCATGTGTGGAAGCGTGAGATGTCAGTGTCTCCCGCTTGACGTTTTGAAGTTGTAAGAAGTTATTGAAGTCTTGTGCGGGCATAGCGTCGCCTCGGTGTGCTTAGATTGATAGGTTAGTCTAGGGATAGCCTCCAAATCAGTGAAGTCTGAAGGATGAAGTTAAGTGTAGGGATTCCATCCCGGTGTAGTGGAAGGTAGCACCTTCCCAGTGTGTTTAAGTCTGAAATGAGTGTAGGGATTCCATGCCAGTGTAGTGGAAGGTAGCACCTTCCCAGTGTGTTTAAGTCTGAAATTAGTGTAGGGATTCCATGCCAGTGTAGTGAAGTATGAAGTCTGAAGCCAGTGTCGGGATTCTGTCCCAATGGAGGAAGGTAGCGCCTTCCTAGTGTATTTAAGTCTGAAGTTAGTGTAGAGATTACGTCCCAGAGAAGTGAAGTATAAAGTCTGAAGCCAGTGTAGGGATAACGTCCCAGAGTAGCGAAGTGTGAAGTTTGAAGAGAGTGGGCCTCATTACAACGAGGACGGCCGCGGAATGAACGTTGCCGGTAAGGGTACAGTACGGTTCATTCTGGGCCACCACATTACGAGGTCTGCAGCGGGTCCCGCTCTGGACACCTGGACAGACCAGACGTGCAGAGCAGGACCCGCTAACAGTCCAGGATGCTAACATCGGGCCCGTCATTAACAGGCCCGTTGTTAGCATCCTCCCCATTCCCATTGAGCCCTGTGGGGGCTCAAATGGGAATGGGTATATACTAGGTCTGGGTCCGAGAATGGGAATTACTGGGCTCGCAAATGTCAGCATGGCCCGGTAATTCACTATTTTTGGGACCTGGACCCGGTACCCTGTTTGGGGGTAGCCATGCCACTAAAAACAGCATGGCTACCTCCAAACTCCTAATGAGGCCCAGTGTAGGGATAACGTCACAGTAATTTTTGAGTTGCATCTCTCACTAAAAAATGCTTGGCATGTCTGTGTGGATGTGTGGTCCCATGTCTGTGTTTCTCTGTGTTTGTGTTGTTATTGGAAAGGAGGTAAATGCGTTGTGATTTGCTTCGCGTGGTTGTGATGTTACTGGAAAGAAAGGAAGGAGATGCGTTATGATGTACTGCCGCGGCGAGAGTGTGTATTCCGCAGATTCTCGGTCTGAACCTCGGTACCCTTCCTTCCTTCCAGGAGAGCACCAGCCCCTGATTGGAGTGAGAGGCGTGACACCCCACTCTTGGAACATCCCTTGTGAGGAGGAGGAGGCTCCTTTCCTGTATGCATCTATTCTAATGCGGTGTGGATTGTCAACAGCAGTATGAGAGAGGCATTATTTGGCCTGTTGGAAGTTGAAAGGGGTGCATTTTGAAGCTGCTACGGTGATAGAGTCACATTTAGGAGAAGAACAGCATCTACATCCCAGGGTACTCTAAGTGAATCCTATCTGCTAAATCAGTGAAGAGCAAGAATCGGTTTTGCTATCAAGGTCGAAGACACTTACTTCTTCTGACCACTGGTTCAGATATAGGAATCTGGTGTATGAATAGGAGGGATCTACCTGAAGCACAGGACTACTTCTGCCCCTGATGAATGTCCAGTTACCTGTAACATAGAGGACAGAAACTTATACAAGTTGGGCTTGTTTACAGCAGGCAGGGGTGAGCTAGTAACATGCACACTTTCAGAAAGCATCTGGATGAATGCAATGAGGAGCTGGGGTTAAAAATGAATGAGGAAAACTTGGAAAGCTATCTTTGAGATAAATCTTGTTATGGTGGACTGACTCTAACAAGCGTAGCTGTATTGCAAAGTGAATTGAATACTTCAAGCAAATCTTAAAGATATGTGGAACAGATGCCTGCAGAAATGCAAGAGCGATAAGGGAGATTATACACACTGCTTCTGGTCATGGCCCAAAATGAGACTTGGTTGGGAGGAGATAGCAGAGAGAATATCCTTGTTGACAAGTTTTAAGAGTTATCTGGATCTGCAGACTGTTCTCTTCAATGATTTGCAAAGAGCAGAGGTTAAAGTGGACTGAAAAGGCTCATGGTGAGAAAGCGCATATCAGTAAGGAAGAAACATGAACTATGAGAGAGCACTAAGAGTGAAGGACTGGCTAGCGGACATGGGGAAGATTACTAAATTGGAGTCAGTCTTCAATCCATGGACCAGAGAACTGTTTGTGGTGAATTCTGCATGGCTTTATTGAGTTCTTCAAAGTTTAAGTTCAAATGGCAATGTGAGGCCCTGTCCTATAACATATAGATCATTATGGAGTACTATGTTGACACCTGAAACTGATTTGTACCTCTTCTACCCCTGGTAGAACAAGAATCTGGTGAGTAGATCTTTACCATTTTATGTAGCAGTAGTGAGCTTGCTATAGCCATGCACACAGAGGGGGTTGTGGGTGTTTATGTGCACATGTTAGCTCAGGGGAATGGATTAGGATACCATCTTCCAAATGGAACCATTATTTTGACAGCTTTTTGTAGCGCCTTACCTTGCCATGGTTCAGGACTGGCTCTGCTCAGGGAACACAGTGAGACTCAGGATGGTGTGTGGTACCAGTGGAGTAGCAAAGCTACCCTTCTGTGGGATTTTGCCCACACTTAACAATGGTGACAGGTGCAGCCCTTGAAAAGAGGGGCATTAAATGTACCTTTTACACCAATCCTTCTTGGGCATGGTCTGCTCCCATGGGCTGCTTGCACCTGTAGTGAGACAAGGCAACAGTTAGCGCACACCAAATGGGATTTCCAAACCTTCCTCCAGGGCCCACCCCCACCCCAATCCATCCCAGCCTATTAACTGGTGAATCCCACTATATGGCCAAAGGAGCTCCAAGCAGCTGTGGCTCCAGAGGTTGCTTCACTTGTGTTATATCAAGTTCAGGGGTTTCTCTGCCAGCGGCCAGCCGCAGTGTAATTTGCAAAATTAGCAAGTTAGTGGTTGTGTTAGTTCCAAGGATAGCATCTTTAGTTGTCTCATATGGTAGATAGCTCATGCATAAGTGTAAGCGTGCTGGCTTTTCTGTTCCTTCCTACAGGCATGCATTCTGAAACAGAGATTGTGATCCGGAGGGACCTAACAGGTTAACAGGATGTGTACTTCTGTCATGCACAACAGTGCCTAAGTATTAAACTCAGTGTTCATCTTATTCTTTTTCTCTCACAGATGCTGGACCTTAGGCACTGGGTTGTCAAGTGGGTGAGCGGAACGGTAGCAAATGGAGATGGTGTGGCTCAGGAAACATATATTTTTCTATAACGTTACGCACAGGCACAAGACAGTTGTGGCTTTTTCACTTTGGTGTCTTTTGCTGATGACCACCCTCATCCTCGACACCAGAGTGCCTCTGAGGGCTGATATGGTTGCCATGGTGTTTGGATTAAACAAAGCTCCCGATTGGCTGCCCCACTACTCTTGTAGACAATTGCAAGCCGGCAGGTAAGGAAAGCTGGCCCCCAGCAAAGGCCCACACAAAAGGCCCTGTCCAAGCATGTTTCTCCTTCCTGCATCCAGGAGACACGGCGTGGAGGTCACCTGCAGCTGCACCTTTTCAGCAGCGACTACCATCTCTCCCTGGTGCCATCCAGTGGCACCCCTGATGAGGTAAGCCCTTTTCTGGGCATGTGTGCAATTATCCCTCTTTTACTCACCATGTGCATTCTCAGTACTACGGCAGCATCGTTCACAAAGCACTGAATGTGTCATGCCTCACCATCTATTAAAGTTGTGTGTGCGCACTCAGCGCCATTGCCCTCATTGCTTCTCTGTCTTTTACTGATGGCCACTATAATCCTCGGCACCAGAGTGCCTCCGAGGCTGATCTGGTTGCCATTTTGCTTCAGAGTAAACAAAGTTCCCGATTGGCTGCCCCACTACTCTTGTAGCCAATTGCAAGCTGGCAGATGAGTAAAGCCACACCCCAGCAAAGGCCCACAGAAAACGCCCTGTTTGAGCCTGTCAGAGCATGGAAGAGCCCCCCCCCCCTGTCCATTATACTCTGGAACTTTCTAAACTCTAGGCTCCTTCAGATCTCCAACTCAAACTGGTATTCAAGCTCAGGGCATAATGGTCGATCCTCCTTGCTTGGACACTGCATCTATTGTTATCACTGCCCTGTCTACTACTAGCCGTATCCCCACTATTTTATGCTGGCCTGGGAATACCTGATGTAAAAATCACATTTAGGCACGTTAGATCTGGGCAACCACCTTAGATTTTGTGCTTGAGTACCGTTGAGTGCCACTCTTACATATGAGACAGTCATCCACATTACCTGTTCTAGCCCCTGTAACTTGGGGTGAGGCTGTGCTAGTCCTTAAAATGGCCCCTGTGATTTGGTGCTTCTCGCAGGACCTCATTATGGAACTATAGGATTTCCTGGGATGTGTAGTTTATCCCCTTGAATAAAACTACAGAGGTTGCTGGGAACTGTAGTTCCTTTCCCGGGGTGTTGCCAAACACCGCACCTGGAGCTCCCCTTGAGGCCTACTTGCCTGCAAATCCCCCTGTGCTCATGTAACCTGTCTCTGCGTGCCGTGCCCTGGGTTATCCTTTATGTGCAGGCATAGGGTTGGTGTGTTCCCCGGCTAAACCTGACACTTTAGATAAGAACTGTAACATTCTTAAGAGAGGTATATGCATGCCACCTATATCCAATACACTGTTTTTTTAAATATACAATAAAAAAATGACATCCAAATTGTAAAAATTTAATACAATATATTTAAGAAAGAAAATGTCCATACTGGCTGAACCAACATATTCCAGTATCCCCACATAAGAGTACATTCCTGTTTGCTTTGCTCATAATGTCAGTAATGGTACTGTAATAAAACATATGTTTCCCAAAAGCACCTTGTAATCTATGTAAATTGCTGTACCATGTAAATGTTTATCTCATGCCTGTAACCGCTTCCTTAAGCGCCTTTCTACCTACGGGTCTGGAGCGCTGTACAAATTAATAAAACAAACAAACAAACATCTAATGGTACATGTATAAAAATATGTCCATGCTGTGTGCACCAATATCCCCATGTGAAAGCACACTTATGTTTTATTTTCTCATAATAAACTGGCTGCTTTGCGCATATTGGCAATAATTGCACTGTGAGAAAACATGTCTATTCTGGCTGTGCAAATATTTACCAGGATCCGCTTGTAAGAACACACTCCTATTTGCTTTGTCCATAACAACAGGGCCATGCTGTCTGTGCCAGTAAATGCCAGAACCACTGCTTAAGGACACATTCCTGTTTGCTTTGCCCATAATACCAGTAATAATACTGCACGAAAACATGTCCATGCTGGCTTCCACAATTAAAGCCAGTATCTCCACTTATGGACACACTTCTGTTTGCTTTAATTATAATCCCGGTAATAATATTGTAAATAAATATGTCTATTGTGACCCCGTCAATATTTGGCAGTATCCCAACATAAGACACAATCTTGTTTTCATTGTCCATAATGCCAGTAATAATACTGTATAAAAAGAGGTCCATGCTGGCTGCATCAACATATGCCAAGATCTTAAAGTAAGGTGCAATCCTATTTGCTTTTCTCATAATGCCAGTCATAATACTGTATACAAATATTGAGGATGACTGCTCCAGTACATGCAAGTACCCCCACAGAAAGACACCCTCCTGTCTTATATGCAAACTAGCAGGTGTACCCGTGCTTCACACAGTAATTCCTAGGGCTGTAATGTGTGAGTTTGAAGTGCCGTACCCGTACATGTACGGCTGAAGCATGCAAGCTTTGTATTGTTGAGATGGAATGCATTCTTCAACTTCCGTGGGAAATGAAGTTCCTGTAATTATTATAAGAGATTTGCCACGATAGGAGGGCCAACATCATTGTGGACACGATTAAAAAGACATGCACCATTTCTTGTCACCCACATTACTACAAAAGCACTGTTTTGTGTCAACTGCATTACTTCAAAAGTGAGTGCTGCTAATGTCAGCTGGAAGCTGATAGTGTGGAAAGTTTCGGAACAATGAACTGCTGAAATTTACGAAGAAATTCAGCAGACCTACGGTGCAAAGAGCCATATGGCAGGCATTGGAGACCACTTATAAAAAGCAAAACAAGAAAGTGTATATTTTATACTTTTTACATTGTCTATCTACCCGGATACCAAATTTCAGGTTCGTAGCATGTTGGGAAGCATGCCGAACATTTCAAAGAGACACAGACACATATCCATATATGGCAGGGGTAAGCATTGCAGACTGCTTATCTTTTATAATGTTTACTTTGTCTATACCATGGAAACTACCCACATGCCAAATGTCAGGTTATAATCATGTTGTGAGTATGCTGAACATTTCAAACAGACACAGACACACACACATCCATATATGTCAGGGGTAAGCACTGCAGACCGCTTTAAACAAATAATTCAAAAATGTATATGTCATACTTTTGACACCGTCTACACCATGTATCCTACTTGCATGCTGGATTTCAAGTTTGTAGCATGTTAGGAAATACTTTGGAGGGATGACAAACCTTTGGATGATTGTGGGCGGTGGATGGATTCAATAGTCCAAAAATAGCAGTTTTGCCTTTGGTATTTAATTAATGGTCTGGTCACAAGCGTTGTTGGTGCATGTGTTTTTTTTAAATAATATTATTTCTGTCGGTTTACCAGAACAAAAAACTTCAACAGAGTGGCAATAGATGCCAGTTGGTCAACTTTAGTGAGTGCAAAACAGCCGACGCGCGTTTCGACCTAAGTCTTTTTCAAGGCCAAGTGAGTATATTGGTGGGCTCAGGGTAGAGCTGATATCTGGTCCTCCCCGGGTTGATTTGCAATATCCAATTGCCAGCAATGGTCTTTGACTACATTTCCCCTAATGCCCCAAAACAATCAATGGACTGGCCCTGCACGCACATTACACATACACTCACACAAACATCCAGGCATTCATCTATGAAACCATCATCCACCTCTACCAACATTAAAGCAGACTTACATTCACACACCATCACACACACACAACCCCTGCATGCATACATACACGTACACATACATGGAAACGTTTTCTTCACACTCGCCTTCTCCATCACGTCTCCACCACAGCTTCACACTCCTGCCTCCCTGCACAAGTCTAAGATCAGTATTCAGGGCCTAGGCTCTGGAATTCACTGCCAATTCAGTTGCAACGCACCACAGTCTTTGTGCTTTTCAGCCAAAACTAAACAACTCTCCTACTCAAGTGATTCTCCACTCTTATCTCATCGGTATCTTTCAAATGTGCCATGATGCCTTCGGTGACAGTGCACAGTAGAAGTACCTAATTGATGGATTGAAATGCCCCACACATGGCAGAGTACCTGCTGCACATCAACCATGTCCTCCTAAACACACAAGAATGCACAGCAGTACCCTCTACAAACATTGTGTGAAAAAAAAATCAAAATATCGAGGCTGAGTACCCCAAAAGGAAATACACTGAACACAGGTTACAAAGGATCATACAAAGAACTTTATTTTATACTGAACAGTTTTCCAAGAAAAGTAACAGATAGCTATCGGCCCTCAGCACAACACAATGAACTCCAGCGTGGTTCAGTGTGTTCAGTGAGAGACGCTGTACATTAGAATGCGTCGCTCTTTTATACCATTTGCGAACATGATGTCCAACACTACTTTGGGTTAATATTCCTCTAATACATTACTGATCTAGAGTTCATGCAGAGTTCGCATATCCACATGCAACTAGTTGCCTTTAAGACATACGTCAACAAGCCTACATGGCAACTGTGTATTTTGGGACTTCTCATACAGTTCTTCTCAAACATTAATACAATGTAGTTAAACAAGTGTTCTTAGTTCCGTATTTGAATACATCATTCTTAACATATGCTCGCGGATTCGTTTCATTGGCACAAGTAATCCTTTACACACAGGTCAACGAAGGACAAGGTCTCAGTTCACGACCTCAACAAGTGGCCTGCAGGCAAGTTACATATTAATTACACACAGAGGTCAAGCAGGCCATGTTGTATTTCGGAATGACAACGTCCACCATTTTAACTCACAGGGTGACTTTAAAGAGCAAATCTAAAATGGCGGATTGACCTAAAATGGCGGCTTACATTGATTCTAAGGTCAGGACCTTGCAACACGGATTTCTTCGCAAGTGGCTTACAAGCAGCTTGGCGTAGGCCAATATACATATATTCATTGCAATAGGAGGTACGATATAATTTCCCGTTTGACAATTTGGGCCTGCTGTCCCCCAGCCTGTAGCCCAATGGGCCATGCAAGGCTGGGAAAGCTAAAGTCGCCTAGCCTTCCAAGGCCTATTGGGCATGCACAGCAATACAAAGCCAAGAGAACCCAGATATCTCTCACTGGACAGCTGGACAAGCATGCTTTTATCTGCTGCTCACTGAAGCTGAGGGAACACTCAGGGATTTCAATGGGCTGTCTCCGGCTCCTCCAAAATGTGTGGCTTGTCAGTACCCGTCAAAGGAATGAGCCATTACTGCAGTTCTCAATGGATGTCACTATCTTACTTTTAGGACAGGATCCTACTTGGAGACGTGAGGAAGAACCAAGGAAAAGTTTAAAGAGGTGGCTGGCTATGGCTAGTGGATAAAGCCAGCAAGTTCCAATTTACTAACTAGGTAATAGAAATTTACAAAGTTTCATGAAGTATGATCAGAAGCTGGGATTGAGGAGAGGCCACAGCTGCGATGGCTGATCGTGTGTTGCTTCACTGCTGTTCTGCAATGAAGCTGTTTGCTCTGAACTCATTCCCTGTCCCTCCATATCTGTTCTGACAAACAGAGGGGGTGGTGGGTACCCAGTAGATTGTTGTCCCCCTTCATAGTTGTGTTCTCAAAGACCCCCATTTCCCTGTGCACAAATTGTCTTCATTCATTAGTAGCACTCCGTCGCCAGGTTTTGGACATGATATGATATGAGATGATAGGTTATTTATTACGCGCTTAATACCCAGAGGTTTCTAAGCGCGGACCCGGGGATCGAACCTGTGTTGCTCCATGTCGTCTTGCTTCCAGGAGGATGAAAGGAACCTTCTTTCTTTTTTGAAGATCTGGGTTTCAGGGATGAAAGTCAAGTGCGTATTTTTAAGGCACCAGCCAGATATATTCATCTTCAGAGGATCCTTGATATTACCACTTCCCTGGAATATTCTCTGTGTTCACTCATGCATTATACATTCTTTCTCTCATGCCAGAAACTACACAAGTAATGGAGGGTGCAGTGAGAGAGGAGAAGGAAAGCACCTTGCTTACCTTGGTCAATAAGGTGGCATGGTGGCATGAATTCCATGTCGACTGTGTGGGCAACAAAGTGGTGTTGTCTAAAGAATCACTAATCACCTTCAGCAGTCAAACATTACCTTCAGCACCCCACAGCAAAGGAAGGAACCCTCAGCTGCATACATTGGCTGCAAAGAGACGTAGGGCCTCATTACGAGTATGGAGGCAGCCATGGTGCTATTAGCACCATGGCTGCCTCCATACCGGGCTCCAATACCGGGGTCTGTAAATGAGCAATTGCCGGGTCATTCCGACCATGGAGGACCCAGTAATTCCTCATGCACAGAACCATTCCCCATTGCCATTTGAGCCCCCATAGGGCTCAATGGGAATGGAGATGGAGCTAATAACGGGCCCGTTGATAATGGGCCTGTTATTAGCTCCTTGGTCCCCTTGAGGGACCTGGAAAGGACGTCTGGTTTTACCAGACATCTGTTCCGAGTCCCGCTAGGGTACCTCGTAATCAGGCAGCCGGTAATGAACAGTGCCGGTCCCGTACCGGCAGCTTTCATTACGGGACCGCCAGCCTCGTAATGAGGCCTATAGTCATTAAGGATGGCCTATGCACAATTACACTCCAAGGATGAAAGAACGGGTTCAGACCGGTGGACTTGAGTCACGCTTCATTGTTGATTGTGGTAACATGTTATTACAACTACAGCACATTTTGATGTCTTTTTACCAATTAAATAAAGTGCTGTTTTCACAGCTTTCTAATTACAAACTACCAATTTATTTGAATTGTAAAGGCAGATTACACTCCACAATGCAAGTTTTATGCTGTAGTTACCCTCAATAAATAGCTGTAATATATCCAAATACAATTCAATATAATGACAAATGTACTTGCTTCAGAGATTGAAAAGGTTCGAGGCATCTGAGTAGAAAAGAAGAGACTGGAAGGGATAGGTGAGTCAAGGATGGTGGTCTCTTCCACGTACACTGAAAACTCACGCCCAAATATGTCACTCGGGTGTACCCCACTAATCATTTGGAGTACCATCTTCGCGAAAGAAGTAGAACTGTCAAGAACGCCTGGACACACTGAAAAAAGACCTATCAGGAACCACGTTTGCCCAACAATAATGGGGATGAAAAGCCAGACTGACAAGTCTAGCTTCCTAGCGCAGCAGCCATCTTGAAGGGGAGCTGTATACATACTTTGGTTAACTTACTGTTTAAGTCTGCGGAGTGGGAAAGCTGTGATGGACCAGAAACAAGCTCTTGGCACAATGGGAGATCTTAGACCTAGCCATTAGGATGTCTTCTAAACACTGCAATGCCCAGCAGCTGCGTAGGCTCGATGTTATTGGATCCCAGGAATAATTAGCTCTGACTGTAGTGTAAATGAAGCAGAAAAGGGAACTCATTTGCATTTGAATTAATAAAAACAGTAAAAATAAAGAATATGCAAATGAAGGATGTGACAGTAACTCAATGCATGATTTTACTTTTTTCCCTAAAACTAGAGCAATCTGTCAAAATGCTTGTATTTGTTTTAAAAATGTGTGTTTGTTTTTTAAATTAATGCAATAATATTTTTCATCCACGAAGATATAATTTCATAACAAAGAGGTCTCCCGTAGCTTGAAGCATCTTTTCAACTACCCCAAACCTTCCACCTGACCTTGTTGCCATGGTGAACGCTGTAATTCATACCAATGAATCCTACGTCAGATTGACACATGTGCATGAGGCAAGGGAGCCAATTGGAAAAGGAAAAAGAAGTCTTACAGCAAGTGAAGAGATGTTGTTTCCCTAGTGAAAGGGCCCCTCCCCCATACACGATTTAACCCTAGGAATGCCAGGGAGGCTGGAAGGAGAGGACATGATGAAGATGGATTGTGGAGAGCTTACTGCTGGCACAGTATGATCCTTGAAAAGGGAGCTAAATTGTCCACCAGAGCATCTGCTGTTGTAGTGGCCATCTAGGGACCAGGCCCGGAAGCAGTCCACTACCATTTGGGGAAATCGTGGATGGGTTGACAGGTTGATGAAGGGGGAATGTTTCATTTGGGAGTGAGGTTGAAGCCCTATACAGTCAAGCTCATCCATAATGCTCCAGTGGCTGGATCTGCTGCTACTGCTCACCCCCCTGAAGTTTGAAGTGGCATTGGAAATTTGCCGGGATCAGGTGGCTGCTTTTTGCTGCATCACTTTGACCACCTCTACGCTAGTCAATCCTTCCTTGCTGTGATCTTCCCTTCCCTTCTTGGGTTGCCTTTTGAAGGGGGTTGCAGGGGTCTCTGGATATGTCACTGCGGACAACTAGACAGTGCCTGACTACCACCCGCCCTCCACACTTGTCCTACTTCCTGCTGGGCTTATGTACTGGGTTTTTGCCTCTTCCTGTTAATATCAGTGTTCTTGTTTCTTTACTTATGGTTTACTGTTTTGTCATTTTACACAATCAAATACATCTTTGCAACATCATGAGCTCTCTTTTCGGAGGTGAATGAATGTTATTTCAAATAAATCATGGATGTATACCTTCATTCAAATAATGAGGCATTCAAATTAGGAGGATGACACTATTATCAATGAGCAAGTCAACTTTCTAAATCACCATTTAAAATATTTCAGGCCAAGCTTTCCCGGAAGGAAAAATAAATGCATTTGAACAAAGAATGAGAACATATTTTGGTTGAGACCATATAACAGTGACAGCAAAAATAAATACTTAATTGCTCAGTAGATTCCAAAGGAAATTTACATGATCTTGTTCATCAAAGTATAATAAATTCCCATGTAATTACGGCAGCCTCTTACGACATATGGAAAATAGCACTGAAGCTTATTGAGTGTCTATGATTTTAAACATAGTGATTTGAGATATTCCAATTCATCAATTGTTTTCTACTTTTTATGACACTGTTCCTCATTTAAATGTTGTAATGTATAATATCATATATTAACCTTATTAATTGTACGTTTTATGAGATGCTGTAATTGCAGTAATATGTTTAAATTAAATATAGCAGGCTGATAAAATAATGGCAAATATGTTTTAAATATTCACCTCCACAGCAAGTTGCAAGTTGAAGCCATAGACATCTTTGATATCAATGCAGAAAAGTCCTGGTTACCTTGCAGTTAGATGAAATATGTTTGACCCTTGTAAATAAAAAGGATCTCACGCAGGATGCTGTGTCTTATTGTGTGAATTTATTGTCCATATTGTAGACACATAGGGCATCTTCACGAGTTTGGCGGTAGCCCTTAAATGCGGCAGTAGCGCTTTTACCATCGCATTTAAGGGTCTGCCAAATCACGGCTTTGGCCGATTTCCCCCCAGCTCTGAGCTGGGGGGAAATCCGCTGAGTATTTGCTGATTTTCGGTGCATTTATCGCTGGCGAGAAATCCGCCGGCGGTGAAAGCGTGAAATTTCCCCATTGAGCCCAATGGGGAATGGGGAATTCCCGAATGGGCACAATGGGGAATGGGCAATACCCATTCCGCCAAACCCGTGATCCGGCGCAAATAGTGCCGGTGGGTTTGGCGGTTGGGCTAATAACACTAGCGCTATTAGCACCGGCGTTACCGCCCAACTCGTGATGAGGGCCATAGTCTAGAAAGGGTGGTCAGCTGACACGTGTTTCAACCCTGGAGGGTCTTTATCAAGGCAGATATAGTTAGGTACGTCTTTGGGAAAGTTTTCCAAGTAAATCAAGATGGCCGGTTGGCAGAATTTTCTAGCAGTCTTCAATTGAAGTCCTAAGTCTGTTGCCGTCCTGTGTGGGATCGCTGTGTGTAGCAAACGCAGTGAACCCGCACCGGCCAACCGGACATCTTGATTTACTTGGAAAACTTTCCCATAGTCTTACCTAACCATACCTGCTTTGATAAAGATTCTCCGGGGTTGAAACACATGTTGAGACCACGTTTTCTAGACTATGGGGGTCATTATGAGGTAATCATGCTGCTATTAGCGGCATGGCTACCCACTTACCGGGTACCGGGTCCGGGTTCCTTGAATGAGGAATTACCAGGCCATTCTGACCTTGAAGGGCCCGGTAATTCCTCATTCAAGGAACCCAGACTCGATACATCCCCATTCCCACTCGAGCCCCACTAGGGCTCAATGGGAATGGGGAGCATGCTAACAACGGGCCCGTTAATAATGGGCCCGTTGTTAGCATGCTGGGCTGCTTGCGGGACACGCAAAGGCGTCCTTAGCGGGTCGCGCAAGCAGAACTCGTAATGAGGCGGTAAGGGGTTGACGGCTCTGGCACCATTGCCAGCGCCATTAACCCCTTACTGCCATGGTCGGAATGACCCCCTATGTGTCTACAATATGGACAATAAAATCACACAATAAGACACAGCAAATTGTGGGAGATCCTTTTTATTTACAAGGGTCAAACATATTTCATCTAACTGCAAGGTAACCAGGACTTTTCTGCAATTTTTCCATAAGTGGCATTAGGTTTACCTCTTCCTTCCTGTGACCTTGCAAAGAACAATTGTAAACAGCTTAAAAATACACAGAGCTCAGCACAGGAGTGTTCATCTTCTAGCACCCACGCTCTACCTCCGTATCTTTGATATCACAAATGTTCTACGAGGCGATCAACAGACATTTTATTGACAAGATTAAAAATGCAGCTAACTCCCATAACTCCTTCACAAGGCTCTTCAAGCTAGGACACATTTGTGACAATTAAACAGGAGTCAATAACAAACAACCTGACTCAACGCAAAATGTACCGAGAATGGGGGTCTAGAAGTCTGAGAAGAAGCGTGCCTACCAATGGACTGACAGTGTGGTTATAAGCAATGCCTTAATGGAAAGACACACACAGGAATGTTTTGAATGAAAAATGATGCAAAGATGGGCACCTCCAACACACCAACAGAAATTAAGCAATTCAGTGCTTCTTTTGATATTGTATTATATTGTATTGTTTATTTATACAGCACCTATACACATGAAAGTGTTTCAAAGCACTCAAGGAGGGCAGGAACAAGGGGAAAAAACAAGAGTCATTCAGAGCCCCTGAAATTCTGAGACGATAATAGTGCAGGCAGAGTAAGCGCATAAAATACATTTAACATTTGAGACCCAGCAAATATTCCTGTCAGCGATTCTGCAGTATTACCAGTGCAATTAATGGGAAAAGACAAGGGAGAACATACAGACGATCATCAGGCATGTTGCATGTTGCAATTGGGTTGTGCAAATGCCTAGAGGGTGACAGGGAGCGGTAGGACCAAGTACACCCAGTCGGTGGTGACTGGGGTAAGTGCAGAGAGAGCCACTCTCTCGGGTTATTTTAAGTGCAGTGAAGGTGTGTGGGAGTAGGGCCATGAGCCAAGGGCGAGAGAGGGTTGGTGGGGGTGCCCGGGACCAGTGAGACTCTGGGGTACACCAGGTGGCCAATCAGCAATCTGTAAGGTAGAGGCGGGAGAGAAGGAGAGTGCAGAGGGCTAGGTTAGCAGGGTAGAGGGGCAGTGAAGGAAGATGAGAAGAGGAAGGTCTTGAGAAGTTTCCAGAATTTAAGGAGGTCAGGGTCAAGACGGGGGGCAGCAGGGAGGCTATATTGCAGAGGGAGGTACCTGCTCAGGATAAGGATCTCTCTCCAAATCTCTGCTTGGAGAACCGGCTCACTCGCAGAAGGTTAGAGGTAAATGAGCGGAGGGCTTGTGAGGGACAGTATTTAGGCAGGCAGTGTTGTAGGTAGGTAGGTCTCAGGCCCCAGAAAGCCTTGTGGGCAGTGCAGAGGGTCTTGAACTTGATCCTTGCAGCCATGGGGAGGCAGTGAAGAGATTTCTGCACTGGAGAGAAGCAGTCCCTGGGCTTGAGGCCAAGGATAAATCTTGCGGTTCTGTTCTGGTTGAGTTGCAGAGGGCACAGGGCAGAAGAAGGGAGGTTGAGGAAGAGTCTGTTGCAATAGTCCAGCCTGGAGAGCACCAAGGCTCTGGAGACAGTGAGACGCTGGGGGATAGTGAGAAAAGGAAGAGTACCTCTGAGGAGGTGAAGTTGATAGTTACAATTTTTTAGAGATGTCAGATATGTGAGAGGAGAAGGAGAAGGTGGAGTTGAAGATGATCCCAAGGTTTTTTGCCTCGCAGGCGCAGGGCACAGTCCCAAGGGAGGCCGGCCAGAGTGAAAGTGGGAAAGCGGGAGCAGGGGTCCCAATGCAAATGATCTCAGTTTTACTGGCGTTGAGGCAGAGGTTGTTTGCAGCACACCATGTCTAAAAAGTGGGCAGACAGTCAGATATGAGTGAGGAGGAAGAGTCGGCAGAGGGTAGCATGAAAGTTAGTTGCGTATCATCCACAGAACAGTGGAAGTTAGATGTGCAAGTGCCAATCACACGTGCCAAGGCAGCCATACAGACCTGGAAGAACCAATAGGAGAGGTTAGATCCCTGCGGAACACCACAGGTTGAGAGAGCAATAGTCGAGCGAAAGGCTCCCAGGCTCTACCTGGGAAGGGTGGTCAGAGAGAAAGGAGATTAACCATGCCAGAGACTGACCTGTGATTCCCAGGGTGTCACAGAGACGTGCTATCAGGATGTTGTGGTTAACCCTGTTAAAAGCAGAGGAGAGGTCAAGGAAAATGAGGATAGAGGGAGTGTCAGTGTCAAGATTTGAGAGCAGGTCTTCATGGGTGTTCAGAAGAGCAATTTCCATGCCTCTGGATGCTCTAACGCCAGATTGATGGTCATGGAAGCAGCCAATTGATTCAATGTGGAGGGTCAGCTGAGTAATAGCCAACTTCTCCAGGAGTTTGCGAAAGAAGGGAGTGAGTGATGGTAGTTTGCCAGAGACGAGGGGTCGGCAGAAGCTTTCTTGAGCAGAGGGTGCATAAGGGAGTGCTTAAGGGTAGTTGGGAAACTCCAATGGAAAAGGAGAGATTGCAGAGATCAGCCAAGGCTCAGGTGAGGGAGTCAATATTGTCCACATGTTTGGATGAGGCCTTCATAGACGAGACGTATCTGGTGACCTCATCAGGTGTGATGGGGGCGAGTGAGGTGAGGGTAAAAGAAGTGGGGGCCAAGGGAGCCTCCAGTGCTGGTGTATGCTGTGGGGTGGCAGAGAGGGAGGAAAGGATGTCTTGGGTTTTTGTGATGAAGTGTGCAGCCAGGTCTGAGCAAAGGTCCTGGGGGGGGTGACAGAGGAAGAGGCTGCTGTAGGTTTTCCAGTTTGCTATGTAGGATGATGTCATAGATGATGCATATTGGGATATAAAACCCCTATATAATCATGTTTGTGTGTGAGTGTGCAAGCATCAGTCTGATGTCTGCCAGTTTGCCCTGCGTTATTGAACGAAGAATACAATTGTATGTTACCATATTCTTTGAGTCCATCCGGTTATTTGGACTGAGATCTCTATTGGTAATCACATCTAGCAGAAGAGATGCTACAAGGTGCTTGAGCACACCTTTGTAGACTTTTCTAGGCACTATGGACAGGTTACCCTTAAATCTATCAAGTACAATAGACAGTCTGTCCTCGAACATCTTCCAGTCGGGACAGACAGGCCGAATGGAGCAGTTGCAGAAAAATGCTCACAAATTGTTCTGATTACCTCCACTGCAGTTTTGCTCCCTGAGCTTTTAAGTGCATTTCCTAGCCTTACAAGTACCCGCCCATCCACAGAAGAAGGCAGTGCGTTGCCTTCCTTGATCTACTCGTGTTGTTTACTCCTTGTTCCTCGTTAAATGTGTTGATGGTTCTCTTAAATCGAGCACATAAATATGATAAGGAAATATAGTCTGGATTTACGGTTTTACATCTCTGCATTTAGCTAATTCAGTTCAGGGCAATGCTCTGGAAGGGTGCCATTTAATGGCTTCCCGGTTTCCATAACCATAGAGACTGTGAACTCAGCTTCGCAGTGACCCAGACTCCACTTGGAGACTTGTGACATCATCGGAGGGCTGCCAGGCGTGTGACCTTGCATACGATGCCCACTAAAACATCGCTTTAGCAGGTTGCAACCTAAAATGGCGCACAGCCGCGGCTCATGCTGGCTGGCTCATAAAGCCTATCATAAAAAGGATCATTTACAGTCTGCACATGACATTATTATGATAATATACTCAGTCCTACAATGCAGCCTGACACGGCTGTAGTTTTACAAAAGGAAAGCATTTATGTACTTAACTGAATGTTTTATATAAACCTGTGCACAGTATCCAGGTACTTCCGAACTGTACACATCATCCCAATAGCTCTCTCTCTCTCTCTCTCTACTAACCTAATCCTCCCATCCCATCCCTATCAGACCGGCGAGAGGGACTGGACACTGTGCAAATGGCACCAGCGCACAGTGTAGATCCCAGCTAAGGCATCAGGGCCTTTTAGCGTTTTCAAATTAAAGGGGCCTCGAGCCTCAGATGGCCCCCAGCAACTTCCCCTATGTTGCTAGTCAGCAGACTTCTAGCACAGCAATATATTCCTTTCTTTGTTTTCATTCTGAGGCTTAAAAAGGCTCAAATTACAAGCTGCATTTTCTGGAGCCCTTGCGATTGTCACTTGCCACTTGATAAACAGAAGAGTTATCACCTCATTGCCTTGTAAGACTGGTTCTTCCACATTAGTCACTTGCTGACAAAGAAGGGTGCTTAGCCATTCAGTGGGTATTTAGTGTTTAGGATTCCTGCTGGCTGGCCGTCTCGTGATAATCAGTAGCTATTAAACGTAGATTTGTCACCATTTTGATGTATGCACTATACGGGTGCCTCAGACTGTTTTCGCTCTAAGCAGAGGCCCTCCAACCATCATGTTGGAATGGGCCCGCACACATCTTCAGCCGGGCCTGATCCCAAGAACATAACATATAGAAGTAAACATTTGGACTTGCTGCCGCTTCAGAGAGCAGCGCTCTCCGGGAGACCTCCTCGGGGTGTTCGTCCATTAGTGCTACATGTGTTTCTGACCCTCAGTCTTGAGCAGTGGCGTCGCCAGGAATCAAATTTAGGAGGGGCACAGATGGGGCCAAAGACAAAAGTAGGGGGCGCACAGACAAAAGTAGGAGGGCCGCCTATGAAAGGTAATGTGTGACGTCACAAGCACTCCTGCAGATAGTCTTTTTTGCACACCAACTACCCACACCCCACTACACTTCCCCTCCCATCAGAATGCAGGCACGAAACCATTCAGTGACTAATGGCCCATCATTAGCAGTTTTGTGGCTACATTCTCATGGGAGCGGCTGCAATCTGCTCGATCACTGCTCGCTTTGAGACAAAAGGAGTATTGCCTTGTGATCTGCAGATATTTGCCTCAGTGAGTGTCACAAATAACACCACAAACCAGAGGACACGGTCACTGCTAGCCTTAGGTAGGGGGGGGCACAAAGGGGAACACAGGATTTCAGAGGGGGGGCACTGGCCCCCCCATCCCTCCCTAGCGACGCCACTGGTCTTGAGACCCTAAAATAGTTCGATTTTCAGGAGGTGATTTAGTGACGCTTTCAGGATTATTTTGTGGGCGTGCCGTGCCCTTGGTTTTGAACACCACACCTCTGGATTTTGGCATATGCGCCTTCTTTGGCAGAATGAACGCTAGTTGGCTAACTATGGGTTCCTTGGTGCATGTTCGCGGGTCAGGCCTCTGAAGGCGGGCCTTGTACATTGTGCACAGGGTGTTGAATTTAGTTCCGGTTTTAAGAGGCCAAATACCCAATTGATATACAATCCTAAATGCCACCTTGTCTGGATTATGACCTCTGGTCTGGATGCCTTTGTTTCACACGCATAGCTGGTTTACCCTGTTTAGGACTTCTTCTCTCCAGCAAGTTAAATATTTTAGGTAATTTCAACCTCTGGGTCAAGTCGCCAGGGACTGCGTAGTGTGGGCCCTTCGAGATACTCAAACCGCGTCCAATGAATATTGGCAGCAGGAGGGGGGTGAGAAGGCAACCGAATAATTCAACCTGTGCTCCATTCCAAAAGAGGCAGCATTAACCAAAGAGCATCATAGGGCAAGACACACATAGGTATCCATGGATCTTTATATGGTTACCCCGCCTGACTCTCTTCCATTGGTCAGTGCTCGGCCATGAGTTGAAATGCTTGGATTACTTACTGGTAATCTTCATTATTCTTAGTCCTACTCTTCCTTGTCCCAGTCTACAACAACCACTACGGGAAATGAGCCAATGCATTGGGGGTGGATGGGCACCAAAGTGTGACTACTCAGATCAAAGCTCGTGTTGTTTATATAATGCATTTATTTTGCAGGAGGTCAACACTATGGCGTGTTTGGTTGAGTTAATGTTGGTTGGGGAAGCAGGGTTTGGGAGGAAGCGAGGTTTGCGAGGTTTCCCCTGCCCTTTGCATGAAAAAACACTAAAAAACGTGCAGTAAAAAAACAATTTGTGGTGAAATATTTGTCCGTAAACAATTATGGAACCTTTGTGCTTCCTGTGTTCAAAAGGAGGCCGGGTGACCACATTCTGTGCCGCCTATAGGCACCTGCTCAACTATGCAGATGGGTACCCAGGGTAAATCGATGTCCAATAATTAGGTCTGGTGGCCAACGTTGCCCTAACAAGCAGGTCCCCCAAGCATTGGAAACTCAGCCTTATTTCTGTTTCGGTGCAGTCAGTTGGCACTCATCCAACTACTTATGTCCAACAGACACTTCCATATAGATGCCGCAGGCAGCGCAGTCACTCCTTCCAATGTGAAGAGCAACTGGGTGTCCTCTGCATAGGAGTAGAACTGGCGGTCAAAAGAATGGATGAGGTAAGCATATGGTTGCCCATAAAATATTGATGAGGACCAGGAATTGATCCCTGGGGAAACTCACACATCAAAACAGAAGGAAAGGAAGAAAATTGGCCCAGGTACACCTATTGAGTGCAATCCTCTAAATCGGGCCATATCCATGCACAAGAGAGCCATGAATCCCTGCTCCATCAGTTTCCTAAAACAGAAGCTGGTGGTCAACAGTGTCAAAGGTGCAAACAAATCCTAAAATGAGAGGGCTGCCAGACTGCCACTATCAACCACCATGCAGAAATCCTCTAATATTCAGGGCATCACTGTTGGCCATTCAATCCTGGATGCAATCTAATTTTCCCCACCTTAATGTCTCAAAAAGAGAGATAATGTGCTTCCCGGTTTCAACTTTTCCTTCTGGCCTCCTTCCATCTCCTTATCTGCCTCTACCCATCCTTTCCCACAGTCTGCTCACAACTTTGAAGTCATTTTTAAATCTGCACTTTCTTTTTCACTTAATAGTTCTAATATTTCTGGTTCATGCTGTCTTCAGCTCTATAATATTCATAAAGGTCGCTCATATCTATCCTTTCATGCTACCAAATTCCTTATCTTCACAGATGTCTTTTCTCATCTTGATTATTGCTCCGCTCTGCTACTTGGCCTTCTGGCCTATCAATGTGCTTCCTGGCGCCCCATTATTAATCTGCCTCTTTTCTCTCTCTCCTCTCACACTTCCTTTTATGCTTCTGTTCTACACATCTCTTGGCTACCCCAGTGGCAGATTTAAGGCAAAGGTCCCAGTGGGTATAAATGACAAAGGTCCCCAGGTGGGCGGATCATGGCGGCGTAGCCTAGAGTGGGCATAGTTACACAACAATGAACTTTAGGGACAAATGCTTCATTTAGTTTGTTGTGTTTCTTTACAGTTTTCTGTGTTTGGGGGTCTGACTCAAGCTAGAGACAGATGGGCTTCCTTGCCAGGTTTTGCTGTCAATGGTGGAAATATTGAATGATCAAGCCTGAAGCAAACGTTGAAAATGATAAGGTTCCATGCAATGGGAAGTGACATTACAGAAGGTGATATGACAGGATAATTCCTACAGTATGCAGAACCATGTTGTGCATTTCCCTGGTGTTATTACCCCATACACTTGAAATGTAATTGAACATCACAGACTTAAAGGAGTTTACCTTTTAATCTCAAAATATGCCAGAAGGTACCTTTTATGTTGGTGCTGCTTGTGGCACTTGAAAGACCCCTTAACTCCAACCCACCACCTCAATATCTCCTCCTTCTTATTCCCTCTGCATTTCCATTCAGCACCCTGCTGCAGGGCAGTGAATGGAAATGGAGCAGGAACAAGGGCAGGGTAGTGAGGGAGAAAAGTAGAGAAGGAGCAGGTAACATGAACATGGATGGGACGTGAGAGTAGAGAATGAAGGAGGACAGAAGAGTGAGGCAGTGATTGAGAGTGAGGGAAGGCAGGGGGTAAGGTGATTGAACAGAGCCAGGTGAGGGTAGAAGGGTGAATGGGTACAGAGAATACAATGGGGCAGCAGTAAAGAGTGAGGGGAAATGCCGTGTGAAGAGGATTAAAGGGCAGGGAACTAGAGATCGGGGTTTAAGGAGTGTAAGGAGAATGGGGAATAATGGAAGACTAAAGTGTCAGGAAGAAATTAAGAGTGTGGGAGGGCCAGAGAAAGGGAGAGAAGTGAGAGAAGTGAGTAAGGGATGGGGAGTGCAGAGGCAGCAATGTAGGAACATGGTGTGTGATGAGGGTAAACAAGGGAGGGAAAATTGAGTGAAAGAAGGCATGTGAGTGTGCAGATAGCATCAAAATGGAGAAAAGAGCAGGATCTTTATAACAAAGAACCTTTGACACAAATATAGAAAGAAAAAGACAATATGATTAATTGGATGAGGCAGGAATAGGGGACAACATAGTGTTCCAGAAGTGCAGGTAAGGGTAGGATAGTAGAGAGGAAATGTCTGGTAAGGAAAAAAGAGGGGGCAAAAAGAATGCTGAATGGGAGAAAAAGGAAGCAGGAGTGAAAGGAGTGAAATGGGAGCATATTTGTGATGGAGGGTGGGCAGGTGCTTGCCCTAGATGCCCACCTACATGCAGTGACAGCTGCAATAGATACATGAACAGGGAAACAATTAAAGTGCAGTCACTTAGATAAGGTGGTATTGAAATGGGCCAAAAAGATCCACATGGTTGACGAAAATCCCCTTTGTGCGGGTCCTCTGTGCTCAAGGTATACCAAATGGGCAGATAAAACAAGCCCAGGTTAAACCCAAGGTCGGGGAACAGGGATGGGTGTGTCTGTAGGGAGGCCAACCATCCGGCATTTTGCACGACTGTCCCATTTTCATGAGCCGTGTCATGAGACTCTCCTGTGTCTCGCACACAACCAGCTTGGGACAGGAATAAGGCCTGGCTTTTATCCTCTGAAGCATGATCAGCTGTCCAAAGTCTTCCTAGCTCGCACTTTTCATGTGAGAGTTAAAAGCATAGGGAAGCACAGCGCCTTTGTCATTAGTATCCCAGCACCCTTGGGTTCAGCTTTGTGTCAACCACATTTCAATAAACCGATTAGAGGTTAATGACCCAGATTCAGAGGCACCTGGGTTAGGCCTGTTGTCCCTGTGAAGGTGCTGGTGGGTGATAATATATAGGAGATGAGTATAATGCTGCATGTTTTTTTAAATACTGGCTCAAACAGATTACCTTATATTGAATTCTCTTTCATTGTGAATACCGTTTTAAAGCAAATAATTTTGGTTTTAGGTCCACATTCCTATGCAGGCTGCTACTGCAATCGTGCATTCAGGCTGGGGAAAATAAAGCTAGAGTAAAATGTGAGGTAGTTAGCAATTCTTTCAATTGTTAAACCAATATTGCAATGACTTTCGAAAATCTCTAAAAAACTGTTTCAATGTATTGAACATATATTATTAAAACACAACTAAAGTTTGTTGTGCCATAATGTATCTACAATAAAACACACTATAAAAGACACACAAAACTAATCGTGACGAGATATCCTTAATGACATAGGATGGTGTTTGGCTGATAAACACTCATGGTTAACGACAGTTTAAGGGGCTTTTGCCAGCTTTTCATTGTCAACACCCTTTCATTGAGTTTTAAATTTAAATCTAGTAAGAAGTCATACTAGAAAATGGAACTTGACATGTTTCTGTTCTCTTAAACAATTCTCGGAACATTCATCAGGAGTTATGTCACATTAGTTGCAGTAACAATAAAACATACGTTTATCAAAACATTTTCAACAATTTTTCAACAATTGTCATGGCTTGGAGTCTTCCGTTCACTCTATTTGGTGTAACTACTCTAGCGTATGGCGCGAGTCCTTCAAAGATGATAACGTAAATCATGGGTTCTTGACCATTAACTAGTTGTTCTGTGATAGGTTCAAGTTGGTGATGTCGAGAAAAGGGACTGCGAGTTGGACTGTATACGTTCTGGTCAGCGTTGCTTGTTGAAAGCAAGTGTACCAGGATACGGACTGTGACCTGCCTTTCAGGCTCTTACAGCCCCTACGTTGTGATTACAGAAGCTGGGAGCATATGGAAATGTAAACATGTGCATTAGAGATTAAGCCAGTAAAGTTAATCCATCAGTGCCATTTAAACGTTCAGTGAGGGTATGGGAAGGAACTTATCTGAAAGATCTACTTTGGAGTTTGTTGTCATCAATGGATGGGTGACCCATATGATTAAACAGTAATCAGAAAATCCCCTGGTGATTAATGGGCCAACTAGATAAATAATAGCCTGTTTGAAGGGGCTATGGGCAAATTAGTACAAAGAACTTTCCGAGCGATGGAGTACCATTCTGAGGTTTTTATGGCATTCGATTATTGATGCACCTTGACCCCTATACACAGTGTTGAAGAAATCATTTTTAGAAAATTATATTCCCCTGAAGAAAGTTCAGCCATTTGAGGGCAAGAAGAACTGAAACATGTTGGGAATATGTGTTACACATTACCAGCGTTGGTTGTGGTTGCAGCGTAAGAGATTAGGTGGCACGGTTAGAAACATTACTTTTAAGACGGCCGACGAACTAGTGTCTCATACTGGAAGCAGCGGTCTAGTTGTTTCACGTTCGCCAACAACGTCCGCGACTGATCACGTGACCTTTGAAAAGGAAGGAAGAGCTTCAAGCAAGTGCGTCGCTACTGCTTTTATCGGCCCCCCATTTCCTCTTTGGCCTATTCTTTGTTCCGAGACTCCTGCTCCTTCAGTATTTCCTTTGAGAGAAGTTTCGCTATCGACACACCGCTATCGGTCAAGCTGTGCTGGAAACTATTCTATGGCTCTTCCGAGTCGCAGAAATTACACACGCAGTTAGTTGGCTCCACTCAGTAACTAGTAAATTGCTTCCCCCTTTATTCTGCTCTACCCTGTACTCCATAAACCTCCTGTTCGTTGCACTTACCTGTTCTGTCTCTCCTTCGTAGAAAGAACGCTCTTCCCCCTTGCGTACCAACTCTTCTAAGGAACCGCATCCACATCCCACCGACCAGTCCGTAGCCTTGCTGCTATCCAGGGTTTTTTCCTCCAGGAGGGTTTCCCTGGGGGTTGTCCTTTCCTCCTCCCTGCTATTGCCTCACAGGGAGGGTTGGGCAGGACTCTCACGGGAGGTATTTCAAACTCTTTTGGGCTGTCTTCATTGGGAACCGCTGTCTGTCCAGGTTAGTGAGAAAGTTATATCCAAGCCATGTATTGCCAATACTGTCGAATAATCATATGTGCTTTTATGACACGTTTAGAATGTGTGATGTTGTTATGTGTTGTCATCAGTGTCTTTTTACTGATTTAATATTGGTGGTTTTATGAAAAAGGAAGTGATTTCTATGCATTAATCATAGCCACTGTGTGTTATGTAACGGTCTATATACAATTTATAAATATCTATGATTATTAGTAAATTACCAGTGATACATACTGTTACATATTGCACTGGATACATTTTTTCAGGATACGAGTGCCGGATCATTGAGTTGGGAAGAAGACCTGTTTTACGAGAATTCTAGGATCTGTTCAAATATCATTTGACCTATCCCCACAAACCCTAACATATGTTTTCCAGGCGAGTTCTAAAACTGCCCTTTCTTATTCCACTGTGCCTATCTACCAGCATGGGGGGACGAGGGCGTGTGTGTTGTGGCTGACGTGAAGAGATTGGGAAGGTGTCACTAGGACACTCAGGACTCACTCGCCCTTTGTCTGTCATTCAAGTGCTGAATCCGCCTCTGGGCGTCCCTTTGAACTGCACCTTCTTTTTCACTTTCTCTCTATTGTCTTTAAATGAATTGCTAGCTTGGCTTCAACCGGTCTTTTCACCTGTGTCTCAATCTGTGTTCCAGCACTCACTTTCCATTCAGAACACTCTTTTTCTCTTCAGTTCCTAAGCCTCAGTGTGTGCAATGTGTTCACTCGTTTTCACTACTCGCATCTAAACTGGAATTCTTAACCTCACCAGTAGATCTTCCCCTACTCTTTCCATATGTCGTTCTACACTCAAAGCAGACTTGTTCTCACCTCCATAATTGATGTAATTCATTAATTTTTAAATATTTTGCATATTTTTTAAAACACCAACAATGTTATGGTGGGTTTTAAAAAGCTTGAAAAAAAAATGTCACCTTAAACGTGAAAATAGAAAAATCCATTTGGTCAAGTCAGACGTGCTACAGTGACACCTAGTTGTCATTGCTGGAAGTTCACCTGCAGTTCAGAGACACAGCAACAAGCCTTTGCGGTTGTGCAAAGTAGCCCAAATGCAAGCCTTTTGTGCCAGGAAATTGTGTTTGTTAATATTTTGCATAATATTGTACCATGTAATTTTTGTATAGTAGTTTGGGGAAGGCGCTTTATAAATCAATAAATACAAAATAAATACAAACACTGACTCTGTGCCCCTTTCCAGGTGAAACCCTGCAGTGAGACAAATCCGCTTTTTGGCCTTGTGATGAAATGACTGCTGCTTTCCAGGAGTACAGGGATGCCAAGTCACTGAAATGCCTTATTAGTCCTTCACTACTACTAAACCAGCAGTGATCCCAATCATAAAGGTGCAACCGTGGACAATGTGAATGTATACCTTTTTCACCTCTTAGGGTAGCACAGGCCAAGGCTAGGCTTCACTCTTCAGAATGGCATGAGCTGGCACCGTAACAACCAAACAACTATGATACAATTGGCAAAATAAAAGGAATGCCTAGTCACATTTTTATAAACGTAGGGGACTTTAATTCAACACAAAAAAAATAAAAGCATCAATAACACACGCCTATAAAGGAAAACAGAGACAAAGCTGACTCGGAAGACAGGGGGTAGACAGGTATGAATTTTAGCAGTAAATGCACACGTTGAATGACAAGGTCTTTTAAAAGGTAGAGCATAGAGTCTTGCAAGGCATTACTTGCCTTTACGGCAGGCTAGGAGGACAGGACCCTTTCAAACATGTTTAGTTCTTGTTCTGGGGTATTAAAAGCATTGAGTCAGGCTTCTAGGTGCGCCCCAAGGCAGTCAGTTGACGTCAGGTTGTTGAGCTGGTCAGCTCAGTTCAACATGCAGTGTGTTCCAAGCAGCAATGGTATATAGTATGAAGAAGCATGAGAGAGGCCTGCAATGTCCGGGTTGGTGTAGCTCACAAGTGGAATGAGACAGAAACCAGGGCCCAAGGCTGTCCCTTGGATTCTGGGTTACTGGCAAGCCCTGTAAAGTGTTTCCAGGATCAAAGGTAGTCCTTGTTCTGCATTTCCACACCAGAAAAGGTTACCAGAGAGCACATGCAGGAAGTGAGGTTATAGGATGCTTGCGCCCACGACCTTGCATCTTGCTTGGAAATGTCTGGTTATTACCTCTCTGGCAGACAGAGCGAAGGTCTGAAAGTGCAAACAAAGTCTCAGCCCTTCATGTCCTGGACAGACAGACTTTAATCTGGTGGTTTGATATGGAGTGGTGAGCTGAAGAAAAACTCTCCATATTTTGAATGTGTAATGAGATGTCTCTGGTTTTGCCTGTATTTTGTAATTGAAAACCATTGAACTGGAGCAATAGTTTGCAAAGTTGCTATTGGACAATGGTATTGACTTTAGAAGCTTATTGAGTTGCTGATGACCACTGTAAGTAATCTGAAAGTTTCACTTTCCAATCACACCAATTCAAAATACAAGTAATTTAATTAAGTGGATTAATATAGCTACTGCATATATCCCAAGAAATTCTAAATCCAGAGTAAGATAGATCAGGGGGTATGTGCCTGCAGCAAAGAAATGTATTCAGCCTGGCGACCAAAGTTATGAAGCAAGTAAGATGGCTCAGTGAGAAATGTGCCTGCGGCAGAGATGTGCTTCTAATATTGAAATATAAGTTACAATTCCAGGCCTCCTACTGTCTCATGTTGACAAAATGTACCCTTTGAATTGGGTAAAAGTGACAGATGTTACTAAAGAATGTGTCTATCCAATAGATTGGGAGTTTTACAAAACATATGTTTAACCAAAATGCACCAGTCTGTGGAAGCCGAAATAAATATTCCTCCCACTTTAGAGGGTTAAAAAAGAGGGACATTTGTGGAAAAAATATGAGGAGATACAAGTATACAATTTAGAAACATTGGACCAAATGGATGAATAAGTGAAACAAATAAGTAAAATGCCAATGAAAGATCTGAAAATCAGCACTGCCCCTTCCCTGTACGACCATTCAAGAGCCACACAGGACTTGGTGTTCCCTGCATATTTTTAGCTGCTGTATTTTACCATGCCCCAAAACACCACACACATTCTCCACCCCAAAAACAAAGACAAATATGATCTGTTAATGAAAAGACATTTTTCAAATGTCTCATTTCCTCTTAGTACCACAGGTTGAAAGTATGGCTTTGGCATTACAAATGTTTGTATTCAGGAGCACATCAGCTGTCAGCAGGGTGCCAATTGATGTGTTCACTCCTTTTGTGTTTCAGTGCCTTGCTGGAGCCTGAAGGTTGAAGAAGGGCAGGCCCAAAAGAAACTCTAAAGGTATGAGTAGACACACCCCAGACTCCCCACATGCATCCAACACGTTAGGGCTAGTCTTAGTTACCTGGGTCCTGCCCAACAAGCAAAACCTATGAATGAACAAAAATGCATACATGTGTTATAACTCATTATTTTCTGATAATGTATTCCTTTCATGGTTCGCACAAACATCTTCTGTGGACAACAAAGACGAGAAATGCACAAAAGAATGGATGTACATATTTTAAAATGTGTGTTTAAGATAAGAAGTGTTTTTCTTGTCTTTACTTATTAAAAAGGTAACTATTTGGCTACGTATTCGGTCCAACAATTTGGAATTCGGCCGTATACTTAAATGTACTAATTGGTGCACCACTAGTGAAAACACAACATTCTTGAGTTCTATACAGGCCAGCTAGAAACCCTGTGCAGCCCATCTTCCTGGGGTATTCATGATTGGTCATTTGTAGCAGTTTAGCAACCAACATCAGGTTCACACTTTTAACGCGCAAACCCGAATGGCCAATAAATCAAGCCCAGCAGCAGGCATAGAGTGGCTCTCATATATGTGGATGTTGGTGCGTCCAATAATGCACTGGATACAAACCCACCCATGCCAGAGAACTGTCTCAAAGTAAGACTGTTGAGGAGAAAAATCAGATGGAAATCTTTTCACAGTCATTCATGCAACTGCCCAGCTTGTCGCTGTCCAGGGTCCATAATCTGTAATGATTTAGAAGTCATTTGCATATGAGAAAAAAATGTGTTTCAGACCTGAAGGCTTAAATTAGCTCATCACAATGTACCAGGTGCACCATATTAACAAGAGACTGGTGCATTGTAAAATCCATGATAGTGTCGTATGATTACTTACCGCACCACAACATGCCTAGTTTCTGTCATAACACAGTAACTGCACCTGCTAACATAATGTCACATATATAACTATAGGCCTCATTACGACCCTGGTGGAATGTGTTTAACGGCGCCAGTAGAGTTGCCGGTGCCGTTAAACCCATCCCGCCCTATTAAGAGGTCCCCTTGCGGCACCCGCTCTGGATGTCTGGTCAGACCAGACAACCTTTGCGGGTCCCTATGGGCGCTCAAATGGGAATGGGGATGGTCCAGGTCCGGGTTCCCTGAATGGGGAAATACCGGGCCCTCCAAAGTCGGAATGGCCCGGTATTTCCCCATTCAGGGACCACAGACCCTGACCAGACTTTGGAGGCAGCCATACCCTTATTAAGGGCATGGCTGCCTCCAAACTCGTAATGAGGCCCTATATTTGCACTTATCTTACACTTGTTGTCTGCATTTACCCGTGCTCTGCCACCTGCTGGTCACACTTCTTTTTCTACGTCTTGATCCTATGTCTCGCACTTCTCCTCCTCCCCTTCCCTCTCCCCTACACTAGCGCAATCTCAACATCACTTGGCCTCGTAAGGTTGTTGTCTTGTCCTCCCTTGTTCCCCTCCCTTGCCTCGTCGCGCCTTGAAACACGTGTGCATAGGCGCGCTACAAATAAAATATATCATATCATACAAGTCCAAGAGTGAAAGCAATCAATGTGCTCCTTACCACCGTATTTATTTACAAATCCCTGAAGAACCAGGTTTTTCATGTAACCACAGTAATTCCATACTTGACAACAATTTCAGATCAATTGCTTCACCACAGTATTTCAATACTTTGCCGATGTGCTCCTGCCCTGAGACCTTTTTTCTAATGCTCAGAACATCACGTGTGGACCATCAGCTAATTGTGTTTGAAATGCATTTTATTCTGAGCCTTAACTAATATGCCTTGGGTTACAGTATACCATATCCCACCACAAATGTTCTGTCACTGGCAACAGATCATCCGATCTATACAATTAGCACAGGAGTCACATCCCTGGCCACAGAGGACACCGCCACAGCATTACCGCAGCACTTCACTGCCGATCTATAGCCCTCTCGCTCAGGAGAGCAATATTTGGGGATTTCTGTTTGCATTTAAAGGCCTTTTGTAAAGAAAGCACGAGTTTACTGTATCAGCACTGGCAGATCAATAGCATTAGCACCGCAGTCATTCTATATCCAACTGCGGTGTGGCAGGTCTATAGCATAGCACCAGGAAGGCTGCATCTGTAAACAGCGCAGAGAAACATAAGCATGGTCAGCAAGCGGAAACTACTGCGATCACCGCACAATGCAAACTTATACAGAAATGGGGGAATACAGTTCCTTTTAAGACACCTAGGTGGGTCAGCCTATATTAAACGAGTGTGCGATACCCTCAATGAAATGCTATACTCACCATCATCCTCATTCTCTTCGAGGACAATTCTCCTCGAATAGCGTGGCCAAGCGAGCAACTGGCAATCAGAGTTTTCCCATAGAATTCTCTGGTTATTCCATTTATTGTGGATACAACATTGGGGATCCCTTCAGGGCTCCTTTCAAAAGACAGCCTGGTGATGGATTATTTGCATATTCTCCCTGTTGTGTCTGAGTGACTCCAGACATTAGGCATGGAGAGCTTCAGTCTTGTGTGAACTCATGCCATCCGTATTTAACTTGTTTATTTGTTAAATGACTAACATAAAACAAAAGAGCATCAGTGGTGAGGCTCGAACCCAGCACTTCTGACTGCTTCCTTCTGTGAGACAAGTGTTACAACTTTTAGTCCACCGTTGCTCTGGCGATGGCATGTGTCTGAAAACGCTCAGCCGGGTCTGTTGTGAACGGGGCATGCAGGTGTGGATTGTCAGACTCATGTTAAATGACAAGGAGACACAGAGTTGTAAAAAATAAGACAGCGGCAGCGATATTTTGGTACCAAAATATTAGCAAGATGTGTCAAGGAAATTCTGTTTCAGGCAAGAAAAATTGTCAATATCTCCAAATGTCGCTTTCAGGTAGTAATGTTTAAATAAACATTCCAAATTGGAATGGATGTTTTAGTTGTCATGCTCTCCTTCAATTTCCCTCAAGTACGCACTATAAAATGATATGTTTTTTGTTGCACACACTGCCTACAAATTAATAGACTTCTGATTACTGTTAAGAAGAGGAATGGATAACACTTTTTTGCCTGTGGAGTGGGAAGATGCTGTGAATAAAGAGTTTAATACTCTGGTTGGGTCATCTAAGCCCTCTGGAGTCAGTTAATTAAGTACCAGCAGTGGGTAATAGGCATATCAGAGTTCTTCAAGAATGAATATATGAATGTATACAAGTGACAAAACAATGAACGTGATACATTCCAATACTGACCTTGGTTGAAAAGATAGTATTGGAGCAGATAATGAGCCTCATTACGAGCTTGCCGGCCTGGATACAACGGTACCGGTAAGCTTGGTGGTACCGTTGTATTCGGACCGGCAAATTCCGAGTTGTGCTCGCGGGTGCCTTTCATTCCTCCAGGTCTGACCTGGCGGAATGAAAGGCACCTGCCAGCACAGCAAGCCTGTAGCACCGGCACCATTATGGCCGGTGCTACAGGCATCCACATTTCCTTTGAGCCCTAAAGGCTCAATGGGAATCGGGGATCACCCCATTCCAGCACCCACGAATAGGCAATTTCCGGGTCCAACAGGGCAGGAATACCCCGGTAATTGCCCATTCGTGGGTGCCAGACTTCCTTGCAAGTTTGGAGGTAGCCTTGCTGGTTTTACCGGCATGGCTACCTCCAACCTTGTAATGACGCCCAATGCCCAAATGAGGAAATGTATTCAGCTTTTCATGGATTATTGAGTGTTACGGCAGCTGGGCTGGATGGGCTCCCTAATGAATTTGGCAAAGTCTCGAATAAAGGTCTCAAGGAAACAATAATAAATAAATGTATTGAATTCCAGAGCTTCAGAATAGCCCCAAACAACTGAAGAGATACTGCAATCTTGATTTTTCTAAAAATAAAAATATCCAACAAACAATCACATGGAGAAAAAAAACATGGGATCCGTACTTAATACTGTGCTGTCCGTCTTAGATTCATCTGAACTCTAATATATAATTTTTTGGTGAGAAGTACAAAACATGACATGCACACAGACTAGCTTTATCCCCAGAAGGAATGTTGCTACATGCTGGCAGAGTTACCGACCACAATGGTTGCAGCATACATTAGTGGAAGGAGATTAGGGAAAATAGCGGCAGATGCAGGGAAGGCATATCTCTGTAAAGTGGGAGGTTATGCCAAAATAGGCAAGGGATCTATTGAAGGCACTGATGCCTGCGTATTAGAATCTGCTTTAACAATGCATTAGGTTGAGGATTTGAGGTGTAAAGGGGCACCAGAGATGGATCCCTCCCTTTGCCCTCTCCTCCTTTTTGCTTGCTAGAGTGAAAAGCACAGATATGTGTGAAATTAATCCCGAATGTCTGCTAAGAAATTAAAGGACAACACTCCCCTCCTACTAGGATCTGTTGACAAATACATTATATTAAAATGTGCTGTCTGGCCACATTTCTTTTTTTTTGTTTCAGCCTCGTCCCATCTTTATCAGAAATGTTTTTTTGTTAGTTTAGAAGCAGTTACAAACCGTATAATTATGATAAACACATGTCCTAGGATTACAACATATGTGATAACATTTATTAGGGTTGTATGAAAGGACCCAGCTTCAGAATGTATTACAGGGCTTGTTCAGTTACGTATACTATACATTTAATTGGCCCTATATGTCAGAGAGATACATTCAGAGTTCTATACCCAGAGGACCTGCATCAATTTCTGCCAAGATTTAGATCTCGGAACTTCTTCAAAAATCTAAAATTCAGGCTGTTCATTGATATCTCAAAGGTATAGAGAGATAAAAAAAAGAACGCAAAATCCTGCAAGCATGAAGGTTACACAATCCCTGCCATATCCAAGGTAATATCCATATGGTATTGGCAGAGTTTCCAAACCAGTTTAGCAACATCTTATTTTGGCAATTCCCTATCTCTTGTATCAGCGCTAAAAGATAATTGCAGATGTATTAGTCCAGAAGATTGGCAAAGGGAAGTTCCATGATGCACTCTTACAGACTAATATTTCCAAATCAAATAATGTTTTTCTAAATGATTAAAAGAGTTCACCAATAACCAATAATGTGTGATTGTGATAAAATCCCAAAAGGGCCGGAAGAAGTTCAAAGGGAGAATCTATGCGTTCTGCATAGTTGGATGAAGAACATATGTCCAGACTGGCTTTGGCATGCCATTTTTTACTGTCATCAAGGGTGAAGCCAACATCATATGTTCTAAGGTGGCTTGCCGTTATGGCCTACATTTGTGCAGCCAGTCTGAACGTATTTTCTTACTAAGGCTGATGCCTTAGTAAGAAAATATATCCAGTCTCGTTTTGGTAGCATTTCATACGGTACTGTACTGGACAACAAGGGTAAAACAAACATGATGTGATACAATGTGGCTAGTCTGGCCTAGAGTGTTGGAACCATTCTGGAAATACTTTATTACTGATTATGGAATTATTACAGGCAGAGCAAACAGGAACATGTGTTCACATGGGGGGACTGGACATATTTTCTTACGGAATCATTATAAACATTTTACACAAAAGAAACATGAATTTGTTCTTACATGTAAATATATATTAGTGGAGCCAGCATGATCATGTAGTGGCACATCTATCAGAAAAATGAGTTCGATAATTACTCTGCAAAATCGATTTCAAACCGTGTGGGTTATTACCCAATTCTTCACAGAATGTGTGCTTCAAAATGCACCTTTTTAACCCATAATTGTGAAACTTCTCTTGGGGGGAGAGCCACTACAAATTGCCTGTGGCTTGTATAGGCTCCCTCACTATGCTCGGTCACTCCCACATATTTGTGCAAAGCATTTATTTTGCAGCAATTAAAGAATCCACCAGCCACCACTGCCTCCAGCAGATTATTTCTCTCGCTCGCAAGTGGGGCACACGTCACCTTTTTCCAAGATGTATCATAAAGGAGGCAAAACAACATTGAATGAGAAACATTCTCAGCATTGGTCAAACATTTAGGGCAAGTAAATGAGATTTTCCCACGCCATCTTCCAGTAAAGGAGGTCCAGGATAGGATGTCTAATATACATTTGTTGATTAGCACCCTCCCAAGACCTGTGGCTTCTAAGCCAAGATAGCTCTCAAATCCTAAAGAAAATTTCCAAGCAAGATAAGAAGAGCTGTGCCAGAGGACCAGACCATTATCAGTGTTCATTTGTAAACACAATAGATCTCTTAGCGAATTTTCGGTTTTCAGGTCTGTAGTGGTGGGATTAGTATGACAAATACACATACAAATACAATGGTCAGGGCCCACCAAATTAAAGGATAACGGTACATTCCTAAACCAGGGCAGGGAGCTAGCACCAGGCATACTGCAGACATCCTGTACTCAATCTCTGTGCAGTCTCTGTACCTGAGCATCGGAGGGGAGCTCCAGAACTTGACCAGCAAAAGAAAGGTCGAAAAATAAAATTCTGTCAACCCCTTTGCAGCCTAACTCAATGTGTAGAAAAACAATTGGGGGTGGATTTGGGGAGATTGAGTAATTATTTGAAAAAAGTATTCTCTTTTCTCACAAGGAAATCCAAAGTGTTGTCCCACAAGAACACAGCATGCGTGTCTGCATAACACAGGGACCCACATTTTCCGGTTAAGCATAGTAAGTCTTGGCAATTGAACACTGTGACCAACTGTGGGGTCATAATAAGCCTCACAATGGTTGCACTGAGGGGTTGAAGATTTGGTTGGTGTGCAGAGGGCTGGGAGCCGGTGGACCAGAGTTTCTTAAAACCTGCACCATTTCACCTGCCATACCCTTCTCCAGCGATACACATGGCAAGGGGGAGCATAAAGGTTACCAAGGGATCTTTCCTAAGGGTAACCAAATGCATGCCCACAATCCTTCAATCCCTGAAAAGCAGAGTGACGGTGGAATGTGATAGCGGGTGGGTCTTTTTTTCTGGGAATTCACCTGGTCCAAGAGAATGAGGGTTATAACCATTCCAAAGAGACTTGTGTAAGTGCCTCGTTATCCCTGAATATGCATCAGAATTCGGCAAAGATAACAAGAGCATAAGTAGGAACCCTATGCACACCCACAAACACAATCTTCAGACTGTGGGCTGGGGCACAGAAGATTCTTTCTTCTGACTATAAATCTGCAATAGAATGTCTAAAGTGCATGAGCCAATCACTGCCGAACTGGAAAGAAAAATAAATGTGTCGCTTATACCCCAGAAAGAACTGCTAGCAAATGTAGGGAGTAACCATAAAGCACACCTGAGGAACCACTAAAGCCACTATGAATGCATGTTATGCAGCTTTGTACTTACACAAGGATGAGTGACTATCTTTTGATCTAGTGGTATTGTATAAGGAGCGAGATGCAAACATGATCTGCTTCCAGGCGCCACATTAAAGTGCGAGGATGTGCTTACTGAATGAGCGACGTCCCAGATGAGCAAGAATGCAAAAAGGTTCCTTCCCATTAGCGTTTGCAGGAATTCATGAACACAGCTGCGCATCCACTAAACAGACTAGCCAATACATTGAAGATGTACAGGTGATATTTCATCTGTCATCAGTGGCTCTGTTTAAAATGATGAGGAGTGGCTAGTGGTGAAATGGTCACCCCTGAAGCCCTTGTAACATAGCCCTCTCCTCCTAATATATCCCTCCACCCAGATTTGTATAGGGACACTGCATGACTCTGGGTAGGTGAAACCTCAAAGGGCCCTCACTGCACCCTGCATGCCCCCACTTCACTTTGTGTATCACCACAGGGTATTTTCAGACCATTTGGTAGTTGGATTGTATGCACCACCAATGGAGTAGATCCTTCCTGGACACCAATCGCCAGATAATGCTTCAGCTCAGATTGTGCAAAGCAGTTCATGCACCTTCCACTAGTGCAGCATCCGACTGTCGTATGTACCCCCGGTGAGCATGCACTGGGGAGTCCCGCCCTGTTGCACATCCTTGGCATGTGGGTGGGGAATACACTGCCTTTGCTGCCCCAGCCACATAATTCCAATCCAGACCTCCCAAATAGACCATACATTGCTTCTGAGATGGGTGTCCCCTTCCAGTGGGAAGATGAGATAACGTGGCTATCATACTACCACCATCAAGCAAGCCATTCAGCTATGTGGAAAATAGGTGGACGTACAGCCATTGCAACCACTAAAATATCACTTCACACTGTGCATCTGGAGCAAGCAAAGGTAGCATGCCCAATATCACTAGGGGCAAGATCACTTGTCTATCTGTGGGGTAACAAAACACCTTGTGATGATGTGGGGGTAGATTCACATTTCACATGCAGTTGTCACATATCACACTGCAAGATCATGTATCATCAAAAATCCATTCATCTAACTTTTTGCACAATATTCACCTCCACTAACACACACACCCACACAGATGCACGATACAGGTTAACCACCCACCCCATAAACCAGGTTGGTGTTGTATAGCAGATTCCTACCAGAACTCACCAGTGCATGAGGTCTGTAGAACATAGTTGACCTGCAATATTCAATTACTCTTCCACCAGTTAAAAGATGCAGACCCCCTCCAACACACCAGCACAACAGCAGCAGAAATACCTCCCACCCATGGAACAGGTGCAGTAAAGAATGCATGATAAATGCTGTAGGTGGTTAAGTACATATCTGGTATTGACCTGTGAAATCTCTTCCACTTCAAAGCCAAGACACAAAATGCAGAGATGAAGCATTTGCAAATGTGAGTCAGATGTGATCTTTTCTTTTTATACAAGCTGTTCCCCGCATAAAAAATGCTGTTTTAGCATATCTTAAAGGTCAATATTGGTCGGTCTTTCATAGGGTCACGTCTTTCCCCTTTTTAAATATCATAATTACCGGTGATCACTTCCAGGAAGGGAGCGTAGGTGCCTGTGACTTGTTAATGGGCATTGAAAAGAAAAAACATATAGGAAACTGCATTCTTTTGGATTTGAAAGGCATATTTGTATCAGATGGAATGAGAGATATGCACGGTATAAGAGCAGTATCTAAGTTTAATCCATCCATTGCACGGGCCTCGATGACGTGTCCTTGTAGATGCGTAATTCTCAACCTTGTTCAATTGCAGAGTCCCTGTGATGGCACAAGATTGCGCAGTAGCATAATTACAGCACCTTCTTTAACTTTAGGCTTGTGAGGAGGCATTCGTCCTACGGCTTTTCGCTCTTTAGAGACTGAGCCGGTGATTAACTGTTCATTGACACTGGAACGGCTGTGCCCTGTGTGAAGAGAAGTGGGGGCGGAAAGAAGTAACTTGAAATGATTCCGAATGTTTGTAATATTGGAAGGTGAACATGTAGAACCATGCTCATTTTGTTTGCTAAAATGATAGCTGGTGTTGACGTGGAAGTGCACACAGTGATGCACTTTGCCATTTGGAAAACAGAGGGCAACCTAACACTGATAAATTGCTTTGTTGAAATGAGATAGCTGTTGTTGAAGTGGAAGGGCACACATAGGTGCACTTTGCCATTTGGACAGCAGAGGGCAACCTAACACTGATAAGTTGCATCAGCTGAGTAAAGAAACATACCTAAGTGTTATTACATGGCCGCAGTAGCGGCCATGTTGTTATGGTTAAGTTGGTGTTTCCATAGGAAGAACACTTTTTGGGCGGCTTATAACTTCGCTCCCCCTGGACGAATCCTCACCAAAATTTGCAAAAAAAAGTATATGGCCCACTGTGAATGTTTTTGCAAAGTTTGGTGAGGATTCGTCCATGGGGGGAAACGTTATAGGGGAGTTCCCAAAACTTTTTTTTTTTCCCTTAGACTGAATGGGAAAAAAACTGCGCACGGCTACAGCCCGAACCGCTGGACGGATTTACACCAAATTTGGTGTAAATCCGTCCAGTAGTTTTTTAAAAAATGACCAAAATGTAAGGCAAAAAAATTTGTGATATCTGTGTTCGCTTCGCAGATGGACTTCCCTGTTCGCTCCGCAGACAGCACCCCGATTGACCCATGGCCTTGCGTCATGTCCGCGGACATGTGACGTGTTCGCTGATTGGACAGCGAGGGGCGTGGAGCGCGTCAGATTTTCTGTGGCGCCCGCCATCTGGTATTCGCGTTCAGCGCGGTGAAACGTGGATAAAAAATTGTATTTAGTGCCCTGTGTTGGTGTGTAAGAGTGTTTGGGGAGGGTGGGGGAGTATGAGATAGGTTCAATGTTTTTTTTTTTTTATGTGCTAGACGTTTTTGTTGCATTCGATTTGTCCGCGGAGAACACGGCTGTTCTGACATTTTGTAAATAAACTAAATGGTGGGGTTTTTAGAGGACGGAGTATGTGTCATTTTTGTTCGCAAGGTAGGTAAAAATGAGCTATGAACACTCGCGGTGTACTTAATTGTTCGTAAATACACAAACTGGGGGTGTCCTCAGGACGCTGTCCGTATTGTAATCTGTCTAGTTGAATGTGTTCTAAGAACACTCGCGGTGTCCTGAAATGGTTGCAATTACACAAAATGGGGGTTTTCTGAGAACGTTGTTTGTATTGTTCGTTGTCAGGGTGAAAGTGTTTTAAGAACACTCCTTTTGTCCGCTAATAGTACAATTTCCTATGGGCGTCAACCGACTTTTTGTCCACTAAAGAAACGATAAATCCGGCTGGTGTGCGCCAACATTTTGTGATAATCCTATGACTGGCGCTATTGACCTGGCTGACCTGCTTTTGCAACACTAAATCATATCTCCCGCACCTAAGCCTGATATTATCAAAGCATTCATATTCCCCGCCTCTCTCCGTGACGTTACAGGGTGTGTCATCAAACGCGCCCAGTCCTCTCCAGTCCTAAGTGACTTTACACAGAACCCGGAAGACAACACATATTATGTCACAACACAGCGCGCCACAATTCGGAATATGAAACAGTGATTTAAAAGCAAACAGCAAGATTGTAAATTTTGTAAAGTACATTTATTTGACATCAAATGTTTAGAGAATATTCAGCAATTTGCATTTGTCTTTGTTGTCGATTCGCAAAAGTTCATGTTGAGGCACGCAATGTTCCTTTGCGGTACAGAGGGTGTTAGATCAGCTTACAACTCAGTGCACCACAATTCAGAATATGAAACTGTGGTTTAAAAGTAAACAGCAGGATTGTACATTTGGTAAAGTACATTTATTTCACATGAAATGTTTAGTGAATATTTATCGATTTGCTATTGTCTCTGCTGTCAATCAGCAAAAGTTTATTTGGAGCCACGCCTTGTTCCTTTGCGGTAGATAGGCTGTTGGTTTATGATAAAAGCAGTAAATGGTCGCTCTGATAATCGGAAGGTTGCTCCAACAACGAGCCATTAGACCACCCTATTGGTTGGTATGTTGTTTGTAGCCGCTAGTACTGCGTAAGGGCATATTGGTCCTTGGCGATTGTCCCATAAAATGGTGAGGGTCATGAAGTTGCATATTTGGACCTGCACCTGGCAGTTGAAGACCCCATCCACTGGAGTCTGTAAATCGTGACATAGGCAAAATGGGGCCACATACCTGTTTTAAAAAACATAAATTAGTCTCACCAGCCGATCTTCATTAAAAATCATCATTTTATTTATTAGGGCGTGAAACTATTTGCTATCGAAGACAGTGCAACGGAGTATGTTAGTAATAAAATAATAATATTTTCCCATTCATATAGCGCTAAGAACCGTGAGGTATCTAAGCGGTGCTTATTATTAACCACGGTGTGTGGTGCTCATTTATCGACCACGGAAGGATGAAAGGCTGAGTTTGGCCTTGCTGGGATTCGAACTTGCGTTAGCAAGCTGTGCACGGATGTCAAAGCGAGCGTTGTACTCGCTGTGCCACTTGACAGGCTACAGTGAAGTGGCACAGCGAGTAGAGCGCTTGACCGCCTATAGACCGGTTAAATTATTTATATTAACCCACCCTGTGTCGTCTGCCTTTTTCAGAGCCCTCTAAATGACAGGGATCAATTTGGCGGTGATAGTGCGCGGTAGAAAACATTATGCCACTTTCAACGAACAAGTTCAACTTGAGCGGTCTTTAATGCTACGCTATTGTAATTATATTTGGTATAAAATAATCTAAGGGGTTGCTTACAGTACAATTGCAATTTCCATTGTCTATGAGTGGTGCAGTCCCAAAGTACGACTCCGCGTGTGCCAACGATCTTTCGTATAGTGATATAATATATAAAAGTGGTTTTGTTTCAGAAATGTCATACTTATCTTCTCTTACGTTTTAGCAACACTACTTCAAGAGAAGTCTTTCATCACAATCTCTGTCTGTCAAGGTCAAAACACAATACAACCTTATAGTGTGCTTTGTGAGCCTCTCCGGGGCCCGAGAAAAAAATGGAAGCAGCTGACCTTCACTGTGAACGAGCATAAATTCTTACTTTGCAACATTCTGTGTAAAGCCATCTGTAGAAGTTGGTTTTTGCACAACATGTTTGTATATTGTTTGCGTGATATTAAAAAAAGTTTGTTTAAAGGACGTTATGGTTCTAAGTACAGCCGAAAGACCCCTGAAAATAACAAGTTATGGTAAACTATGAAAAATAACTCGTGCACTGCAAAGACTAACACCCAGGACATCAAAGATGACATCGCAAATGGTATTGATGAAATCACTGATGACATCACATGTGTATGTACTTTTCATGGAATTTGTGTACTAGGGATTTTTATTATAATGTTCCGAAAAAAGTGTCAAGGATATTGCAATAAATATCATACCGTTATTAGTGCTTTGAACGATGCATTGATATAAATAGCATTGTATTATGGGATTCTATCTAGTATACTGAGCTACTAATGGAGAAAGATAGCATTGTGTGCAGAGTACAAGATGAAAGTATAATATTTGTAATGTTAATATGTTGAATAATGAAATGATAATTGTCCTGAAATGTTCGAAAATTCACAAAATGGGGTTGTTCTGAGGACGTTATTCGTATTGTGTGATTGCTTAGCTGTATGCAATGAGGGAATGGCACAGAGAGTAAAGTGGACGCCATCCGCGGACACCGCGGCTGTTCGTGGACAGGGCGTGCTACATCCGGATTTTTCCAGGAAATCCAACATGGAAAGAAGACTGTACGGATCAGCCAATCAGATGTCGAGGTTGTGGATTTGTGTTGAAAGAGACTGTGTGTGGTGAAGATGGCAGAAGTGGAGAAAGTCAGGGTGTTGGTGCTCGGAGATATGTTTGTTCATGGTTTACAGCAGTACGCTGAATACAGGCACGTTGCAAAGAACTTTGATGTCAAAGGAGTGGAGGTGGTGTGGAGCACTGTGCCTGATTGCAATGTACAGGGAATTGTACAAGATTGTGAGGATATGGCCACGATGAACAGTCCGCATGTGGTAGTTTTGCACTATGGTGCTTTCCATTTGGGCAACGTCAGTGCCCCTACTTTGTTGGCTGATTTGGAACGCTTGGTTCAAGCCGTAATGAAGATCCTTCCAAATGCGAAAGTAATTTTTTCTGGATTACTACCTAGGGCAATATGGGACAATAGTTCTGTTTTTTGTCCTCAGCAAAACATTGCTAGGTGTGTCATCAACCGAGGCATGTGTGCCTTCATGCTTAGTGCTGGTATGTTCTTCTGTAACAATGAGAATATTGATGCCAGTAATGCTGTTAATTTTAAAGAAGATGGTATTTCTTTATCTTTTACGGGAAATGCCTTTCTATTTTGGAGTGTAAGGGTTGCTTTGGAGAAGGTTATGTGAAGATTTTAGGAGTAAAGTAAGAAAACAAGAAAAAAAACACAAAATAACAGGTGTCTGTCAAGCATCTGTAAAAAAAAAAATAAACGTCTCTTTTCAGAGCCAACTTCAAAGGGGAAATGGGGCACACTATTTAAATTAACATTCACCACGCTCAGATTTTCGATATGTCCGCGGATAAGGCGGTAGTCCGCGGACATGAAAATCACTACGAGGGGATTAGTATGTTCTATGTTACATGTATATGAAGTCAGGGATATTATGGTTAAGTTGTGCTACTAAAAACTTATGAAATTCAGTAAAAAAAACTTTGTTAAAGGAACGTTATGGTTAAGTTGCGCTACTAAAAACCTATGAAATTCAGTAAAAAAAAACTTTGTTAAAGGGACGTTATGGTTAAGTTGCGCTACTAAAAACCTATGAAATTCAGTAAAAAAAACTTTGTTAAAGGGACGTTATGGTTAAGTTGCCCTACTAAAAACCTGTGAAATTCAGTGAAAAAATGTTGTTAAAGGGACGTTATGGTTCAAAGTAAAACCGAAAAACCCCTGAAATTCGGCAGTTATGGTAAGATAAGCAACCATAACTCGTGCCGCCACCATGCACTGCTAAGACTAACACCCAGGACATCAAAGATGACATCACAAATGTCATTGATGACATCACTGATGACATCACATGTCTGGCTCCCTCTTTTTTCCTTTACTGATATATCTAGGCCAGTTACAATCAGGAACTCAAAATTCACTATACTATAATACAAAGTACTACGTTCACTTTATGAGGATTGAAACAGAGGTTTGTCCAACATTTAGCGGTTGGCACATAAACAGAGGGCACGTATGCACTTCATTTGAGTACTCATCATGTCTTTGCAGCTTTTCAAGGAATGGTTGTCTTGCTTGGTCTTCTCGTTGGCTTTTCAACTTGTTTTTCTTTAATCTGATCTGGTCCATGTCTGTTTCTTTTGGATTTTGTGATGACTGGACAATATTGTGATTTTGTTTTCATGTTTAATGAGGGTAAAGATAGCATTGTTAAGCAGTGGGTCGTTGTATACATGAGTAGAGGTGTTAGTTATACACACAATACCTGCTAGAGTATAAACAATGCCGCCATTGCTTAAATGGGAGTATGGTTGGAGGTGGGCGCTATGAGGTACACTGAAAAAAAAATGTGTACAAATTACAAATACCTGAAAAATTAAAGAGGTAAAATAACTTTTCATAAAAATACATAAGCTAAAAATGAAGAAAACTGAAATAACCCAACTCTCATCATTCATAGAATAGATTAAAACCAAAAGGGGTACAATTTTAGCCTAGATCAGTATGGTTTAGAGCAGGTGTGGTGGACAGTTTGAAGGTTACCTGTCAGCTACTGATAGAATGTGGGGTCCCCTATTTTGAAAGTATTACATCGAGGATTAAAATAGGTAAGCACAAATGGTGGGGCGCTGAGTTGATCAGAGTAGGGAGATGAGAGAAGGGTGAGGGCTTTAGGACTGAAAGTGGAGTTTAACGTTTAAAGAACATTTGCCAAGTAGATATTTGAAGAGCTTGGTCTAGAGGCCCTACTGACTGAGGGCGAGTCTTATAATAATAAAATGTTTTATACAAGACTTCATGCCGGATTCCTCTCCTTTGTAAGTGCTGTACTTATATATCCTTATAGAATGAGCGAGGGGTCATTATCATGGGATAAGGACCCACCAAAAAACTATGGCCTGAGGCAAGCCTGATGGCCATAAGTTGGGAAGGTTCATTATCTAAACTGACAATGACTCCTCCCATGGTCTTTAATGCTATTAGCACATAGTGGCAGAAGAAATACATGTTTTGGAGTGTTGGTGGAGAAGTAAAGCAATTTACTTTAATAGTGGGTGCAGTAAATAGACAAACTGAGTTAGTAAATGAAATGTGGTATATTGTTCTACTGTTTAAATAGTGTGGTTCTCTTCATAATGTAGGCATTTTTATTGCAAACATGGTTGAAATTAAACAGGTTTAACATGGGCATGCATTCAATGCAATGTAAAAGTAAACAGTTTCTCTATAAGAAAGGGAAAGCCTTTTCCTGTTTTAGCTTTTTCTTTCGTGTATTGAATATGATTTTGAAGAAAAACAAGGTCTTCTCATAGAGGAAGTGTCTTGTAGATAGAAATCTTGCCTGGAAATTGCATTGTTGCCCTGTCTGCTTTTGAAGACAGAACGCTCTGAATGCAGTCATCTTAGTGTCATTGACTGCACTCTAAACATTCTGATTTTCTAAAAGAAGGACAATAACGATTTCCATGTGCTAATACATCTTTATTGATCCGGGAAGAGGTCATTACTCCTGGATCATGACCCGCAACAGTTATGCCCTAAGGCAAAGCCAAGGGCAATACTTTGGGGAGGGGTCATTATCCCAATCGATAATGACCCCTCCCGAGGCTTGTAAGGCCATTAGCACATTTTGGTAGTACCAATACATATTTTGGAGTTTTGGTGGTGAAGTACAAACATTTTGTTTAATAACGAGAAAGCAAATCAGCAAACTGAGTTAATAAATGAAAAGTGCTTTTATATTGTAGTATTTAAATAAATTGGTCTTTGTAAGTAGCTAGTAGTTATTGACGGCACACTGAACATTCTGAAGATTAAGCCTGCGGTGGAGTAAAGGGCACGAGTTTCTGTTGGGCCAACGTGATTGCCAAGAAACGGGGATTTGTGTGCCATTCTGCCCGCAAATCCCTGTTCAACAAATGGGGATTTGCAGGCGGAATGGCAAATAATTCCATGAATCAGCCCCACTGTGTTCTCTTTTTAAGAACTCTGCCTCACCCACCATTGCAAGTGGACTTTAAAAGTGAAGCCAAATTGCCCTTGCAGCGTTAAGCCTGCAATGGAGTAAAGGGCGCAAGTTTCTGTTTGGCTCTTTGGCATGTGGCCGTGTAGGAACGCTCTCCTAGTCCCTAATAACCGGATTCAAATTGGATCCCTACCTTGAACTATCTTCGTGCTGCGAGCCTCTGCCACACCCTCATATGTTGACCGGGAAGTAAGTTCACATTCACATATATTAAATAGGGACCGCCCAATTAGGGGGGAGAGTCAGACTAAGGCAGCTCCTCGAGCTGTCAGGCATGCCTAATCTGGGTGGCCCCTTTTTTCCTGTTGACTTCCGGTCTACTAATTACTGACTGCAACACGAGGACTTTATTATTTATTATGGAAGAAATCTTTCTACCCGACTTTGTTTCAGTGTTGGAAGTTCTCTCTTAGGCAGTTGATCTTTGGATTGGATATAAAGCTTTATTAACTCTTTTCACTCTAGTTGGATGACTTGTCGGACTTGAAATTACGATCTCTATATGAAATATTCCTTTTTTTGATATTGCAAGTTTTATACCTGGCAGAAACCAGGCTCTTTTCCTTGACTGTTTTTTAAAGACTTAAGCCTTATTAGATGCTGTTTTAATATTTAAATGGTGGTCTGTATGTTATTAGTCATTATATTTTAATAATAGCTCTCTACCTGACAGGGGCTGCAAAGGAATCTTCTCCCTCATTATTACTTTGTATCAATTTTATATATTTGTACAATTAATTTATGGGTGTAAAGAGTCCTATTGATTTACTCTAGCACATTTCTACTGTATCTTGATGAACACATAGTCCTTTGTGGGCTGCAAGGTATTTTTCTCCTCCGTTGTTCCCATAGGCAACTCCTTAATTTATTCTCTCTGCATATTTATAGGGGAAATATGTAGTAAGTTCCATTTTTGTCAGTTATTCCTTACGCATATATCCCTGGATTTCTTGGGATTTGTTAAGCTACCCCCTACAGGCTGAATTGCACCCTTTTAGTGTGGAAACCCATACTTGTGTAAGGAGTTGATAATTGCTGTTTTACTTTTGCCCGGAATTCTCTGGACTTATTGAGGATTAACGAAGCACATACTTGGTCTGATATCTATTTCTCCCTGCGCCCACTGGGAATCTGTTTGGCTGAATATACTAGGAAAGTCAATATGACCCCTAGTTTACACTCACATAATCTCAGATCCAAGAAAGGGAAGACACATATGCGATTAAATCAAGCCAAACGTGTGGACATTGAGATGGGTAATGGGAAATGTTCTAAGGACAGAGGAAATAAAGATTTAAGTCAGATAATTCAGGAGAAATGATCTTTAGAACAACAACCTAAAATATTGAGCTTCCTTACTGAAAAGGATAAGCAAAATGACCCTTTACCCAAGGATATTCAAACCCCCCAATCAATAGCTTCATGATTGATAATAACCCCCTGCTGAACCTGGTACAGGATTTTAAACGACAATCTATGGGGGCATGGACAGATTTGGATATGTCCCATGTCGGAACCAGTATAGTGAGTAGCACTAAAATGAACAATATAATAGGAACACATCTGTCGGCCACACCGGACCTGAGAAAATTTGCACAAGAAGACGCAGAGTACAACGAGGGGAAGGAATCATGGAATTATTCGGGTAACGGCAGTGAAAACTCTTTTAATCTGGCAACAGGCTGTAGAGGTGATAATTCGTTAAATTTAGGGGAAACATTGGATGCTCTGACATCCACAATTGATGTTCTCCTTGGTATGTGTACAAACTTACTAAAGGAACAAAATGTCATTAAATCTTTGGTACATCAGACCATTGAGAACACTAAAGCACTCGGTGTAATTATAGAGGAAAGTTGTGAAAAATGTCAGATTTGAAAGAAGAATTAATTGAAGATTGGGAATGCTGGCATGGGCGATCTGAGTGCAATATGCCTGGTGGTGGAGAAAGATAATGAGTGGCGTATGGTACAGGAGGATGGGGATTTGATACCAGAGAGTTCCCTTGTGGAAATGATTGATAATGAAGTGAATGATAGTTATAGAACAGATAAAATTGCTGTATTGTATGGATCAAAGAAAAGAACTCGACGTAAACGGAATAATAAAAAAATCACCCGAAGTAGGGTTGCTATGGCTAAAGGTAGAAGAAATAAATGCGTAAAAAGGAAAAGAGTGGGACTGGCGGCTACAGCCCCCTCTGATGTAGATTGTGTGGAAGTTGGTAATAGATTTGAAATCATTGAACACCAAAAGAAAGTGGCTGAAGACAATATTCCTCTAAGAAAAGATGGGGGTTTGGAAAAATGGCTTAAGGGAAAGGATCAAGATATTGATGTGGTTAAATCGGAAGATAAAGTGTCCTTGGACAACGAATTACGATACTTAAATATCCCCATTAACAAAATGACCTTGACCCTTACAAATAGTGAGTGAGACATAGCTATCACTGAAATGGAACGGTTAGCAATGAGTGGAAACTCTAGCATTGATACATGTAAAAATACAATTAATGAGAAGGTGGCATTTGGCAGTTTGGGGAAAAGTATTAAGATCATTGAGAAAGTTACTACTGATGTGAGCCCCTTTATGAACCGTACTTGGCTGTTGGAACAAATGATAAAAATTCCCCAACTACGTGATATTAAATGGACATTGACACAGTTATACTACCTGAATTTGGTAGCTGGAAAAATTGGGTCATTTTACAATTTAGATCTGCGGTACTCGTAGATCTTATTCGAAAACACGCAATAGGTATTTGGGGTAAAGATTATGAGATAGTAATATGTAATACTATCGCTAACTCAGAACAAAATTGAGCCCGGAAGGAATCAAAGAACAGGTACCGATACCAAGGGAAATCATAAAGAAATATGGATCCCTGAGGCTACGTATTTCCCAGACCATTGAGATAAGGAATGTGGAAATGAAACTACCTTATTGTTTTGGAATAGTAGGGGATTCAATTCCCTATTACATCATCCTGATGGCATACTATTATTGATGGATAGTGACATATTTGCCCTCTAAGAAACTTGGGTATGTGGAGAAATGCTTTTGGAGGGTTATAATATATGGAATAAAGCAGCCATCAGAGGGGAGAAAGGCTGACCCGTTTGTGGCCTGTGTATAGGTGTGAAGAATCACATCCCCTATGGGGAATATGAGTCCTTCGGTAAATCCCCCTTTGTTATGTGTGCAGCCATTGATAATGTGAGCCTGTTTGGTAAGATGTTGCTCATTAACATCTATTCACGTCCAGGGGGACAAAATATTATTGAGATAGGCGGCATTATAAACAACACCATTGAAGTATGGTTATTAGAATCACCAGAATCAGAAATATGCATCGTAGGCAATCTTAATGCATATTGTGATGCCGCCAAGAAGGAAATGGATAGATGGAATGGAAGGATTTATGGGATGAATCTCTAGACAACATGCCGGCAGAGATGGGGAAATGCGAGTTTGATAGGAATCATCATAAATAAATAAGAAATGTAATCTTTTGGTTCAAACTTCTATTAAATTGGGGCATGGAACATCTAGAACCAGCTGAAGGGGCGCTAAGTAGAAATACCTGGACTAATGGAAAGGTTGGCTACTGCCTTGACTACATGTTTACCAGTAAAAGACTAAGGAATTCTATGAGTTCCTTTGATCATATAGCTACTATACTGAGTGAACATAAGGTATTGAAAGGAAAATGTGTTAAATTCCCCCAACAAATCTGGGAAGTAGGAAAAAAAATGAACATACAACCTGCTGGCGGAAACCGGATTATGTGGTCTAAGAAGAACTTGGAGAAATTCGATAGACTATATGATATATTACCCCTAGATGGCAATGAGATAGTACTCAATGGCCTGAAGGTGATTGGAAATGTTTTGGGCTTGATTCAAAAAGAGAATTGTAAGATGTACATCAAACATAAACAAGGGAAAGTCCAAGTAAACAAATATGACTATCAGATCCAAGAAAGGAAAAGAGAGAACAAGAAGGATATTAAGATGATCAAAGGGATGCAAGAGCTAAATGAAGAGGACAAAGGAGCAGGTATTAGAAATATTATGACAAGATATAAAAATTGGCTCAAGGCACATAAGCACAAAGATAATAACGCTAACTGGAGGAGCATATTTGTGCTCTTCAAAACCCACGACTCCAGAAAATGTTGGTATTTGTATCGCCAATTTTTACTGGAAGAACGAAATAATGAAGTGAGTCAAGATACCGGGGTGCAATATATTTCTAATCTATTCCATGTAGACAAAAGGAAAGAGAATCTATATAAAATTAGCTGGGAATATGGGAAACAGAACTTTCCCTATGAAATTTCAGATATATTAGAAATCATAAATAAAATGAATGCATCTCGAGCCCCAGGTCCGGATGGGCTGGCTAACAGTGTTATTAAACAAAACCCTATGAAATGGGCACTGCTGTTATTCCAATTTTTCTCTGGGATCTGGGAAAATGGCATTGTCACGGATAGCTGGAGAAAAGCTGTAATTCTCCAATTTTTTTAAAAAGGGGACAGAAAGGTCCCCAACAACTACAGATTACTTGCAATGGCTGACAGTAGCTGCAAGGTCTTCGGTTCTCTACTTGTTAACAGTATTAATAAATGGATCAAAGCTGAGGGCATTCTCCCTATCCTGCAAACAGGGTTTAGAAAAGATCATAGCACCCTGGATAACCTGACCATGATAAATGACATCATTTCTGATACGATGGATGATAAAGGATCAAGGCTACATGCATGCTATATTGACTACTCCTAAACATTCATAGTGTCAATAGGGATCTGCTTTTGAAAAAACTAAGGGATAAAAAATGTTGCCCTAGAATCCTCCATTTCTTGAAAGAGATGTATAGAGACACAATTGTTGTCATTAGTCTGGGCAAGGGGGGAATATATCCCCACTTATTAGAACTAACATAGGCCTTAAGCAGGGATGCATGACATCCCCAGTATTATACAACCTATATGTGTCAGATTTATGGGATAGATATGTTACTATTAATAATTACCCTTCTAAGGTAGGAGGTAAACATATTTGTGGTCTAATGTATGCAGATGACAGCATTCTATTGGATAAAGCACCAGTGGGACTGCAAAGGATGTTGAATGAGTTGTATCTTTATCCCAATGAAAATAATCTAAGCATTAATATTAATAAAACAAATATTATGGTATTTTTGGGATCTAAAAGGAATGGATGTAAAAATATTTGTAGATGGCATATTAATGCTTTTATACTGAATGAGTGTATATTTACCCCTATTTGGGTATCCCTATTATGAATAACCCCTGCAAGAACTGTCACCAAGAAGTAGTGGAATCTAAAGTGATAAAGAAATGGAACATTGTACGAAGGTACATGTCGAGCAAGGGTGGCTACTCCATTGAAGGATACTTGTAGGTATACAAAAGTTGTATTATACCCAGTGTACTTTATGCACTAGAAACAGTGGAGGGAAAATATGTGACTTATCTAGGGAAACTTCAGGGGAAGTTATGGAGACCATTGTTAGGCCTCTCTGGGGCCACACCGATAGAGGTGATAAGGTGTGAACTGGGGCTAACTTCGCTGGAGACTCTGTGAAAAATAAGGTGTGTAAACTCTACTTTAAGATTGTGATGTGGGAAGCGGAAGAAGAGAGCCTAATGAGCCTTGTTGGTGAGAATTGGAAGGGGAAAGTAAAAATTAATAACTATATGGAAGGTTTAAAAGACAATGTACTCTCTTTTCTCAAAGAAATAGGTTTGAATGCTCCCACTGAGAAAGAGGAGGTTACGATGTTATTTAAATCTCTTAAGGAAAAAACTATTATTTGGGACTTGAGTACAAATTTGACATATCTCTCCACAAAGAAACAATATGGCGGATACGCCTTACAGAGACTAAAACCGGCCACACCTAGATGTTACTTGTTAAAAACGGGAAATAGAGAGATTGTGAGATTTATTATTCAACTCCGTTTTAACATTCCCCCATGTAAAGAATATACATGGATTTGGACAAAGATACCCCATGGAGAAAGATGGTGTAGACATTGTAACATTGAGATAGAAACCACTAGACACATAGGGCCTCATTCCGACCCAGGCGGTAAGGGGTTTACGGCAGCGTAAACAGCGCCGACCCTTACCGCCTGATTCCGAGGTCCCTTAGCGCCATGGAGGATTTAACACCTGCTTTTAGCAGGTGTTAAAATCCATGGCGCTAAGGGACCTTGTTGTTAATTACGCCACCGTAATTTACGGTGGCGTAATTAACGCCTTCCCCACTCCCATTATGCCCTATGGGGCATAAATGGGAATGGGGAAGGGTAAATGAGGATTGGGGACTTACCGCCCCGCCAACCTCGGAATGGGGCGGTAAGTCCGCCAACCACCATGGCGTAAACGTAGTTTACGCCATGGTGGTAAAGGTACGACCCAGGCGGTAACTTACCGCCTGGGTCGGAATGAGGCCCATACTCACTAAATGTATAAAATTACATGAATGGCTTTTTAAAAGATATGGCAATTTGGTGAGTGAGCTAAATATGATAGCATCTGACCACTTTTTCGACTATTTGCGAGGCCGAAACTATGGTATATATAGGGGCAGCTTTTTACATATGGAAGAGAGCAATTTTAAACTGAGAATATTCTATAATTTTAATATGTGTTTGGGTGTTATTAGCATTTGATGCATTGACATTTTAACTATAAGTAAGAATTATTGTGTAATCCTTCTACACAAGTTGTAGAGTAGCAAATACGAATTATAAGATCATGAAATTATCTGTGAAGGTTGAATTACTATTGTAATGATGGTTTAATCTGTGTAATTTTGTAATGTATTTGTATAATTGAATTGTATTTGGATATGTTATATTGTATAAGGTTTTAATTAACCAATTGCACTTTAAAAACATTTAAAAAAGAATGGTTAAGTGGAGGTTAATGATGATTTCCATTTGCTAATAACAACTATTAACCAATGTAAAGCTACTCAATTTATCAATCTCAGAAAATATAAGGGCTGAGTAAGAGCAGCAGAGAGTCAAACTTTCTAAATGCCGCCTGGTACATGGCAGAGTCGAGTGCTTAACTCTTGAGCTGACTTGCCATGTATATGAGCAGGGTAAGGGTTCAGGCTCTTGGGATTTTTACCCTGGAAGATGTGAGCTCTGAGTTTTTGTTTTTTTCTGCAGATTTGTCGATTAATGGGTGACTGTTGATGACGTCATCATGACTCATGTGTGGGTGCTACAGAACGCTATAAAGCTGAGGAGGGATTAGAGTGTGTGTGTTTCCACTTTGGACAGAGTTGAGAAGATCATGAAATTGTGTGGTCTATTAATGAAATGTACCTTGGCGCAGGAGGGTGCTTTTCATGGGTGCTCGCAATGAGCCTAAAATGGCAGTACTTTGGCCATGGCTGCTGACTGACCGGATTGTATCTGAATTCAAAGGCTGGCAAAGACGCGTAGAACAAATCTGCAAGCAGCAAGTTGTGGCATCTTGCCAGAGCAAGATTCCCATCTATTTTCTTGAGGTGTGTTTGTGAGTCATGTTGTGCCATATTCACTTGTCTAAATGACTCGTCATTGTTCAATTATCGGCACGTTTGCAATCTTTCCACCGTCTGTGCTTGAATTCATTGCTTCTATTTGTTTGCATTGTTTTGCCTCACACATTGATGTATTTTCACATTGAATATTGTTTTCCCCACACTGACATTGTTATATGTGTACAATATGCATGTCACATTTGTTTGTCATAAGCCTGTGTGGTCTTTCCAAGTATGCATTCCTGACATCTTTACAGCGCAGCACTCTGGACACATTCACTCGTGGCACTGATTGGCTAGAGATGGGCAGTCATGTCATTTAGAATGGCATGGGTTTCTGTTTCTTGCAAAAGGCTCTAAAGTTCATTTTATAAGTGCAAATTGCATGTAGAGAACTTCCAACATATGCTCTTACGTGCGTTTGGGTCCACTGCATGCAATGTTCAACTTTTGCAAAAATAGAATGCTGAAGTCAAGATTAAAAACAGGAACAATTGATATTTGCTTCGTGCGTTTAAGCTCCATCTTGGAAAACATACAAATGGCACCTGAAGTAGGGTTTGCTGGCAGTATTTACAATGGATTCTTCTGACATCCTCCTGCTTAATTTGGGGACGAGTGAATAGAGAGGTCTCAGGTAACCTGTGAGTAAAGTTATGCACACTCAGGAGACTGGGTGTCCAGGGACCAATATCTTCTGTTGTGCTGTCCCGTGAAGAGAGTACTGGTTCAAAGGTAGGGAGATCTTGTTTTTCCAAGAAATGTAATAATAATAATGTAGCATTTATATAGTGCCACAAAGCCTTAGGTATCTAAGTGCTGCTTATTACGGTGTGTGGTGTTCATTTATCGACCTCGGAAGGATGAAAGGCTGAGTTTGGCCTTGCCGGGATTCGAACCTGCGTCAGCCGGCTCTGCACAGATGTCAAAGCGCTGTGCTATGGGACGGGCTATGTGTGGGGAGACGCAACTCCTGCAGGAAAGGTTGTGTAACATAACAAAGTGACCACTGAAGGGGGGAGGGTCTAGAGGCCCTTTCATGGTATGCAGTTAGGTAAAGAGTAACACATGCAAGAAAAACACATGTGTACTTGAAAGCTGATGCTTCCCAGGCATGCCTTAATGGAAGAGCAAAGTCAGAGGTTGATTAGAGATAGACTTTGTGTGGCTCAGTTTACAAGCTCTATAAGCATCCAAGAAAGGCATTAATCTGAGGTGTAAACGGTCTATGGCATATCGAGGCAGGCCCAAGGAACTGCAAGCCATCCCCCCTCCACCTGCCAAGGTAAGCAAAAACGTACATTACACTTAACTTATATTTCCTTTGCCATGAAGAGGTGCTGTGATGCTGGAGACAGGTATGTAGATAACACATACGCAGAATGGGCTGCCATGGCTCTAATCTTCCACTGTTGCCGAGGTGATCGGGTCTTTAATATGAGAGGCTGGCGAGATCCTGGCCATGTTAGAGAGAGCACAGCCCTCTTCGAAATCCTGGAGCAGACCCACGTCTTGCAATGCCAGTGTGTTACGGCTTTTAGATGTAATACTAATGTTGTTAGTGTGAATGTGCTTTTAACTGTGGAGCTTTAAATTGAAAGAAACTGTTTTTATCTGCTTGCACTTTTACTCTGCTCAGCAGTATTATTAGGATTTCCTATCTTCTGAGCAAACGTACTTCTTACGTGGCAAGGACAGATAAGGAAGTAACTCTTCCCTTTCTCTCAGCCCCCGGCCTGAAGCCACGTGATGTGATACAAAGCACTTATGTGCTGGCAACAATGACCATGCAGCGGATGGACGCAGCGGGTCCTGCGGCCCTGCATGGCAGGCACACTTAAGACAATCCTGTCTGTGCCTGCCCAGGCTCGGAAGGGCCGGTGGGCCACAACATTATACCAAAATTGGCAAACGTTGCCTTCCCGAGACATATATCCATACCACTGATACTTCTGCTATTCATGCTATATTGTAGCTATATTGTATTATTCATGCTGCGCGGTTGAGCTACTTGCCTTTGCGCCGGATGTAACTTGCCTGCCCCTAACTTCTCAGCTACTCAGAATTGGCTTCCACTCACAGTGCCCAAGCAGGAGATCCGTGGCAATAATAGCGATAGACACACCACGGCATGGACTGGGCTCCTAATGAATGCCCGCTCTGCCGTAGCGCACCGCGATAACATCTATGAAGTTCTGTCAGGTTACTGGCATGACATCCGGTGTCTCACTGAGACCTGGTTCAATTCTTCATCTGGCCAGACTTTGCTCAGCTACTGCTTCCCAACTATTTGTTAAAGCAGCTTGTCCGTTCACATTCTTCATCAGGAGACATTGTGGCATTGATATACTCTGCCGTCCTAGAGTGCACTGTCATTCCCATTACTTACGCTTTACCTTGCAAACTCTTACTCATAGGAATGCAGGCTTCATTTAATTATACTGTTCACCTTCTGCTCGCCTATCATCCTCCTTAATTCCTCCCTCAAGTTTTACTAAACAGGTTTTTTCAGGTGATGGCAGATCTTACACTATTGTACACTGACCAGGTTTTAATGGGGGATTTCAATGTTCACATAAAGGACACTGATTATTCTAAGGCTTCTAAGTTTACATCCGTCCTGAGTGACTTCAATTTGCATGCACGCGAATATATGCCCACGCATAAGAGAGGCAACACACGGAACCTTATTTTCTCTACAGAGGAGCCAATCAGGAAAGTCATTTCACCAAAATTCCAGGGGTAGCGGAAGTGACATCACGTGATTCTTGACATCTGATGACATCACAGGAAGTGATCCAATTTGACCCCACTGCCAAGTGACATCACGGGGGTAATGACACAAACTTTCACCCCTTGACAAAATAGGCAATGACATCACAAATCATTGTTCCTCAGTACACTAAGAATAATAGGGTTACAATATCACTGTAATATGCAAATACATTTGATCACCATATGTATCATTAATATCCGTGTATATAGGCCCAAATTACTGTGAATGTAAGCAGATGTTGTAAGAGGATTCAATTCAACACTACAGCTAAGTCAATGCCTAGTCTGGGATACTGAATGGAAACCCTTATTGATATATCTTTATGTCCAGTTCATGCGTTCTGGATGACTACCCCTATATAACACCCCTCCCTTGGAATCCCCCTGACCCCACTGAGCCAAGAAGTAGTTCTGTTTTGTAAGTTAAAAGGTTTATTTGATAATTTAAACAATATATATATCACGCTTTATAATAAATTAATAATTGGATATCACACTTAATCTGATATGATAAAGATTAACAACGGAGAATCTGGCCCTAGCACACTTGTGAATAGGAACGGAAGAATAAGGTGGTAGAGAATACTTTATATAAGTTCAGATGGATGTAATGTTGAATGAAAAATGCAATACAGAAAATACTCAATATGATTTCAACATAACAATGTAATCACTTTTCTCTGGCAATCCACTCCCCCCCTTTATGCAATGCAAGGAAATGGAAGGAAAGCACACAGTTCTCAGAAATGCAATCAAATGTAATTCAGTTCACCCCAGCAAGCTTAGATTACAGATCGGAGTTTTAAACACAGGCCCAAAATGCTTTTACATGTGCTGGCAATGAAGTGAAAAATATACTAAAATGCTTTTAATTCCCTCTAGGAGGTTCAGGGTGAGTGAAATATACTTGGGATGAGTTCAGGCTCACTTTAGCAAGGATCTAGGAGTAACTAGCAGGTTAAACGAATTTTTGGCAAATGAAAGCAAGAAAACTGCTGTTTTCACACGTGAAGAAATTTGCAAATCGCGGCAAATTCGCGAGTGCGTTTTCGGGGGTAGGAATGCGGTTCTAGGTTACTAGAAAAGCCACGATTCCCAGCTTTCAGAGGAAAGTTACTGCAAGTCTCTAGGACAAACGGTCACAGAGATATGAGCGATATAATAAAGGTCGTTTTTCAGATTTGAAATTTTAAAGTTCAAAAAGACAAGTGACAGCTAGCAACTAGAAAAGGACAAGGGACAGTTAGGAGGCTGTTCTACTTAGATTAAAATAGCTTGAATTATATTATTTTAACTAAGAGATTGGTTCTGCACAGTCTTGCTAGGTACTCACACTATATTCTTGAATTAGATGGGCCTCGCCACGAATCTGGTCAGGTTTAGACTGGACTCTGGTCTGGTCTCTGCACTTCACAGTGATCTGGGTCAGCTCTCTCTGGTTCTGCTAACAGCGGTCTGGTCTGGGTCTGCTCTCTCTCTGGATTCTGGAGATTGATGGATTTAAAGTCTGGATCTTTCTGCACAGCTTTCTCTAGAGATTGATGGAGGTAAAGTATGGATTTTCCGGCAGAGCGTCCCGCAGCAGATGGAAATGAAGGTCCCTATCTGTCCTGTCTGTCTGCTTTTATCTGTTTTGAAAATGGGTGTGTGTGCAGCATCACTAGGCTCTACCCCTCTCCACTTGTCATTGGCCAAGCTTTCATTTCTCCCCTGATTGGGGGAGCTAAGTTGTGTCAGAGTGATGTCATTTTACAGCCTGCAGAAAGTCCACTCCTCCTGTCAACTTGCACACAAATCTAGATTTGAACCAAATACATATTTGCAGAGGTACATATTGTTTTAAAATCATATGCACCCATCATGCATTACAGGAGGTATACCCTGTCCAAATCTGCTCTTCCTGAGAGCTTGCATTCAGAAATGGCAATATTTTGCACTTTTTAACTGGTTTGCAATTTCGGACATTAACCCAAATTTACACACATGTGCGCAAGGAGTATGGACATTAGTTGATGACGTGTCAGATTTTTCACATGCACACATTTTGAGTAATATCCTCTTTTCCGCTAAAACCCCCCTGAACATACCACCGGGTCCTAACACGTCTTAAAATGTGGGCAGAAAAATCACAAGAATTATGGTATCATTTAAATCATTTTCACAAGTCCGCTCTATGAATGATCCATATTTTTCTAAAACCATATTCTGGCTATAGGGGTGTGTCTTTTCAGGTCACATGGTACAGAAACCAGTCTTTCCAGTTTCTGCCAAGCTCAGAGACCCTGCCCCTCCCAGCTTCTGCCAAGGGGAAGCTGTTTTACGACATCTGCAATAAACCATCTGCCTGGGTGAAGGGGGTTGCATTGTTCAGAGCTCCTGTTTTCTGTGGGGGCTCCCCTTAATTCAATTATCAGAGAGATGGCATATCCTTAGTGTGGCCAGCAGGAAACAGCCAGGCCTGGGAAGTTACTTGTGAATCAAGTTTCACTCCTGATGGGGGTAGTTGCCAGGCAAAATTGGAATCTCTTTAAGCCAGTTTTTAGCCACATGTCATTTCTGTTCCCCAGTTTTCTGCATTCAAATAACTAACAATTTTTTACATATGCAGCTAGAATGCTGATCCTAAGTTTAAAACTATGACATTTAAACAATTGCAGCCTATGTGACACTCAAAAGTAGGTCACTCATTTCTTTTAAACATTTAGATTTTTAGTGTCTTTCAGTCCAAATTTACTTAAACTGCTGAAATCCACAGCTCAGCCAGTCTTGTGATGAACATTGTTTTAGGCTCATCCTCTTTCCAGATTTTGTATGCCCACAAGACTTTATTCTGCCAGATGTCCGCTGGTGTTCAGTGAGATTTTTGGATGTGTTGCAAATAGGCATTTTGAGCTGGCATTCAGAGAAACAAAAGGTGATTTTAAAGTGCGGTTTTTCCTTTGGCACACATTTCACTCATGGCACCCCGGCCCATCCTGCTTGCATTGGTGGGTGGCAAGTTAGGCAACCATTTTAGTGTGCACAACTGCGCGGTTTTCATAGATTCTGGCGCACATGTGGGCTTTTTCGGCCATCTTGGATTTCCTAAGCCCACAGCACCAAATGTTGTAGCCTAATAGTCCAAACGTGGGTCAGAACACCCAACAAACCCCCCCGCCCGACGGCACTTGGATTGAGTCGAGGGGATGTCGGGTGCACAAGGGTTTTGACCCACGCACTGGTATGTCCGCATAATCTTCTTCCAATTCTGCAAATGGCACAGTTCAGCATCTTTTCCTCCATCCGGTACTGATCGATCGGTTCTCCTCGCCGGTCCTGATGGGAATATTGGGCGGTACACCGGGCCCCTTGCGTCTCTGCTCCCGGTCTCCAGATCGTCCTCCTTGTCCCGTCTCCAGGTTTTCTTTCTCCTAGGACGACAAAGGAAGAGCGGCAATACCTATTCATAGACATTTTTCCACCACTGTTGAGATAGTGGGGCAGCATATGCATTTCATCATAACGAAACATTACATTCTTATTTTGAAAAAAAAACAGTATAACTAAGAGACAGTTTCATGCAAATCACAATATTTTAGAGACTAGATGTGGTATGTTTTATGGTTGGAACTGAATTAGTCTGAGACAGTACCCGCCAGGATTCCAGAGGATTCCTCCAGTTGTTGCAGAGTGTGCCTGGGATGGCAACATTTCAACTGGTTTATGTGGACCCACTTGTCTTCCCCCGCTGCCAAAGGACCTTTGGGGATGTGGATTTTGTAGGCCACAGGGGAGATCTTGTCGATGATCTCAAAGGGTCCCTTCCATGTAGGCAAGAATTTCCGCTGTTTGGCCTGGTTCCTTTGGAAATTGTATAGATAGACCCGGTCCCCCACCTGATATTCCTTCCTGGAAGTCTTCAGGTCATAGTGGGTCTTCATACTCTCAGCTGATCTTTCTAGATTCCGCTGAGCATAGGCAAAAGCATGTTGAAGGTGTTTCCTTAAATTCTCCACATACTCATGAGTTGTGGAGGCATTTATCAGTGTCTGCTCTTGGGTCCTGTAGAGCAAATGCTGAGGAAGCACCATCTTGCGTCCAGTCATCAACTCGAATGGTGACATTTTGGTTGCAGATGAAGGGGTAGATCTGATGGCCATTAGGACCAGAGGTAATCGGATATCCCAACTTGGCCCAGAATCTGCCACAAACTTCTTTAATATGCTCACAATGGTTCGGTTATATCTCTCTACTGCCCCAGAAGAAGCTGGCCTGTAAGCAATATGCAACTTCCTTTTGACCCCCAGTATCTCCCACATCTTTGTCATTACTTCACTGGTGAAGTGGCTACCCCTGTCTGACTCAATCCTTTGAGGTAGACCAAAACGGGAAAAGATGTGGTTAATCATCAGGGCAGCTGCGGTTTCTGCCTTGCAATTTGGGGCTGGGAGACATTCCACCCACTTGGTAAACAAGCATGTCACAGTCAACATGTACTTATTCCCCCTAGCAGAGCGAATCACGGGGCCTACAAAGTCGATTTGTAAATCTGACCATGGCAGGGTCATCCCCCTCTTTTGGAGAGGCGCACGGTGTGTGAGGGACGTCGGCTGAAATTGTGCACACACAAGACACCCCTTCAAGTATTGGTCGAGGTCCTGCCCCATGTGTGGCCAGTATGCAACCTCTCTTAAGATTTCCAATGTTGTGTGAAACCCCCTATGACCGGCGGTGGCCGCATCATGGGCGTGACTTAACATCAGGCTTCGGAATGAGGTAGGAACCACCCACTGATCGTGGCCAGCTTTGGATTTCCTTACCAGCAAACCGTCTTGGATCCGGAACATTTTTGGACATTTCATCAACACTCTTAGGTCCTCTTTCCCAATATAATCGGTATCCGTCAGGGGAAAGTTCTCAGGGTCCTCAAGGTGCTGGTAAAATTTACCAATTATTGGATCCCCCTTCTGAGCTGTAATCAAATCAGCATCAGGGGTCTCCTTGCTCCATTGTGCAATTGAAAGGTCGTTGTGAGCATTTGTCTGGGACCTAGTGATAGCAGTGACCTGGATTTCCCCCAACAGGGACTCAATCTCAATTAGATCCCCTTGGATGGCCCCGGTTTTGGCCAGCTGATCAGCTAAGTCATTTCCAGTTTTGTCTGGTCCCTCTACTTTGGAATGACCCTTGATCTTTTTCCAATAGATGGTCATCTCATTCGAGGTGACCAGATCATCAATGTTTTGGATCAACTTCCCATGTTTCAAGGGTTTGTTATTAGCACATAACATGCCTCTGGTTTTCCAATTAACCAGGTGCTCCACGAACCCGTTCCGTACATAATCCGAATCTGTGATTATGACCAGTTCGTGGAGTTGATGCTGGACAGCAGTGAGGATGGCCTGATGCACAGCCATCAACTCTGCCACCTGACTACTTCGGGGACCAATTTTGTACCCAGCGGAGGGTTCTGGGAACTCCTTCACCCATGCATTCCCTACGCCGGCCACCAGTTCTTTTTCCCTGTTGTTGTCAACATGGTAAGAGCATCCATCCACATAGACAGTGGGCATTCCCTCACACTTGTCCTCTTCAAAGACTTTGTGTGGGGAATTAAGGTATGCCTCCATGTTGTCCTTGATTTTTAGACTTTCGTCCTCGAGACAGTTTTCTCTGGCACAATCATGCAAGTCAGCCAGACCTTGCACGAGGGGACTCTTCTTGTTTTGGCCTGATCTGACCTCCACAGGAAAGCCTTGCATTGACAGAATCCAGGAAGTAATTCGGGAATTACTCACATTTCCGGCCCGGATTCTGTCACTTTGGAGATATTGCAGAGGCTGGTGTGGAGTCTCCACTATGATGTGTTCCCCCTGGATAAACGGGCAGTAATTCTTCAATGCCCACACCGTTGCCAGGAGTGCCTTCTCACAATCGTTGAATTTTTCCTCCACAGAGGATAAAGTTTTGCTTGCATAGGAGATTACTTTATTGACCTTGTCATGCTTTTGGTATAATACTGCCGTCAAGCACGTATTAGAGAACCCCGTCTCCAGGAAGAACTCCTTGTTTCTGACAGGGTAAGCTAGGCAAGGCGCTTGTGAGAGGCTTCTCTTGAGTTGTTTTACCGCCTCGGCTTGTTCTGGACCCCATTCCCACTTGACCCCCCCCTTCAGGAGATGGATCAGGGGTCTGGTGATCTCTGCGTAGCCCTCAATGAACTTTCTGCTGTAATTAGTCAGTCCAAGGAGGCTCCTTAGTTCCCGCAGAGTTGTGGGGTCTTTCAGTTTTTGGAGTGCTTCCACCTTCTTTTCCTGGGGACAGAGACCCTGAGGAGTAATCTCATGCCCCAAGAAATTAACACGGGTTCTACACCACTGTGCTTTCTGAAAGTAAAGTTTTGCTCCGGCGGCCCTCAACTGCGTCAGAACATAACGGATCTCCGCTATGTGTTCCTCCACAGATGAACTTTTGATGAGGACATCATCTACATAAGCCAGGTTACCCCTCGCACCCAGGTCGGGCATGGCCTTATGTAGGAAAATGTTGAATTCATTGCCGGAGTTGAGGTATCCGAAGGGAGTCCGGGTCCATGTGTAATGCTGGCCCCCAAAGGTAAAAGCCAGTTTGTATTGGTCCTCCCTACTGACCGGCACGGTCCAGTATCCATTGGTCAGGTCTATTGCAGTGAATACCTGTGACCCCTGAATCTGGGCCAGCCCTTGGTCAATGTAGGGCAGAGGCCATCGGGAAGTATGGACCCGTTTGTTGAGCTCCCTGAGGTCGGCACAGAGTCTCCACTGGCCGTTTGGCTTCAATATTCCCAGCACCGGATTATTGAAGGTGCTGTGGATGGGACGGATTATTCCCCTGGACTCAAGGTTCTTAATTATTTCAGTAAGGGACTCCATTGATGCGAGAGGCAAGCGATATTGCTTCACAAACACAGGAGTCAATCCAGGGTCCGTGGGGATTGTTGTTGTGTGGATGTCAGTGCGACCACAGTCATATGAGTCTACCGCAAAGAGATCTTGGAAATCCAAGAAAACTTGTTTCAACTTTTGCTTTTGTTCCAGAGTCACACAGGCATCAGCTAGGTTGACTCTCTCTTCCACCATCTGCCTGAAGCCTGGAAAGACTTCTGGTTTGGCTATCTCCGCGGCCTCCTCCAGCTGGGTGGAGAAGTCCCTGGTCAGAGTGCTGATTTGGACCGGAGGCTTCAGGTGGGACAGGCAGCCCTCATGGACCTGGAAAATCACCTCATGCCTCCTGAAGTCACAAGTCACATCTTCCTTGCCATAGGGGCAGGAAGTGTACACCAGGAAGTTCCCCCCATGCCGGGTAAAAATCCTGTCTGGTGTTGTATTGTCATCACTGTCAAAGCAGTCCTTGGGGATTGGCCCTAACAGTTCATTACCTAAATCTATGGAAAAATGTCGGTCATCAACCGCCATTCCAATAATGGTGCCTGCGGCTAGAGTAATACTCTTTAAGTCGCTGTTATCCACCTCTATTGGAATGGTGTCATGTTCTATGTTGACTAATGGAGTTGGGTTTACCCCTAACCCTTGCTGTTGGAGAGAAGCGTTTAGATGTATGTAAGCATCAGGGTTTTTCAAATATTGTCCTCTTTTAACTTTCACTTCCAGGGAGAATTGTCGGGTCCTTTCTGGGATGGTGACTTCCTCTTTGATCTGAATTTCAACTGCATAAGGTAGCAGTTGAGCTGACCTAAATGCTTTTTCTGGATCATCAAAGCCCATGGGATTATCCGCTAATCGGGACCAAGCTTTGAAGTTTATTAGGTCCAAACTAATGGCAAAGCGATTGAGAATGTCACTGCCTAAGTAAAAGGCGGCATGGACGTCTCGCACGACCCAACAATTGTGAACTATGCTCTTGTTGCCAATGGAGATTTTGAGCATACACCTGCTTGGCAGGAGATGTTTGGAATTAGGTGCTTCCAGGTCCATTTCCCATTTGTCTATCAGTTTGAATGTGGGAATGGCTGGATCTTTTGGGAGTTGGCGGAACATGGCTTCGCTGATGAAGCTCTTACCGTTGTTCACACACACTCGAGCGAGAACAGAGTCCTTCCCATCATTTAACTGAACAGGGATGAACAACTGCTCTCCAATTTGCTGAATATCAGCCAGGCTCTGAGCTGATTTCACATCTTTCTGGACTATAGGAGTGGGAGTTTCTGATTGTGGATTAGCATAGAATTTCAGAGTGTTTCCTTCCAGCGTGGAGTACCACTTTAGACTGGAAGGAAGGTTGATTTTCAGAAATAGAGAGGACCCTCCATCACCAGTCTGTTGTCCTACTGCTATTACTGTCATGTCTGGAATTTGGCTGTTCTGGAAGTGAAATTCTACTTGGTCAGATTTTTGTTCAACCATGTGGCAGGTGCCGTTTAAACTAACATGGTTGACACTCTGTTTTAATTTTATTGGTCGGCTAGTCTGGGTCCAGAGGACCTTGTTTACGCAATCTGTTAAGGGTGACAACCTCCTCAGGAGGTCATTCCCTAGTAAACAAGGGGTGCCCTCTGGAGTCACTACTATGACCGGGTGTTTCAACTTGTGTCGACCGATCTTAATGTCCAAGTCTGCAGTCCCCTCAATGGGAATTTCCTTCCCGTCAAAGTTCTGCAGTTGTCCAGGAAGAGAGGTGAGAGGAATTTGGTAATTCTCTCCCCTTCCTGCATTCAGTTCGTCAAAGGCCCTTCTGGACAGAAGGGTAGCTTGAGATCCAGTGTCCACCAGTGCCAAAATTGTGCCCTGCCCCTGTACTTGTACCGGGGCATAGTATCTTCCCTCCTTCTCCTCAAGGGGGCACAGATAATGCACATTTTTGGACAACTGGTGGGCTAACTTTCTGGTTTTGGACATTGCTAACGAAGAGATTTGGGCAGAATTCTGTGGAGAGCCTTGGGAATCTGAAAGAAAAAGTTGGCAACTGGAGATCAGAGCCATTGTGGGTTCCCCTGGCTCCGGTTCTGGGCCGCCCCCCCCTTTTGGGAGGCAGTCATCAGGATGGGTTTGAACCAGGGGATTTTCTTGCTGTTGGTTCTGGGATGAGATGGTGGGCGGCGGTAGCTCAGTCTCCACATCTCCCCAGTCTGGATTGGCATCCCTAGGGACCCATTTTTCTTTGGGAGGAGTTCCCCCCTCTCTGAAGGAGAAGATCCTTTTCCCAGGATCCTCTGAGGATCCCTCTCCCTCAAATTGGAAGATCTGTACCTCCTCCTCAAACTGAGTCTGTTTGGGTCTTTTGTTTCTCCTACCCCCCCTCTGCTCCTTAGGAGGCAGACTTTCAGGGGCAAGAGATTTTGTTTCCAGGGGCTGTTTACAAGTGAGGAAGGAAGCTTCCTCCAAGGCTTTACACCCCCCTTCCCTTTGTACCTCCTCCCTGGGTACCGGTGAGTTATCGGGGTGCTGCCCCCGTCATTGTTCTGGGGCACCAGGCCCGGAGTTGGGTGCGTTCTGCGCCGGCATGCCGATCTGAGGGTTCTGCTGAGCCCTCAGTATGTGACCCAGATCCCGCGCCATGTTTTGAACCTGGCGCTCTAACTGGGAAACCCGCTCAGGCTGATACGGGGCCCTGTTTTCTCCCCTGGGCTGATCCCGGGAAGGGTAGCTATCCCTTCTCTGGTAGTACCCCGGGTTGGGAAGATTTGGATACCCCTCCACCCTTGGCCTCCCCTCTCCCGGATTCGGTTGTCTGGGCTCAGGGAATTGGGGAAAGAAGGGTGGAGGATTTTGGGGCTGGAAATTGGGTGGATACCTGGGGAAAAAGTTCTGCCCAGGATTTGGTAAGTTTCTGCCCTCCTGTGAGAAGTTGGGAGGGAAGTTCTCTGGGTTAGGTGCTTGGCTGGATCCCCCCCCTTGGGCTGGAGGAGTCCACACATAACCCAGGATGGGTCTGTTTCCCTTGTAACGGGGGCTTACATAATCAGGAGAGCGAGGGACCCCATTTGTGGGGCTGCCTCCCTGGCTCCCTGTCTGTGCCTGGCCCGAGGACCTTCTGGGCCTAGCATTATTAGGTGCAGGTAGGTTTTTAGGCCCCCCCATCTCCAACTCTAAAACGGGGGTGACCTTTACCTCTGCCACCTTGACAGCAGCAGGGGTGTTGTTGACTTTGGGGTTTTTGGGCGCATTATTTTTATTTTCTATTGGCTTCTGCACCTCATAGATCCGGGTCGCCTGTTCAATGACCCAGTCTAAAGATCTTTTCTCATGAAAATCTCTCACGAGCTGGGTCATTATATATTTGGGCAAGGCATGGAAAAACGTATTAATAAATTCTCTGCTATCCGTGCGCACCCTTCTTGTGGTCTGTGCAAAAGCACGCTTTAACTCCTGCACAAATTCTTGTGGGGCCTGATCCTCCCCACATTGTAAATTGTAGGCTGCCTTGCGAGCCTCTTGAGGATTTCTATGAGTAGAAAAATGTTTCAAGATGGCCGCCTTATAGGTGGACCATCTTAAATGATTTTGGTCCTCCAGCCCTGCAAAGAAACTGGAGTACTCTGGGGAGAATGTCCACTTTACATATTGGATACAGCTTTGGCTGTCCTTCAAATGAAAAGTCTCCATCATTTGCTCATAGAGCTCCAAGTGTTCCCAAACAGAGTACTTTGCGTTCTTATGATAAGGCGTGATGACACTCCTGATTGCCTTAATCTGTTTCAATGGGTCCTTAATCAAGGCCCTTTTTGCCTTATTGGCCTTTTTGGTTCGGGTAACCCTTGTCCATTCGTCTTCTGACTCAGAGGCACTGCTCCCAGAGGTTCCCGTCTGTTCTTCCAGGTTTTCCCGGATTCTGCGAGCCTGGGAATGGCTGGCAGAATGTGGGGACCTGGTCTCCTGTGTCCTGTACCGCTCAGAGGAGTCTTCAGATCCCTCCTTGCTGCCAGGATTTGATGGGTACCCCCCCCACTGACCTAACTGGGCAGAGGTTTTCAGATTGCCCTTAATGGGCCTACTCACCTGGGGTTCCCCATCAAATTGCACTGTGCTTGGGTGCCCATACCCGGATGCCCGCCCATCCATTCCTGGGAGGTACTGGCCTATGAGCCCCATGCTTCTGGCTGGATAGTAATCTGCCATCCCTGTGGCCCTGTGCTCATGTGCGCCAGGGGACATGGGGGTGGCAGAGTCCAGGGACTGAGAGAAATAAAGGCCTCTGGTACTAGGGCTCCTGGGGTTATGCTCAGGAGTTTCTCTTTCCCAGCGAACCTCATCTCTATCCGCCCCTGCTCCCTGTTGCAATGCAAGAGCCTGTGCCTTCAGTTCCTCAGTTAAGGCCTTACTAGACTCTATCAGTCTCCCTTGCATCGCTACCTGTTGTTGGAGCCTATCATTGTGCTGGCAGAGAGCCTCATTCTCTCTCTGCGTTTCCTGATTGGTCCTGGAGCACTGGGCCAGTCTTTGCTGCAGGAGGGTTACCTCCTGAGCTGTGTCCCTATTGACCTGCTCCTTTCTTGCCAGAGCATCCTCCACCTTCCTGGTGTGCTCTAACAAGTTATGGTGTTCTTTTTGGAGGTCACCCAGTCCCTGGAGGGCCAGGTGATTTTCTTCCATTTTCCTTTTTAAGTGGCAGACTTCCTGGCCTAAGGTATCCCTTTCCTGACTAAGAGCCTGCATCTGTGCCGCCAGGTCGTCCCTTTGCCTTTGGAAGGCACCAGCTTTCTGGCGCTCCTGGTCAAATTCTGCCTGAGTATCCAGGTCTTTCAAAATCAGTTTATTGCTCTCTGCCTTCTCCCTATCTAGGTGGCTTTGCAGGGTGACTACCTGCTCAGCACATGCCCTATTGAAGTCTAACTGTTGCTCCAGCTTTTTCTGGCTCTGCAGTAGGGAGTCCAAACCTTCTTGGTACTCCTTCTGCAAGGCCAGAAATCTGGTATCCTGGTCATCCTTTTCCTGTTGCAGGATGTCCATGTCCCTCTTTATTTTAATGATGTGCTGTCTACTCTCATTTTCTGACTCCTGGCTCCCCTGCAGCCTCTGCTCAGAAGAGACCAGGTCAGATTGGACCTTCTCTAACGCCATCTGTCGCTTATTCGCCAGATCTTGGCTTTCAGTACATTTATCCTGCATGTCTCCCATATATAGGTACAGGTATGCCGCTATCCTAACCATCTTGTCTTGTTCATCCTTAGCTTTAGGAGCCATGTATAGTTCACTCAGGGCCACATGTAAGGGACCCTGATCTCTCCAGTTATCTGACCCTGTTTCCGTGACCTGTTGCGTGATGGCCTGCAACCAGACCATGCGGTCCTGGTGAGTCCACTCACCTCTCACAAATAACTTATGTAAGAAGTGCTCTCTGGCTATTTTCATATCTACCAAGGTCGTCATTCTAGAGATTGGTCTCTGTCCTGACTTACAGAAATTAGTATTTTATTTTTGCAAAACAGACCTTTTTCTTAGAGCGTTCCTTTGAGGAGTGCTTTACAGCGTAACACAGCGTGGTGATCCGACCGGATATGTGTATCTGGTCAGCTGGCACGCTGTATTAATCTGCACAAGTGATAGATCTAACCCAAACGTCCGGCACGAGCCCCCAATTTGTAAGAGGATTCAATTCAACACTACAGCTAAGTCAATGCCTAGTCTGGGATACTGAATGGAAACCCTTATTGATATATCTTTATGTCCAGTTCATGCGTTCTGGATGACTACCCCTATATAACACCCCTCCCTTGGAATCCCCCTGACCCCACTGAGCCAAGAAGTAGTTCTGTTTTGCAAGTTAAAAGGTTTATTTGATAATTTAAACAATATATATATATATCACGCTTTATAATAAATTAATAATTGGATATCACACTTAATCTGATATGATAAAGATTAACAACGGAGAATCTGGCACTAGCACACTTGTGAATAGGAACGGAAGAATAAGGTGGTAGAGAATAATTTATATAAGTTCAGATGGATGTAATGTTGAATGAAAAATGCAATACAGAAAATACTCAATATGATTTCAACATAACAATGTAATAACTTTTCTCTGGCAATCCCCTCCCCCCCTTTATGCAATGCAAGGAAATGGAAGGAAAGCACACAGTTCTCAGAAATGCAATCAAATGTAATTCAGTTCACCCCAGCAAGCTTAGATTACAGATCGGAGTTTTAAACACAGGCCCAAAATGCTTTTACATGTGCTGGCAATGAAGTGAAAAATATACTAAAATGCTTTTAATTCCCTCTAGGAGGTTCAGGGTGAGTGAAATATACTTGGGATGAGTTCAGGCACACTTTAGCAAGGATCTAGGAGTAACTAGCAGGTTAAACGAATTTTTGGCAAATGAAAGCAAGAAAACTGCTGTTTTCACACGTGAAGAAATTTGCAAATCGTGGTAAATTCGCGAGTGCGTTTTTCGCGATTGCGGCAAAAGTATCGGGGGTAGGAATGCGGTTCAAGGTTCGTAGAAAAGCCACGATTCCCAGCTTTCAGAGGAAAGTTACTGCAAGTCTCTAGGACAAACGGTCACGGAGATATGAGCGATATAATAAAGGTCGTTTTTCAGATTTGAAATTTTAAAGTTCAAAAAGACAAGTGACAGCTAGCAACTAGAAAAGGACAAGTGACAGTTAGGAGGCAGTTCTACTTAGATTAAAATAGCTTGAATTATATTATTTTAACTAAGAGATTGGTTCTGCACAGTCTTGCTAGGTACTCACACTATATTCTTGAATTAGATGGGCCTCGCCACGAATCTGGTCAGGTTTAGACTGGACTCTGGTCTGGTCTCTGCACTTCACAGTGATCTGGGTCAGCTCTCTCTGGTTCTGCTAACAGCGGTCTGGTCTGGGTCTGCTCTCTCTCTGGATTCTGGAGATTGATGGATTTAAAGTCTGGATCTTTCTGCACAGCTTTCTCTAGAGATTGATGGAGGTAAAGTATGGATTTTCCGGCAGAGCGTCCCGCAGCAGATGGAAATGAAGGTCCCTATCTGTCCTGTCTGTCTGCTTTTATCTGTTTTGAAAATGGGTGTGTGTGCAGAATCACTAGGCTCTACCCCTCTCCACTTGTCATCGGCCAAGCTTTCATTTCTCCCCTGATTGGGGGAGCTAAGTTGTGTCAGAGTGATGTCATTTTACAGCCTGCAGAAAGTCCACTCCTCCTGTCAACTTGCACACAAATCTAGATTTGAACCAAATACATATTTGCAGAGGTACATATTGTTTTAAAATCATATGCACCCATCATGCATTACAGGAGGTATACCCTGTCCAAATCTGCTCTTCCTGAGAGCTTGCATTCAGAAATGGCAATATTTTGCACTTTTTAACTGGTTTGCAATTTCGGACATTAACCCAAATTTACACACATGTGCGCAAGGAGTATGGACATTAGTTGATGAAGTGTCAGATTTTTCACATGCACACATTTTGAGTAATATCCTCTTTTCCGCTAAAACCCCCCTGAACATACCACCGGGTCCTAACACGTCTTAAATGTGGGCAGAAAAATCACAAGAATTATGGTATCATTTAAATAATTTTCACAAGTCCGCTCTATGAATGATCCATCTTTTTCTAAAACCATATTCTGGCTATAGGGGTGTGTCTTTTCAGGTCACATGGTACAGAAACCAGTCTTTCCAGTTTCTGCCAAGCTCAGAGACCCTGCCCCTCCCAGCTTCTGCCAAGAGGAAGCTGTTTTACGACATCTGCAATAAACCATCTGCCTGGGTGAAGGGGGTTGCATTGTTCAGAGCTCCTGTTTTCTGTGGGGGCTCCCCTTAATTCAATTATCAGAGAGATGGCATGTCCTTAGTGTGGCCAGCAGGAAACAGCCAGGCCTGGGAAGTTACTTGTGAATCAAGTTTCACTCCTGATGGGGGTAGTTGCCAGGCAAAATTGGAATCTCTTTAAGCCAGTTTTTAGCCACATGTCATTTCTGTTCCCCAGTTTTCTGCATTCAAATAACTAACAATTTTTTACATATGCAGCTAGAATGCTGATCCTAAGTTTAAAACTATGACATTTAAACAATTGCAGCCTATGTGACACTCAAAAGTAGGTCACTCATTTCTTTTAAACATTTAGATTTTTAGTGTCTTTCAGTCCAAATTTACTTAAACTGCTGAAATCCACAGCTCAGCCAGTCTTGTGATGAACATTGTTTTAGGCTCATCCTCTTTCCAGATTTTGTATGCCCACAAGACTTTATTCTGCCAGATGTCCGCTGGTGTTCAGTGAGATTTTTGGATGTGTTGCAAATAGGCATTTTGAGCTGGCATTCAGAGAAACAAAAGGTGATTTTAAAGTGCGGTTTTTCCTTTGGCACACATTTCACTCATGGCACCCCGGCCCATCCTGCTTGCATTGGTGGGTGGCAAGTTAGGCAACCATTTTAGTGTGCACAACTGCGCGGTTTTCATAGATTCTGGCGCACATGTGGGCTTTTTCGGCCATCTTGGATTTCCTAAGCCCACAGCACCAAATGTTGTAGCCTAATAGTCCAAACGTGGGTCAGAACACCCAACAACGTCCAACACAACAACCTCGACTAGGGTTAAACTGTAAACAGACAGAGCATCCCGAAGAGGCCTAAACCCCAAAGCACAGACATCCAGTGCCTGCCAAGTGTCTGGCCTCAGACTGGAAACAGCAACTGACCAACACAAGTCCAAAAAGAAAAACGATGACCTGGAGGGTTGCCCAGAGCAGTGCCAGTGGTTATAAATGATTTGAAACGTTCCAGCCATCACCTTTCTGTTTTGCTGATTTGGTAAGTAACGCACAATTGTATTTTTACATGAAAGATAGAGGGAAGGATGTGCTGCAGGTAACAGTAATTGAGTTTTTTTTATTTTAAAATGTAAACAGCAGCAGCTCTATGACATCACCCCTAGAAAAGGCCCATTTTATTATTTTCTCTGGTCCTTTATATGTTGCTTCATGTCAGACACCTCCAGCATCTAAGCACTGAACGCATGTTGCACTGCACCCTCTTGTTCCCACAGCAAGTGCATTGCCTGTGAGCTATCCTTCCAAATATCTCTGTTTTTGCTTGAGGAAGCATCGGTTGGTTTACTACAAAGGCAGAGAGAGGGCAAATTCATGTACATTAATTATCTCACCTTGTGTCTATCTACATTGTGACTGTTATGCAGGTCTGGCAGATCTGGGTTAGGTCACACAGTGCCCAGGCAGGATCAGTGGCAGAAGCCACTGGGGCACAACCCTCTCATCACAGGCCCAGTGGCTCACTGGATGTGCAAAGCAGACAACAAGAAACACTGATGAGGATTGCGTTCATGCTGTGCTGTCACTGAGTACTGCAGGCTGCTCTTGCCCATTCCCAGCTAGCTAGACCTATCCCCCATACCTCTCCTGTTGCTACAGTACTGGTATGAGCTGCATAGACAGCCCTGCCTCTGAACCCAACCATTCTGTATTCTTCACTAATGGACTGATGGCGGCTTCATGGTTTTTCCTGCATCCCTGTTATTTCTCCAGCTAACGAGATCTAGATTCCAGGTGAAAAAAGATGTGACATATTTAGATGCATTTGCAAAAAAAAGCCTTTTTCAGGTGCAACACAGATATCTGCTTTTGGCACTGCTTGTTTGTCCAGTGGCAGAGGGGTCGCAAGGACAGGATTAGGGGTAGCAGCTGGGGAGCCAGGGGTAGCAGCTGCTACCCCTGGCAACCCCCAAATGGTGTCCCTGGAGCCATTGGTCACTTTTAAACTTATACCTGTTATTTGGTTGAATCATTTCCTCCTTACCTTTCTTATCCTTTCACCCCGCCTCTTTGAAACTAAAACGACAGACCCAAACTCATCAGCGTGTTTGGGCTAAGAGAACTCCAGACCAAATTGCTGGCTGCTTTAAGGATATCATACTGAAAATCCCTGGTTCTAAGGAGGGCTCTCTTGGCCCTTGCACAGCCCCCATTTCAGCAATGGTTATCACAGCTGACACATTAGCCCCAGTGAATCTGGGCACCTGTTGAGCCAAGCCACCTTCTACTTGGTTCTCTTCCGATCTGAGGCTTCTAAAGGAAGTCTCTCGGAGGGACGAATGCAAATGGCACCTTACCTCTAATTTAGAATCCAAAGGTAATTACAAGCAAGCTCTCCTCATCCATCAGAAAGCTTTAAAAATGGCTAAATCCCAGTGCTACGCTGATCGCATTGTCTCTGCTACCTGCTCCTCATGCATATTTTTAAGGTAGCTAAATAACTCTCTGCATCGCCCCCTCCTCTGATTGATCTGTCTCGCTCCCAAGCACTGTGTGATCAGATCAGTTTCTTTCAGGATAAAATTGCCAAGATTAGAAACTCGATTGTAGCAGCTACGTCCTGTGTCCCGATTGATGCACCCTTACCACTAGCACACCCTGCCGATGTCCCCTCCACCTCTCTTTTTGACCCTGACCCTATCACAAACGAGACTGTTGTGGACAATATTAGTAAATTGAAATCGGCCTTACCTTCTGATCACATCCCTCTACATCAGATCCAAACGCCCACTCTTTGGAGTGTGCTTCCTTCTTCACAGCAGCTCTCAGTTATTCTTCCACAAATGGTGTCATTCCTACCCCACTACAACATGCATTGGTTTCTCCTCTTTAAAAAAAACAAAAAAAGAAATGCAACCTGATAGCTACCACCCTATCTTACTGCTGCCCGTTCTCATGAAACTCATGGAAACCATTGTCACACCACAGTTTTCCAGATTTTGAGAGACGGAAGGCCACTTACACTCTTCACAAGCAGGCTTCAGACCGCTCATGGGAACTGAGTCTGTTATGATCTCAGTACCTGATGGCATGGCTTTAATGCATAGCATTAATGCAAGATCACAGAGAGGTCAGAGTTTTGATTCTCCTAGACCTCTCCGTGGCTTTTGACCGATCAACCACACTATCCTCCTCCAGTGGTTGAAACAGACTGGGATGTCAGGCATGCCTCTAGTCTGGTTCCTTTCTTTTCTATCAGAGTGCCAGCATACTGTTTCTCTGTGTCCTTTCTCCTCTGCTTCTTCCTTTGTCTCCTGCATGGTACACCAGGGGTCCTCCTTATCCCCCTTTAGTCTTTACCTGCATGCTCTTTCTGACCTCGTCTCCTCCCAAGGCATCTGTTGCTATATATACGCTGATGATACTCAGCTGGTTTTTCACCTTGGGCCCTCGGCCTTGGATCCTCCCTCTAAACCTAGGGGGTGCATTAGCGAGATCAGACGCTGGATGGCGGAGAATTGGTTGAAGCTAAATGGGGAGAAGACTGAGATCCTTGTGGTTGGATCGACAAATCACCTGTCCTTCTGGAACTCTGATTCCCTTAGCCCGTGCCCGGTCCCTAGTGTTTGCGTCAAAAGCCTATAGATACAGTTTCTTCCTTCCAGTTCTCGCGAAGCCCAGATTACTTCAATGCCGGATAAAATTGCTGAGATAAGTTCTGCCATTCTTGCTGCCTGTCTGCCAACCTACGGCAGACACTGCCTCTACTATGGGCTCTCTGCACTATTACAACATCATTTACTTAGGGCAGCCTGAATCCCATGTTGAGAGACTCCAGATTCTTCAAAACTCATCATTCTGCTACCTGCTGACCAAGCTTCACTGGCTCCCGGCCAGACGCCTGATTACATTTAAATTCAAGACCCTCTGTATTATTGTACACCGCTCTGTCCATTCTTTAGATCCTGCTTTTGGGTGGTCAAAATTCTCTGGCTCTGTGCCCGTCATGCAGGCTTCCATCTGCTTGCAAAATCCTTTTAGAGATTCGGCATTTCCACAGGTCCAGGTCTGGGGGACGCTCCTTCTCTGTCCTTGCTCCAACATTGAGTTCTCTCCCGCAGAGCTTGCGTGATATTCCGGATCATTTGCGCTTTCGAAAAGCTCTAAAAAAGTTTCTATTTTAGGGTTTCTGATCCTGATGCCTTTCTTGTCCACGGTAGTGACCAGATGCCTTCGGGCCTTGGTTTTTTGCACTTTATGAATATAAGCACATACATACAGATTGTAACGAAAAGAGAGGACCTCAGTTCCTTTACAGGAATATCATGCGAGAACTAAGAATCATGCCATGTTGTCAGGCCATGTGGTATCCCTCACCATAGCCATAACCACCACTGTGCCACAGGCATCACTTGGGAATATTGCCCTGCTCTTACATCCACACATGGTTTTCACCGTTATTCTTTGCCTTGTAGTGGACTTTGGGCCCTGGCATGTCGCATACCAACAACCACCTAAATGCATGTTACCTGGACATTACAGAATAAGGGAGTTACGGTGGTTGCACTGTCTACAAACCTTTATTGCCCATTGGTACGATACTCCCTGCTCCACAGGTGATGCTGGATACTGCATGCGTCCGCCGATGATGACTCCAATGCAGAATCCTGTGAACCCCACTGGGATCCGCATTTTGTATTTTGTATTTGTTTTATTTGTAACGCGCAAGTCATCCGGCCCGGAGGCATCAGGGCGCAATTTGTACAAAATTACAGAAATGCATATATACAGACATAAAAATTACATTAGCAGAAAATATTAACAGAGTTTCAATTTACATATAATACAGTGGTTTCAGTGCCACTAATGCTTAACAGTGGATATACCCAAAGGGTGTACAGAAATAATCGTAACGCAGGGAGGCAGTGCCCATCGAACCGTGAAAAGAAATACTGACACCTTTCTTTTTTGGAGAAGATATGGTCACATTTAAACTTTTAATATTACTAAGCATAATCAAGACATCCAAGCATAAACATGACACTAAGAGTAAACACACCCGCATAACCATAAGCTGTATATTTCAATGCAAATCATGAACACTTATTTACAGTGGTTCCTCCTAGTGGCAGGCAGTTCCAGGTTGAACCATTAACTCTGCCCTCTTTCTGGCGAGGTGCCTCTTATGATGTCCCAGACCTCCCTGCCATACCCTATGTTAGGGGTGATCCCAAGAGGCACCCTTCTCTTGTCTGACAACTTCTGCCTCCTGGCCCCACACCCCCTTATCCGTCCACCTTCCAATCGGACTCCCCTGCCCGGCCAAAGCCATCCCAGTGAGAGACAGGCCGTGCCCTCGCCACTGCACCTAACCGGCCTCATGGTCCCCCCAGGAGGGGCACATCACTGACCACATGGTCCTCCCCAGACAACTGCCAAGTCCATGCTGCACCCTATTGCAAAAAAAGGGAGGGTGGGATGGAAACTTTGCCTGAGCGCAGCAGAGGTTTTCTCGTCAATGATGGCAGGCATGGCGGATGGTCCAGGAGAGAGGTCCATGAGGCATCCTTCAGCTTCACTATGGTGAGGTAGAAGAGCTGCTGCTCCTTCTCCTCTCACCTCACCCTTTTTAACAGCATCATTTTGTGCCGTTTCTTGAGCCCCGGTGGCGTTTCCTGTTGTTCTGGCTGGGGTGTGTTACCACACCTTCAGCCAGTTTCAGGGTGGGTGTTTCTGCATCCACCCCTCTCACTCAGTCTTCCTGGTGCCTCCCGCCCTGCCAACCCTCCCGCCCCTTGACTGGGGTAGGAGACCTGCTTTCAACAGCACTGCTATATTCGTGCCATCTGCAAAGCCATTGAGTAGGCGTGCAGCCTCCTCAAGAACTGCTTAGAGGGCCTGTGTAGTACAGGTGGTGCATTCACGTACCGGCCAGAGAAAGTCTGCCTCATTATGGTCATGTGCTGCGTGCTACACAATATAGCCATTTGATGAAATGTACCCATGCCTAGTGAAGAAGGCGATGATCTAGACTCCGACACAGTTAAGGGGGGTACGGCTGCAGGGGACAAAGGTGGGCGACAAAGCCAAGCAGTTACAGGGGGAAATTGGGCAGACGGAGTCAGGGGAAGCTATGTGGGACTAATCAGGGGCAAACATAATTTTGGGGGCTACAAGGGGCAAAGTGGCCAACGCAATTAAGAGGTGTAGAGGTCCCAAGGGGCAGCAGATTCAGTCAAGTGGAAGTTACAAGGAGCTACGGTTGTCAGACAGTGTCAAGGGATGTTAGTCAGTGGAAAGGATGGGCACAGCAGACACAGGGAGTAACTGGGAAAAGGTGGGCACAGCAGTCACAGAGAGTAATGGGGAAAAGGTGGGCACAGCAGTCACGGGGAGTAACGTAAGAAAAGGGGCGCACAGCAGTCCTGGGGAGTAACAGGGAAAGAGGGGCACAGCAGTCACAGGGAGTAACGGGGAAAAGGGGGGCACAGCACACAATGGTGTTGTGGGGAAAGTGGGGTACAACAGGTAATGGGGTTACAGAGGAAAGGCACTATGTAGACAGAATGACAGAAGGCCAGGGGGTGGCAGAAAAGGGTGGGGAGCAAACAGGCAAGAGTCTGGTTTGTTTGTTTCCATTTTGCTTTGCCAGTGGGGTCCTCTTGGGGACTCTTGTGGGTGTGATGTTGATGTGGGAGCCTAGGGGCTTGGGCATGTGTGGCATGTGGCTGCGAGACTCTTCGATCTGGGCTCCACTTTCTTTTGACACAGGTCAGAAGTGACAGTGTCACGACCTGTGAGTTTTACATGTCATATGAATGAGACTTTTCAATTTCACGTTTCAGCCTTATGCGACGTAAACGAGGCAAAAATACTGTTCCACCTTGGACAATACTTAAAGCATTAAACAATGAAAAGCAGGCGTTAGCTCAAATCAGGGACCACGCTGGTGGACAACATCCACAAACGTTTTGACAGGGCGGACTGTACAAGAAGTAAATAATTAGCACAAAAAAGAACACATTTAACGACAGAATATCCGAGGCAAAATCGGACACTAAGGAACTATTCTCTATCCTTCTGGAAATGGAATCACCAATACCTGAGGTTGATAACACTCCTAAGGACAAGCCTTGGTGCACCAACATACAAAATGTCCTAGCAAATAAAATCACCTCCCTCCAACTCAAAATAGCTAAAGAAAAAGCCTCTACTCTTACCTACGGAGCCCCTACCTCAGCAGCAACTACCTCTCATCACACATGATAGCACCACCCCGCCTTTCAGCTTCAAGAAAATATCCATCACTGAAACAGAAAAAAATCATACTCTCACTCAAACCTTCTAATTGTAAAGGAGATACTGCCCAGCCCAAAAATATAAAGGAAGCAGCCTGAGACCTAGCCCCTTTCATCTCGAAGCTTATCAACACCTCCTTCAAGATGAACTTAGTGCCTAATAACCTTAAACAATCCTGGGTGCTCCCACTGCTCAAAAAACAAACTTTAGACCCGTCTATTCCAACTAACTACCGACCTATCACTACAGTCCATTTTCTACTTAAAATCATCGACAGAGTAGCTTACCCAGTCTCTTTTCTACTTAAAATCATCGACAGAGTAGCTTACCTACAAATACAAGACTACCTAGAAGCCAACAACCTACTAGGATCCCGTCAGTCTGGCTTCCGCCCCCTCCATGGCACAGAAACAGCCTTGATTGACCTTAAGACTCAAATTTACGAGTTGAAGGTGTCACGATGCCCGCTCCCGGGGAGCCGGCTCAGGCCCTGCGTCCCCGAAAGCAGACATCAAGTCCCCGGGGAAGGTCCCAGCAACCCCTTATAGGGGCCCTTTGGACAGCGTCCCGGCGCCTATGGCGCCAGACTCATAGAAAACATCAGTCCTGGCGCCATAGGCGCCAGGCTCATTATGAAAGTGTTTGGGTGCACTTACCTGATGCAGACCATGCTGCAGAACCCCGACCTCCTTGAGGCCTGAAAGGAACTACTTTACCTGTGGGACCTTTACCACCCGGGCGTGGTCAGGGAAGGATACATACCTGATTGGAGGAAGGACACATTCTAGGAACTTCTTCCAAGGCTATTTAAACCACACCCGATCAGCCACACGTGCTTCGCGTTGTTCTGCATCTAGCAGCTGGACGCTCACCGTGTCTGCTCCTGCATCTTGACTTCTGCCACACCTGCCAGCATCCTGAATCACCTGCAAAGGAAGGGAACAAGAGAACAGAAGAAGGAAAAGGCCTCACCTGCTAAATCTGCATCCCAGAGACATTTCGCCGACAATCCTGAAAAGGAAGACATTTATTTTTAAAAGCACATCGCATCGATCGCTGCAGCGCCGCATTCTATTCACCTTTACAGGGCGCCTCCATGTTCAGCAGCGACCATCCGGATTCGCAGTCGCGCCCCCGCGCCTAAGAGAAAAAGACAAGAACAAAGGTGAGAGAAAGAAGGGGAAAAGGGAAGCTAAAACTCCATGTCAAGACTTACCTGTTGGGTCATTCCCTTTTCATTTCGGGTCCGCGCCGCATCCAGGCATTTTCGGACCCCGGCCCCTAAGGGGAAAAAGACATCAGCGTTAATGAGTGAATGAAAAGACATTACCAAAACACTCATTAAAGACTTACCTGATTTCCACAAGGATTTCACCGCTCACCTCGGGTCGGTGCCTGTTCCCCGGCATTCCGTACCTCGGCCCCTATGGGGAAAAAGACACTAGCATTAGAACATTAATGCATGGACACAAGGGGAACCACTTATAGAAAAACTTACCTGGAAGCCAAGCAAGTTTGGTTCTCACCCATCTGAAAATCCAGTGACGTAACTGGATATCAACGCGCCCCTGCATCAGAAGCAGGATGGAGAGCTCGTCCTTCCAGACCCTAAGGTGAGACGCTACGGGGAAGCACAGAAGGGTTTTTAGGAGGGTGAGAGGGGTAAGTGGGAGGCCGATTGCATTACCCCACAGACAGTTAACCCCCTATTCTCACCTACAGAAGGATACTTCTGCGAGTCAGACAAGCCAGAACTGGGGCCCGGTCCAGTCCGTCTTCCGAACCCTGCGCATCACCTTAGACGAGGTTACAGCAGCGCGAACCAGGCCAGCGCCCCCGTGGGAGTCAGGTGAGCGTTACAGAAGGATAATGGCAAATCAGCTATGCTACTCCTCCTTGACTTATCAGCAGCCTTTGACCTGGTGGATCATGCAGTCTTATGCAACCACCTTAGGTCAGCTGCCCATTTCTCAAGTGATACTATAACCTGGGTTCAATCCTTCCTAGCAAACCGTACAATGAGAGTCTTCTCCCCTTTAGCAGCTGCTGACCCCATACAAGTCTCCTGCGGCGTACCTCAGGGATCATATGTTTCTCCCACCATGTGTAACATCTTTACTAAGCCCTTGTTTGACAAGTTGGACAGGCTGGGTGTCACCTACACCAACTAAGCAGATGACACCCAGATCCTCATTCCCCTTTCGGGCAACTTCTTGGAAGACTCAGCCTTAGTAAACAAGATATACCTCCTCTTTCAGGCATGGATGGCATCCCATGGCCTATGCCTGAACGACAAAAAAACTGAGCTACTGATCCTAGGTTCAGAGACGGCCATTAAAAAACTCAATCCTAGCTATGCCTCATTCGACCTTGACAATAATGTCATCAAAGTGATGACTGCAGTTAAAACCCCCGGCTTCTATCTTGACTCTGCACATACCCTCAGGAAGCAAGTCAACTCACTAGCATCATCGACAGCATATACTTGCAAATTGATCCGAACGTGCAGACCATTTCTCTCTGAAACCAGCCGCATCACCTTAGCCAATGCACTTATATTATCTAGACTGTATTACAGCAATGCATTATACGCTGGATCCAATAAGTACATTACTAACAAAAAGCAAATAATCCAAAATAATGCCCTTAGAGCAGCTCTAAATATTCCGAACAGAGATCACATCTCTGCATTTAGTAGAGATGTCCATTGGCTCAAGATTAAGGACAGGATCCTCCTTAAAACACTCTCCCTCACGTCCAAGTGCCTAAATAACATAGTGCCACCCTACCTTGCAGAAAGAATAAACAGGAGAACTTCTGTCCAACCTATGAGATCTGCCAACGACCACACGTTAGAGGTTCCCAGATATAAACAAACTACAGCTGGCAGTTCTACTTCCCGGTTATAGCCGCTCAATCCTGGAACAAACTCCCACTAGATCTCCGAACAGACCAACCTTATTCCAGTTTTAGACGGAAAGTTCTCATCTGGTTACAGAATAATGATGTCCCAATTGACACCCTGCTGTACCCACACCTTGACTGCTTATATAAGAACTGATAAGCCTGACCACTTCCACTCTATATGCTCTATTGTTTCACCTGATTGTTTATTTTGGTATATCCATTTGGGACCACTGACATCACAGTAAACAATGCTGCATCAAATATGCTTATCATTGTATGTAAATATGTTTATCACTGTTTGTATGTACTTACTACCCTGTAACTAAGCTTTAAGTAACTTGTAATGTTTGCGCCCACCTACCTGAGACATTTTTAAAAAGTACATTAATTTGATTCACCCAGCTTTTTTCCTTTTCCACTGCTGGGTCTCAAAACTAGGTAATGCGGTTGAAAGACAACACTGTTAGCCGCAAGACCAGCTGAGGTGCGCATGAAAACAAAATAAAATGTCTAGCATGTTCATTTCATGTGATGTCACTTTCCCATGCTTTCGTCACAGTCCACCCACTTTTGTAGTTGGGACTATGCAGTGTTAATGCAAACGTGTTAGAGTGCTTACCACATGCTCTGTTAAAAGTGAGTCTGAGATTAAACAACTCCTGGTATCACTTATAATGATAATGATGTGTTATTTATATAGCCCCTTAATCCAAAACGCTTTACAGAGCACATATTTACATACAATATCACCGAACCAAAATTGGAACTCATTTATTGACCTCAGAAGGATGAAAGGCTGAGTTGGCCTTGCCGGGATTCGAACTGGCAACCTGCAGATCATGCTCAGATAGAAGCAGCAAGCACTCAACCTGCTGAGCTATCTTACCTACTTATCTGTGTAAGAGGATTCAATTCAATACTACAGCTAAGTCAATGCCTAGTCTGGGATACTGAATGGAAACCCTTATTGATATATCTTTACGTCCAGTTCATGCGTTCTGGATGACTACCCCTATATAACACCCCTCTCTTGGAATCCCCCTGACCCCACTGAGCCACGAAGTAGTTCTGTTTTGCAAGTTTAAACGGTTTATTTGATAATTTAAACAATATATATATATATCACACTTTATAATAAATTAATAATTGAATATCACACTTAATCTGAGCAGTAATCAATAATGGATAGTCCGGCACTAGCACACTTCTTTATAATCAATGATGAGTGGTTATAGGATGGATACGATAGCAACAATACTTTTATGGTTTCAAATGGATGCAATGTGGAATGAAATGCAGTACAGAAAATAACTTGATAGGATTTCAGCAAAAGACAATGTAATCACTTTCTTGGACAATTCACCCCCCCCTTTTATGCACTGTAAGGAGATGAAGATGACACAGTTCTTAGGAATGCAATCAAATAGAATTCAGTTCAATTCCCCCCCAGCAGCTTATACAACAGATAGGAGTTTTGAAACACAGGCAAAATGCCTTGAATATGGTGACAATGCAGTGAGAAATATGCTGAAAATGGTTTTAATTCCCTTTAGGAGGTTCAGGGTGAGTGAAATATACTTGGGATGAGTTCAGGCTCACTTTAGCAAGGATCTAGGAGTAACTAGCAGGTTAAACGAATTTTTGGCAAAGGAAAGCAATGAAGCTGCTGTTTTCACACGTGGCTGGATTTTTAACCAAATTGCAAATCGCGGTAAAATTCGCGAGTTAAACCAAGTTCCTAGCCCAAACGGTTCCAGAGATACGGACGATTAAATAAAGGTAGTTTTTCGGATTTGAAATTTTAAAAGTTCAAAGCGACAGGTTACAGCTTGCAGCTAGAAAATGATAAGTGACAGCTTTGCAAATGACAGGTGACAGTTAGGAGGCAGTTCTGGTTAGATTAAAATAGATTGAATTATATTATTTTAACTAAGAGATTGGTTCTGCACAGTTCTGCTAGGTACTCACAATATAATTTTAAAAGGAATGGGCCTCGCCACGGATCTGGTCAACAGGTTTTCTTCACTCGCCACGGACGGTTTCTGCGCACAGCGTCTGGGTCAGCTCTTCTCTGCTGGTCTGGTCTGGGTCTCTGGTTCTGATCAGGTCTGTGGGTCCGGATAACGCGGTCTCCGGTTCAGCTGGTCTCTCTCTGGATACAACACTGCTCTCTGGCAAATGGCAAGAGTTCTTGCAAAGAATTCAAACAGCTTGCCTGGCTGTGAATAGTGGCAATGATTTGAGGCCTGCTAAAGAGGGATTTAGCTTGTAGTTGGCCTCTCTGCTACAAATTCTGAAGTAAAGTCTTGGTCTCTGAAGGTGGATAGATTGAAGTCTCTATGTTGTCTCTCTGGAGGTTAATGGAGGTAAAGTATGGATTTTCCCGGCAGAGCGTCCCGCAGCAGGTGGAATAGAATCTCCCTATCTGTTCTGACTGTCTGCTTTTATGTGTTTTGAAAGTGGGTGGAGAGGCTAGCTTTCTAGGCCCTACCCCTCTCCACTAGTCATTGGCCACTTCCTCCTCTTCCCCTTGATTGGGGGAATGAAATGAAGTGTCATCATGATGAGGTCTGTTTATGATACAGAGGACCCACCCCTGTCAACTTTACACACAATCTATATTTGACCTAAAGACATATTTCATAGATACACAGTGGTTTGAAATTACATGCACCCATCACATATCACATGAGGTATACCCTGTTCAAACTCTGCTCTTCCTGGGGGCTTGGGTTAAAAAATGGCAACATATTTCACTTTTTGGTCGGGTTACCAATATTGGATTTGTCCCCGCATTTACACAAATGTTCGCAAAGCATGTGGGCATTAGGTGGTGGAGTGTCAGATTTTTAACATACATACATTTAGAGTAATATCCTCTTTTCCGCTAAAAAACGCCCTGAACATACCACCGGGTCCTAACACGTCTTCAAATGTGCACAGAAAAATCACAAGAATAATGATATCACTTATACAATTTTCACAAGTCCGCTCTATGAATGATCCATCTTTTTAGATTTATGTTCTGGCCCCAAAGGGGTGTGGTTTCCCAGGCCACATGGTGTAGAAACCAGTTTATCCAGTTTCTGCCAAGCTCAGAGACCCTGCCCCTCCCAGCTTCTGCCAAGAGGAAGCTATTTTACGGTCCCCCTAATAAACCATCTGCCTGGGCCCTGGAAGGCCCATTGTTCAAGAGGAAGCCATTTATGGCCTCCCCCCAATAAACCCTCTGCCTGGGCCCAGGAGAGGCCTTTGTTCAACTCCCTGTAGCTGTTCCACCCCTAATCTAATCAGAGAGGTGACAACTCCTTTTGGCAAGGGGAAGAGTGGCTGAGCAGGTTTTAACTCCTGTGGGGGTAGATGTCAGGCAGAATTCAGTTCCTTAAGCCAGGCCCCAGCTAATGTCCCTTCTAGTTACCCAGTTTTCTGCATTCAAATAAACTAACAATTTTTACACATGCAGCTAGAATGCTGATTCTAAGTTCAAAACTATGACATTTTAACAGTTACAAACTATGTGACACTCAAAAGCAGGTCACTCAGTTAATTTAAACATTTCAATTTTGGTGGTTTTAATCCAGTTTCAGTTAGGCTGCTGACATGCATAGCTCAGCCAGTTTTGTTATGAACATTGTTTTGGGCTCTTCATCTTCCCAGATTTAGTATGCACACATACTTCATTCTGCCAGATGTCCGCTGGTGTTCAGTGAGATTTTTGGATATTCTGCAATGTTTGAAATGGGCATTCTGAGCTTGCCTTCAGAGAAACAAAGGGTGATTTTTAAAGTGCTTTCTAGCGAACAGGCACTGCTGTTTTTCTCTTTGGCACCCCATTTCAATCATGGCTCTTCTGACCCAGCACACCCGCACCGGGGGGTGGCAAGTCAGGTGACCATTTTGGTGTGCGCACAAACTGCACGGTTTTCATAGATTCTGGCGCACATGTGGGCTTTTTCGGCCATCTTGGATTTCCTAAGCCCACAGCACCAAATGTTGTAGCATAATAGTCCAAACGTGGGTCAGAACACCCAACAAACCCCCCCGCCTGACTGCACTTGGATTGAGTCGAGGGGATGTCGGGTGCTAAGGATGTTGACCCACGTGCTCGGAGGTCCGCATCATCTTCTTCCAATTCCACAGATGACAAAGTTCAGCATCCTTTCCTCCATCAGGGGTGGATCAGTCGGTTCTCCTCGCCGGTCCTGATGGGAGTATTGGGCGGTACACTGGGCCCCTTGCGTCTCTGCTCCCGGTCTCCGGATCGTCCCCCTTGGCCAGTTTCCAGGTTTTCTTTCTCCTAGGACGACAAAGGAAGAGCGGCAATACCTATTCATGGACATTTCTCCCCCACCATTGATATAGTGGGGTGGCATATATATTTTAGAACTCAACAGATATGAACATGCACATTTTTTTTTTAAATTAAGAAACAGGAACACATAAACTTGAGAAACACAGAATTTGATAGGCTATATGTAGGATCTTTTTGGGTTGGAATTGAATTACTCTGGAGCGGTACCCTCTGGGATTACCGAGGACTCCTCCAGTTGCTGCAAAGTGTGCCTGGGATGGCAACACTTCAACTGGTTTATATGGACCCACTTGTCTTCCCCCTCTGCCAAACTGCCTTTGGGTATGCGGATCTTGTAGGCCACAGGGGAGATCTTGTCTATAATCTCAACCGGTCCCTTCCATGTAGGCAAAAATGTTCGCTGTTTGGCCTGGTTCCTTTGGAAATTGTATAGATAGACCCGGTCCCCCACCTGATATTCCTTCCTGGAAGTTTTCAGGTCATAGTGGGTCTTCATACTCTCAGCTGATCTTTCTAGATTCCGCTGAGCATAGGCAAAAGCATGCTGAAGGTGTTTCCTTAAATTCTCCACATACTCATGAGTTGTGGAGGCATTTATCAACGTTTGCTCTTGGGTTCTGTAGAGCAAATGCTGAGGAAGCACCATCTTGCGTCCAGTCATCAACTCAAATGGTGACATTTTGGTTGCAGATGAAGGGGTAGATCTGATGGCCATTAGGACCAGAGGTAATCGGATATCCCAACTTGGCCCAGAATCTGCCACAAACTTCTTTAATATGCTCACAATGGTTCGGTTGTATCTCTCTACTGCTCCAGAAGAAGCTGGCCTGTAAGCAATGTGTAGCTTTCTCTTGACCCCCAGTATCTCCCACATCTTTGTCATTACTTCACTGGTGAAGTGGCTACCTCTGTCTGACTCAATCCTTTGAGGTAGACCAAAACGGGAAAAGATGTGGTTAATAATCAGGGCAGCTGCTGTTTCTGCCTTGCAATTTGGGGCTCGGAGACATTCCACCCTCTTGGTAAACAAGCATGTCACAGTCAACATGTACTTATTTCCTCTAGACGAGCGAATCACAGGGCCTACGAAGTCGATTTGTAAATCTGACCATGGCAGTGTCATCCCCCTCTTTTGGAGAGGCGCCCGGTGTGTGAGGGATGTTGGCTGAAATTGTGCACACACAAGACAACCCTTCAAGTATTGGTTGAGGTCCTGGCCCATGTGTGGCCAGTATGCAACCTCTCTTAAGATTTCCAGTGTTGTGTGAAACCCCCTATGACCGGCGGTGGCCACATCATGGGCGTGACTTAACATCAGGCTTCGGAATGAGGTAGGAACCACCCACTGATCGTGGCCAGCTTTGGATTTCCTTACCAACAAACCGTCTTGGATCCGGAACATTTTTGGACATTTCATCAACACTCTAAGGTCCTCTTTCCCGTTGTAATCGGTATCCGTCAGGGGAAAGTTCTCAGGGTCCTCAATGTGTTGGTAAAATTTACCAATTATTGGATCCCCCTTCTGAGCGGTAATCAAATCAGCATCAGTGGTCTCCTTGCTCCATTGGGCAGTTGACAGATCATTGTGAGCATTTGTCTGGGACCTAGTGATAGCAGTGACCTGGATTTCCCCCAACAGGGACTCTATTTCTATTAGATCCCCTTGGATGGCCCCGGTTTTGGCCAGCTGATCAGCTAAGTCATTTCCAGTTTTGTCTGGTCCCTCTACTTTGGAATGACCCTTGATCTTTTTCCAATAGATGGTCATCTCATTCGAGGTGACCAGATCATCAATGTTTTGGATCAACTTCCCATGTTTCAAGGGTTTGTTATTAGCACATAACATGCCTCTGGTTTTCCAGTTGACCAGGTGCTCCACGAACCCGTTCCGTACATAATCAGAATCTGTGATTATGACCAGTTTGTGGAGTTGATGTTGGACAGCAGTGAGGATGGCTTGATGCACAGCCATCAATTCTGCCACCTGACTACTTCGGGAACCAATTTTGTATCCAGCGGAGGGTTCTGGGAACTCCTTCACCCATGCATTCCCTACGCCAGCCACAAGTTCTTTCTCCCCGTCGTTGTCAACATGGTACGAGCATCCATCCACATAGACAGTGGGCATTCCCTCACACTTGTCTTCTTCAAAGACTTTGTGTGGGGAATTAAGGTATGCCTCCGTGTTGTCCTTGATTTTTAGACTTTCCTCCTCGAGACAGTTTTCTCTGGCACAATCATGCAAGTCAGCCAGACCTTGCGCGAGGGGACTCTTCTTGTTTTGGCCATATCTGACCTCCACAGGAAAGCCTTGCATTGACAGAATCCAGGAAGTAATTCGGGAATTACTCACATTTCCGGCCCGGATTCTGTCACTTTGGAGATATTGCAGAGGCTGGTGTGGAGTCTCCACTATGATGTGTTCCCCCTGGATAAACGGGTGGTAATTCTTCAATGCCCACACCGTTGCCAGGTGTGCCTTCTCACAATCGTTGAATTTTTCCTCCACAGAGGATAAAGTTTTGCTCGCATAGGATATTACTTTATTGACCTTGTCATGCTTTTGGTATAATACTGCCGTCAACCACGTATTAGAGAACCCCGTCTCCAGGAAGAACTCCTTGTTTCTGACAGGGTAAGCTAGGCAAGGCGCTTGTGAGAGGCTTCTTTTGAGTTGTTTTACCGCCTCGGCTTGTTCTGGACCCCATTCCTACTTGACTCCCCCCTTCAGGAGATGAATCAGGGGTCTGCGTAGCCCTCAATGAACTTTCTGCTGTAATTAGTCAGTCCAAGGAGGCTCCTTAGTTCCCGCAGAGTTGTGGGGTCTTTCAGTTTTTGGAGTGCTTCCACCTTCTTTTCCTGGGGACAGAGACCCTGAGGAGTAATCTCATGCCCCAAGAAATTAACACGGGTTCTACACCACTGTGCTTTCTGAAAGGAAAGTTTTGCTCCGGCGGCCCTCAACTGGGTCAGAACATAACGGATCTCCGCTATGTGTTCCTCCACAGATGAACTTTTGATGAGGACATCATCTACATAAGCCAGGTTACCCCTTGCACCCAGGTCGGGCATGGCCTTGTGTAGGAAAATGTTGAATTCATTGCCGGAGTTGAGGTATCCGAAGGGAGTTCGGGTCCATGTGTACTGCTGGCCCCCAAAGGTAAAAGCCAGTTTGTATTGGTCCTCCCTACTGACAGGCACAGTCCAGTATCCATTGGTCAGGTCTATTGCAGTGAATACCTGAGACCCCTGGATCTGGGCCAGCCCTTGGTCAATGTAGTGCAGAGGCCATCGGGAAGTATGGACCCGTTTGTTGACCTCCCTGACGTCGGCGCAGAGTCTCCACTGGCCGTTTGGCTTCAATATTCCCAGCACCGGATTATTGAAGGTGCTGTGGACTGGACGGATTATTCCCCGAGACTCAAGGTTCTTAATTATTTCAGTAAGAGACTCCATTGATGCGAGAGGCAAGCGATATTGCTTCACAAACACAGGAGTCATGCCAGGGTCCGTGGGGATTGTTGTTGTGTGGATGTCAGTGCGACCACAGTCATATGAGTCTACCGCAAAGAGATCTTGGAAATCCAAGAAAACTTGTTTCAACTTTTGCTTTTGTTCCAGAGTCACACAGGCATCAGCTAGGTTGACTCTCTCTTCCACCATCTGCCTGAAGCCTGGAAAGACTCTGGTTTGGCTATCTCAGCGGCCTCCTCCAGCTGGGTGGAGAAGTCCCTGTCAGAGTGCTGATTTGGACTGGAGGCCTCAGGTGGGAAAGGCAACCCTCATGGACCTGGAAAATCACCTCATCCCTCCTGAAGTCACAAGTCACATCTTCCTTACCATAGGGGCAGGAAGTGTACACCAGGAAGTTCCTCCCATGCCGGGTAAAAATCCTGTCTGGTGTTGTATTGTCATCACTGTCACTGTCAAAACAGTCCTTGGGGATTGGTCCTAACAGTTCATTTCCTAAATCGATGGAAAAATGTTGGTCATCAACCGCCATTCCAATAATGGTGCCTGCGGCTAGAGTAATACTCTTTAAGTCGCTGTTATCCACCTCTATTAGAATGGTGTCATGTTCTATGTTGACTAATGGAGTTGGGTTTACCCCCAACCCTTGCTGTTGGAGAGAAGCGTTTAGATGTATATAAGCATCAGGGTTTTTCAAATGTTGTCCTCTTTTAACTTTCACTTCCAGGGAGAATTGTCGGGTCCTTTCTGGGATGGTGACTTCCTCTTTGATCTGAATCTCAACTGCATAAGGTAGCAATTGAGCTGACCTAAATGCTTTTTCTGGATCATCAAAGCCCATGGGATTATCCGCTAATCGGGACCAAGCTTTGAAGTTTATTAGGTCCAAATTAATGGCAAAGCGATTGAGAATGTCACTGCCTAAGTAAAAAGCGGCAGTGACGTCTCGCACGACCCAACAATTGTGGACTATGCTCTTGTTGCCAATGGAGATTTTGAGCATACACCTGCTTGGCAGGAGATGTTTGGAATTGGGTGCTTCCAGGTCCATTTCCCATTTGTCTATCAGTTTGAATGTGGGAATGGCTGGATCTTTTGGGAGTTGGCGGAACATGGCTTCGCTGATAAAGCTCTTACCGTTGTTCACACACACTCGAGCGAGAACAGAGTCCTTCCCATCATTTAACTGAACAGGGATGAACAACTGCTCTCCAATTTGCTGAATATAAGCCAGGCTCTGAGCTGATTTCACCTCTTTCTGGACTATAGGAGTGAGAGTTTCTGATTGTGGATTAGTAAAGAATTTCAGGGTGTTTCCTTCCAGTGTGGAATACCACCTTAAACTGGAAGGAAGGTTGATTTTCAGAAATAGAGAGGACCCCCCATCACCAGTCTGTTGTCCTACTGCTATTACTGTCACGTCTGGAATCTGGTTGTTCTGGAAGTGAAATTCTACTTGGTCAGATTTTTGTTCAACCATGTGGCAGGTGCCGTTTAAACTAACATGGTTGACACTCTGTTTTAATTTTATTGGTCGGCTAGTCTGGGTCCAGAGGACCTTGTTTACACAATCTATTAGAGGTGACAACCTTCTCAGGAGGTCATTCCCTAGTAAACAAGGGGTGCCCTCTGGAGTCACTACTATGACCGGGTGTTTCAACCTGTGTCGCCCAATTTTAATGTCCAAGTCTGCAGTCCCCTCAACGGGAATTTCCTTCCCGTCAAAGTTCTGCAGTTGTCCAGGAAGAGAGGTGAGAGGAATTTGGTAATTCTCCCCCCTTCCTGCGTTTAGTTCCTCAAAGGCCCTTTTGGACAGAAGGGTAGCTTGGGATCTAGTGTCCACCAGTGCCAAAATTGTACCCTGCCCCTGTACTTGTACCGGGGCATAGTATCTTCCCTCCTTCTCCTCAAGGGGGCACAGATAATGCACATTTTTGGACAACTGGTGGGCTAACTTTCTGGTTTTGGACATTGCGAGAGAAGATATTTGGGCAGAATTCTGTGGAGAGCCTTGGGAATCTGAAAGAAAAAGTTGGCAACTGGAGATCAGAGCCATTGTGGGTTCCCCTGGTTCCGGTTCTGGGCCGCCCCCCCCTTCTTGGAGGCAGTCACCAGGATGGGTTTGAACCAGGGGATTTCGGTATTGTGGGTTCTGGGATGAGATGATGGGCGGTGGTAGCTCAGTCTCCATATCTCCCCAGTCTGAATTGACATCCCTTGGGACCCATTTTTCCTTGGGAGGAGTTCCCCCATCTCTGAAGGAGAAGATCCTTTTCCCAGGATCTTCTGAGGATCCCTCTCCTTCAAATTGGAAGACCTGTACCTCCTCCACAAAGTGGGTCTGTTTGGGTCCTTTGTTTCTCCTACCCCCCCTCTGCTCCTTGGGAGGCGGGCTTTCAGGGGCAGGAGATTTTGTTTCCGGTTCCTGGTTTTCCAGGGGCTGTTTACAAGTTGGGAAGGAAGCTTCCTCCAAGGCTTTACACCCCCCTTCCCCTTGTGCCTCCTCCCTGGGAACTGGTGTGTTATCGGGGTGCTGCCCCCGTCATTGTTCTGGAGTACCAGGTCCAGAGTTTGTGGCATTCTGCGGTGGCACGCTCATCTGAGGGTTCTGTTGAGCCCTCAGTATGTGACCCAGATCCCGTGCCATATTTTGGACCTGGCGCTCTAACTGGGAAACCCGCTCAGGCTGATACGGGGCTCTATTTTCTCCCCTGGGCTGATCCCGGGAAGGGTAGCTATCCCTTCTCTGGTAGTACCCCTGGTTGGGAAGATTTTGGTACCCCTCCACCCTTGGCCTCCCCTCTCCCGGATTAGGTTGTCTGGGCTCAGGGAATTGGGGAAAGAAGGATGGATGATTTTGGGGCTGGAAATTGGGTGGATACCTGGGGAAAAGTTCTGCCCAGGATTTGGAGAATTTCTGCCCTCCTTGGGGAAGTTAGGAGGGAAGTTCCCCGGGTCAGGTGCTTGGCTGGATCCCCCCCCCTTGGGCTGGAGGAGTCCACACATAACCCAGGATTGGTCTGTTTCCCTTGTAACGGGGACTTACATAGTCAGGAGAGCGAGGGACCTCATTTGTGGGACTACCTCTTTCACTCCCTGTCTGTGACTGGCCCGAGGACCTTCTGGGCCTAGCATTTTTAGGTGCAGGTAGGTTTTTAGGCCCCCCCATCTCCAAATCCAAAACGGGGGTGACCTTTACCTCTGCCACCTTGGCAGCAGCAGGGGGGCTGTTGGTTTTGGGATTTTTCTGGGTATTGCTTTTATTTTCTATGGGCTTCTGCACCTCATAGATCCGGGTAGCCTGTTCAATGACCCAGTCTAAAGATCTTTTCTCATGAAAATCTCTCACGAGCTAGGTCATTATATATTTGGGCAAGGCATGGAAAAATGTATTGACAAATTCTCTGCTGTCTGTGCGCACCCTTCTCATGGTCTGCGCAAAGGCACGTTTCAGTTCTTGCACGAATTCTTGTGGGGCCTGATCCTCCCCACATTGCAAATTGTAGGCTGCCTTGCGAGCCTCTTGAGGATTTCTGTGAACAGAAAAATGTTTCAAGATGGCCGCCTTATAGGTGGACCATCTTAAATGATTTTGGTCCTCCAGCCCCGCAAAGAAACTAGACAGACTAATGGTGGCCATTTAAATGTCTCCCAAGAACTGTATTGCAGAGTGGAGTGAAGGAAGGACCCGTTGTGGGGTTTGATTTGGGGGTGATAGTGGGTATGGGGGTGGGGAGTAGGCAGAAAAGGGCTGGGGCAAATGGAACATAGTTCTACTACTTTTTGTTTTACACTTCGACCACTGGTTCTCCGAGATAGCATCTGTGTTTTTGTCACCTTCTGGTGCCTGACTCACCCGCACACCCCAAGTTCCCATGCAGTTTGCTTAAAAGGTGGGTTGTGTTAAATATTTTGTTATATAAAGGAGATTGTTTAACAGCTTAGAAAAGAGGACCTGTTGGCATCGATATGAACACACAACTGTGGTAGGAGGAACTGTGGTGTGGGCATGGTTGAGGAGGGCTGGGAAGCGAGCCAGGACAGCGGGTACTGTTTGGCTTTTTTGGGGGCGAAGAAGCAAACACAAGAAAGGGCTGCTAGACAGGTGCATTTGGTGTTGAGAAGTGTGCTTGCTTCCCTCACAACCCACCTCTACACCCTTTCCAAGCATTAGTCCACGGGACTGTGGGGTGCGCAGGAGGCAGGGAAAGGAGAGAGGAAGGTCAAACGCAACAAAACATTGTAGATGGGCAACTATCCCCATTGGGAATGTATTTCAATTCGATGCTCCCTGTGACATAATTTCCAACTCGAACTTCACTCCTGTTTCTTAGAACTACTAAATCATGGGCATGCAACTTTTGGCTCTCCAGATGTTTTGGTCTACAACTCTCATCATCCCTAACCAGCACAATCAATTGCCAGATATCATGGGAATAGTAGTCTGAAACATCCTGCAGAGCTAAAGATGGCAGACGCCTGCACTAAAGGAATCATGCTGTGGACAGTTATCCACCTCAATTCTGTTCATGATTGCATTAAGTCTGCAGGCAGCTTCATCTGTCTCTTTCACTGCAGCTTTGGTAGAGCGCGTCACTTTCAGTGTTGCAAGAAAGGAGCTCATTACGTTAAAAGCACAGGCTCACATTACCATAGTGTCACCATGACACCCCCTCCCTCCAGTGGATGCGTCACACAACCAGTAAATCCCATATTTTAGAGAGGGTATTGATGTGTTGCCGACATTTATTAAGGTACACTTCCAATCAAAGCTATTGGAGATAAACTCAACGGTCAAGCACAGCTGAGGCAGCCCTTTAAAATGGTTTAATATTATTGCTTGCAAAGGGGAATCTAGAAAAGTGTGGAAATCTGGGTTCAGGTAGAATGACTCTGACATCATGGTATGGATGAGTGACTTCTTTATTATGTTTCCAAGCATAACATCCAGTTTCTAGAGTCATATTAATCAGATAGTAGATTCCAGTTCATATAGGCAAGCACCGGCATCCTCTCTCTCAGGCTTACATCTTCAACTCCCCTCCAGAGAAGACCAGTCATACACAAACATTCCATCCAGTAACATTCCAATGTCACTCATAACACTCACTCCAGATTCCACTAGGATGCAGGAGAAGACAGATCCTTACATATCTCCCCTCCTTAGAGATATCAAAAACACGACCAGCTAACTCAGCATGACAGCTATATACAACACCCACACACACAGACACCTACACGTTTAATGCACATGCATCATCTCACCAAACAGACATTCTGCTAACAACTTCCCAACACCAATGAACGTCCTCACAGCCGTGGGACACACTTTAAAACAATGCCCCTTCCCCTTTCTGCTAAGTGAAGAAGAGGCACCTCCGACTACTGAAATACCATAACTAAACTTTCCACACATAGAGGCACCCAGACCTCTCATACAAATCCTAACTCCAACATCCCACAATAGAACACACACTTAACTCGCTTACACCCTGCAATCACAAGACCCAGGTGTGCCTAAACACACACCACTTCCAACCAGGCTGAGTATATCTAATACTCGGGTAACTACTTCACAAACTCAGTGACCCCACTACCCCTCATTTGCCCGTGTTGAAAGTTCTCTTCACACAAAAACCTAACTCCGGGAGTACTACACTACATACATACCACTAGTGTATCACATATCACTAGAATCACTCACGTTATACTCATTAATCTTCACATATAATGTTCCTAACATTGCACTTAATAACAACATTGTACACACTACTTTAAAACTCTTAAAACTCTAGCATGTATAAACCGATCCACCTGAAAAATTAAAATATTAGTCAAGTCATAGCATTTGAATTTAAAACATCAGTGTTTTCCACTCTCAACTAAAATGTCCATCCTGGAAAAGAAAATTATTAGTGCAACAAACACGTGTCATATCAACTTGAGCCAGGTATCTCTACCATCCTGGTCAATCAACACTGTAATTCACTTTTGAGACCATCTGTGTGACAAACAATTTGTTATACACGCCAATGACCTAGAATCATCATTTTGCTAAATACCGATTAAAAGCACAGCGGCTACTACATGCACTCTACCTTCACTCCATTTACTCCAATTCATTCACACAGAAATGACCAATTAATCAACAAGCCTCACATGACAATGACATATAAGTCAACAACTACAATTGACTGCTTAAACCAAAATCATCAAAAGCAAAACTCAATTTTCTTCTTTTACTGTTCCTCGTGGCAGCATCTTTTAAAGTCAAAAGTACCTCTGGGGATTCTTGTATAACGCAGTTCCCAAAACAATAAGCACACAGTTCTCCAAACCATAGGCAAAGACACTGCCCCTCTGCTATCTGGCAAGAAACACCATGCCCCTCCTAGGCACATTACAAACTCCAAGCTCTCTTCAAGTCCAGTCAAAGCTCACAGGTGCTGAACCACGAATTCACAATGCCAGCAGAACTTAGCAAACCCACTTGCACAGGCTCCCAGCCCCACAAGACGCTACTGTTGTGGGCTCCAACTCATTATGGTGTTGCTGCAAATGGGCTCCGAGCCCCTTTATAAGCCCAGTCACAGGCTCCAAACCCCTCCAAGCGCTGGAATGGCCATCAGGACCCTCCTCTGCTCCAGGCGCCTTGCACATGAGCCACAAGTTTCTTCAGCTTCTTCATCCAACTTCTCTGTCACTTCTAGGCGCAGCTTAGGTTCCCAACCTCTTCTAATACTGCTGCCCTGGGCTCCAAGCCCCCAGCTGCGCAGCATGGCTTCCCATATTTCCAGGCGTAACTTAGACCCCAGGCCTCTTCACTTGCTACTGCCCTGGGCTCCAAGCCCTCCATGCCGCAGCTTGGTTTTCCAAACCCCTTAAAACTGTTTCTGGGCCCTCAGCCCTGCCAACGTCTCTTGACTTTCACTGTGCTTGACCTGTCCAACTGTTGACAGGCCAGTTGGCATCTGGCCCTGGCGCAGCTCCTTATTGCCTTCGCCTGTGCCCTTGGCGCTAGGCCCTTCTGCGCCTACTGCATTTAGCGCTCGCCTTACCTGAGAGAGAGGGTCTTCCTTGGTTTGGGGGGGCGGTGCTTGTCTCTTCATCTGTGCTGTCCCCCCAGCACAGCCAGCATCCTCGTCGCCAATGTGGAAATCTGGGTTCAGGTAGAATGACTCTGACATCATGGTATGGATGAGTGACTTCTTTATTATGTTTCCAAGCATAACATCCAGTTTCTAGAGTCATATTAATCAGATAGTAGATTCCAGTTCACATAGGCAAGCACCGGCATCCTCTCTCTCAGGCTTACATCTTCAACTCCCCTCCAGAGAAGACCAGTCATACACAAACATTCCATCCAGTAACATTCCAATGTCACTCATAACACTCACTCCAGATTCCACTAGGATGCAGGAGAAGACAGATCCTTACAAAAAGCTTTATTAGTCATGCATACATTCATCTCTTAGTTATTAATTGATCCATAGCTAATTATACAGAGTACGTCTACAGGAAGACAGCCCGTCAAGCCAAAAAATGCAGCCAACTACCTGTCGCCATCAGGAAACATTATTGTATGGCCGATATTTCTAAAGGCAGTGTCCCTTATTCACACACCTGTAGCAACCAATGAGCTCAGAAGTCATGTCTGGCGGTGAGAAATAAAACATCTGCAATTTATTATGCCACACAAGCAAACAGTAGGTGACCGGCAATGTGGACAGACAAGTGCCATTCACCCCCTGGCAACCTTTGCAGGACCAGACAGGATCAGGGCGCACTGCAACTTAATTCACATTTCAGACAGACTGGCAGTGCACTCTTTGTGCGTTTGCAAAGAATCTCTCGATATATGAATCCTTTGCTATTGCAAAACCTGTGGGATGACTGGTACCCTGCACTGACCCGGGGTCAGGACGGGAAGCTGGGGGCGGACTTCAGGGAGTCTCCCACACTGGCACATGTGATATACAGTGCCCTGTGCCACGGAGCCCAGTGCTGCAAGACAATTAACTTGGCAGCCCATTATCCTGTCTTGGATCCCCCCACCAAAGCCTCCCATTCCTGTATCTTAAAGGTTTGGGATGCGTCCAGCTTCTGTTAGTCAGTGCACGCATGTGCTGGGGACGAAGGATGCAAGGCTGTCATGTGTGTGTGCACCCTCGCTGCAGCTTCAATGTAGCTCTTCAGCTTGTCTTGCCTAGGCATAACTGTTCTCTGGTGAGTTCTAACACCAGAGTGCCAAAAATATGCAAAACCTGATGCATCCTCTTGAGAACCATGGGTAATTGAGAGGAACACCACTTACCCTATCATTGGCAAGTGACTACACTCCATCCTCCAACCCGCTAGCTGCAACCATTTTCATCCATTTTAGGGCTCATGGCATGACCGTGCTCTCTGAGAGCGCCTAGAGGCTGCCTCCCTTTTTAAAATGTAGGACAGATTCTTCAAGGCATCCGAGGTACACAGATTGTGTCAAATAAACTCTCAGCTCACTTTACTTGTATTCCCAGAAGTCAAGCCGAAAACCAGGACCAGTAGTGGTCCTGGTGCTTCCATATCTGAGTTTGGTGCCCAGGAAGAACCCCACAAAAGTCCAAAGTGCTGCCAACCACTGATTGGGTAGCCATCACAAACGTTCAGTTAGTCCAGCCCCGTTCAGTTAGTCCAGCCCAGTGATTTGGGTGAAGGTAGGGGGGCATGACCCAAACACAAACCCCAATTTTCCATAAACGTGGGGTTCCTAGCCCACTCCTCGCTTGCTGTACATGAAGAACTTGCCTTCTCAAAAGATGGGGGCTGCAGTAGAAGTGCCAAGGATTGCGTTCTCTGTGGGTACCTTTTGGAACTGGACTTCCTAGCTTTCAAGTGCCAACATTCCTTGTCTCAGCAGATTCCAGCTGGGAGGAAATCTCAAAATGAGGTCTGGCACTACCGTCATGGAGAACTGAGGTGATGTGGTGGGATCGACCGAGCACTGTAGACTCATAATATCTTGAAATACTTCATTGTGTTGTCAAGAGACGTTGGATGAAGGCCCATAGCGGTGATGAGGTTAACAACCAAACAGGATGTCCCCTTCGTCTTTGCTATGCTCAAAAGTGAACAGGACAGGAACAACTCAACCTAACAGTGGGGAGGAGAAAAGAGATTGGACTCCTGGTGTTATACAAATTTGTATTGATCGATATATATATATATATATATAGGTATTTTTCCTTTTCTCTTTTTTTCATTTATTCGTGTCTGTTTCTTTCTCTTCCCTTAGTTTTTAATGGGGTATTCATAATAGTTTGGGATTTTAATAAAACTAAGATTAGTAGGAGCACTGTCTGGTGCGTTTACTTTTTTGTATAATTTCACATATTGGCCCTCATTACGACCCTGGCGGAAATCGCGGTGCTAAATGCACCGCGGAGCACGGCGGAAAGCTGCCGATAGCGCCATGGAGGTTGGCGGATTTTCCGCCCCATGCCGACCTTGGCGGGGCGGTAAATCCCCAATCCCCATTTTACCCTTCCCCATTCCCATTTTTGCCCCATAGGGTATAATGGGAGTGGGGAAGGCGTTAATTGCGCCACCGTAAAATACGGTGGCGTAATTAACATCAAGGTCCCGTAGCGCCATGGATTTCTCCGCCCGGAAAAACCAGGCGGAAAACGTTCCATGGCGCTACGGGAACTCGTAGTAGGGCGGACGGGTCCGCCGCGAATACCGCTGGCGTAAACCCACTCCGCCAGGGTCGTAATGAGGGCCATTGTCTTTCATATTGCTTTATTTGGCGGACCTTAAACGGCACTGACAACCGTCAATCTACTTTGTATCAGAGGAATCTTGGTGCGAGGCTATTACAAGAAATGTAACTCTGGTCAGGTAGATATTACCTCTGGTTGTAACAAGCCGCTAGAGCAAAAGACCTGAACATTTGATTTTAACACGACAGATATTGACATGGCAATTAAGACCCTGAACAACGAACAATTGATGGGGTGGCAAACCAGTTCTATAATGAAGACTCTGTTTTATGGTCTGACATCTTATTCAGACTATTTACCCATATTGTTTGCGGTACTGAGTGCCCTAGCTCCTGGCAATCTGCGACTGTTGTGCCAATTTTTTAAAGTGGTGACAGATCAAATCCGGCCAATTATCGCCCTATCGCGCTGATAGTTTCTGCAGCTAAATATTTGCCAAGCTAGTTTTAAAAGATCTAACTAAATGGACCGAGGGAGAGCGAATAATAAGCCCCCTTCAAACCGGTTTTAGGAAGGGAGTTGGGAATTTGATGAGTGCTATGGCCCTTTCTGTCTTTACGTCCGACATAGGTGGCAATTTTGGTAAAAGTCTACATGTGGCAGTACTGGACCTGAGTACAACCTTTATTAACACCAATATCCCAATTTTATGGGAGAAACTAAGGTGGTGGGGTTTAAGGGAGGGCCTTTGGAGAATGATGAAGGTCCTCTACAGGAATAGCCCCTACCATATTCAATCTGTATTTGGCTGATCTGTGGAAGGAAAGTCTAGCCTGGCAAGGCTATGGGTTAACATCATTGCCTGTGCCAATGATCTTATATCAATGGACTAATCTCCGGCAGGCCTACAAAGGCTCTTAAATGGGGTCCAAGGTTTCTTGAAGAAGAATCAGTTAATGATTAATCCACATAAATCATATTCAATGACCTTTTCAACAAAACGCAAAGTGAGAATGCATACATAGAAGGTAAATCATACAGCGATTAATAAAGTAACATCGATAAACTACCTTCGCATTCCGATGTCATCTAGGAACCACCTTTGCATAAAAGAGGAGAAAATGGAGTCGCAAATTATCCCATGTATCTCACTGATGAAAGTACGAAAAACCAAACTGTGCGTATTCACTATTGCCTCTAATTGAGCTATATAAATTAAATATCACAGCAACGATCCTATACGGATGTGAGCTGATTCCATTTCATAACAGCGGGTTCCTTGACAGATTGGAAGGTAAAATCTGGAAAGCAGTATCGGGTCTTCAAAGTCCACTCCCATCAGTTCAAATAGGCTGGAATTTGGGGCTCACTTCGTCGTGAGTTCAACACATAAAACAATCTTTATAACTGCTAACAAAAATAGGGGAAGGAGAGGAGTTTACTCTGAGCTCCTGTTGGCAGGAACGTTTAAATGGCCAGGACTGCAAGTCCTACTTGTATAAGTTCCACAAAAATTGTGATAACTATCTGAGTATGATCCAAGTGGATAATACAGAAAGTGCCTTTGCAGTAAAGCATAAGATAAAAACCCAGGGAGAGAAATATTAACTACGAAGATCTGAATAGACTAAAACTATATAAAGTTAATCAACATCTACGTGCTCCCATGGTTAAACTCAGGTCTTATGTACCCATATTTACATCAAAAAGGTATAGATATCTATACTTTAAATTTAGTTTGAATGCTTTTCCTACCTTGGAAGCAATGGGACCTAAACTCGTATTAGCGAAAGAAATGCAAGACTGAGGTGCATGGAGGTTGCCCCAATTGAATCTCGGTTTAATCTTGTATTAGAATGTCCCACTTTTACAAAACAGAGAATTCGCCTTTTGGGCGGGTTCATTAATTCGACTTCCGAGGTATTGACATATTGCCTTTGGGCTAGGCTTATGACAACCTCAAATGAGGCCCTGATAATCGCCCTGGCGAAATTGTTTGAAGAGATCTTCGAGGAATTGAATGAGCAAATGAGACAGGGAGAATTGGAATGGAGAGCATTTTGGGAAGTGTAATTTCTCTCCCCAAAGTTGGGTTGGAGACGGAAACACTTGGAGACTGAAATCTGTAATAATTATTTAGGTGCATGATTGGGGCATAATTAACCTCAAACAGAGTTTTATATAGGAAAATGTTTTAAAGAGTGTTTTACTTTATTTATTAGAAGTCATGACAATACTGTATTTGGATATTGTGGCATTACTAAGCATAGATCTTAATTTATTTCGTTTTTCATTTTTCTTCATTTGTTATGTCTTTTGTTCTTTTCTAAGAATTTGATATAGTGTAAATGTTTATTGCAAACTGGAAGACACTTTTTTTTAAAACAAGGAAAAAAACATATTGTCGTTTCGTTTGTTGTATTTCCCTAACTGTACCTCTAGCAGGTTTTACTTGCAAGAGATGCATCCAGTTGACAAAAACTGCCATTTCGAACAGTAATTTGACCCTGTAACCTCCAATTAGATACAATAATGGCATACGATAATTGGTCAGTTGGTACATAAGTAACATTTGTGAATGATGCCCATTGTACTTTTATATTCTAATGTGAGACTGTAGTTGTTTTAGGCATATGCTGGGCACCTAGGCACTTTGGAGAACAGATTACATGTGCATTTGCACATTCAGTTATTTGCATATAGTATGATCTTAGATTTGTTTAAATGCAATATTGCTCGGCACAAACTCACTTTAAGAAATTGTGTGCATTAAGGGAAGTGTTTTATTTAGCCTTTGCCTGTGGTACAGCATCCAACTACGTATCACAGGTTTCTCTTAACAGACTAATGACTATTGTATTATTATATGAAATATATGATACTGAAATTGTTTTAGGCATTTATGCCGGCACAAAGACACTTTGGACAACAGTTTATTCGCTCATTTACATATTCAGCTACCTGTTCATATTATGATGTTAGATATGTTTAGATGCTTGCATGGCACACAGTCACTTTATAAAATCTGCATTCTTAGGGATGTGTTTGAAATATTCTTGGTCTGTGGGTTAGTGGGTGATATTGGGCATGTTATAACTATCCTTACCAACACTGGTGAGAAATGGTGTAGTATATACAGCTACAATACCAGATGGCAGCCACTGAAACTATGAAACAATGTGAAAGACATTTGGTTTAAACAAGAAAAAAGGACAATCTATTCCAACCATAGAGTTGTTGTATGTATATTTGGCTGGCCCAAACAGTAAAACCTTTCTGTGATCAAGCCACCAGCAGGTGGAGAAACGTGTAACGTGCAGCTTTTCTTGCCTTTTTAAAAACGGTTTATTGAATAAAATTGTGTTCTCACATTCCACGTGATTTATTGGCTTTGTCTGGAGGAGCATGTGGTGAAATTTCACAGAAACCCCAACCGTGTTCTCTTTTTCTTGACACTCGGTTTTTAGAGCATGTGGACCTGAGCTGCTTCCCGCTTGACTTTCGAGTTGACACTGACCTGCTTAGCATGGAATCGAAACGATAGGACTGCAGTGCGTGAAAACACTAGAGTCTCTTTGTTTCGAAGAGTACCCATTGCAAACTAAAAAGTTTCCAGTTTATCATGAACCATAGATCGAAGAACTTTGGGATAAGTTAAATTTCAATTTCCAGACAGAAGGATCCAACTCTGGGGCGACAGCTCAGGACCACGTGCTCTCAAACCGAGTGTCAAGAAACGGAGAACACTTTTGGGGTTTCTGTGAAATTTCACCACAATATTAAGAAATATTCTGTCTTCAAGGAGGCCTAGAAAATTACATTGATAGGCATTAGGTATAACGCACAAAAATCTCTACTGGGCCGAAACATATGTCGACTATCTTTAATGCCACATTGAAAGCCTTAACCTGTCATAGGCCAAACCATCAAGAATAGCCTCTTATCCAAAACACTTGTTATCTTTTATGACTGTGTCCTTGTTGTGCTATGTGTCATTAAAAAAAAGGAAGGTGTTCTGCCCCTTTTTGTCATGCTCATTAATAATATTGTACATTACATGGCCGCGGTAGCGGCCATGTAGTTATGGTTAAGTTGGTGTTTCCATAGGAAGAGCACTTTTTGGGCGGCTTATAACTTCGCTCCCCCTGGACCAATCCTCACCAAACTTTGCAAAAAACGTATATGGTCCACTCTGAATTGTTTTGCAACGTTTGGTGAGGATTCGTCCAGGGGGGGAAAAGTTATAGGGGGGTCCCAAAACTTTTTTTTCTTCCCATAGACTGAATTGGAAAAAACTTTGCGCACGGCTACAGCCCGAACCGCTGGACGGATTTACACCAAATTTGCGGCAGGAGCGGCGGCCTGGTCCCGAAAGTGTGCTTTTGCAAATTTGGTGTAAATCCATCCAGTAGTTATTTTAAAAATGACCAAAATGTAAGGCAAAAAAATTAGTGATATCTGTGTTCGCTTCGTGGACGGACTTCCCTGTTCGCTCCGCGGACAGCACCCCGATTGGCCCAGCGACTTGCGTCATGTCCACGGACATGCGACGTGTTCGCTGATTGGGCGGCGTGGTGCAGGATGCGCGTCAGATTTCTGTCGCGCCCGCCATCTTGCATTTGCCGACGTCCGCGGACAGCGCGGTGAAAGTTTGTTCAAAATGTGTATTTAGTAGAGTGTGTTGGTGTGTAGAAGTCTTTGGGGAGGATGGGGGAGTATGAGATAGGTTCAAAGTTGTATTTTATTTATGTGCTAGACGCTTTTGTTGTGTTCGATTTGTCTGCGGACAACACGGCTGTTCTGGAATGTTCGTAAATAAACAGAATGGATTCGGTGTCAACTTGAAAGTGTTCTAAGAACACTCGTGGGGTCTTGGAATGTTTGCAGGGGGTGTCCTGGAGACGTTGTCTGTATTGTTCGTTGGCAAGGTGAAAATGTTTTAAGAACAATCGCGGTGTACAGAAATGTTCGTACATAAAGAAAATGGGGGTGTCCTGAGGACGCTGTTTGTATTGTTCTCTGGCAAGTTGAATGTGTCCTAGGACCTTCCCCCTGTCCGCGGACATAACAATGGTTGCAATGTTTGCATCTATGGGTGTGATATGCTGCGGTGGTTGTGGCCAGGGTATAGAATGTTGGGTGCATGGCCATTTGGCCATGCACCCAAGAGTGTATGCCCTGGCCACAACCACCGCAGCATATCACACCCATAGTGGCTTTTAACTTTGGGTCAAAAACTTATTTATAAGGAACAATGTTATAAGCTTGTATGGGTGTGATATGCTGCGATGGTTGTATTTATCTTGTTATACGTACTATTTGGTTTAGTAACGGGAGTCCATGTTTTTCTTGTTCATTTCTGTAATAAAAGAAAATAGCATGTTAGTATTAGTATTTTATAATGACTTATTACATTGTACAATCAACATTTTCTTCTTTTTATTGACCCTCATATTTAGTAGATTGCAAACCAGAGTACTGTGCAATGTGCAAAGTTTCTGTGTTTGTTGCTAAAATCATTGGGTCTGTGGGAGAAAAAAAATCCATGTTGGATAAAAAAAAAAAACCTTTTTCTGTTATGCTACAGTTTATTTATTTGTTTGTTTTCCGCGTTTACTTGTTCTTTCTGCCTAATGCTTTATGCATTGGATTGTTCCAGTTTTTGTGAGCAGTAAGATATTAGGTATTTGTTTGGATATTGTAAAATTTTGGCCCAGTTAGATACCAGTAGGTGTATTCTAACTGTTTATGTTTTGATATAATTTCGTGGTATTGATTTATCTGTTTGCATATTTGTAAATTTTGGGACAGTTAGATACCAATTGGCGTATTCTAACTGTCTATTTTTTGCTCTATTTGAGTGGTATTAATTTATCTGATTAGTTGTTGTAGAATCTTTGGGCAGTTAGATAGGTTTTGAAATATTGTGACAGTTTATATTTTTTACTACAAGTGTACTTAAGGTTTAAGTACAGTTCAGTTATCAAATTTTGGTTTTAAGAACATTAAATATGCGTTTGTAAGATTAGCTAGTAATCTCTGCTTTAGAGTAACGGTACTATCATTACATTCAAACCATCCACATTTTTTTAAATATATATATGCAGTGTAGTGCCCTGAGTTGGTTGTGGCTCCTGCGTGGTAGATTATACCTATTGTTGTGAAGGTTTTCCTACCAAGTGAAATTTGACCATGTGTGAATCCAGTCAGCTTGCAGTTGTTTTTCGTACCATCTGCATTGTAACGTAGAAGCATTAGTATTACGTATTTACTATGTGTTTGTATTAGTAACGTGGAGCGATTATCCGAATTGCAGGTAGAACATAATCTACCGTGGTTTGCATTTTGTACAAGTTGCTGAAATGGAACGGATTCACAATTAGGTATTGATATATAGCAAAGCGCTCATTGGGGATTTGTTCTTGTGTCACATTGTTGCAGAGAGTGCATGTATGTTTCCACATGTATGAAATCTGGAAGATTTCATTTATAGGTATGTTTTTGTTTTCCAGTACTAATAGTAAGTACGTTAGAAATTCTTGTGGATCTTCCTGTGAGTTTATAGTGAATTTCACCATTGCAGCACAGTAGTCCAATTGTCGTCTTATTCCAAAAACACTATACGTGTTGTCAGGATTGTTTGCTGAATTTCTGTGAAGTGCTAACATTTGCAAACACAATGGGTCTGTACTGTGTAAGTAAATGTTGTCAACAATTGGTGGTAATTGAAATAGAATATTAATTGCTACATTTGCGTAGCAACTTACACCAACTATATTTGAGAATTTAAATGGTCCAGGTAGTTCTGTATCTAACTGCTTTTTTTGGAGTTTGTCTTCCTTGTTTAAAGAAGTACCTGGTTTACTTTCCCTAATTGATTCTTTTTTGCTTGTGGTACTTGATGAAGTTTTAGTTTCTTTTAGTCTCTTTGGAGGATTTGCAGTGACATCCTGTTGCATTTCTGTTTGATTTAGTTTTCTTTTAGAAAATGTTCCTTTTTGTGGAACAGGATTATGTTTGTAGATGGGGGTTGTATAGTGAACAAAGTCTATTGTATTCTAAAATGCAAGGAATATCAGCGTTTACTTTACTTGCATCAAAGTTTATTAGAAAAAGACCGTCAATTGTACGTAGGCGTGACAGTGCTACGTAGCTCATGCCTTCTTTAAAGACTGTGTTACCAATGTCTATCATTGCTTTGTCTAGAGTAAGACCTTGTGATTTATGAATGGTGACTGCGTATGCAAGAGTTAGAGAAAATTGTTCTCTGCGTACATACATGTCTTTGAAGAGAAGGAATCGAGCTGTTGAGCGTCCTATACTTTTTACTTCTGAAAGTTTGTCAAAGAGAATATTGACAAACTGAATTTTGTTGTCACGTGGGTATGTTTGAAAGCCAACAACTGTACCCAGTGCTCCATTAACTAGTCCTTGGTCTACGTCAAGGTTACGTTTAAGCATTACTCTGCAATTTAAGGATAATTTTAATATCTTTTCCAAGCCTGCTGTGTTTGAGATTGATTTTTCTAAACTATTTAGTCTTGCTGTGGCTTGGTCACACATGGGTAATGTCATTCCATGTACATCTAGTTTGTCTGTGGCGCTAATTTCCATAATTTGTTGCATTTCTTTGCTTAACATTATTTCATTGAAATTGAAACAGCTTGCAAGAGTTGGCATTAAGGCCATACAATTGACATTTTTGTGGGCTAATTGTTCCATAACATCTGTAGCACATGCATTATCACCATGAAGTGCATGAATGTGCCAGGTTTTCAATATTGCTTCTGCTTCTCTAGAAAGTATACCAACTCTGATACTTTTTAAGATGTTGGCATAAGTGAGATCTGCAGATTGGCGCATGTTTTCTGTTAATTCTCTGTATTGGAAATGTTGCCAAAGGTTGACATTTCCAATGCTGCCAACAGTTTTACGGCAGCGTTCGTGTCCTAATGTTTTAAAAATAGTCTCACCTTTTACAGGTGTCAATTGAAGATCTCCGAAAACAATGATGTGTTTTCCTGCAAATAGCTCTTCATAGTTTGTTTTGAGTACTTCTTGTAATCTGAGGTGAATCAAAGCCAACATTAGGTTGGGCACCATGCTCACTTCATCTATTAGTAGCATTTTCATTTGTTTCAATACTCTGCGTACTTCCATTGCAGCTTCTGCAGAAAGTTTGTAATAATCTAACTTGTTTTGGTGTTCTACTGGCAGGAGTAGTAATCGGTGTAAAGTGACACCACCTATGTTGTAGGCAGCTAAACCTGTGGGGGCAGTGACAACAGCTGACAGTTTGTTGTTTGTCAATTGTTGAAGGAACTTACTGATGATTTTGATTAGGAATGTTTTGCCAGAACCAGCTTCACCACTGACATACAATAGTATAGGTTTGTAATTTTGGCAGGTGCATTCTTTATTTTCATGTTGCACACCATGTGCAATTTGTTTTGTTATTTCTTGAAAAATGCTACATTGCTCTTTGTTTAGTTTTGATTGTAGTGTAGTTAAGTCTTCTTTATCTTCATAGTGACACATGGTGTTTTATACTTCTATCATAGCTAATTCTGCCTCATTTGTTATTAGTGGTTCTCCCAGTGGTTCTTGGCTTCCTGTGACAGAAGGTTGACTACTGTCAGGAGTGTCCTTATCTAGTTGCGCCTGGAGTTCCTCTTCGCGTTGCTGTTCATTGTGCAACATTGTTTTGTACTGTGCAAAGTTTACATCAGTTATACTGCTTTCATTGGCTTTGAAAGCGTCTTCATATGAGTCATAGGTATCTAGTATTTCTTCTTCTTTTCTCCATGGTTTGAAGAGTTGTAGCAGGGACATGTAATATATTTCTTTATGTTGAGGAGTCTTTAATGTCAATTTGATATGATTAATTAAATTTGGTTTGGTGAGTTTTACTAAGCTGCCATCACAGTTTGTCACTTTGTATTTACAGTTTTGCTCATCAGGTTTTATATTATTTTTGTATGTGTAGTTTTGGGCTATCTTGTATAGACACATGGTTTCCAAAGTGGTAATCCTGTTTGGGTAGTATGTGTCCAATAAATTGTTTTTTAAAATGTCTTGGCTGTTGGGATCATGTGTGGCTATTGTTTCTATATCTTCGTATGATTTTAGAACTCTTTTTCTAGATTTAGCTGGACCAAGACTTAGCCATACTATATTTGCAGATTTACCATACAATGCAGTACCAGTTAATCGATCAGCTGCTTCATAGGATCCACATTCTCTATGGGACAGCATTTTTATGCCCAAGCTGTATAATTTCTGAGACACTGTTTTATCTGATGACAGGTCATTCCAGGTCTTGGAGCTCTGTCTTTTCTGATTTGGTTAAGTATGCTGTGACATATCGTGCAACTGCAGTAGAATTGTCTGCAATGTACTGCACATCTATGTTTGCATTCCACAAGTGGGCAATGATTGTATTGTAATCATTGATATATTTTTCTTCTTCTTTTCTTTTTATGCAATATGTATTTTTAGGTGACTTACCTTTAACACTATGTCTAACTGAAGACATGAGGTTGTTCACTTGACCTGTATTTGTAACTGGTCTAGGGAAACCAAATCGGCATTTGGTGTAGTATTTCCCTTTGTTTTTGTATTTGCGACAACAATATTTGCCACATTTGTGTCTTTGGAATTGTAAGATTTTTGCATGAAGATCACTATTTGTGGATTCTGACGGAATTTCACAAGTGACATATTTTTCAATAAACTGTAAAACAGTGGCATCACTGTCTTGACCAAATTTAGGAGCATCTTTAATCCATAAAAGCATGTGGACATGTGGCGCTCCTCTGGCTTGGTATTCTTTTCTCCAAAAGAAGTGTTGCACTTCTCCAAGGGGAGGAACAGTTTTATTACAAATAAAATGTAGCATAGCAATGAAGCGATGGTGAAAATATCTAGAAACATTAACAGGATCCTGAGAACAAAGTTCTCCAGGTGTTAGTATATCTATGTTTGTTTTGTTTTCGTTTGATATGCGTAGGAAAGCATGTAAATCTTCCCATGCATATTCTGCGCAACTTAATGTAACAAACCAAGTGGGTGGGCCAAGGTTTCTGATCAAACAACGTACATCTCCATGGCGTCGAAACCAGTACTCATTAGTACCTCGCATATTTGCTAATAGATTTGTAAGATTTGTCTGTAAAACCTCATCTTTTTGTTGAACTTTTTGTAATAATTGTGTGGCTGTCATATTTTGAAAGTGTGATCCTGATTTTAATATGTGTGCAACTCCGTAACATAAAGTTGCTAGTTCACTTTCAAAGAGTAGGTGGAATATGTATTCCACATTTTGTCGAACTCTGGGATCTTCAGAATACATTCGTAATGAGCGATATTCTGATGCTGATATTTGAACAGGTCTATCATCGTATCTTCCTCCTTTGCCAGTAGGAAAGAGTAGAGGAAAAGCATGTGCTTCTATACTTTTTTCCCATATGCTGATTGGTGATCCTTTTGTTTGACGCATTTGGTTTGTTTCCAGTGCATCTTCTATGATGTCATTAGAGTGCAATGGGTGAATTGTATAATGGTCTAAAGTGTTTGCTATTGTAGCAGGATCTAGGAGCTCAAATGGACCAGTTTCTTGTGTCTCTTGAATTATTTCAGATGTATCTTTCAAGTTTTCTTCGATATTAATTTCTTTGTGATAATCATTATTCTCTTTGAGATATTGCAGGGCTTCTCTAACTTTATGTAAATCTACCAGTTGTTGCCAAATGTTTTTGTCTTTTGTAGGTACTCCATTTACCAAGATAATTAAAGATTGTTGCATTGGACGTTGCACTCCTAGAGTGAGCACATTTTCTATTAGATCTAATGGTAAATACACTACTTTTCCACGAATACCTATCACTAATTCAGAGGGAGGTAATTTTGCAGTTTTTGGTTGAAGGCGTATTATTGCTTGAAATGGATGAACTGTTTGAATTATGATGCTCTCATATAAATTAAGTTTTTGAAGGAGTTTTGGTAGTGGATGTAATTCCAAGTTATTTGAGATAGCACGTGAAGGAGTTTGATTGTTGTCAAGTTTGGTAGTGCAGTAACTGCAAAGTATTATGGGGTCAGTTATTTCGTATTTGTTTTCTGCTATAAGGTAGAGAGCTAATTCAAACCATTTAGAATCTTCATTGTCTTCTATTTTGTATGAAATGTGTATAGTTTTTGTGTTACTTTTATAACACGTTCTGCGGCAACATACACACACGTGGTTTGGTACTTCAGCTGAAGTGCTTTGAAATTTTAGTATTTCTTTTTTGTATGTGTGTAGTGAAAGGTTGCATTGTGCAGATTTGCTACGAAGTTAGTTGACAGCTATTTCATCTTGTAAGTGGGTTTCATTTCCAAAACATTTTTTCTGTATATACTCGATTTCTTCTAGTAGGTCTTTTGGTGTACCATGTAGAAGAATGTTATTTAAATTGGCTAGTGCTAAAGCAGGACTTTTTGCATAATACAGTTTATAAACTAGATTTCTTATACTTGCATGATGTGTTGATATCCTTTTGATATCATGGAAGGTTGTTTTGCAAGTAGCTCCTGATATGCAGGCCAACAAATGTCCTTGCAGTCCTGTGTGCTTGCGTACTGGACAAGCATCCGTACTTTGCAGTATTTTAATTTTGATTTTGTCTTTGCTTTTCACATATTGATTGAGGAATAGGCGTAAAGATTGGAACATTTTTTTGGGAATGTTACACATTGACGTGCATGGCCATGTGTAAATTAGATGTTCTGATTCAGTCGAATGTAGGGGTAAATCTAAGTTTTCAGGGCATATTTTTGTAAGGAGTACTTCTTGTTCCATTATGCTATTATTAACTTTTTCATAACCTCGACCACTGCTATGTATGGCAATTGTATTTGTTTGCTTTTGTTTGTACGCTTCTTCATTAAAGTATGGTTCTGTGCTTGTAGTGTGACTCCATTCACCTCCACAGATATTTAAGAAGTTATTTCTGTTCACATTTCATTTATTGAGAAGTCTTTTTTGAAGTTTAGTTATTAGTTTTGTTAGTGGTTTAATTCTGTTTAACACAACAATAAATAAGTTTCTTTTGAGAAGAATTGCACTGTCTATCAACGCTTCTAAGATTACTTTCCTACGATAGGTTTGAAGTGTGGAACCTGGTTTCTCTCCTGTTTTTATCAGATTTTGAAGGACTTTGTGACAGAACATTTTGGCTAATATACTTTTCTTGGTATGCTTACTTTGTACTATATCAAGATTTATAGAAGATGTTTTATTTGTAGTGATAGTTGATTTTCTGTTAATAGTTTTTTGGGTCGTTTTACTTTGTGATAGAGGAGGCAAAGTTTTTGCACTAGAAACTTCTTCTGTTTCACAACATGACTGTATTAGCTGTTGTGTTTCAACGTTTTTACAAATTCTGCTATAGATGGGTGTTTATGTTGGAGACTTTTCTTTTCATTTGCTCTACTTCTGCGTCCCTTTCTACGGAGTTGCTTTTTGGTGGGCATTCTGTAGCGTCTGTTGAAAAAAATACAGAAGGTATGGGTTGGGGTTTTCTGCAATGCATGTGTGTTGTGTGCATGATTGTTTGAGTAAGATGATAAAGATGTATGTAATGGTGTGTGATTGTGAATTGGGAAGTTGAACTACCAGGGATGGGTATTCTTCAATTAATGTGTTACTAAAGTGGGGTTCAGATGACAGAAAAAAGTAAGCCGGTGGTGTGGAGAAGAATAAATAATATAGGTAAAGCAATACAATTAAAACAGTTGTTTGTTCTACAACATCTACATTCTAGCGGCTGAGTTGGGTAATTTGTGTGCCGAAAAATAGGAATTTGAGGGCCATTCTGACAGGAGATCACTGTTTAAGACGGGGAGGATTGGTGCAGAATCTCTATTTTTAGGCACAGAAATACCACGAATGCACCGTACAGTGCGTGTGAGTTATAAATCAAATATTATGGTAACAATCTACTTACTTTTTTTTCAAAAATGAGTAGCTTGCTTCTTAGTTGTTCTTTGTAAATCAAAATCAGCTGCTTCTATTCAGGAGAATGGGCTTCACTGCAATTGTAAAAGAAAGAAATTAGTAATTTGGTTGCTATATAGCACTGTTTTCATTTTAGACATAGATTTTTTTTAAATTGAAATGCTCAGCGCCTTCCTGAAAACCATTAAAACTATATTATGACTAAGAGTAGGAAATAAAATATCTTTACTATGGTTTGTGGAATGCATAATCTACCAACGTATACCACTATTCTTGTAACTAAGCTTTTCCACGTAATAGTGAGTCATTGTCATAGCCTGCTTTTGTACGTAACAGTGAGTGAATGTCATAGTCTGCTTGTTCTATATAAATGTATGTAAGTACTTATACAAACGAAAAAAAATTAAAACCAATTATGTGTTTGTACAAATATTATTGTTTGAGATTTCATCATAGAGTGTGTATGTTATTTTGTCTGATTATATGTTGTGTATATATTTTAATTCAAAAATGTTAGTTTAATAGTATTTGCAGGTGTGTGTGTATATGAAGAAATTAAACGATATAAAGGTTTGTAAGTGACAGTTTCATTTTAGGACAATGAAACAATGATCGTCCATTCATTTTTCAGATTATAGAAGGTAAAAGTCGGTTACAAAATGTGTTCATGTACTGTGTAGAAAATATGCATACCTGTACTTTCTGTTCATGTATATGGATATGGACCAAGCTGCAAGTAGAAATATTGGAGATTTGTATAGTATTTCTTGTAGATCGTGGTTGTCAATGGTATGAGACTTGTACTCCGAGAGATGCACCGTACATTTGTAGTGCTGCTCTATGATGATGCAGTTACATGTAGAGTTATTGGATTTGATTGGTGGATGGTCATGTGATTGCTTAGCTACATCCAATGAGGGAATGGCACAGAGAGTGAAATCGAAATGGTAGAAGGGCTGTACATGTTACGATACGTTCGCGGACATGGCGGTAGTTCTAGGACACCGCGTATTACATCCGGGGAATTTGGGGAGGGGAGGTATGGAAATGAGATTGGATGAAGCAATGGATTGGTCAGTAAAGTTTAGTGAGTGTGTTCTGCTAGGAGAGGTTTTCTCAGATATTGTTTTTGCAGAGAGAAGAACAGATAGCTATGGCTGAGTTTTTCAAAACACAGATTGTATGGATTTTGGGAGACTCGTGGATTCATTGGTTGAAGGTGCATGCAGAAACCTGTGGAGTATCTATAGATCTTGGATTCCCACATGTGGAAGTGCACTGGCATGGAGTGCGTGGAATGAAGTGGTTGGACTTGCTACCTCTCTGTGCAACTTTGAAGATAGAGGAACATCCAGACATAATTGTAATTCATTGTGGAGGGAACAGTTTAGGACATGTGTCTGGAATTTCTTTGCAATTTGCAATGAAAGAAGGACTTCAGAAGATAATGGACATGTTTCCAAACTCTAAAATAATTTTTTCACGGATTGCGCAGAGACAAGAGTGGCTTCGTTCTTTCTCATGTAGTCCACAAATGGAGAAAGCAAGGCGTAATGTTAATAAGGCTGTTTGTGCCTTCCTAAGAGATTTGGGCATGTCCTCTTTTAACAATGAAAATATTTTATTTCGTAGTACATACATTTTTCGCAAATATGGCGTCCATCTTACTTATGCTGGCAATCAGATTTTTCTGAGAAATGTACAAAATGCATTGCGACCTTTTTTAGAAATACAGCATTCGTTTTGAAGTACGTCTTACGTAGTTAAAATGTTTTACATTCAAACACCTCCCAGAGGCTCTTTTCAGAGCCACCACTTCCTGTTAGAGAAAAATGCATTGGTTTCAATAGGGTAGCAATTAAATTGTTTTTCTGTTCGCGGACCGTCCGCGGACTTTCACGAAATGGAAATGGCTATGCTTTATGTATCTTCACTTCTATTTTTTAACTGTGAAAGGCAGCTCTGAAAAAAGCCTTATTTTTTTTTTTGATTTTTGTTATTTTGTATTTTCTTTTTTCTTTTTTATACACGACACACTAGGAGAGGAGGGAAAGGAGGGTAAAGGGAGGGGGACACCAACCAAAGGGATAAGAAAGGGCGAGCTGAGAGAGGAAGATGTAGAGTGGGTTTTATTTGGGTAGTGAGCAGGTCTTCTGGTGCTCTGAGACGATCATCTCAAAAGCACTCCGAAGTCGTTTCCCCCCTGCAGAGTACTGTGTCACAGTACACACATACAACTGTGACCCTCGAAAGGTAAGGGTCATCAGAATTCTGTATGGCCTGTGAGGCAGCTTGAGGAAGACGCTGTCCCACAGAGGTGTTCCTTGTGGTGACAGGATCATGAACGGAGGATGAAGTAGAGGCAATCAACCTACTACGCTTCTCGCAAGGTACAACCTTGCGAATGGCCCCAGTGTGGAATGAGCGCAGGTGTCGCTTCATGGTAGTGGTCCCAAAGCTATACGAACCATGCTTCCCGCGACTGAGTACCATTTTGCACTCATTACAGGTGACACGGTTCGCCTGAGACTTAGGACTGTTTCCATGAACGGTAAACAACCGCCACACCCAGGATTCACGCCGAGGGCGGGTAGTAGGGATTTCCTCTACCTCATTCTCGTCATCCTCTTCTTCCTCCTCTGTATCCTCACTCCTGTTCCCCTCTTCAGGCCCTTGGGGAAATGGTGGTGGTGGAGGGGGTGGGGGTGGTGCTGAGGCAGATGTAGCACCATGTGGTAATAGTCGAGCCATGGATGTCATAGGCTTGGAGATGGAAATCTCAAAATCTGTAAAGTATGCAGCAAAATGCAGTGTGCTCTGTGGAATAGTCATAAACACAATGAGAATGCGCTCTAGGGCGTGGTCTTATATCGGGGTGCTTGTGCGCGGGTCGCGGACATGCGCGCCGTCCGCAAGACAGATCGAACATCAAAAAAGGTTCAAAAAGTCACAAAAACTATGTGGAAAGTTAGGATTAGTATGTGGGATTTGTGGTATGGTGATTTTTTAATGAGAAATATGGATTACTTGGAAATGTACTTTTAAACTGGTCGGGGACACGAACAGTGTCCGCATTTAGAGCACAAGATGAGCCTGGGCGCGGTCACCTGATTGTTTTGTGAGGATGTTCGCTAAGGTAGCGGTCGTCCGCAGGACACCCGATGTACGGACATTGTTTTGCGCATGCGTGTTGATGTTCTGCGGACAGTGTTCGGGTCCTGAACTAATTAAAAGTGTGTCACATGTAAAACGAACAGTTACGGACAGCTGTTTGTTCTTAGCACAGTTTAATTTATTTGCTAACAATACGGACAGACATAGCGTTTCAAGCACACCTCCATTTTCATTTATTTACGAACAATTCAGGACACCACGAGTGTTCTTAGAACAGTTTCTGTTTGCTATCAAACACTACGAATAGGCATAGTGTTCTTAAGGACACCTCCATTTTCGTTTATTTATGAACATTTCAGGACACTACGAGTGTTCTTAGAACATTTTCAACTTGCATGAGAACATTACGGACAGATGTAGTGTCCTCAGGACAGTCACATTTTCATTTCTTTACGAACATTTCCGAACAACCGCAGTGTCCGTGGACACCTAAATTGGTTTTATCACAAGGAACTGAAAGTAATTACAACACAATATAAGAAAAGTAACTTTATTTCATATATATATACAATTATGACTGGAAAGGTGGGGCAGAAACAGAAACAAAAACAGGAGAATTAGGGATTTCTAGATAACTGGGATCAGGTGAAGAAGGGAAGGAAATCTCATCGAAACGCTTTGGTCCATAGACAGGGTTTGGGGTTAACTGCGTGGGATAGGGTGAGGGGGGACCAGTGCAGGTTGGACAATGGTGTGCTGTTGGAGGTTTCACATAATTTTCCACAAAGTTTTTCAAATCCATAAAATTGTGCATAAGGTCGTCCATTTTTTAATTAATCTGCTGTAGAGTGATATCCTCTGATTGTTGTTGTGAGATGCTTGGAATTTTTGTATGGTCTGTAAAAAAAAATGTTAAATGTATACAGAATAATATTTATTAATTGGTTTATATAGTAAAGTGTGTACCATTAGGTGGACTATTTTCTAACATTTCCTCTCGTGGGAAATGCTCCTCTAGCCAGTCGAGAGTACTACACATTTCTGTGAGAAAACAAAAAAGTAATATGTTTTTTTTTTCTAATATAGAAAGTTTATAAATATATGATTAAAAAGAAGTGGACTTATTATGTCTGGTGAGATATGTAATCAGTAGTGTATACGTCTGGTCTTGCTGTTGGTTGTGGAACGTCTGTGAGGTAATTATGGTGGAAGCCACTTTATCTTCTTTTGGTATATTCCATTTTAAAACATATTGTATTTACATGAATGGTTAGTGTGTTACATATATGGGTAACATTTTTTAAGTATTACTACATATACTTTGTATGTGTAGTGCTTTGTGAATTTGTTAAATGTTCCTATGTTATGATATAACTATTACACATACCTCGCCAGAGTTTTTAGGTGGTGGTACTGTTGTCCAAACATGTCTGCGGACCGTCAAATTCAATAGAAAGGGTTCAGTATGTTCCATACTATATGTACATAAAGTCAAAGTTATTATTGTTAAGTTGTACTACTAAAAAACTATGAAATTCAGTAAAAAAACTTTGTTAAAGGGACGTCATGGTTAAGTTGCGCTACTAAAAACCTATGAAATTCAGTGAAAAAAACTTTGTTAAAGGGACATTATGGTTAAGTTGCGCTACTAAAAACCTATGAAATTCAGTGAAAAAAACTTTGTTAAAGGGACATTATGGTTAAGTTGCGCTACTAAAAACCTATGAAATTCAGTACAAAAACTTTGTTGAAGGGACGTTATGGTTAAGTTGCGCTACTAAAAACCTATGAAATTCAGTACAAAAACTTTGTTAAAGGGACGTTATGGTTAAGTTGCGTTACTAAAAACCTATGAAATTCAGTGAAAAAACGTTGTTAAAGGGACGTTATGGTTCAAAGTAAAACCGAAAAACCCCTGAAATTCGGCAGTTATGGTAAGGTAAGCAACCATAACTCGCGCCGCCACCGTGCACTGCTAAGACTAACACCCAGGACATCAAAGATGACATCACAAATGTCATTGATGACATCACTGATGACATCACATGTCTGGCTCCCTCTTTTTTCCTTTACTGATATATCTAGGCCAGTTACAATCAGGAACTAAAAATTCACTATACTATAATACAAAGTACTATGTTTGTAGACTTATACTACAAATATGTTCTTACAGTAATTCACTTAGGGTCCACTCAAAGCATATGAACCATATACAAGGGAGAAAAAACAGACTTGGAAGACAACAATGCTTTCTATGTATGAAGATGATTAGTACGGTTATCAACACTGTGTTATAGTTCTGTTGTTTTTTTATTACTGTACTTTCCCTGAATATGCTCATATTTGTACACATTGCACGTACACTACTTTCATTAGGGTCTAGTCACAATATGTGATAGTTATACATAGGGAAGTAGTAGCTTTGAAGCAGAGCAATCATTTCTGTACATAAAGATAATCAGTTACGTTATGAAAATTGTCGGGTAATACTGCTGTTTTTTTGTTTACTTCACTTTCCCTGTATATGCTCTATTTGTATGTGTTATTGTCTGTTTGTGTTTGGTGTGCAGTAATGCAATAATGTAGTAATTGGGTTTTATTAGCTATCTATTACATGTTTCACATTATGCAAAACTCTAATAAAAAAGCAGTTATCATTTCAGTATTCAACATGGCAAGATTATGAATATTGCACCTTCATCATTTATGCTGCACACACTGCTTATGTTTCTGCATGAATAGCTTAGTATACTGGATAGAACTTCATAATAGAATGCTATGTCTATCAACACATTCCTTAATGCACTAATTAGCTCATATTTATTCCAATGATCCTTGACACTTTTTTGTCAATATTACAATAAGAATCCCTTCTACAGAGTTTTCACGAAAAGTAAATGCACATGTGATGTCATCAGTGATGTCATCAATGACATTTGTGATGTCATCTTTGATGTCCTGGGTGTTAGTCTTAGCAGTGCACGGTGGCGGCGCGAGTTATGGTTGCTTATCTTACCATAACTGCCGAATTTCAGGGGTTTTTCGGTTTTACTTTGAACCATACCGTCCCTTTAACAACGTTTTTTCACTGAATTTCATAGGTGTTTAGTAGCGCAACTTAACCATAAAGTCCCTTTAACAACGTTTTTTTACTGATAATATAGATATACAAGTATCACAAGTCATTTACTAACTACACTACAGAAAAATCTGTTGTACATTTTTGAAAAACAGCAAAAGCAAATAGTATTCATTGTGTTTGTTTTGTTGATGTTAATAACTTTTTTATGTATGAATGATCTTTTAACAAAAAACATTTGAATAAAATATTTTGGAATATAAATGTGTGTGGTACAATACAGTGTGAAAAATCATTAATACACACGGTATGTAAATGTTGAGTCACTACAATCGTGCAGGCCTAAGGGAGGGGTAACCTGCTCACTCTTTTGTTATGTGCACTTTTAATATTGTCCCAAAATTGGCCTGGTCCCCCAAAAACATAGAACAGGGAAGTACCCAATCTTGTATTGCTTTACTGAGAAATGTACATTAAATGGAGTCTATACAATTTTTTTTAGTTCTATTTTTTAACTGTGAAAGGTGGTCCTTAAATGAACCTTTCTTTTGTTGTTTTTTTGTGTATTCTTTTGCAGTAGAGGTTAGAAAGTAGGGTAGAGAGGGAAATGAGGGAAGAGGCACCAAGCACTAATATGGAGGGGCAGGCGGGCAGGGGCAGATGATGCGCGTGTGTTACTTCTAATGTACGGGGCATTGTTTCACATGCTCCTTGATTACAGCTTCAAAAGCACTTCGAAAATTGCTTTCCCCTGCAGAGTGATGTGTTGCAGTGTATACAGACTTTCCCAGACACGACATTGGTCCGCTTTTCCCTTGCTGAATTATGATATGCTACCTGCACCTTTTCTTCCATGTAATCCACTGACTTTTACGACGCCAGTCTTGTATAAATTGTATATTATTACTGTGTCTTGTATAATCTGTATAATTTGACTGTATTTTGTATAATTTGTAACTCTGTAACTTTCGCATTATCCTACCTATTGCGCCCTTCTACCCATGGGTCTGGAGCACATTAGAAATAAATAAACAAACAAACAAACAAACAAACAGAGGACTGTTGTCTTCGAAAAGAATATGGATCAACAGCCTCTTAAATTGCTTGCAAGGTAGCTGGTGGGATTTTGTGTCCCACAGAAGTAGGCTGTTTGGTTACAGTATTGGTTGAGGAAGATGATGTGGAGGAAGACAGCCTACTACTTGCTGAGAAAGGAACAACCTTTCTGAGAGCATTGCTGTGTTTGGATTTGGTGTGGCGGCGCATGGATGTGGTCATGTAGGAGTAATGTCCAGTTAGTCTGCGACTGAGTACAAAGTTTCACTCAGTGCATTTCACTTTTGTAGCTTTAGCCTTTGGTACATTCCCAAGAGTGCTAAAGACCTGCATACCCATGATTCTCTCTGGGTGCTAGAGGTAGGCACTTCCTCTACCTCATCTTCTTGGTCCTCTTCATTGTCTTTGGAAGTACTGCACTTATTTTATTGTGTAGGTCCTCCAGCTGGTGGTGGTGGTGGCTCTTGGGGAGGAGGGATGGCAATAGCTGATGCCATTTTTAAGATAAATAGCAGTTTTGCTAATAATCTTCCAAGTATGTGCTTTGTACTAGATTGCTAATGGATAAAGAGTAGGAATAGGTGTAGGGGCTGTGCAAGGGTACATTTTGAGATTGAAAGTTCCTAGATCAGTAGAAAATGCAGTTCCGAACTGTCCTTGGAGCATGGACTCGATTGTGAAGTGCGAACGCATTCGTGGCCACATCATCAAGCCGCACGTGAGCGGAGGATCACGTGGCATGTCATGAAGGTCCGTGATGACGTCAGACATTAGCAGATGTCAACGGATGCAAAAACAGTTGAAAAAGTTGCAAAAAGTGTATAGAAGTGTTAGAAATGATGCTAGAAGGTAGGAAGGGGCAGAATTTTAAGGTGAAACTTTGTAAATTGGACAAAGATGTTGCTATATTGGGGTAAGTATGATATTAGTAAGTTGTAGCAAAATAGCATGCACTGGTAAAAACCCATGAAATTCACTGAAAAAACTTTGTTAAAGGGACGTTATGGTTAAGTTGCACTAATAAAAAACTATGAAATCTAATGAAAAAACTTTGTTAAAGGGATGTTATCGTTACAAGTAAAACTGAAAAACCTGAGAAATTCGACAGTTATGGCAAGCTAAGCAACCATAACTCGCACCACCACAGTGCACTGCTAAGACTAACACCCAGGACATCAAAGATGACATCACAAATGGTATTTCTCCCCATGCTTGACTAGCGAGGAAATTCAGTTGCATTATCAGGCAAGGAAAATTCACTTCTGCAACTTCCTATCACTCTAGCATTCGCTCCTTCTACTACTTCTTTAGCGACTTGAACTCTTCCAGGAACATTCTCTCGATTATCAACATTTACTTTCCCTCTTCTCTCCATTCCCTGCACCAAAGACACTCTTTCCATGTTCCATACTCGTCCATCATCCACTCTGACAGCATGTTTAAATCCTTCTGTCACTACATTGGGCTTAGACCATTTATAAAGTCCACCTCTGGGAGCAGGAGAAAGTTTAATTCTCAAGTTATCTCCTATGGCAGGAACAATACTGCTTCTCACAGTACCAGCCCTATCATGTGTCACTTTGGTTCTCAACTGGCTACACCTGATGTTACTAACGACACTCTCCAATTGTTTCCCTATCACAGTGCCTCTGCCCAGACAGGGTGGTACAAGCTTGGCATTGACTTTCCTGCCTCTACTAAGCTCAAAAGGAGAGACTCCCGTTGCACAGTGAGGGGTGAATCTGTGAGAGACAATTCCATCTCTCACTGCCTTCTCCCAGTCCTTACCTTTAGCCCAAGCCGACCTAATGGCTTCTCTCAGAACCTTGTTACAGTGTTCTACAACGCCATTGGTTGGGGATGGTAAATGGCACTTTTTCCATGTTCGATGGAGTTCCTCTGATAGTAGTCCTCGATTTCCTTTGATCTAAACTGTGACCCATTGTCTGTCACAATAACCAATGGAAAACCTTCCTGCTCACTAATTTCTTCTAAAAAATTGAGTACAGACTTAGTCGTGATATTGGGTCTGATCAAAATCTCAACCGACCTAGTTAGTAAATTAATGACTAGTAGACAAAAAGATTGCATTGCATTGCTCCACACAGGACCCAACACATCCATTCCTAGTTTGTCCCATGGACGTTCTGGAATATGTGTGATAATCATGGGATATTTAGAACTCACACACACTTTGTCGCTCTAATTGCAATCGTAACAGTCCCTGACAGTCCTTTCGATCTGCATTTCATAGCCTGACCACCAGTAGTCACTCCTTATCTTCTGTTTGGTTTTAATGATTCCTTGATGACCTTCATGGCCAAGACTTATGAGTCGTCCACAAACTTTACATGGAGGAATATTTTCTTCGCCGCACATTACCATCTCTCCTTGGACACACAGACCGTCTATTACATTCTAGAATGGTAAAAGTCCCAATTCTTCAAAACAATTCTTCTTTCAAGGATTGTCTTCCTCTAATTCTCATCTGAGTCTGATTAGACTGATACCCGGTTTCAAGGCTTCGTCACATTCCTCTCACAGCACAGGTACTGAGTCTATTACCAAAACCTCTACTGGCTCTTTCTCTTCATCGTTTAATTCTACTACAGATGTCAGTCTGGAAAGACAGTCTTCCGCAAAATTCTTCACTACTAGTAGATATTTCACTGTGCAATTGTATTCTTTAACTTAAGACACCCATATTCTGATATGGCCTGATAATTTGTCCAAACCCTTGGACATTATTTCCACCAAATTTTGTGGTTGTTCTGAAACTCAAAATTCTTAACTCAGATGAAATTCTAGAATTTGTCTGCAGCCCATTTGATAGCTAAAGCTTCTTTTCCGATAGCAGCATATACCTTCTCTACTCCCTTCAATAACCTGGAGGCAAATCTAATGAGAAATTACTTCCCGTCTTCTTCTTGTGTAACCACTGCCCCAAGACCTACATTGCTGGCATCAATTTTTCTAATCATTTTCTTGTTGATCCTAAAATGTTGCAGTGCAGGAGCTTTCGTTAGGTCTATTTGATGGATTCAAACTCTTCTTCACATGTTGTACTCCAAATAAATTTGCTCTTCCCTTTAGTAAGCAAGGCTGCAGTACATTTCGCAAAATGTGATGAATTTTGAGTAGCACTCCGCCATCCATAGAAATATTCCAATTTCTTCATGAGAAACTGGTCTGGGCATATTTTCAATTGTATCTACGAGCTGTCTTTTGGGACTTATACCGTTAGATAAAATGATGTGTCCTAGATATTCTATTTCTTGTCTTTTAATGCATTTTTCTCTACTTAAAGTCATGACTGCAGCATACAGTTTCTTGAAAACGCTGTCCAACCTTTTGTTGTGAACTTTCAAATTATCTGCATAGACCAAGATGTCATCTTGGAAGCATAAAATTCCTTTGTCTCCAATGAATCGCTTGTGCATGACTTTTTGAAACACTGAGGCAGCGGACACTAAGCCAAATGTCATTCTTCTGTACTGGAACTGTCCTTCTGGTATGCTGAATGCAGTCAAACACTTCGATTCGTCATGTAACTTTATTTGATGATACGCGGATGAAAGAGCGAGAGTTGAGAAGAATTTTGCCGGACCAATGGTAGATATAATTTTTCGCATATTGGGAAGTGGATGTCTTTCCAGAACTATACACTTGTTGAGTTCTCTCATGTCTACACATATTCAGAGTTTCCCCGTTTTCTTCCTTAATACCACAAGTGGTGACAACAATTAAGCTGCATCTATGCTCTCTATGCCATCTTGACTCTCGAGTTTCTTCAGTTCTAATTTGACCTCACTTCTCATTGACAGAGGAATACTTGTGGTATCTTCCTCTCCTCCTCCTTTCTCTGCTCTTTCTATATTCTCCCTCAGGTCCGACTCACTCTGCAGGGCACACTCTGGAAATTCTGATCTCCTCAGACATCCCCCTCTCTATCCCTCTGACCACTCCTCTCTCGTGGAGTGATCACTTTCTCCTTTCCTCCCATCTCTCTTGTTCTACCCCTCAGGGCAAGCCAACTCCAGCTCTGCCACCTACCTTCTCGGTCATCCGACCCATGAAGCGTGTGTCAGTTAAGGCTTTTGCCACCACTTTCCCTGCCCCTCCTCCTCCTCTGGCTGACTCACATCTCGACACAGCCCTTGCCATGCTCCAATCTTCTATCTCTGATACTCTTGATGTTCCTGTCCCTGTTATGAGGATCCGCTTGAAGCCCAAAGCCAAGTGCAACTCCTGATATGACTCTGACCTCGTCGCCCTTAAATGCAAGTGCAGGGTGGCTTAGAGTAAATGGCTTGCTTCTTGTGCATCTTCTGACAAACTGGCCTGCTGCCTGCTCCAAAGGTAATACTGGCTCTCTGTTGGCATTAAGAAGATAGCACACATTCAAGCCTGTGTCTCTGTGGCTTCTAACAACTCGGCCAAACTCTTTAAAATCTGCAAGGAACTTCCCAATCCTGCTGCAGTCTCTACCTCTCCTGTCCCTTCCCAGGCCCTCTGCATGGCCCTGGCTTCTCACTTCATCTCTAAATCCCAGGACATCCTGCCCACCCTCTCTTCCTCTCCTCCTTCTCCCTCTGCTCTCTCCTCTACCTTTGACCCTGCAGTGGTCACCTCTCCTCCGTCTTTGTCCGCCTTTCCTCTGTTCTCCCCTGACAAGGTTTCTAGACAAGTCTGATCTATGAAAGTCTTGTCAAAACAGGTTCTTCCTTGTCCTTCCAAAACCATCAAGGACCACATTGACACACTCACTCCTGCCCTATCCGACTTCTGCAACCACTCCTTCGCCACTGAAGCCTTCCCTTCCCCCCCTGAAGCACTCTCTTCTGCACCCTCTTCTCAAGAAACCCTCAGCCGATCCATTGCCCTCTAACTATCTCATGATCTCCAACACTCCTTTCCTGGGCCAACTCCTGGAAAAGCTGGCCATCTCCCAGGTTAATCTTCACACTCAATCTGTTGGTTGTCTCCATGACCATCAGTCTGGCTTCAGAGCAGCCAGAAGCATAGAAACTGCTCTCCTGAACATCTGTGAAGACCTGCTCTCTAACCATGATTCTAATCCCCCCTCTGTCCTCATCTTACTCGATCTCTCTTCTGCCTTTGACATGGTCAACCATGTCATCGTGCTCAATCGTCTCTGTGGTAACCTGGGTATCACCAATCAGACCATGGCCTGGCTGACCGCTTTCATCTCTGATCGGCCCTCCCGGGTCCAACTTGGGTCCTTCCTATCCTCTACCTCTATCTCTACTTGTGGTGTTCCCCAGGGGTCTAACCTCTCTCCCTGGCTGTTCAACCAATACCTGTCACTTCTTGCCTACCACATTTCCGCTCTCTGCCCCAACTTTCAGTGCTATGCAGATGCACTCCGCTCATTTTCAGGCTCCCTTCCACCACCTCTTGTCCTTCTCTCACCTCTGACTGTCTGACCACTATCCAGGAGTGGTGTGCCGCCAATGATCCCTGCCTTAATGCCAGTAAGACTGAGATTCTCCTCATCGGCACACCTGCTCCATCCTTTCCTGTTGCTCTCTGGCCGGCCTCTCTTGATTACTGCAACAGCCTCTTTCAAAATCTGCCTGCTTCTACTCTCCACCCTCTGCAACTCATCCAGAACAGCACTGCAAGACTTGTCCTTGGCCTCAAGCCCAGGGATCGTATCTCTCCAGGACTGAAATCTCTGCACTGGCTCCCAGTGGCAGCGAGGATTAAATTCAAAACCATCTGCATTGTCCACAAGGCCTTCTGGGGCCTGTGGCCTCAATTCCTCCAACTCTCTCTTCCTAAATATCTTCCTTCTTGAGCTTTTTTCGCTCATCCGCCTCCAACTCCCTCAGGGTCAGACGGTTCTCCAAAAAAACAAGTTGGTGGTAGATCTCTTTCTTCAGCTGGGGCCTCCCTCTGGAATGGCCTTGCTGCCTCCCTGCCTCCCTGAAACTTGAGGAGAACCATCTCCGGTTCCGGAAGCACCTCATGACCTTACTCTTTGCTTCTGCTTTCTCTCCTCTTCTCCCCTGCTGAACTTGTGACTGAAACTGCACTGATCACCCTTCCCCTGCCAGCTGCACAACTGCACTGCCTCCCGGGCAACTCCTGCACCTGGGGGCTGTTTCTGTATCCCTCCAGTCCCCACCCGCTCTTGACACTTGATGTCTGCACTTACCCCTGCACTTGCCACTAACTGGCCGCACTTTTACCTACTGTTTTTTATTTATTTTATTTCTTTTTTACTGTTGATCCTATGTATTACACTGCCCCCTCCCCCTACCCGTACTTTCCCTTTCCCCCTCTGCTGCACTTGCGCAATCTCAATGTCACCTGGCCTAGTAAGATCGTTGTCTCTGTCTTCCCTCTGTTCCTCCTCCCTTGCCTCGTCGCGCTTTGAAACACTTGTGTATAGGCGTATTATAAAAGCCATATCATATCATAATGTTCTTTGGAAAATGTAGGAGCTATCATGACAATCTGCTTAACTGAGGAAAATGATCATACCAATGGTGAAACTGGGAAGGAAACGTGCGATTTTTTTAGGGCAGTTTAAAAATGGCTACTCTGGGAATTGGCATGGACTTACTTTAGCTGGCAAACTAGTGCATTGAGCTGTCTCTGGCATAGTTTATTAATTGGGTATTCATTGAGCGCCAACCTACCTCCAGGAAGCAGCAAAGCGCTTTACACATCATATTATACAATGCACAATAAGAGGCACACCAGATACTTTGGCAACCTGGTGCATTCTATCATTAGTTGGTCCCCTGGAATGTGTGAACACCCTAAAATAATTGCCAACAGTCTAGCATATGTACACACAATGGAGGTAGACTGGCATGCAAAGGCACCCCCTTGCATATGATAGCAATTCTGATCATATGTTATAGCAGATCTGGTTATAGATTCTTAACCAGCAATGCTTTGCATCAAATCTCCTGTCAGTGTATTAAAAAACGAATTATAAATCCCTGCCCGATAAAAAAAAAATAGTGGTGTAATTATGATTGGGAATACATTTATATATGCATTTCACCGGTCTGGCAGTAACCATTGCACGACACACTGCATCAGTGATTTGGCATAAGTGTCTAGTGTACACAAAGTGTTTCACCTTTTTGTGATGGTCCCCTTAATGTTGGACACGCATAAATGTGCATGTGGACTCCACCAGGCTGACAATTAAAGTGTTGTAGTGTTTCATGTGCCCCTCTCACCCCCGTGCATCCTGTGGCTTTTATCCAACTCTGATCCATTCATTTTCAGCGCAGATTCAGATTGCGTTTTGCAATCATTTTTGCGGCATCTGGTGAAATATTTAAATGATGGGATGTAAATGTTGTCCCCTATTAGAGGGGATCAAGTAAATGCAGTGAGGAAGTCCAACCCAATTCAGGGGGTTCTACAGATGATTGTCACCCAAAGGAAATAAAAAAATAATGGGTTGAAGGGGTTGACAGCAGTCTAGACCAAGACCCTGAAAACCGGTTGTACAAAAGACAGCGTCACGGAGAGTGACGCGCCGTACGTCAGGGTGTCATGGAAGCCGACAATAGACCGCAACAATCTGACTGGCTTGGGGTCCTGAACGGGTAAGTGGTGGGGCGGAGGGAGTGTGGCGTCAGGGCAGCACATTGGGAGGGAAGGTGCACGGGTTGCCTGAAATTGACATGGAGAAGAGAGCGGGAGGCACATAAGACTGCCCATGGGGAGGGCGGCCTACACTGTGGTCTTCCGCAAAGTGGGTCTTACGCTAGCAGGTTTTATACATAGATCCAAGATGGTGCAAGTTACAGCTCATTAAATCAGCGAAACTAGGAAATAAGCAATCAGATTCACAAGCAGTTCTGTAGGGAATCTCATTAAATAAGTTCAGTACTTCAATTGCCAGATCATATAGCCGTATGGTTTTCCCAATACCACTCTCGCTGTTTCAGTTTTGTCCATGCTTGCTCTCACGGTCTATGTCGAAATGACCGAAAAAAAAGGTCGAAACGACCAAAAGTTCTAAAAATGCTACCACCAAAGGATCGAACACCAAAAGTTCGATCCTCTGGTGGTAGCATTAAAAAAAAACGGGGGCTGCGGGGGTGTCCCCCGCATTGCCCCGCTCACTATACTTTATGGTATAGTGAGCGGGAGGCTGCGGGGGACACAACTGCAGCCGTCCGTTTAAAAAAAAAAGACAAGAAAAGTACCCTGCAGCGCCAGTTCCCAATCACAGAAGTGAAAGGGAACTGGCGCTGCAGGAACAAGCGTGAATGTGAAGGTAAGTGGGGTTTGTGTATGTTGGTGGTGTGGGTGGGGGTGTGCTGAGGGTGTGGGTGGGGGGTGTTATGGGTGTGTTGCGTGTATTTGTGTGTGTGTGTGTGAGAGAATGTGTGTTTTGGCAAATTATCGGGGCTGAAATGTCCAAAAACAAAGTGTTCGAACTTTTGGTAATTCGAACATTTCGTTTTCGGATATTTCAGCCTCGATAATTTCCCCTTCGGTCAATCACTGGGATTCGCTCTCACTGTCCCATGTATGCCGCATGCATTTCCTATGTACTTTTCGGAGGTGTTCTGACTTCTTCAGTTCTCCTCCATGAGGCTCTCAATGCTCCAATGTCACGTCATGTCACTCTCACTGCCCCAGTCCTTCCCCATGAATCGCTCAGAGACTGGGTTCCAGCTCAGACGTCCTTCTCCCTGCCCCGGTTCTGCCCAAAAAATGCTCTCCCTACCCAAGTTCTGCCCAATGTTGTCCACATTGTCCACGTAAACCCCCTCACACATACATTCAATGTAGTTTCTAAATAAGCATAAGAACCTGTCCAGTGGGGTGCTGAAAAGGTGAGGCTTAGAAATAAAGTGAAATGGAGATAAAAAAAGGGGTGAAGGGGGGCATAATGGGGGTAGTGGTGAGATAATGCAATGTGCTTAAGACTTCTGAGAGGGAAGGCATCCTTGTGCTGGTAAGCGATACTAAGAGCAGGTGAAGGAGGAGCATGCTAGTCCCGACGGAAAGGGAATTCATCACACACATTGTAAACCAAATAAGTTAGGTTAATCGGCAGGTTTTAGTGTCCAGTCATAAACAATCAACAGGGCCCATTCCAGTTATTTATCACTTGCATTTTAAGATTTGTTTTGCATTGTTCTTCTTACATTCTGATGGGTTTATATTTATACATCAATGTGTGAACTAAAGATGCATGGAAGTGGGTTTTCAATGGGAGGTTAACATCTGCTTAGGCAATTTGAACATAACTGGCAGACTAGCTACAAAAACCACCTAGAGACACTCTAAGACTTCATCAACACTCCAGAGCTCTAGGCGTAGGCCTACAGTATCCCCTGGCAGAATTCCTGCTCACAAGTGATGTTTTGGTCAATGTTGCCCCTCACAAACATTCCACATTCGGATCCTTTAACAGGCGGAATGCTATCTGGTACAGCAAGGTATCATATAAAACACTGTGGCCCTCATTACGACCCTGGCGGAAAGTTACTGACCGGACCGCCACAGCGTAAATAGCGTTTCCGCCATTGCACGAAGGAGCAAAGTGCGGCCCATTCCGACCCATCGGGCACGAGCACCACGCCATGGCGGAAGTGCAAAGTCCGCGATGGCGGAAATGACCCCAAAACGGCCCACACCACCGCCGTACGGCGCCCTAGGTGCAATACCGCCACCCCTCTTAGCGGTCACCGCAGTGTGCGCCTACCGGAAAGTACGGTGACCGGAAATATACGGAAACGGAAGCAAAAACATGGGCCCGGAACGGGAAACATCCCGCCGTACACCTATAAAACCACTAAAACCACACAACCACTAAAATCACTACCCTGAAACACACCCCAACCCGTCATCCACCCTAGCGAAACCAAGAAAAATGGGAAAAGTAGCGAAGAAAGCGTGCGACCGCAAGCGGCAGGTCCACTTCTCCCGTGAGGAACTCACCGTGCTAACAGAGACCCTCCAGGAGAATGCTGCCGTCGTCTTCTCCACGCAAATGACCAGAACGGCACTTGCAAACAAGAAGGCCATATGGGCTCTGGTGGCACAGCGGGTAAGTGCGGTGGGGACCGCACCCCGCACCCCACAGCAATGCCGCAAGCGATGGGACGACCTGCGGATACGCGTCCGCAGCATACTCTCTGCCAACCGCAACATTGCCACAGCCACCGGGGGAGGTCCTGAATCACCCATCAAGTTGACCCCCTGGGAAGAAATCTGTGCCTCCACCATCGGAATGGAGAGCATAGAGGGAGTCGGAGGGATGGAGAAAGGAGTGCAGACATCCGAAGATTCAGGTAGGTGGGCCAAATAAAACAATGCCAAATCCACACAGTCCATCCATGTGAAGTACCATGCGTCCACATAGTGCAACAGAAACACATGTCCAGGAGAACGTCCACACACATCGGCCTGATAGCGCACGTTAAAACCCACAATAAATACATAAAAAATTAAAAACCCCTAAAACACGCACTACACGTGCAGCAGGCACACCCTAACTGCAGGCTGCCAAACAACTGCACCCTCACTCCACACACAAATGAAAGCACCTCCAAGGCCCCGACCCAAATCACCCTCAGGTACCACCCCAATGCATGTGATACAATGCCATTCCAATTCCCACAGACCCATCAATAACCCTCGCCCTCCTTTACTCCACCACAGGGTCCGATCCAAATGACGAGCTACAGGACACCCCTACCAGCACACCTGCAAAGAGGGCCAAGACCAACGGCCAGAGACCCTCCACCTCAGCTGCACGCATCAAGACACGGCAGCAGCACAAATCAGGTGGCAGCACAGAGGAGGGAACATCAACAGGCACCCCAGCAGCCAGCATGCCCACACCACCACCACCACAGGTCCCCCCAATGGATGCCACAGAAGGCACTGCCTCTGGTGGCAGCAGCACCATAGGTGACACCCCATTGATGGCAGCATGCTCGGACACAGAAAACGGGGATGTCGAAGTCAGATCCATCCATGACCTGTCCCAATCCCCCTGTCTGTCCCATCCCGTACAACATGAGGATACCACGCAGGGGCACCCACAAGACGACGACTGGCCATCCCCCACAAGCCCTGTGGCAAGGCAACATGAGGACAACAGCCCCTCTGTGACACCCCCGCAAATGGCCATGGCCCAGCAGAGGCAACAGTCCCTCGACCAGTTAATCGTGCAACAGCAGCAACTGGCCACGCTCCTCAAGGACCATGCCGATGAATGTGGGGGCACTAAGGCAGACATAGAAACATCAACTGAGACACTTAGGGCAGAAATGGAGAGAGGTACAGAGACGCTAAGGGCACAAATGGAGAGTAGCACCGAGAGCCTGAGAGTCCAAATGGAGAGAAGCACCGAGAGCCTGAGGGGGGAACTGCATGCGACGTCCAAAGACGTATGTGCCGAACTTGCCGCAGTGCGCCGTGTGCTCACTGAGCTCTCGCAAACCCTTAGGGACATGCATGGACATGAGCAGGCAGACACATCATCCGTTGCAAGTTCCGTCCAGGGCAGCCCCCAACGTAGATCTGGGAGGAACCTGCGCTCCACAGGCAGGGGTGCCCCTGATACCCGCAGAGGGGGCTTGCAATAGCGACAGCCCACTGACAATGAGCATCTTTGGACACTGGTGTTCGGGGGGGAGGTAGGAGGGTGGAGGGGGTGTGTTGGGCTCACTTGGGTGGCGGGTCGATAGGGTGTTCAACATGATATCACATATGCCATAAACAGTGCACGATCAACCAATGAGATGTGTGGACATTGATCTTTGTGTACTAGGCCATCATAGGCGTACAGTCCATATTGTGCATGTCCCAGACACACACAGTGCCACGAGTCCCGTGTCCATGTATCAGCCACCAGGCGTGAGTGCTAGAAGCATGCATCAATGAGATGCTGACGAATGTCACGGGCCTCCGGTGCCTCGCAGACTCCATGAGGTGCTGCCACATCCCCACCCTCATCATGACCATCATCAGGTGCTTGCAGTTCTGCGTCAGGGGGCATGGGCACATTTCTACGTACGCACATGTTGTGGAGCATGACACATGCCATCACCATCTTTGCAACCTTCTCATGGCGGTACAGGAGTGCCCCGCCAGACCTGCTGAGGCAGCGGAAACGAGTCTTCAGTAGGCCGAATGCCTGTTCAATGACTACACGGGTACGTGAGTGGGCATGGTTGTAGTCCTCCTCATGCTGGTCCCGTGGGTTCCGGACTGGTGTGAGGAGCCATCTCTTCAGTGGATATCCAGCATCACCTGTATGTGGACGAGAAACGTATGATGTGGAATGCCATTGCTACGTACGCACACCCCCCCCCTTCCTGCCAGGTCATTGCCAAATCACATACCCCACATAATCATGCATGTAATGAGACTCACCGAGTAGCCAGGATCTGTTCCCTGCGTGTCGCTCCATGTAGCGTGGTATTGTAAAGTTCCTCAAGACCATAGAATCATGGGTTGATCCAGGGAATCGGGCACAACAATGTGTAATGATCCTGTTGGAGTCACACACCATTTGTACATTCAGGGAATGAAATTGTTTTCGGTTGCGGTACTGGGCCTCCATGGCATGTGGGACGACCAATTCCACATGGGTGCAGTCGATGGCACCAATGCAACCCGGTATGCCGGCAAGTGCATGGAATCCCACTTTTGTGTTGGTAATTTCCTGCTCCGAGCGTGGTAGAGAGATGTAGTCGTCTGCGTGCTGCAGGAGGGCATCGAGCACCTGAAATAGTGTCCGTGAGAACAGTGGCTGAGAAATGCCATGCAACTGTCCGACTGTGTGCTGGTAGGTGCCTGTGGCCAGGAAGTGGAGTACAGACACCACCTTCAGTAGGGGTGGGATGGCGGTTGGGCTATCTATCATGCTGACAAGGTCAGCCTGTGTCATGTCCACAATGGCGGCTATGGTGTCCCGGTCCAGACGGTAGAGGGTGTGGATCTGCTCATCAGTGAGGTTGAACGGATGTGCTCGGAGGCGTGGGATTGCGGGCTGCCTGCGTGGTGGTAGTGGCTGTGCTGGCGGCCCTTGCTGGCCCTGCCTTGGCCTCCTCCTCCTCCTGCGTCTCCTCCGTGCGGCCGGTTGTAGTTGGTGTTCGTCTTCTTCTTGGAGTTGGAGTACTTGCAGTGCTATCAGGTCCCCCAGGGCCAACATCGCGAGTCCTGTCGGTAGCATTTCGGTGTGGTTGTGGGAGGAGACTGGCTGTGCAATTTATGTGTTTTCAGGCTGTATGGCCTCCACCTGTGGTGATTAATTCCACCTGTGCAAACTGCTCTCCCCTTTGGCCGAGCACGTCCCGCGCACAACGCTGCAATTCGGGGAATGGCATCTTGCTATTGCAATCATGTATTTGTACCCGATGGCCGTGTAAGATTGGTTGATATGTTCATTCTGCTGTGGTCCCATTGTTTCACATACTATCTGTGCAGTCGCGAACAGACTTGTGAAGGGTCAGTGGAACGTAGTACTCGAGTAACGGTGGGCCCTCATGCATCACTGTACCGAGTTGCAACGACGGGCGGGGCGTCCCATTTGTGGGTGAAGGCAGTTGCCATTTTCACACACAGCCGCACTCGATGGAATAATTAGTGATTTCAAACGGCCACAGATGCCTCTTCGACGTGATGTTGCAAATGAGGAATTCGAAGGGCGGCGCTTTCGGTTTTCAGCTAGCGGCGAGGAAATGCCCACAGGTCTGACTGCAAATATAACGTACTATTGTTCAATGTCCTTGAGACAGGGGCCATGGCGAGGATGCAATGATTGATATGAATAGTTTGGGATGCGCAATAGCGACGTGGCCGATGAGGCCGGACGTTCCCAAATACATGTTACTTCACTACACTGGAATTACGGGCTGGGGCACTGTGGATTTTGCAGGCTGCATAACGCACAGACTCAATGGATATTTCTAATGTTATGTGAGTAAATATTCAGGCGTTTTAATCCCGGGATGAGGGAATGATGAATGGATGCATGGGCAGGTGATTTGATACAGAGTTTGCCATGTACAGGGCTTCTTGGGATCTATCCGCCTCCCCTACGCTATGTGATGCAGGGCTGCCATAGTGGGACCATCGTCTATCTGGCCTTGTTGAGCCCTCCCTGTCTCGACGCGCCCTCAGACACTTGTGTCCATGCACGTTAACAAACATTCCCATCTGATGGATTCTGTTTTGACAGACGCATGCATAGGTACACTCGTTTGTGATGGTGTTTGCACCTCGATATAGATGGTTATGAGTCGCAAGTGGTTTTGGGGTGGTGATGATCCTTTGGAGTGGGCTAGCATGCATATGGCTGTGGATTTAGTGTGATCATTGAAGTGAGTTGTTCGAATGTAGTTCTGATGGCCATTCTGTTCTTTTTCTTTTCTTTTGGTTGACAGGTATCTCCTCCCCTTTTGCCACTGCCATCTGTATGCCACTCCTGCAGATGGGTTTTACTCCCGACACCTGCTGCTTCGTGTTAATCAGTGGAGCAGCATTACGATCTTATGGGACGATCGCCAATGGCCCACATGCCCTTACGCAGTACTGGTGGCTCGGAGCAACATTTCGGCCTTTCAGCTGGACTAGTGCCTCCCCATTGGGACGGCCCTGCGGTTCTGTGCGCTTCCATGTTGCCTTTTCGTACGTGAATGTGGCTCTGTGTACCATGAGGGAACAGGGCGTCACACAAGTAGTGGCTGGTCATTTCTTGCGGATGCAGCCCACAATGGTGAAAAGTGTTTTGGAGTTCATGGCCTGATGGCTGTATGGGCTTGGTGATTTTGATGTGCATTAAATTTCTATTCTGATTTGGCCCGTGTAGCGTTTTTCTTTGCAAGTGATGTGGCATATGCCTATTTGGGGGGCGATGTATTGTGAGGAGATCTGCATTGGGTTCCAGCTTCGGAGTTTAGTTGCGTGGTACTGTACTGAGCGCGTTTGCCTACGAAGCCCGTGAGGTCAGGGATGGGGGCTGCCAATATGACAGTTTGAATGTTGTCATGCTCAGGGGCGGGGGATTGGGTTTTGTGTAACAGATGCCGGTCAGCCAGGTGGACTGGTGGAATGATGTGATTCTCGGAATATTGCTGGTCACAGGTGCCTGTGTTTGCGTGCGTTTCTTGGTGGGGGACTGTGGTCATGTCCATTGGGATGGCTTCTGTATTCGTGCCATCTGTGCCCTGCAGCTCCCATTGGCCCCTGTTGTGTTTCTTTTGTTCGTTGGCATGCATGGGTGACTTGTACATTTCAATGGTTGCATTGTGACTTCATTGCACCTACGGGGAGTTGTACTTTGTGGGCAGGGAGCGGTGTACAGGCACTCAGTGGGGCCGTTTACGGTTGATTCGCGATGCCGTACTTCTCACCATGGCGGAATGGTACATTCCGCCATGCTTGATGGCGTTAGGTACATGTCCGCTAGGGTCGGAATTGGCGTACCCTTGCGCCATGGTGGTGTTTGCGGTTTGGCATGGCGCGGGCGCGCGTGCTTGGTGCAGTTAGCGTTGGCGTTCACTACGGTGTCGCTAATGGCTTCGTACTTTGCGGTGACGGGTCATAGTCGCACCGAGCGCTATTCGATGGCGGTATTGCATTTCCGCCATCGTTTTCCGAATTCCGCCAGGGTCGTAATGAGGGCCTGTGACTGAGCTTTGCAATGGAAATGGAAGAACTCTTGCCTCCGACCGGATCAAGCAGCCCGCAACACTGATACACCTGGTGTAGTAGGGAACCTCGCCGTCAGACTCAGTGTTGATGGAAGGAGAAAATGAAGGTGCAGGCTTGGTGCATGATAGAGGTGCTGCGGGTGGAAGAGGCGGTGGTGGTGGTGGATCTTCAAGGGAAGGTTCAGTGTCTGGGAGGAGGTTTTCCTTGGCAGATAATACAGATATAGCACGGAGGGCATCAAGAGTGGGCAGGAGCTACCGAAGACCCAGATACCTGATGGACTTTGCTGAATCAAATAAGAAAAGGGCACCTGGCTAGGCCCAGATATGCCCAGGTGGGTATACAATAACATCTCACAAATAATCAGGGTGAGAGATCACATATAAAGTCCTTTGGTATATTATAACACACAGCATACAACAACTTTTAATGTTGGGTCAACCAAGTCTTTGACGCTAGGTTTTTTTATTAAACAGATCAGTTCCTTCATATTACACAATATGGCCCACAACCAGACATTTTATCAATCTTAAAGTGTGGCACTACCACTGTGTACTATCCCATTCAATCAAAAGGATTTAACTCATGGAATGCACATTTCCTATCATTTGTAACAAAACATTTCCATACAAACTTGTGCTTTCCAGAGCATGATACATTTCTGGAGTACAGAGACCACAGTGTGACATTGAACACTGAACATTACAACAAGGAGGTGTCGACACTATAATGTTCCCTCTTAAGGGAACATACTCTGTGATTCTACACACCTCATAATCCATTCAACCACCCTCCTCTTGTCCAACTCCCACAACTTGCCTGAGGTGTACAGCAGGCCATGTCCTCAAACTCACTATTATTTCTTCATTCAAGTAATTACCTCCAAACATGACGCATCAAATACAAAAGTATCACAACTTCTCTTTTGTCTCCTTGCCACCGCTCATAATTAGATTGAAACATGTATCCCGCTTCAGTAATATCATCCATCCCAATCTCAAACATATCATTAAGCTACCACTTCCTGGAATAGTTGAACACCAATCCTTATACGTTTTATTTTTATTGTATTGTTCATTTGTAATGTGTCTATACACAAGTGTTTTGAGGCGCAACAAGGCAGGTGGGGGGGCAGGAAGGAGAAAGTAGACATCCTAATAGGCTCTGCGACATTCAGATCATGCAAGTGTGGTAGCGAGAGGTGCAAGGGGGAAGGCAGGTGGGGATGTGCAGGTACTGGGAAGAGCGGCCCATGGGAAGGAAAAAGGCAGGTAGGCCAGGTGGACGGGGCCAGAGGGAAGGAGAGGGTGAAAGGAGGGTCCAAAGCTAATTGCAAGTAAAGGCGATGGAAGGCTACCAGGGGGGCAAGCTGGCCAGCTAAGTGAGGGCGGGGGGCCTGTGAGGGCAAGTGCAAGGAAAGAGATGTGACGGGGGAATAAGTGAGGGGGAAGGAAGAAGAGAAAAGTTAGGTCTTGAGGAGTTTCCAGAATTTAAGGAGATCCGGCTCTAGTCTGAGAGGGGCAGGGAGGACATTCCAGAGGGAGGTACCTGCAGAAGAGAGAGATCTACCTCCACTCTCTGCTTGAAAAAAACATCTGAATCACAGAGAGTTGGTGCAAGAAGAGCAAAGGGCTCTAGTGGGCGGGGGGTATTTGGGGAGAGAGAGTTGGGTATAGCGAGGTCCCAGGCCCCAGAAAGCCTTATGGATTATGCATAGGGTCTTGAATTTGATCTTTGCAGCAACCAGAAGCCAGTGGAGAGATTTAAGGGCTGGACAGATGCAGTTCCTGGCCTTGATGCCAAGTCGTGCAGTCCTATTTTGGATTTGTTTTGTTTTAAGAGCTGTTTCAATAGGCGTTAGTATGACCACATTTTGAATGGTACTTGATTTATTGCACTTTGCAGGACTAAAAGGTAAGTCTCTCCTTCTGCAGGAACGATTGGAGCGCTGGCAGCCCTCCTGCCACAGAGTTCTTTCAGAACGTTTTTCTCTTGTACTCCTACACTGCCCAAGTTAATGTTTGTCTACAGGAGGGTTCCAATGATTGCAATCAATAGGGACCCGCCTGAAATTTGCCTGATATTGGTGCCACCAAAATTGTTTTTTTTCCTAAGTGGCTCCCAAAATAATATTATTTTCTTCGAGCCTGTAGTTTCAACTGGCCTCACTCACAAGGACGCCTCCTATAGTTGTACCGCGTCCTTCTGTGAGGGGTCCTAGCCCACCGGCAAGCGTGTCAGACATTGCTAACTGCAGTGTTGTCTAATCAGGTCTGCACTCTTACAAACTTTTAGACACTTTAACAAGTTTTAAGTGCACAGACCCATGACACAAGGCTAATAGTTGAATTGTCTTGGGCACATCAAACCTACGGATCTGTGTGATTTTTCTGTCGCGGAAAAGTCAGCGACGGAAAAGTTTGTATGAGAAATGTGCGAACCACAAAAGGTGTGCACATTTCCCATGCAAACACGCATTCAAAACCCCTACATACCCACACCCACAACATACCCACAACACTCCCCCACCCACACCCTCAACATACCCCCACCCCCAACATAAATAAACCCTACTTACCTTTTTTGCACGCTGAGTCCCTGCGGCGCAAGTTCCCTTTCACTTCTGTGATGGGGAACCAGCGCCACAGGGTCCTTTTCTTTTGTTTTGTTTTTTTGGAGCTGCAGGGGTGACCCCGCAACCCTCGCTCACTATACCACACAGTATAGTGAGCGGGGTATTGCGGGGGACACCCCTGTAGCCCCCGTTTGTTTTCTTTTCGGGTGGGCTGTGGGGGTGTCACCCGCAACACCCCGCTGAATATACCACACAGTATAGTGAGCGGGGTGTTGCGGGGGACACCACTGCAGCCCCCACAGTCTTTTTTTTTATACTTATCGACAATGCTACGACCAAAGGTTCGCACTTTTGGTGTTTGAACCTTTGGTGGTAGCATTTCTCAGTCTTTTTGTATGGTCGGCCCTTTTTTTTCAGTCGATCGTACAATTCCCAAACCTACACTGAAGGCCACATCAGTGGCCTGAGATCAAGGGCTGAAGTCACTTTAAATCTATATTCATTGTACTCCAGGGACTGCACAGCCCCACCCCACCCCCAACTCCTTTCCAAACTCTTTAAGCTGTTCCAGGCTGTCCTCCAACTGAGGCCCACCTCCTTAAATCTACTGTCTGTCAGTCACACAAGGTACAAATGCTTCAGCAGTAGAATTCCTTAAATCCAGGACCAGATTCAAGGAAAGTGCTCAGTGCCGGATTATCCAGTAGGCCAAGTAGGCACCGGCCGATGGGACCAACTCCTTTTAGGGCTCCCGCAACAACATATCAAAATGAAGTGCTGCAGAAAATTAAAAACGTATTAGGAGATAATTTGCGAGGGGAGGAAGACATTTTGACTGCCTAGAGGCCTCCGCAGGGTTTAATCCGGCGCTGAACGTGCTTCCTCCTCACTTTAGAATCGAAGCAGACTTTCTGAGGTACAACAAAGTCTAAAAACTCACCTCTTTGACATTACCATCACATAATAAATACCACACTGGCACCCCAGAGCACTGGAGCCATGTTATCCACTCTGCAGCCTTAAAGGGAAGCCCTAGCTAGCTCGGTTAAGGGCACAGTGTGTCGCCGCCTCCTCCTAAAGGCCTCTACATCTCTTTTGCCCTTTAGCTTCTCAAGCGGCCGTGACGTCATACTGTTTAGTCAAATCCTTCATCAGGCTCAGTGACTCTCTTCTGAACCGTTGGGTGCTTTTTAGTCATGTACGCTATGATCTTCTCAACGTACACATGTATTCTCCTCACCCCACAGTCCCAGAGCGATGGAGCAAGTCCATTAACAGCATTAAGTGCCTTAGAAATAACCTAAAAGAAGATGCATTGATAAATTGTGGAGGTCAGAGAGAAAAGTGGAGGCACTGCTGATTTTTTTTCCCCCAATGTTCAGCTTTCCAAAAAGAAAGTCAAAGGAATTTTTGCAGGGAAGGTGGAAGGGCCTAATAGGGCTAACCCTTTCTTAAACTGCAAAACAGTACGTTGATCCGGGGCTATTTTATGAAGAGATTAAGGAGGTTGCTCAGGGGTAAAAGAGGGATGATGACAACTCTTTTTAAAATTGAAAAATGTTTTCATTCAAAAGTTAATAGGCAAACAAATATCCAGGAAGGAAGAAGGAAGGGCCGGTGGAATAAAAAAAGGGAAAACAGGGGTTTATCATTCGTTGTAGTGTTAAATAAAAACACGGATAGATGGTGAGGGACATTAATTAGTAGATACAAGAGGAGAGCGTGTAGGATACAGATGTGGCAGGATGGAAGCACAAGAAAAATCACTTTAAAAATAATATTAACTAAGGTAATTCATCAAGAAAATACATGTTTTCAAAATCACTTTGTCAAACTTAAAAGCATAACAATGCAACGGTTAAATTAACTTTCGAGATTTCATTTTCAAGCTTTTCTTTTCCCAAACTTTAAGTTTTGAAACTAATCACCTAAATCACTGGGTTTTGATTGAATGTTGGGGTAGAAGAGGGAACCAAGCTGAGAGGGCCATCAAAAGAAGAATGGGGTAGAAAGAGGTCAGTAACACGAATGGAAGCAGAAACCGGAGATCTAGATATTCTACACGGAGGTCAAAGGGAAATTGTTCCCTTCCCTCAGTCAGCCATCTTGCAGTGTACCTTTGCCCCGCCCATAGGATGCATGACCCCGACATGACAGGATCATCACAGGAGCTTTATCAAAGATCTCATTGGACCTCATTATGAGTCTGCTGGAAACCCACCGGTGCTACCTGCAGGTTACCGACAGACTCGTCTTAACGTTAGCGGTGCCCGATATCCCAGTGTTACCGTGATTTTACAGTTGCCGGCAACGGTGGTAAGTTAACATTCCATGGAATCCCATAGAACTCCATGGAATGGAAACCACTGAATCACTGGCACCGTTGCTAATGGTACCACTGATTCAGTGATTTATCTGCCGGTAGGGGTCAGGCCTGCCAGTAGTTCACGGCCCCTCCGGCAGACTCGGAGTATGCTGGTCCAGGAAAAATGCCAGAGCAGTAGTACCGGCCGTTTTACCCGCATTATTCACGGAGCGGCTTACTCCCAATGAACCCACATTCTCTCCAATCTGTTGGGCTTCATCTTTTGCCGTTTCAGCTTGGTGTGTGATAAGCCAGCTCTTAGGGCTGCCTTTCTGCACCCACACCTTCTTCGCGGGAAGGCACGCGTCAGGCCCCATTTGCTGAATCTGCTGGAGTGGTCCGCTTCAGCGTCCATCTCCAGGAAATCTCCATTAGGAGCATACACTTTAAACAGATGTAATAATCACTCTTGGTTCCCTGGAGCAGTTTTGTCCATTGCCTGCTGCTAACTGCCCCAGTGGGAGTATCTCTTTGCCGGGCTCTCGCCGAAGCCTACCTTTCACAATTCCAATTTGTCTAATGCCCGATTTAAATGGCACCCATTATAGGGAAGCTGATAGTCGCTGAATTCAAGAGGCTCGGTTAATGTACAATCTCCTACAACGCAAGGCGCAGAAATGGATCACTCGCTGCCTTGCATTGATCCGCCTGTTTTAATGTCGTTCATTATTACGCACTTCCTTGTCCGGTGAGAGCCAGGCCAATGGCTGCTTGCAGACTGTAAAATGATCAGCCACAGGGCACAGGTAACGAGGGGCGTCGCTATGGGAGGGCGGAGTGGGGGGTGGGCCAAAGACCGGATCCTTTGCATATGGCGGCAGATAGAAGCTCAGGGGCTACAGCCAAAAGGCTAGCTAGCCCCGAGTTCCGACAGTCCAAAAATTAGCATAGCCCCGGATTTCGAAACCTAGCAACGCCCCTGCAGTTGCCTACATGGCAACAATCAGTATTTGCTTTAAATAAGGTCTCTGTCTTTATCCCTCAAACAATGGACTACTTATGTGAAGGGTGGGCAGAGCTCTGAGTTGGGGGACTCTTGGTTCAGACCGGCCAATGTTCCAACCCTTGATCTTTTCAGAAGTCCAATACCTCACATGCCCCACACCTTTTTGTCAACATAGTTTTTTTGTGGATATTTTGAATACGTGCATCCAATAAAGAGGGAGGTCTTCAAAGATGGGAGCATTCACCTACGTTGCCAGTCCATAATGCCAGTCCATAATGTCTGCAATCGTATCATCTGGGAGCCATTTAATTAGCTTTGAGCTTGGTCATAACTGCCGGAATGTAAACAAAATGCTATCAAAATATGGCTGGCAAACAAAAAATAAATATATATATAGTCAGCCTCCCTGGCACGGATACAGTTGGGAAGCTGTTTTTAAAACTGCATTACCTAAGGAAGCTTCGTTGGGCAGGTTTTTTTGGGGTGTTTCGCAACTTTCTTATTTTTCACTAACTCATGCCGCTAATTGGTGAAATCCATTGTTGATGGGTGTGCAGCTCCAAAGAACAGAGGCTTCATTGCCTTCTTGACTGGGAAATAAATAAATATATATATATATATATATATATGTATATATATATATATTGTAGTCCTTCTATTTTAATTTGTTTTATTTTGTTTTTATTAGAAAGGTAATTTAGCATTTAGTAATGCATGCTCCCTGTAACCGCTGCTAATATGGCTTTTTACTTTATACTCGTCTGGCCAACCTTCGACATGAGGCGCGATTTTCAAAGAATCTCACAAGTAAAAAAGCCCATCATCTAATTCACAGAAGGTGAGCAGCGCGGATCTCGGGGGATGTGCAGAAGTGAACATGATGTGCTAGCCATCCAATTGTGTCTGGGGGTTTGCTCCCAACACTGATGGGCGATAGGCACCCCGCTCCCGCATGGCTGCTGGCAGTGCATTTCAGAATGATGGGCCTACAATGAGCTTGCCATTGTGAAATGTTAACAAATAATCGACCCCTTTTTGCGGGATAGAAAGGCAAGCAGGCCAGGTGCGATTTCTACAGCGGTCCTTCCACTTGAATAATCTGCATGAAAAGGCCAGGAAAGACCCTTTAATGCATCGTGCTTACATTTGCGCCTGTTGCATACAGGCAGAGGGGGATGTTAAATGTGTTCTCGAATTTTAAAGTTCTATCTTTTTTTAAAATACATAATCCAAGAAAAAATACTCCCTCTGCTTATAGCACAGTGCGGAGCGCACAGGGGTGGGTGGGGGATGGGGTGGTGTCATTTCAATGTCTGAAGCTGCTCGTTGGCATTTATGCACCACTTGTAGTTCAAATAAAGTGCATTTACTTGTGCATCCCTTCCTTTGCACCAGAAAATGTTAGCAACTCAGGCCAGTACATTGTGTGTACGTATGCATCCGTGTACGCAGGTATGCATGTACGTGTGCTAAAGTGTATGTATGGGATTTATAAACCACAACGTCATCCCCTTAACCACAATCCCGTTTCCCCTTTCCCCTGCCCTTCTCTTACTGCACTTGCACATTCCAAATGTCACAAGGCCTAGTAGGATCGTTTCGTCCTCCTTATTCCCCCACCCGCTTGTCTTGTTGTGCCTTGAAACACATTGTGTACAGGTGCAGTATAAATACCCAATAAATACAACCTCAGCTAGGAAGAACACAGTAATGTGCACAGGTGATTCACCCAGGGGGTTACAGGTAATGAGCAGGGGGTTACAGGTAGTGAGCAGGGTTTGCAGATGCGCCTGGAGTAGGAAGGAGGAGCAGAAAGTGGGGTAGCTCCGGACAGGGAGAAGTAGGCTGTAGAGGACTGATCAGCGACTGGCGAGATGTTCTTGGACTTGTAGGCTCTTGTATGATGGGGAAGAAGTCCAATTGCGTTGGTAATTTGTTTCAGCAATAGGCTGAATTGCTGAAAAGGGCCTGTTTCCTAGTTTCTTTCCCTCTTGCGGTTCGTTGTTTCCAGTCTGGCCATGTTGCGGCACCTGGTGCTGTTTGGCCCTCTGGAGATAGTACGTTTCGCGGCCAGATAGAGTGTTGCTTTGGTTGTGAAGGCTTTGTTGGTGACGCAGCATTTTTTTAACATGATGCAGGCTAGAAGGGTAGTCAGTGCAGCTCCAAGAGGGTGATGTGGTTGAGTTTTCTTTCTCTTGCGATGAGGTGTGCTGCAGCGTGCTAGACGGCTTTCAGGGGGGCCAAGGGGGTCTCTGGCACTCCTGCGAGCAGGGTGTTGGCTTTGTGCAGATAACCAGGGCTGAACTGCTATGAAACCTAGGGCGGATTTGAAAAGTGTGACTCAGCTGGAACCATGCTGGTTGGGTTTCCATGGCAACGTGTGTCTTGAATGAAAGCTCGCAGTTGATGGCGTTGCCGAGGGATTTTGCACTGGGTGAGAGGTAAGAAGTGAAGACTTTGAACTTCATGTCAGTGTGCCAATTCTGGACTTGAGCAGGCCAAGTGGCAATTCCTAGTATAATTAGGTTCTATCTTATTACAATGACAGTCTTGTTTTCAAATGCCCCCCCTATTAATTTAACATTATTCCCTATCCTCCGACCCCTTAAATACCCTTCCCCATCACCCCATATATTGTTCATTGAGTTTTTTCGAGAAACAAAATTCTGTAAAAAAAACATTAAAAAATACCGTCGATGTAACAACGTTGTACCAATAATTAATTCCGTCTTTGTTGGGTTCACGTATGTGACAGCCATGCTTGTATAAAGCTTACTTCGATGAACGTAGTTGATGCAGTTGATCCGCACGCGCCTCCTGGACAACTAGTTGTGTGACCTTAGGGTTTGAATCCTCTTTGGCCGCTCGAGACACACATGTTCTTTCACATGTTTCTAATGGTATGCTGGAAGATACTAGGCACTCGCCTAATTTGCTCTGCAAGTCCACTTCCCGAGGTCCATCCTGCCTCAAGATCCCCTGCTCGGGCACATTCCTTGCTCTTGTAGCTGCATTGTTACTCCCCCCTATATGACCCCCCCTTTGCCCCCTAATTAATCCAAGGTAACTCTCACTGCCCCATGGTGTACCATCGCCTAGCTCTTTACCCCAGATCTGCTCCTTGATCCACCCCATGTCACTCTCCTTACCCCTAGAACTGTCCATGATTTTCCAATTGGCATGGCCCACTTCCCACATTATACGCAGTGTCACTTTCATGAGAGAGAGTGGTAGAGGGAAATGGTGAAGGAGAGAGAGAGAGAGAGACTACATTGAGGGTTGTCAATGGCAAAATGTGAATGTGAAAAGTGAGCTGTTTGTGGATCCCACAGTGTGGCGAGCAGTATGTGTTCTGCCTTATTTTGTTTTTTGATACTTGGTATGCCTTTTATGCCTTGTCATGACATTTCAAGTCTTGCCATGTTATGTTACGCCTTACATATCTGGCTTTTTGATTGTTTTGCCCCTCACTAACCTGCATACCATTCTACTTTCCACTCTGATGAGCCACTCACACCTTGCAGATATACACCAACTAGTATCCTCCTCCCCCTACACACACTAACGAACTCTACACCTGTTAGCAGCTTATCACACTCAACCCTTCAGCGACCCTTCACCTATACTCGCTCTCAGACTAGGTAGAACATGTTAGTAGCAAACCGCAATGGCTGACTACACTGTGTACTCCCTTCTGGATGCACACCCCAAGCACCCACATCATGACTCAGAAATATACCAACACACAGAACAAAGGGTTCTTCCAATCTGCATGCAGCAAGTGTCTTGCGTTCACCCTCTTGAAGAGAGGGTCCCAAGAATACCCCTCCTAACCCCCAGATACATGACGGGACGAAGAGCCAGGAACGCTCAAAGTCACCCCTCTTATTTTGGACGGATCCTAAGTGCCTCAATGGCTGACATGCCCACAGAAAGATATCCCCTCGACCAGCTATACAGACCGAATCCAGTACATGTATATACAGGTATAGGGGAAGAAACAGAGACGTGGATGGAAATACCCTAATGGACAGTCTCGATTAAGCACCAAGAAGCCACGATGATGTCATTAGTGAGACCATGATATAGCAAATTTAGTCATGAAGCACACTCGTATCCCTGCACCACATTACACAAACACACATTCACATACACAAAGAACATGCTTACACAGGTCTATAGATAGAGGATGGATGCATATACATACTGTCAAAGCTTTTATTATTTTTCTCATTGGCGAAAAGCAGTAAGGCAAAACCACAATACAGCAATAGATCCTTAGCAAGCTTGCAGATGCTTATAGCAATAAGTCCTATGGGACTACAGATGTATATATGGAGCCTGATGGGACCACGTATGACTAACCTAGCATAACACAAACAATGTAGAACTCACATTATAAGTTTAAGGAAAAATAGAGAAGGCCTCAAGCCACAGAACAGAGACAGAAGCAGCAGGCTCAGGCTGCTAAGAGTGCAAGCCGAGCTCCCAGCCAAGGTCAGAGATAAACGAGTCACATTCCAAACTCAAGATGACAAGGGACCAGCTGAAGAAAATACAAATAAATCCTGATAATTACAGACCCAAGAGCTTGATTTTATGATCTACAAGCATGTGATGCAGCCAGACCAGCCAATGGGCATTCACCCATGGTGGGAAAGCAACATGATCTCAGCTGCTCAGACGACACATGAAACAAGTGTTGTAACATAGGAGCGCACTCCCATAGGCAAAGGTGGTACACTACCAGTAACAATTGAGACACATAGTAGTTTCATATCTTTTTTTTTTTTTTGTGTGATCTTTTAGTTTATTCAAACTTTTATCACTGAATCTCTATATGGATAGTATTCATCATTGAGTGTTAAAGTCTTCCTAAGCACGTGTGACTTGGGTTCAAGGGTTTAGCATTTGGAACTTCTATTGTTCTTTCAAAATTGTGTCTAAGAAATTCATTATCGCGCAGGTTATTTTCATGTTGTGACCAGCTGTCACACGAGACCACCATTCTTCTCTATTTTCATCTGTTGGAAAGCAAAAGTCTAGATGTAGGATCCTTTGATTCGAGATTGCATCGCAGTTTATGATCAGATGGTAAAGTGATTCCATCTCTTTATTGCAGTGTCTGCATAAGTCATCGTTTTGGTCCAAGTTTTTTCTCATCCATCTCATTTCATTTGTTTGCAGTGCATTTAATCGCATTCGCAAAAATTGATCTCGGTGGTGACGCGATGGACATTTGAGTAAGTATTCCGGCTGTACGTTTAGTCTATTTGGTGCGGGTCCTGACGGGAGTGTACATTTGAGGAGTGCTCTTTTTTCGCTATTCTGAATCCATCCCCACCATTGAAGACGTTTTTTGACGATCTGCGGGCGGAGTTGCAAGGACTCTATTTCGATGTCAGCGGTCGTCATTATTTGGTCTACTTTGTAAGTCCACTCCTTTAGAATCTGAGAGTTTGGGCTGGCTGTATCTTGTTTGAGTATTTTGTACGCTGGTTCTCCAGGATGTTCTCTTATTTTGCGTAGAAGTGTACAAGCTTTCCAGATTGTTGAATCGTACAGGGAATTTATTCCCAGTTCGTATCGCAGGCTCGTCATCGAAACGTATTTTGGATATACGTAGGGCTTTGCGCCAAAACAACCCTTCCAGGGCATCCCATACTTTAAAGTCAAGGTTCCATGCACATTCGGCTCCAAATGTAATTGCAGGTAATACTTTATTTAGATAGAATGTTAGTACCGGTTGAACAGGAAATTCTTCTGTATTCATTGTGAATTTTCAGTCCTTGTAGGGCGTATGTTAACATTCTGTTTCACAGTTCCTGGTACCATGGCCATTCTCTGATGGAAGTACTGTAAATGATTCCGAGGTACCGTATCGACGTTGTTGTTTTGATTTCCTCGTTTGCCACATACCATTTAAAGTGGTTTGATTTCTGACCTATCGTGTTCTTCATTTTTATGATTTTGGTTTTGGCTGTGTTGATCTCGAGCATATTCTTTTCGAGATAGCTGTTTAATTTAGTCAGCAGCCGTTGTAGTCCTATTGCTGTCTGGTCAGCCAAGACGATATCGTCTGCATATAGGATACAATTTAGTTCTTGATCGTTTATTCTCGGTGGAAAGCATCTTACTTCTTTTAGCTCAATAGGTAAGTCGGAGATGAATAATTTGAATAGCAGTGCAGCCAGCGGGCATCCTTGTTTAACACCTTTGGACGTCGGGGTTGAGTGTGTCAGATCTCCATTCTGATTTGTTCGAATACGAACCGATGTTTCTTCATGTAATGCTCTGATCGGGTTCAATATTTGTGGAGGGCATTCCCATTGTGTGAGTTTTTGCCATAGGAGGTTTCGGTTTATTTTATCGAAGGCTTGCCGCATGTCCACAAATGCTATGAAGAGAGGTTTCTGATCTTTTAGTGAGGCTAGTTTTAGAAGGTTTAATAGTAGTAAGTTTACTTCAGTGCCCACGCCTTTAGTGAAACCTGTTTGCCGACAGTCACCGATCTTTTCTTGTTTAGCCCAAGCTGACAGTTTTTTTTGTAGGAATGAAGCAAATAATTTCCCAATTGTATCTAGCAACGCTATCGGGCGATAGTTTGCTGGGTCAGCTCTGGGTCCCTTTTTATGAATTGGCACTACCACTGCTGTTCGCCACGAGGAAGGTAATTCTTGGGTAGTTTCTATTTTCTCAAATAGTTTTTCGATAAACTGTGCCCACCGCTTTGGTTCTTTTTTAAGCATCATATTTGAGATGTTATCGGGTCCTGGGGCTCTTGAATTCTTTAGTTGCATAATTGCGTTCGTGATGTCAGTGCGAGATTCAGTTATGTTCCATCGGACAGCTGGTGTTTCTAGCTTAATTTCCTTTTTGTTGGCATCATCGTTAAATAATTCAGAGAAGTGTGATTCGAAACGCTGGGGGTCTACTTCATTAATCAGCACTTGGTTGCTTTTGGTGTTATCTGCGTTCAAAATGGCCCAGATTTCCCTCGAGTTATGTTTTTGAAATAGATCTAGCATGGTTTCTGCTCGTTCTTGTTCTCTTTGGATGGAGATTTCGATAATGTTGTCGTCGAAGGCGCAACTGCTTGTCTTGGTTAGGATGGTTCGATTTCTTGATTTTTCTGATGTCTTGCAGCAATGTTTTTTTTTCCTTTACTAGCTGTTTACTAAATCTGTGCTGGTGACGATGGCTGGCAATCCCTTTTGAGGTTGTTTTCACCATGAATTTGCTTAACAGTGGCACGTAGTTTGTGTCTTTTCCAACTGTGATTTGATCGAACATAGCAGTGAGTTGAGAAATCTGCTGTCTGTTGATCCGAAGACGTGTTCCAGTTGCATTGGACCAAATCTCGTCATATTTGGCCAAGTGTGACTGCTCGGTCGTTTGCCAAGTCATCTTCACTGGATTGTGGTCGCTGTTAAAGGCTTGGGTCACCTTTAGTTGTGTGACTTTTTTAAATAGATTATGAGAGGTCCAAATGTAATCTAATGTTTTCTTTGTTTGATTTTGGTGCGAGGTTGTATTGGCAGGTACATCTCCTTGCACCTGTCCGTTAAGCAGTATACAGTTTCGGATCTTCATTGCCGTGTGCCATAATTTGGCGTCTGCTGACAGTTTTTCAAACGTTTTAAGCTTTTGATTCAACGTCAGGTCGTCTTTCTCAAACCAAGTGTTGTTTAGGTCCCCACATATCATGATTTGGAGGTTGTTTCCAAGTGTTAGGTGGGTGTCTATTATTGTTGTTACTGAATTTACAAATTTGTCAGTGGTGATCATTGCAGAGTTCCAGTAAGTGTTTATGAGCAGCATCAGATTTTTTTTGGCAGATGAATTTTTTTGCTGTTCAAGTAGTGCTCCTTACACAAATAGATTAGGATTGAATGTGTCTATCAGTTGCCAGTGTGCTGAGTGTTTTATCATCATTAATAGACCTGAGAAAGGTCTTCCTTTCCTGTTTTTTCCAGCGGGGTTTAATAAGATCGTATATCCGTCTTTAGTAGGGGGTTCTCGCAGCCATGTTTCTTGTAGTCATATGGCAAAATTTCCCTCGAGATTTACTGGGAAGGTGTTTAGCAGGTGTACGAATCCTCTTGTGTTCCAAGAAATTAGGGTCTGGTCCTGGGTTTGGCTTTCTGTCTCTAGCTAATTCCGGGTAATTGTGTGGTATTTCCACTTTGAGTCCTGATATTCTGAATGCAGAGAGGTCGAATCCGTACAGTAGGAGTTCGTCTTGGGCATCTAAAAGCGTTCTCCTTACAGCCAGTGAGATAATATGCAGCAGAACTTGGTCCGAAGTTCTTTCTGTTGCATATTCGACGATCAATATGTCTTCAGAGGTTACTGTGCATAGTGCAGGAATGCATTTGAATAATTTCATGATGTTGCTTCGATTTAGGTTCACCTCTCCGTCATCTGGGTGGATGTTCTGTAATCGTAGTTTTATTTGGGTACAGTTTTTTGGAGGCTCTCGCTTTTGAGACGAATTTGAATGTAGAATGGAAACTTTCTGTTGTTGTTGTCGTGTAAATTTGGGATTTAGTTTATAACTCGGATTGGGTTTCCCTTTGTGTGGCTGTGGAGATTGCTTAGTTTTTTTCGCGTCTGGCGGTGGGGTTGATCCTTGAAGAGTGGTTTTTTTTCCAAGTTTAAATTTATCCACAGTGTCTACCTTAGTTCTTGTGTCTTTTTGAAATGTGTTGTTTCCAGTTTCACGCGTGCTTAATACGTCAGTAGTCTGGTCGTCTGAGTATGTTGAGAGATCGCGTAGGTCGATTGACAATGCTGAGGAGCAAAGACTTGCTTGGCTTTCAGAAGCCAATCGTCAGCGTTTTTTTTTTATTGGAGTTTTTAGTTGCAGTTTCGCCAGCAGAGATCTGTTCTGTTACTGCAGATGTTTTTTGGGAGTCGATGACTTTTTCTTGAGGGTTTGTACATTCAAACAGCGCTGACTTCTTAGGTGTGGTAACACATGAAACAAGTGTTGTAACATAGGAGCGCACTCCCATAGGCAAAGGTGGTACACTACCAGTAACAATTCAGACACATAGTAGTTTCATATCACCTTGACGAGGTGCACAGAGAGCTGAGAACCGAGTCAGGCCGCAGGCCTGGGGAGACCGACTCCAGCCAATCATGAGACAGAACTCCAGGGGTGGAAGGCAATGGGCAAGAGCCAATGGTAAGCCCACTACTCTGCAACAATGTAATAGATAGTTTCTTGGGGCCGGGACAGTTCCGCCACCTGACATGCCAGGACCATTAGAATAAGATCTACAGGGGCTTGCTATAGGGGTTACCACTCTCGGAACCCGACCAACAAGGGTAGGGGGCCAGGTGATGACGTAATGTACCTACAAAACTGGGGAGCATGCATTGTAGCATTGAGATGTACTGGCGAAATTTGATTGTCTTGTATGATCCCTGCTGGTTTTTGCAATAAACGGCAGTTCTAACTTGCCATTGGCTGAGTCCTCTGTTTATTCTGGGGAAGGGTGTTGGGCCCTTGGGAGTCAGACAGACCCCGAGATGACCTCTGACATACCAGGGAACTATCTCAACAAGTTGGTACCCGAGTCGGTGGTTCAGCTACACTAACCCGGCAAAAAAACAGACTCTCCGCTGAGCCTGGAAGGTTGCGGGTGCCCTTGTGTGTTTCAAGAAAACGAGGAACGCATGCCCCGTGGAAAGGCCGTCAGGAGCCAGCCTGGGAAATATCCTGTCTGAAGTCTGTGAGACGTTCAGCAGACCAGAAAGGCGAAGTGGCAGCTTTGGGAGACGCGGCAGCCGAGGAGTGTCAGCAGATCAAAGAGTGTTAGTATTGACCCAGCCACACAGCAACTAAGGGTAGAGGGCAAGCAATGGAGGGTGCGGGGTTGTGTCGAGTATCGTTGAGTATTGTAAAGCATTGTTTAGTATTGTCAAAGTATTGTCAAAGGCTCGTAGGGACAGGAGCAGAGGTAGATGTCCTTTTTGGTGGTTAGGGCACATTCAGTTTCGAGCTAAAAGGTTCTGGTGAAGAACCTAGACTATTGACTCAAGGGAACGGATCATAGAAGTTATGTAAATAGTGGATTTCCTGTGGGTTGGGCGTTTTAGCTCTGTTCATAGATGACGGTATCCCCGTAAGGTTTAGCAAAGGAGCTGACCTAGATCGTGGAAGGTGATTCGATTGGTTAAGTCTCGAGCAGGCAGTTATATGCAAGGCGACGCTGCAGGTACAGATCAAACACACGAAAATAGTGGTATACTCTGCTAGGAGGCAGGAAGACAGCTGTCGTGTTTTGTGTGGGGATTGTGTGTATTTTTAGGGCAACAGAATTTTAGCATTGTGCATGCTGTAAGTGATTAGTAGAATGACCATGTTTAGTGAATTGCTGACATCACATGTAGGTTGCATGAAAAGAGGAAAAGAGGTGGGCACTATGTGTTTCTCATAAAGCATTCAAACATATAAGTTTGTTCTTTTATTCCTTTATAGGTTAGTGTATATGCTAGGAGCTACCAGATTCAATGTTATGTGCATTGTCTTGTATTCCTACTGTAATTCAAAATACTTGCTCATATTCTGCTAAATGGAGTTGTGTATCTCCAACACTACGCATTAACTGAAAAAAGGGCGGGTCTGTACCTGTACTTGGATATCTACCTCCAAGTTTGTTAGTATTAAACAAAGTTTACAAAACTGGTTGTCATGCCTATGAACATTCAATTACATTCTAATGCAAATTAATGGTCTGTGTAATCGAACCACAACTGGTATTCGATAAGAAGACTCACAAAAGATAATATATATATATATATATATATGTTCAGAACATATATATTTTTTATCTTTTGTGAGTCTTCTTTACATTAATTTGCATTAGAATGTAATTGAATTTTCATAGGCATGACAACCAGTTTTATGAACTTTGTTTAATACTAGCAAATTTGGAGGTAGATATCGTAAAATAGACCCGCCCTTTGTTCAGTTAATGCGTGGTGTTGGAGATACACAACTCCATTTAGCAGAATATGAGCAAGTATATTGCAAACAGTAGGTATGCAAGACTACGCACATAACATTGCAGTGCTTTACACCGTTCCTAGATGCCCCAGTTAGAGGCACCTAAACCTTGTAATAATAAGGAGGACAGGGGAGTTGGAGCACCATTAGGTGTTCGTAACTTATGTCATTTATTCATTTTGACATTTCACTATACTGTTGTTGTCGCGAATTAGAAATTGAGGACATCACCGGATATGGAACCTTAGAATACACGGACATAGGTTTGGTTACACAATACCTCTGTTTGCGTTAAGGTTAAAGATCAACACTCCTTGTGGTTGGGTTAAGCTTAGGGATCAACACCGCATTGATCACAGCATGAATATGCCCATTATATCTGGAAAGGCAGATTAGACTAACTGTATTTGAGTTGCCGATTAATTTGCCGCAATGTTAACACACCGCTGGATGAATTGGTGGCAACACAGATTTTGCAATGGTGGAGAGAATCAAATTGTCTCATTCGGATTTTTTAGGGATCGACAATTATGAATAAATGTACAGATCTACATTAATCTTTACACCCATTCACAAATGTACAGATATACAGATTTTCACTTATGTTTATATTGAGCAAGGTTCGAACATAGTAATTCGGCATCGCTTTGAGTGCATGTTACCTTGGCAACTACGCGTCCCACCTACCCATTTCTGTGGCGGACACTTCCAGCCGATGGGCGATGCCTGAAGGGTCGCATGGTAAAATTTTAAAAAAATGAAACACTGCGCGTTTGCGAGCAGAGATTTACGATGTTTGGGTTGGAGCAGGAGAATGCAAGAGGTAAGCACTGAGAGAATGCACAACAAGCTGAGGATTGAAAGGCTAAGTAAGGTTAGATCATCACAAAACGGGGTATATATATACATATATATATTGCAGGCAGGCCTCCGACATCCCTATCAAGGAAATAAGATACATGCTCATGCAGAATATCAATGCTAAGGTAAATTCAATCACAATAATTGGTAAATCACACGGTGCATCTTAAATCAAACTCACTTGATGGTGGTATTTACTGCAATTCTCCTTTAGTTTTCTTCATGAACCGGACCACCAATAATACACAATTTGGAAATGCAATTCTGGTATGTATGTGTTATGTTGATATATTTTGTCATTTATTTGGAACACTTTTTGATTAACTTGACAACTTCTATACATTGATGTTGTGAATTGTGAACATACAGCCCTGAAGATGGTGCAAGACACCGAAATGCATGTTCATAACAGACCATTGAGTCTTCTTTACGCCTCAACAAATCGTGTGAATAAAACACGTTTTATATTAATTCAGAATATTTGGATTGGAAATTTATTTTCACAAACATTTGTAAAGAATCATAAAAATGTTTGAAAAAATTGAAAAAATTGAAATTGATTCAACCTCTAAATAAGAATAACAAAGACTTATTTAAAGTAAATATATTAATTTAGCTCTCTAAAGAGCAAGGTGTGAACACCATAACCTATTGGGTGGTTTCCACCCGATTTTTCTCATCACCTGTAGGTTGCACATAGTTCTTGGAGAAGCACGAAGTGTTGTGGACATGGTGTTGAGAAACTTGAATATAGTGTAGTGTAATGTAGAAAGGACTAAAAGCACAGAAGGTAAATTGGCCAAGCGATGACCACTATGCAGAAGTTTCTCCAAGGATGTGCAGCAATCACTACTGACACACTTACAGGGTATCTATAAGGGGAAGAAGTTAGCTAGCCGCATGGCAATATTTGAGTTGTGGAGGAAGTTTCAGGAGGGAGAAGGGACGCAGCAGGCGTCAGTGGATACTGAGCCAGCAGGAGGTACAGGGAGCCGTGCCCACAACCTCCACGCCCCCTCCCGCTCCTCCGAGCGAAACCTCACGGACACAGATGATGAGCAAGGGATGTACCCACTATGGGAGCTAAAAGTAGCAGAGGGAGATTCGAACCCAATATATACACCACCTTCATATACCAAGAAAGAGGGACAGAGCAGCCGATCAAAGAGGGTGGATTGAGCAGTGATGCACAGAAGGGTACAAAGTGGGGCTAGGGGGAATAGCTATGTATGAATGGGTAGGTGGACAGATTCTCTTGAAGCTGGAAGGGAAGGCAATGGGACAGGCAGCAGGGGTAACTAAAGAACTAGAGGGTCTCACAGGAGAAGTGAAGCAAGTAACAGGGCAGAAAATATGGAGGATACGGACAGAAGGGAGAGGGAAAGAGAAGAGAAACTAGAGAGGGACCGCAGACAAAGGATAAGGGAGCAAGAGAAGGAGCAGGAAGAAAGAGAAAGGAGAAGGAAGGAGCAAAAGGAGATTGAGAGATGAAGGGAAGCAGCTGAGAAGAAAGAAATTATGTTAATAGACAGGGAACGAAGGAGGTTGCAGGTAGAGCGATTAGTATGAGTGCGTGTTGCGCAAGGAGGAGGAGCGCATGAATAGAGAGTGGAAACGTGATGGAAAGCAAGCACAGGGAAACAACAGAGTAGGTGGGGGTGTGTGAGCTGAACCAGACAGCACCAACACACAGGATAGGACTAGCACCACATTAGATCGAGCAGACTCAGGGTCCTGCGGGGGAGGGAATAAACATGAGTTGTGTGACATCGACTTCACAATGAGACCCAACACAGACACCACTTCCAGAAGACTGAGCTTCGTGGACGACTTTTGTAGTAATATGGGCTCTGGTTCAGACAATGAAGGAAGGGATAGTGGTGGGAAGTGGGCAACTAAAACCGCAGTACACAGGGAAAAGCGTGGAAAAATGTGTGACATGGGAAAGGGGGACCGGTACAGGGGGTTCCAAGAGAGACAGGGAAAATCAAACACTGTGGTCGGTGGACGAATTATGCAACATCAGTGACCTAGTACCATACGTTGAGAGACTTGGGGATCTCCCAGGATGAAAGAGGGGGAAACAGCAATAGCCTGATCCAACACTAGGATCATGGGGGAATTGGAGAGGGATGTGCGATTGATTAGAGGAACATCAGCAGACCCATATGTGAACATTAAGGATGCCAACAGGCAGATTAAACTGATGTGAGGAACGAACATAGAAGTAGGGTTTGCACAGCTCCCCCTACTGGAAAAGGGAGGGGGCGACTTCAGTATATACGGTTTATAGTGATATTTTTGAATGGCATAGTTTTGAATGGCAAAGTTTCGAAATAAAATGCATCGAAAACATGTATATTTTTTTTTTTAATGTGTGGGTGCCCCAGCAATCCCAGTTTTTTTTTACCCGTTAACACCCATTTTAGTAAAAAAAAGAAAAACTTTACCTACAAAAAATTCATTTTTTTAATGTATTTTTTTAAAAACTTTTGTCATTCAAAATTATTTTCTTTTAGAAAATGACTGGATACCGTATATACTATAGAAGCACATTGACAAAGAGAATGTGAGATGTAGGCTATCTTCGTTAACCGTGGGTGCGGGGCAATTGACATATGAAATGAGAAGGATGACGGTGAGACGAAGACTTGCAGTGGGGGACATAAAGGGATTACTAGTGGTGATCCACAGGGAGGCCGCTGGTGATGTATTGAACAGGGTGGGGTTCCCAGTTTTAACTATCTAGGACATGGCATACAATGGTTCACTGTTTTCAAACTGCTGAGCTGCCGTATGGCAATCTCTAAGGGCGCAATACTCAGACACATCAGACATTAGTGCAAGATGGAGGAAGACAAAGATCCCCTACACTATATTCAGGCAATTCAAGAGCTTTGGTGCCTTGAAACCCGAGAACCATGGGACGAAACAGTAGCATTATTTTACCACATAGTGTGCCAGGGATTACCAGTACTGGTACAGAAGCAGCTCAATAAATAGGTAGGCATGGAAGCAAAGCCTTGGCCAGAAATACAGCTTACAATAGTACACCACTGTAGGTTATTGCAAGAGAAGATAAGGAGGAAGCAGGAGGAAAGGAAGCTGGAGGAAGCAAAGTTTGTTCAAAAACAATTATCAAAGTATGCCTTGGAAGCGGTGGTACTAACGAGTGCAAGGGGACAGTAAACACTACAGTATGCACCACCACCTGCGGGGGGGGTATTCATGGGGCAGGGGAACATGCAAAATGGGTTTTGAGGAAGAGGAGGGCCACACAGAGGATGCAGGTATGGGCCCCAGATACATCACATCCAAGGGGATTTCCAGGATGGCTTCAAGGATATGGGCAGCAGGTGCAGAAGGGCCCAAGGGATTATTTGGGGTGTTTTCAAGGGCAAGGGAGGGAGCCACCACAGTGTTGGTCATGCCGGCAGATGGGGCACATCTCGAGAGTGTGCACAGACAGAGGGATGCAACAGAATGGGCGGATGCAATATCAGCCATCATACCAAGACGAACAGGATGAAGATTACACACAGGACCAAGCACCACAGCAACAAGGACAGACATTGAGCACATACCCGCAGGCACACCAGCCCATGACACAGATACCACAAATGCAAACACCCAAACCACAGTATTTACAATCCAGACTCAAGGTAACACACAACAGTTACAGCATATACAGAACAGCATGCAGCCAAGCAACGGGACAGCGGCACACATAGACGCCATAGTGATGACCCCCATTAAGAGCCTATGAGGGGTCAACATGGTGGGGAACAACCCCTTTTTGTGGAATGTAATGTCCCTACACCCTCAACAGGACAGCCCACAGATGGTCTTGATGTGTTCCATCCTGTCGTTCACACTCAACCCTGCGGAAAAACTTCACATAGGGGTGTTGATAGGTGACAAAACATTTTTCTTTCTTGTAGACACAGGGGCAACTAGGTCCTGCATTCGAGAGGGAGTATATAGGTTGTCAGTCAATGCCATGAATACTCCTGGATTCTCTGGGGCTATGGAAGTGGCTCCTTTCACAGACAATATTTCCCTTTCTATAGGGGAGCACAATTTATCTTTGCCTTTACTTTACTCTTGACACATACCTGTAAACATACTGGGAAGAGACTTTATGAGAAGACTTAACATGACAAGGGGATAGTGTGTTCTACACCAGGGATAAACATTCTCAATGTAAGGGAAATCATTAAAGCATATTGTGGAAAGAAGGTACAAAGGGGGGTGCCAATGGATCAGGAACTGTTGCAATATGGGACTGAGATTGCAATTGCATGGCTCCCAAACAAATATTGGTTCATCCCAAACAAATATTTTTTCAGACCACTGATACCATTAGTTGAGGCAGAAGGGACAGTAGTGCCACCAGAGCATGAAGCAGTGGTAGTGAAAGATGAGTAGATAGCAGTGCATGCATCAGGTGACACAGGTCGATCATGGCAAGCAATAATAGCAGTAGCTGAGGGTTACAGGTTGACCCAGTGACAGATGAAGAGCTATTCAGTGACAACTGATCAGACCATGAGATGGTGTTTGAAATTAGTGTGACATACTGGATAAAGATCCATTACAAGGATGTGCCACAGAGGATGGCGATAGTGCTGAAAGCACCACCGTCCTTCTGTGATTAGGATTTGGCAAAGGTGCCCAACATCTTATGGACCACTAGTCCCTATGATGTGGGGCTTCTGAATGGGGGTGGGAGGAGTGAAGATAAATTGGAAACCAGGAGCAATTTTGCACAAGTAAAACAGTACCCTTTCGCAAGGGAGGCATAACAAGGCATTGATGAGACAATTGTAGCACTAGTGAAGCAGGGCAATCTAGTACCATCAGAATTACCATACAACACAGTTATGTACTATGTTAAGAAAGCAAAAGGGGGGTCATGGTGTTTTATACATGACTTTTGCACTCTTAATCATATTGTAGAAGGAGAATATCCTTTAGTTCCAAATCCAGCAACAATGTTGTGCAGCATTCCTGCAGAAGCTGCTTGTTTCATGGTCATAGACTTGAAGAATGGCTTCTTTTCTATACCATTACACCCAGACTCACAAGACTTGACTTCCTTTCTGTATAGAACCCAGAAGCGGAAACAAACACAACTCCCACAAGGTTACTGTGAGTCACCCTCCATATTCAATAGGGTCCTCCAGATTGACCTAGGCAACATACAGAGACCATGGTCATACAACAGGTGGATAACATTAAGATTTGCGGCACAATAGAAGAACAGTGTAGACATGACTCAGTACATATGCTGACTTGTGAGAAGGGATACAAGGTGGACAATGCAAAATGACTGTACTGTCAGAGTGAAGAGCCATACATTGGACAGATTATTTCCCAAAATGGCCAACAGGTGATGCCAGAAAGGGTGGAGGCATTACGTGGGACAGCAAAAGCCACGACAGTGAAACAGATTAAACTATTTTGGGGCTATGCAACTAGTGCAGGGCATGTCTTTGACTGTAGCACTTATACCAGGCCTCTACTGAGCTCCCTGAAGGAAACACAAAAGGGAGGCAAAATCATTCAATGCACAACAGAGATGACTGAAGCATTCAATGAGCTGAAGGAATCAATATGCACAGCTCCAGTGCTAGGGATTTCAAGTGATTTCAATCCAGCACACATCCAAGTCAACACCTAGCATGTAATGCACAACTGAAATCCTTATTTATTTTTGTCTAAAAGTTCTTTATTCTGAACGATATACCACTCATATCAAGCCCCTCTCCTGGAACTCCCCTGGTCACACTGAACCAAGAATCAGGCTGGTTTGCAACATTAAAATATTTATTTATGTATTACAATTTAATCACACTATGCTTTAATGGGTATACAATAATCACCAATGGGGTGATGTAACACTGAATAATCTCTTTAATGCACAAGGAGTAGTAGTGAGCAAAACAATTCAGCACAGAAATAATACTTTGGTGTGTGTGTTCAGATCAGATAGCACTGTGGTTAAAGGATCCCCCTGCACACCCCTCAACCCCCAATAGGCAATGTACAGAGATATGAGGAGAGAACAGGTTTTCAGGAATGGCAGAATCCACACAAAATATCAATCCCACTTTCCCCCAGCAAACACAAGAGAATCGCGGAATTGACTGTCAAGCTGTCAGAATGGCTTTTAAAGTTATCTTGAGGATGGACTGGGCAAAAACATTAAATATGATAAAATTGCTGAAATTGTTATAAATTCTTATGGGAGCCACTTTGGATAGTTGCACACAAACACAAGCAATGATTTAATACCAAGAAACAATTTGAAATCTTAAAATTCGAGTTGGAAGCAATCAATCAATGAGGGAGTTAAGGACGTTTTAGTGGAGGTGTTTTTTTCGAGATAGGCGCTAGAGTATGACAATGAACAAAACGAATACCACACAGGAACACAGCCACTTGATCAGGATGACTGCCTGTGGAGGAAACTTGCTTTTTTCAGATGAGAAAAGATCAGCGCAAAGATAATTTTAGCAATACTAGTACACGAGGAAGATAGAATGGTTTGGATAGAGAGTTCAGACAATTCAAAAATACTCCTAACAACACAGGTTCTGAATACAAGATAGGATGGGTTTAAGATAGGGATTAACTAAGCAGGGTACATATGCAAGTGACACAGTTCTATCTATAGATACTCACTAGATATGTTTTTAAATGGAACCGTCAGGATTCTGGTCCGTCAAAGTTCTGGTCAGGGAATTGGATCTGGTTCTAGGACAGACAGCTGGGCACATCGAATTGGATCTGCAATCAGCAAGGAGCTCTGGTCACAGTACAGCACAGGACTAGATTGGATCTGCCCTTCTTGGTTCTGATGATAATTATTTTCAGCAGGCAAGCACTACAGCACAGCCCGGATGCACAATGTCCAATTCCTAAACAAATTTCTACAAGTGTGCGCGTTTAACATGGGCATACGTGTATAAAGTTTCATACTTCTAGCGGAAATACATTTTGTGTAAAATCCCATTTCCTGCCATTTCTTTCCAGAACATGTCACATGATTTTTCCACCTCTTGAAACGTGCAGCCAAACTTTTGATTCACAAATCTGTTATTTTCATATTTTTCACAATTTTAAACAGTAAGTTATCTGTCTTTGTAAAATGTGTTATTTGTCCTTGTTAAGCAACAAAAGGTTGTTTTAGCTCCACCCTTGGTCTCTCCCTGGAAGCCCAGGAGCCATCCCCCATGTTTGCTCTTGGCAGAAGCCATTTACGACTATTTTCCATATATATTCCAGTTTGGTAGCTTTTAGCCAGGCTTGATTTAATTAAACTTGTGATTTCAAAATAGCAGCTAGAATTCTGATTCAAGATTTTAAACCATGGGATCAAAACAATTACAACATAGGTTACTCTCAGTAACAGGCCTCTTAGATTGCAAACATTTGATTTCAGTTTATATACATGTTTAAAATGTAATCAGGCAAGCTCCCAACAGCTGTCATCCCTGCAGTCCTCTGCTGCACAGAGATTATTGACATCCATAGACAGGCCACTTTTGCTGTGGAAATCCTTTTATGCTTTCAGCTTTTCAGAACCTTGCAAGTTCACAATGATTTCTTAAACTAAGTGAATTGTAGCACCTAGCAAGAATTTTGTATGTTTGATGGTATTATGTACCGGCATTCTGCAGTTTCAGCACCAAAGAAAAAAGGATTTAAAGCAAGATTTTGGAGTTTCATTACGAAACACTGCTTTTTCCTTCTGTATTCCATTTTTACTTGTTGTGGAGCCCAGTGACATATTCTAGGAGTGAGATCTCTGTTCCACCACTGACAACATGCCTGGCAGATTGGGCAGCCATCATTTTGGGCATTGCAAAGCACAATTTTCAGGTGTTTTAGTGCACACAAGGGGTTTGCAGCCATTTTGCTATTTCTGGCACCATCATAACACAGTGCTGCAGCATAGCAGAGCAAAAGTGGGTTAAAACATCCCACAGGATCCCAGCCACAAAAAGGAATTATTTTTGTTCTCACATTCCGATGTGGTAGTAATGACAGCTGCATTGATGCAGAAGACAACCTTAGGACACAAGCCATTGGCATATTACAGAGGGAAGCTAGACCCAGTAATGAGAGGACATTATCCATGAACAAGCTTTGAATGAAGCAAATTTTGCAGTAGACAAGTCAGAAAATATTACCATGGGGCGCATCACCACTGTTTACATGGAGGATGCTTTGTTTGTGATACTGGAGAAAGCAAAGAGCACTTTGACAACACAGAGAGCATCTGGGTATGAGGAGTTACTGTCAAACTCATCACTCAAGATAGTGAGGTGCAGGCTATTCAACCCGGCAGGTTTTCTTGCCGACATCCTACAGGATGGTGACTACACACATGACTGTGCTGAAAACGTACAGGCATTCAGTGACACCCACCAGGTACAGGAGGATGCACTTGAGGGGGGACACGTGCTTTACATTGATGGTTCTTCGACAATTGACAGATTGGGTCAGACATACTGGAACTGCAGTGGTGAGGTTGATGGAGGATAGGACTAGTGAGGTGGTAGCTAGTGCACGATTACAAGCACATTATTCAGCGCAAGCAGCAGAATGAGTGGCCCTGATATTGGCATTGGAAAACAGAAGGCAGAAGGAGGTGACGATTTATTCAGATTCCACATATGTGATGTCAACAGTACATTCAGGACTGTCACAATGGATGAGGAGGTGTTTTAGGAGGGCTGATGGGTCACCAGTACAGCATGCACAGCCATTATGCAGACGGGTGGAGGTCATACAGTATCCTGAGCGACTAGCAATAGTTAAATGCCAAGCACACACGCGAGGGGAGGATCCCATCTCAAGGGGTAATGAAGCAGCAGATGCAGAGGCAAAGTACACCACTTATTTTGGAGAGCTCCTAGAAATGGAGGCCTCATCACATGCCCGTGATTATGCAAGAATAATGATAATAACGGAAGGGTACAATGTATTACCAGCAACACAAAAAATTAAGCTGCAGGGAGCTGCACCCAGGGAAGAGAAGGATCTGTGGACTAAGAATGGATGTACAGTATCTCCCACAGATGCCTTATGGTAACAGAATAACACAGGGAAAGTGGTTATGCCACTAGCACTGACACAGTTACATTATCCAACACACACAGGGAAGGAGGTGATTGCCGCCCATTTTTGAGAAACATAGTTCTGTTCTAATCTGGCAGAACATGTGGCTGAATTTATGAGTAACTGTTTGACATGCAAACAGTTTACTTCAGGACATACATTGAGAGTTGTGAGAGTAGCCATATCTCACCCAGCTGGTCTTTTCCAGCACCTACACATCGACTTTGTTGACATGATCCAAGTATGCCAAGGATACCACTACATGATAGTGGTTGTATACCCATTCTCTCGGTGGATTGAGGAAGGTCATTGTTGACATTCTGACACTCTCAGAGTGGCAAAATCTATGGTCCGGGAAGTGTTACCATGATGGGGCATGTGTGAGGTCCTGCGGTCTGACAAAGGCCCTCTATTCGCCGATGAGATGTCCAAGCATATTACAACATTGCTGGCCATCCAACACAAATTTATCTGTGCTTATCACCCGCAAGCAAATGGGGTGTGTTAATGCTTTAACAGCCTTTTGAAGGAAAGCATTGCTAAAACTAAAAAGAGTAGCAATACAAATTGGCTACACTGCTTACCCTTAGCATCGTTTGCATTGCTCAATAAGCTCAGGTCCGACCACAATTTAACTCCACACGAGGTGGTGACAGGACGGTGCATGTAACTTCCCCTGGCTCCTCCCACTAGGGCAATAAAAGATGCAAAGAGTAGTGCAACTCGTATAGGACAAGAAATATTCAATTACCTTACTTCATTGATTGCTAGTACCTCTTTAATCTCTCACCAGATACAACAACACTGCAGAGGCCCTGAAGCTGACGGAGAAAGCAACAGTGCCAATGCTATGGAGGATTCAGTAAAACCACAACCCGTTCTTCCTGGGAACCGTGTCATCCTAAGGAACTTTGTCCGTCGCTGGGATGCACCTAGATCCACCAGCCCATACACGGTTGAGGGGGTCACTGAACCACGTGTTAGATAGCAAGCGCTACAAAGTTGTGGCCTCACCTGGCAATGATATCGACAGGACCAACGATATTCAGCAAGAAGAGCAATGAGATAATTCTGAACTTACACTGCAGAGTGGAGAACACCCAAAGGTTACTTGCTCAAGGGCAGCAGAGTTAGGGCAAGGACTTCCTACACATCCATAATGAGGATACACTGTCTGTATGGTATTTTATTGTCTACATACATTCTTCGTGAAAGCTTGACTGTGATTTTTTATATGCCTTTTCATGTTGCCCAATGATTTACAACCTGATACCTATTCTGGTCAATTTGTCCACTTTATCAGAAGGTCCAACAGATTTTCGAGCACATCACCCTGGTATATATTACCACGTTTTCTTAGCGTATTTGAGTTTACCCACATCTTGAACAAGGAAATCCATCAGTTCCTGCAGTATTGAGAGTCTACAGAATTAGAACTGAGTGGGAACAGCTCTTTGTATTTGCAATGAGTGACTACATGATCCGTGGGGCTTAAAACTGACAATACTAACAGAATAACGCTCCGTTTTTGTACATTTCAGGCGGGTAACTGATATTTTCAAGCTGCACGAGGATCCAGTAGCACAGTTAATTGGGGAAATTATTACAGAATATGCTTTTCTTGTCGTGTCTTTTATTTCCAAGTGGGGATTTTCCATTCATATTCGGGCAAATATCGCTCACATCTAGTGAAATCACTGTTTCATCTACTAACATTACCTCAACCCCAGCAGGTGGTACGACCATGTCAGGCGTACAAGAGAGCAAAGAAAGCATGGTAAGCAGAGGTAAGTGCAGTGCTGATACAGACATGAGGGGGTGAATCTATATCTCACTGACACTGCTCGACTGTCTAATAACATGTGGTACAAGCATATGAACAAAGTAGGTAAGAAAACCACTGGGTAGAGATGTTATGTCTGCTCATTAATCCTCTACGCCATGAGTGCCTCCAGACCATTCATAGCAACTGAAATACCAACAGTAAGAGCACAATGCCTCATGTGTTTATCCATGGTTATGACACAAGCAAAATTCCAAGGGAAGATAGCAACACTGAGATGGACGTCTAAAGCAACGTGTCCCTATGAAGACAGTTACATAAAAACTCTTGATATTATGAACAATTGCTGGCACTTAGATCAAGCTATATAATATATAACTGATGGGAAACAGAAAGGTGACATGAAAACGATAACACTGGAGGAACTGACCTGCCCGAAGAGGGGGTGAAGAAAATATGAGGAGAATCGTGATGCTGGGAAAGACCACAGATGCTCGTGTATGGCCAAGTATACACTGAGGAATGATGGAAAGATGGAGTAGTGGGAAGCAAAGCACACACCCTTGTACAATCACCAGTGAATGCAGTATAAGGAGAAAATGACAAACGACAGAAGGAATGGGATGCAAGTGTAAAAATTGATCACATGGGTAGTCAATAAAGCTGGACCTATACCCCTGAATAAACCAACATTGTGCTACAAGAATGACGTAACAGTAAAATTTGGTGATAACACAGAATGTCGGTACACAGAAAAGCATCCAGCAATGAAGATTGGCACTGCAGTACTGATGGATCCTTATTGGTTGTGCAAATCCAAGGCATACAAGAAGCTGCCACCGACTGGGGAGAGGTTTGCTTGTTGGTACACATCAACATGCCATCACTGGTAGTTCCCCAGAAGGATATGAAGCTCAATGAGTTCCCAGAAATGGACACTGACAAAAGAAGGAAACAGTCCTTGGGATCAGATGAAAAGGAAGGAGAGGAACGGCCCGAGGAAGTGAGTTGAGTGAAAAGAAGCAACTGTTTCTCAGAAGCATCAGAAACATCACTAGATGATGCACCACCAGAACATAGGTTATTTAGGAGAACTGAAATGTTTTTCGCATCAGTGGTTTCAGCAATTCAGACATATACAAATGGGCAATGGTTGCAAATTACCAGGTGGGAGCTGATGCTGACAATAAACTCTACAGTGAGCGCTCCGAGCAGTAAGGTTGATGGTGCTCCAGAATAGAAATGTTCTGGACCTTCTCACAGCAATGAAGGAGGAGTTCGTGGAAAAATTGGGAGTTGCTGTTGCACATTTGTACAGCCAATTATTGAAAGAATGGCTCTCCGACAGAAGCAGTGACCCAACTGTCAAAGATGCATGCAAAAATGGAGGAATATACCAAAGGGACAGGAAAAGATCAGATCTGGATAGCATACATATGGTCATGGGTGCTGTCACGGCTGGCGGGTGGACTGAAAGTATTAATAGTGGTACTAATATTGGTACTATTGGCACTGTGTGTGATCAAGATTTGCATCACTCAATGCCTCAAGACGACAGAGAAGTTGATTGGAATGAAGGTGATGATGGATCTGAATGTAAGAGATGAGAAGGACATGATAGTGGATGAGAGATATAAGCTGAGAAAAAGAATAACGGAATGTCCACTATTCCCACATGAGATGATGAAGCTAGATAATCCATTTGATGGTAAAAATTATGCAGGAAAATGTGTATGGTGCAACCCAGAAGGAGTATGCAGTTATATATCCTGGAATTTTGACGATCATGCAAATTACTATGGACACCTCGGAGGACTCACGAAAATGTGCCTGCAAAGTATAAAGGTTGTGCCCTATGAAGATATGGTCAGCATGTCGACCAGAGGGGGGAATGAAGAGAGGGACCCAAGATTGCCCCTCCTCAGCCCCAGATACATGACGGGACAAAGAGACAGGAACGCTTGAAGTCACCATCTTATTTTGAACGAATCCCAAGTGCAACAATGTCTGACATGCACACAGAAAGGTATCCCCTCAACCAGCCATACAGACCAAATCTAGTGCATGTATTTACAGGTATAGGGGAAGAAACGGAGATCATTGATGGAAATACATTAATGGACAGTCTCGATTAAGCACCAAGAAGCCACGATGTTGACTTCATTAGTGACACAATCTCATAGCAATGTTAGTCATGTATCACACTCACAGCCCTGCACAGCTTTATATGAACACACATTTGCATACACGAAGAACATGCTTACGCAGTTCTATAGATAGGGGATGGATACATATACAAACTTTCAAAAATTGTATTATTTTTCTCATTAGCCAAATGCAGTAACGCAGAAACGCAGGGCAACAATAGATCCTGAGCAAGTTTGCAGATGCTTATCGCAATAAATCCTATGGGACTACAGCAGTATATATGGACCTTGCTGGGACCACACATGACTAATCTATATGGAACTTAGCATAAC